>NC_140993.1:79945240-80545240 GCF_052327205.1 Somniosus microcephalus | reverse complement strand
TCCCCAGCACTTGAACGCCTATTCAAAACCAGTGTGGGTTCAGAGCTGATGGCGCGAAACCTATAAATTTTACCATGGAGGCAATGGCACAAGGCCATGTTCCCCCGCAGGTAGCATATATAGGAGGTGGGACATATTGTGTCACCACAGGAGCGCCCCACTACCAGCATGGACAGCAGAGCTGGTGTCTGGTTAGTGACAGCAGCGTCTGCTTTAAACCCGAGGCAGAAGTTCAAGTGGCCCAGGAACGAATTGTCCCCATTCCTGAACCCTCCACTGTTCACCTCACTGTAAAGGAGAATTTTACCAACCTGCAAAAGTATGTAGCGCATTTCGGCTATGAAATTCCCCCTCTCCCAGAACACCTTACCAAAATACTCAAAGCAGTTATAGTTTCACAGAAACATTTTTACACTCTGGAGCAGAAAACAGTAGAGATAGGGGCTAAGATATTGGACATTGTAGTTCCACCCTGGTGGGACATTTTCAATAACATAGATGTCCCTTCGTGGATCAGACTGGCTTCCCACATTCTCGTGGTTTGCCAGTTGGGGATAGTATTGTACCTAGTATGCACTCAGTGCAAGGGAAATAGTCAAATACTAGAATTCCGAAACCAAAGGACCTGGAGGGAACATTATGTTAAGGTGGAGGGAGATACACCTGTTTGAATGTGTTGTTTTTATCGTTGATTAAAGATTGTTTTTTATGCTCATTTGTTGTTTTTAATAAAGATGTTCAATGTTTTGTTTGTAATAAAGATGTATGTTTACCAAGTGGTGCAGGGGTGTTGGACCCCCTCCATGCTTGGATGTGTGTAAATGACTGTAATTATTCTATGTATGTTTATGTACACTACATTTTTACAGAATGGGAAATGCATGTGTCGTGGGTATCTTAGCTAGGTAATCACAAGTGTACTGGCCATGCTAGACATGCTCCTATCTAGTTATCCAGCAAATTAAACACTTATTCAAAAATAATTCTTCGTGAAGCCGTTTGCTGTTTTGAAGCTTTACTTGAACAAATTTGTGAAACTGTAAACAAAGACAAAGTATGTTTTGTACATAAAACTAAGTACTATACATTCGATATTACATAAGATATAACATATTTACAACAGCAGAATAGACTAATTGTATAACTAACTAACATTTGGACTCACTTCTGTAACTATCAAATATTAACCTTTTATAAACATATTATTGTCAAAATACTACTCTGACAATGTTGCTATTATGCTAACAAACAAAGATACTCACAGATATTGCGCTTGGCCTAACATATGAAATCAGATTACATTGGATTGTAAATCCCTCATGGAATCCTCCATTACTGCCAGGTTCTTCCTGGAATTCTACTTCCTGGGATTCTACTTCCTGGATCACACAGGAAGAAAGGTACGAAGGTCAAATGACCTCTCACGGGAAGAAAGGAACAAAGGTCAAATGACCTCACACAGGAAGAAAGGAACAAAGGTCAAATGACCTCTGCTTCATACAAACACACTGCTAATACATAACCACCACCAGAGGGTGCTATCTGCACATAAGCTAGTCTATTGGTCCAGAACACTCCCCGTCTGGGGTCATTAACGACTCCACATAGTCCGAACTCTACTTGTCACTGGAGTCCTCTGGCGACAAAAGAAGAACCACCTCAGAGATGGTCCGTCAGTGTCGATGATAGGATGCAGCTTCATTAGACTGCTGTGAGGGGGTAGGTTGCGTTCTGCTATGCACAGTTCCAATCTGGGTATGGTGAGGTCTGGCTGGGGCGCCAACTTGCCTCTATCAAAGACGAAGCCGATTTTGCTTTGTCCTTCTTGAGTGGTGACCTTCAGATAAGCCACACTTGCAATGGCCTTAGCGGATGCATCTGCAAAGACACAAAGCTCTTTGAATTGGGCATTTAAGGGAGAGAAAGACGAATAGCAGTGAGGTATTTGGATCTCCTGTAAGTCTTGGAGTGAGTCTCTCCATCTGTCCCACTCTGCTTCCATCTCTTCAGGGAGAGGTGAATCCTACTCTTCAGCGCGTGTAGAGAGTTCCCTGAGGAGCAGCCTGCCTTGTATGGTGACAGGGGCTAAGAAGCCGAGAGGGTCATATAGGCTGTTGACTGTAGAGAGCACTCCTCTACATGTGAAGGGTTTCTTGACATCTAAGACTTGGAACGTGAACGTGTCTGTTGCTATGTTCCAAGACACTCCTAGACTACGCTGTAGGGGGAGGTCATCAGTGAAGAGGTCTAGGTCCTTGACATCCTTAGCACGATCTTCAGGGGGGAATGCCTCCATCACTACTGGTCTGTTAGAGGCTATCTTATGCAGCCTGAGGTTGGATAGTGCAAGTAGTTCCTGGGCTCGTCCGAGGGTACTGATGGCCTCTGCTTCGGTCGGGAATGACTTCAGTGCATCGTCAACATAGAACTCTCATTCGATGAACCCTCTCACATCACTGCCAAAGTCGTCGTCTTCCTTGGCAGCCCTCTTTAGTCCGTATATGGTGACAGCAGGGGATGGGCTATTCCCAAAGACATGGACACGCATTCTGTAGTCCACAATGTCTCTATTGGGGTCATTGTCCCGATACCACAGGAAGCGGAGGAAGTCTCTGTGGTCTTCTCTCACCACAAAGCAATGAAACATGTGCTGGATATCGGCAGTGATGGCGACGGGCTCTTTCCTGAGTCTCATGAGCACTCCCAAGAACCTGTTGTTAAGATCGGGCCCTGTGAGGAGTACATCGTTGAGAGAGACTCCCTGATATGGTGCACTGGAATCAAACACCATGCTGATCTGTTCCGGCCTTTTGGGGTGATAGACTCCAAAGGAAGGGAGGTACCAACACTCTAGGCCTTCCTGGAGTGGAGGAGCTATCTCTGCATGATTGTTGACAAGCATTTTCTTGACAAATTCTAGGAAGCGTGCTTTCATCTCTGGCTTCTTCTCTAGTGTGCGATGGAGTGAGTCAAGACGATTATAGGCATATCCCCTGTTGTTCGGCAGCCGTCGTCTGGGGTTCCGGAAGGGTAAGGGTGCAACCCAGCTGTTAGAGCTGTCACAAGAGACCTCATTGTCCATAATCTGGAGGAACCTCATGTCGTCGATCGATGGAGCAAGTTTGTGGTCGTTGGCAGTGCGACAGAAGACTGACGGACCCGGGTTCTCTCCAGTGAGCATCATCTGTGTGCTGTCTGCGGAGATCAGCGCTGGGGTTTTCTGAGGCTGAGCTGTATGACTGAACTTCTCTGTCACTCGGATCTGACTACTGCATGGGGTAAGGTAGCTTGGACGACCATTCTCCAAGATGGAAGTCTTGAGTGTGCTCACCTGAGATGGCTTGTGAGCGCCCTTGAGGCACACATCTCCAACAATGACCCAGCCGAGGTCTAGCCTTTGGGCGAAAGGAGCGTCCTGTGGACCGTTGATCTGTTCCCTTATCTTATATACCCTCAGGATGTCTCTTCCCAACAACAGAAGTATGCTTGCATCTGGATCAAGAGGTGGGATCTCGTCTGCAATGCATCTCAGATGACAGTGATGACGAGCTGCATTCGGAGTGGGAATCTCAGAACGGTTGTCGGGGACTTGATTACATTCGATGAGTGTAGGAAGGGGGAGACTAATCTTCCCGTCGGCTGACTCAACAATGTAACCGCAGGCCCTCCTGCCGGCTGTCTCTGAAAGTCCAGCACACGTCTTCAGTGTGTAAGGCGGCGGACTTCCTTTAACCTTGAAGATGTTGAAGAACTCGGATCTTGCTAGAGAACGATTGCTTTGTTCATCTAGTATGGCATACATCTTTGCAGATTCCTGGCAACATCCTGCAGGGTACACATTAACGAGGCATATCTTGGAGCATGCTCTTGCGCTCACTCCTTCTCCACACACCTCAGTGCACCTGGATGTAATCTCCGGACCAGCAGCTCCCTCTCTCTCCCCGCTGTGCTCTGAAGCGGGAGGAGGCGTCTCTGACTTCCAAGGAGCTGGGCCTGCATGGAGTGCGGAAATGTGCCGATCACTTTCACATTCTGTGCATTTTACATCTACCTTGCAGTTCTTGGCAAGATGGCTCGTGGAAGAGCAGCACTTGAAACATATAGAGTTCTCTTTAAGATATTGTTTCCGATCTTCCAGGGACATCTCCCTGAAGCCTCTACACTTCTTTAAAGGATGGGGCTTGTTGTGGATAGGGCATTGTTTGCTCATATCCTCAGGTTTCTTCTGAATCTTTGTGTGCTCAGTTGAGGACACTTGCATTTTGTAGACAGATATTGGTGTCTTTCCATGTCTGTCGAACTTGTCTCTTCTGGCAAGTGCTGGGTGGGCGGAGAAGAAGTTGAAGCTGGGGTCGTTCCTGGCTTTGGCTTCTTTACGGATGAATTTAATGAACGCAGAGAATGGTGGGAACGCCACGTTGTGCTTTAGCTTGAACTTTGATCCAAACGTTATCCACTTCTCCTGCATGTTAAATGGAAGCTTCTCAATGATGGGACTTACCCCTCTGGAAGTGTCTAAGTACGATAGACCAGGTAGGTAGCTGTCCTGCTTTGCGGCTTCGAGTTCCGACAGCAGATCTCCAAGGTCACGGAGCTTCTGGGGTTCCTTACTCGTCAACCTCGGAAAGTCCTCCAACCTGTCAAAGAGAGCCCTTTCAATGGCTTCGGGCGAGCCGTAGCTTTCTTCCAGCCTCGCCCAAGCCTTCTTCAACCCCTCTGGCAGCTGTCCCACATTGGCCGCTTTTATCCTGCAGGTCTGTCCGGCGGACTCTGGGCCGAGCCATTTGATAAGGAGGCCGAGCTCTTCTCCTGCCGACAGGTCTAAGCCCGATATGGCATCGTGGAAGCAGGACTTCCAAGCCCGATAATTCTCCGGCCTGTCATCAAACTTAATTAACCCCGAAGTCACCAGCTGGGTGCGTGCAAGGTATTTGGCGAGGTCGTAGGTGCTGGGACCTGTGCCAGGGTTGCCTTGGCTAGCGGCTCTGTTGGGGGTCTCAAGGAACCGAGAGGGGATTTGCCTCTGACTTTCTCTATTCGGCGTCCTATTCCTCTGCACCGTGTCTTCCGTTCTGCTGGGGGAGACTCTGCGGCTTGAGGCATGCCGTCTGCTTTGACCTTGATTGGCAACTTGTGGCATGTTATACGAAGTGCTTGCATCTGTAGAGATGTGCGGGCCTTCATCCCTTTCTCCTGTAAACTGTATGTCGGCATGGTCGCTCACGTAATCTATGGTGCGCTGTCGTGGACTCTGCCACGAAATGGGTATTAAAGGTTTGTAAGCTGTCTCGGGATCAGCTCCCTCCAAAATTGCCTCGAATACTTGTGTCTCGGCTAATGCAGCATCTATCTCTTTTTGTTGCTGCAGAGCGTCTAATGTGGCTTGGAGACGGGCCTGTTCAGCCTGGCGTTCAACTTGGTGACGGGCCTGTTCAGCCTGGTGTTCAACTTGATGACGGGCCTGTTCGGCTTGGAGTCGGGCCTGTTCGGCTTGGGATCGGGCCTGCTCGGCTTGGGATCGGGCCATTTCGGCTTGGGATTCAGCTTGGAGACGGGCCTGTTCGGCTTGGGATTCAGCTTGGAGACGGGCCTGTCTTACTTTTATCTCTATTTCACTGTTCGCATGCGCAGCTCTGGCTTGAGCTGCCACCAGCTTAGCCCGTGCTCTGGCGATGGTCACGCTTACTCTAGAACCACCTGATGATCATGAACCAGCTTGCGATCTGACGTAACCGGAGCTTATAGACCGATTGTCACCTTCTACAGTTTTGTCTGCCTGTTTAAGGTCTTCTCCTCGCTGCAAAGCATTTTCGTTATTATCTTCTGACATGTTGATGTGAGGTAGATGTGCTCTACGAGGTTAAGGCTTACTCTGGGTTCCTCCTGCTCCGCTCTTCACAGCTAGCCGTATTGCTATCTTTTCACTGTATCTTTTCACTGTACTGACCGCGCTAGACGTGCTCCTATCTAGTTATCCAGCAAGTTAAACACTTATTCAAAAATAATTCTTCGTGAAGCCGTTTGCTGTTTTGAAGCTTTACTTGAACAAATTTGTGAAACTGTAAACAAAGACAAAGTATGTTTTGTACATAAAACTAAGTACTATACATTCGATATTACATAAGATATAACATATTTACAACAGTAGAATAGACTAATTGTATAACTAACTAACATTTGGACTCACTTCTGTAACTATCAAATATTAACCTTTTATAAACATATTATTGTCAAAATACTACTCTGACAACATTGCTATTATGCTAACAAACAAAGATACTCACAGATATTGCGCTTGGCCTAACATATGAAATCAGATTACATTGGATTGTGAATCACTCATGGAATCCTCCGTTACTGCCAGGTTCTTCCTGGAATTTTACTTCCTGGGATTCTACTTCCTGGATCACACAGGAAGAAAGGTACGAAGGTCAAATGACCTCTCACAGGAAGAAAGGAACAAAGGTCAAATGACCTCACACAGGAAGAAAGGAACAAAGGTCAAAGACCTCTGCTTCATACAAACACACTGCTAACACATAACCACCACCAAGCGGGTGCTATCTGCACATAAACCAGTCCATCGGTCCAGAACAACAAGGGAAGGTTGACTATGGAGGGTCAGAACTTTTGCTCACCTTATCAGGATGATACTTAAAGGAAGTTTAGTATCAACATGGGGGAGTGTAGGGTTCTCAAAATTCCCACATTCCCCGAAATTATGGATCAAGGGACCCTGTTTGGACAAGTTATTAAAAACAGGGTACCCAAAATGGCTTCTGTAACCTCATGACCAAAACCGACAGGATTTTTAAAGCAGGGCTCTGCAGACAGGCAGGCCCAGAGACGAAACTTAAAATGCAGGAATCTGTGAAAAGGACTCTGTGGAGAAAGACAGCCAAAGTAAACACAGAATATGCTTTCATTCGACTTGAAACAGATCGAGCTAGAATGGGCCTAAAATCGAGGCCATTAGGTTTCTGCATTTTAATCGGTAACAGCTCACAGTAGCCATCAAGTCAGGATGGGGACAATTAAGTTTCATCCATGACAAACAACCAGGACATCGGGGCCATTAGACCCAGAGACAAGCACTCCACAAGTCATTAAAATAAATGTCTGTAATCAGTTTAAATGAGCCCGCCAAAAGTTAGACAAAGGACTGACCTGATTTGGCGCGCAGATAAGGAGTTGAAGAACGGGCATAATTGTAGGCCCACCAGTGGCAATCGGGGGCTTGACTCTTATCTCTTCCTTGTGGCCTTAGCCTGCTGCCTCTCATTCTCGTGCCCTGGCCTCGTGGCGGGCTCTCTTCTTGTTCCCCGCACCGCTCAACAACCAAGGATGCCCATTACACCGGGGCCAAACGCGGGAGGAGAACGAGACTCGAGTTCAAAACCACACAGGACACATAGGCCACAAACGTGCAGATGAGACGAGATGAGACGAAGAATTACGGTAAACCGATAAGAGCAGAGAAGGGCAGCGAAAGACGCATTGGGGAAAAACCAAATGCCAAGTTATAAGCTGGCGTTTGGTGAATAAGTTGGCGTTGTATGCATGGACAGTAAAACCCCGTTGTGACAAATAAGCTGGCGTTCAAAGAATGGGTAGCAGCACCTGTGACGAATAAACTGGCGTTCGAAGCATGGGTAGTAAAATCTTTTAGACGGTAAAGACCACCAACCGACCCCCAACTGTAACATTACCGCCGACGGCCACCCGAGGGAGAAGAAGAAGAAAACCCATCGCGATTCGACGACGACGGTAGCTGAGGAAAAGGAGGGTGCTTCACATCAACAACTCTAGCGCCGCACCCTGAGACCATGTAGTGACAGGATATCCCAAAGGACAGCAAGAGCGGACCTCAAAACCAACCCAATTAAAGCAACAGGTTTTGGATTGGTGAGCATGAATTCCTGGCCCCTCATAGCTTAATCTAGTTAGGTATAGGGGGTGTGATTAAAGATAAGGGGATTTTTAATGCAGTTGTTTTCCCTCGATGTGCCGTGTGTTCCCCATTCCCATATAAGTGTATTAACTGTTTCATGCCTGTAACTATACCAGTAATTCTCAGTCATATTGTGTTTTATTCAGCCTTTTAATAAAATTCTGGTTTTCTTACACCAAACCACTTGTCTACTCGATTTTCTGTATCGCCGCCTGTACCTAAGTCCGGTGTCTAGAACCCAGGGGGTGTGGAGCGATTCCAACCGCTCAGAGACAGTCAGTGACAGAGCTGACTGGGCACACACACCAAAAAACCCCCACAATTAGGGATGGGCAATAAATGCTGGCCTTGCCAGCGATGCTCACATTCCAGGAACAAATGAAAAAAAACCTCCACTGCCACCCCAATCCTACTCCGGTCCCCGATTGTCCTCCAGCCCCAATCACCTTCCTGGCCTCCCCCCTCCAGCCCCGATGCTCCCCCGGTCCCCATCTCCCCACCCCACATGCTCGTCTGGCCCCCAATTATCCTGCCCTCATCGTCCTCCAGCCCCCAATCACCACCCCACCCCATTGCTCCTCCAACCCCTGACCATGACCCCCCATGCTCCTCCAGCCCGACCTTGCCCCCCCATGCTCCTCCGGTCCCCGATTATCCTGCCCCGATGGTCCTCCAGCCCCCGACCACCACCCCACCCCATTGCTCCTCCAGCCCCTGACCATGCACCCCCCCATGCTCCTCCGGCCCCCGATTATCCTGCCCCGATGGTCCTCCAGCCCCCGACCACCACCCCACCCCATTGCTCCTCCAGCCCCTGACCATGCACCCCCCCCATGCTCCTCCGGCCCCCGATTATCCTGCCCCAATGGTCCTCCTACCCCCGACCATCCGCCCGATCCCGCCCTCCCTCCTCTCCGTGGCCTAGTGCCACAGGCCTGCCTGCCCTCAGCCAACCAGCCTCTCCATGTTGCTGGCTGCAGGTGGGAAACAGAGCTTTGAAACGTTAATCAGGCCCTGCCGCCATTTAGGCAGGGCCTGCAGGAAGCCCGTTCTACCGGGTTTCCTGATCGCGTTCTAGCACCCACCTCCCCTGCTCCTGACCCACCTTCAGATTAAAATTCCGGCCTAAGACATTCACCAGTGAGTAGAACTTCAAGCATATGATTTCATGCCCAGGAGATGCACAGAGCAATGAGCAGTCCAAACAGCAAATCTCCAATAAAAAAAGAGAAAAGAATGAACTAGTATTTACATGAAAATATGTTGGGAAAAATAAAAGTTGCATCACCATAAACCAAGTGAAGGATGTCTTCATAGCCAGTGTATTGTCCACAGAACCCATTGTCATTTTTAAATAATATCTTTTTGTGCAGTTTCAAAACTGCCATTAGCATTGCATCTTTAAAACTGCTCAACATATGGTCACTGTAAAAATGATTGTGACATCAATTGCCATTGTCGTTTCAGATACCTCTGAATTGGCTGTATAGTTAATTCCATTGACAATATACTTTTAATTTCAGATGATTAGGTCGTGGCCTTTGAGGAGACATTCATGCTGGATTCTGCCTGCAGTTTTGTTAGACCAAAGCTCAAATTTAGTCAATTAATTAGAAGTGAAAATCCTTTGTTCACTGATGGCTGTGAAAGATCATAGGTCAGCTAGACTGAGATCTGGCCAGTATCTGCAGCAGGATAAAGTCTGAAACTGCTCTTGTGAGTACAGTATTAGGAAAATCAGGGCACTGCAAAAGAAGCCAGCACTGATCTGGAAACAGCAACAGAACTCAAGAGCAAGAAAGCAGCTCTACAGAAGCCTGAAGGCCGAGGTCCAACAAAAAACTCACGACCTAAAAAACAGATGGTGGGTAGAGAAAGCACAGGAGATCCAGCAGCTAGCTGACAACCACGACATGCATGGATTCTTTAGCGCAGTCAAGACCATCTACGGCCCAAGCACCCAAGGCCCTTCCCCACTGCGAGCCAAGAACGGAGAGGTACTCATCAAGGACAGGGAAGCAGTCAGTGTCCGCTGGAAGGAGCATTTTAAGATCTCCTTAACCACGACTCTGTCTTCGACACGAGTGTCCTCAACTCCATCCCACAGCATGCTACCCGCCACCATCTCAGCACAACCCCAGCCCGGCATGAGGTTGAAAAGGCCATCCAACAACTGAAGAACAACAAGGCCTCAGGAGCAGATGGAATCCCCGTCGAGGCACAAAAGCATGGCAGAGAAGCACTATTGGCGTGAATTCATGAACTCATTTCTCTTATCTGGAAGGAGGAGAGCATGCCAGGGGATCTCAGAGACGCCGTAATTGTGACCATCTTCAAGAAAGGTGACAAGTCCGATTGCGGTAATTACAGAGGAGTTTTCCTGCTATCTGCCACAGGGAAAGTCATCGCAAGAATCCTCCTCAATTGCCTTCTCCCAGTGGCCGAAGAGCTACTCCCAGAGTCGCAATGCGGATTCCGCCCACTAAGGGGCACAATGGACATGATCTTCGCCGCACGTCAATTACAAGAGAAATGCAGGGAACAGCACCAACCACTGTACATGGCCTTCTTTGATCTCACAAAGGCCTTCGACACTGTCAACCGTGAGGGATTGTGGAGTGTCCTCCTCAAATTCGGCTGCCCTCAAAAGTTTGTCACTATCCTCCGCCTGCTTCACGACGACATGCAAGCCGTGATCCTGACCAACGGTTCCACCACAGACCCAATTCACGTACGAACCGGGGTCAAGCAAGGCTGTGTCATCGCACCAAAGCTCTTCTCAATCTTCCTTGCTGCAATGCTCCATCTCACCCTCAGTAAGCTCCCCACTGGAGTGGAGCTAATTTACAGAACAAACGGGAAACTGTTCAACCTCCGTCGCCTCCAGTCCCGATCCAAGGTCGTCCTATCCTCTGTCGTCAAATTACAGTATGCAGACGATGCTTACGTCTGCGCTCACTCGGAGGTCGAACTCCAAACCATCGTAAACACCTTCACCGAAGCATACGAGAGCATGGGCCTTACACTAAACATCAGTAAGACAAAGGTCCTCTACCAACCTGCCCCCGCCACACAGTGCTGCCCCCCCGATTATCAAAATCCACGACAAGGCCTTGGACAACGTGAACCACTTTCCATACTCCGGGAGACTACTGTCAACAAGGGCAGACGTCGACGACGAAGTCCAACACTGCCTTCAGTGTGCCAGTGCAGCCTTCGGTCGCCTGAGGAAGAGAGTGTTTGAAGACCAGGACCTCAAACCTGGCACTAAGCTCATGGTCTACAGGGCAGCAGTGATACCTGCCCTGCTGTATGCCTCAGAGACATGGACCATGTACAGCAGGCACCTCAAAGCACTGGAGAGGTACCACTAATGCTGCCTCCACAAGATCCTGCAAATCCATTGGCAGGATAGGCGCACCAACGTCAATGTTCTTGCTCAGGCCAACATCCCCAGCATCGAAGCTCTGACCACGCTCAATCAGCTCCGATGGACGGGTCCCATTGTCCACATGCCCGATACGAGACTCCCAAAACAAGCGCTCTACTCGGAGCTCCGGCACGGCAAGAGAGCCCCAGGTGGGCAGAGGAAATGCTTCAAGGACACCCTCAAAGCCTCCTTGAAAAAGTGCAACATCCCCACTGACACCTGGGAATCCCTGGTCCAAGACCGCACAAAGTGGAGGAGAAGCATCCGGGAAGGCGCCGAACACCTCGAGTCTCTTCGCCGGGAGCAAGCGGAAGCCAAGCGCAAGGAGCGCACGTCAACTCAAGCACCCCACCCACCCGCCCCTTCAACCACCATCTGCCCCACCTGTGACAGAGACTGTAGGTCCCGCATTTGACTAATCAGCCACCTGCGAGCTCATTTTTAATGTGAAAGCAAGTCATCCTCAGTTCTGAGGGCCTGCCTAAGAAGAAGCATTGATGTTTACATCTTCCATGCTTGACCTAGAATCATTCCACTGGAACAAAGTGGAAAAACTTTTCATCTCCTGAATCATACAGTACAGTAGAGATTTGATGTAGCCACCTCAATATCATCCAGGAAAAACTGGCCTTTTCAAGGAGCTGTCCTCCTGAGACTGAAGGGTTAGCAGCAACATGCTAATCAAAATCAGGAAAGATCTCCTCTGTGCGCTATGTGGAGCAAAGTCATAACTGCACTCTCTATAAACAGCATTGTTTACACCCCTCCAGTCCAAAAAAATCCATTATTCACTATTTTGTGTCTTTTAGAAATCTTCCTGTCTATACTGCCACCTTCCCATTAATATCATGTACATAAGAACATAAGAACATTAGAGTTAGGAGCAGGAGTCGGCCATATGGCCACCCGAGCCGGCTCTGCCATTCAATAAGATCATGGCTGATCTTCGACCTCAACTCCCCTATCTCCATATCCCTTGATTCCTCTAGAGTCCAAAAATCTATCTATCTCAGCCTTGAATCTACTCAACGACTGAGCATCCACAGCCCTTTGGGGCAGAGAATTCCACAGATTCACAACTCTCTGAATGAAGACTTCCTTACTCTTGTACTCCAACCCTCTAGCGAGAAAGGTCAACATGCCATTTGCCTTCCTAATTGCATGCTGTACCTGCATGCTAATTCCCTGTGTTTCTTGTACTAGGACGCATAAATCTCTCTGAACACCAACATTTAATAGTTTCTCACCATTTAAAAAATATTCTTCCTACCAAAGTGATTAATCTCACATTTCCCCACATTATACTCCATCTGCTACCTTATTGCCCACTCACTTAATCTGTTTATATCCCTTTGCAGGCTGTTTGCGTTCTCCTCACAGCTTACTTTCCCACCTAGCTTTGTATTGTCAGCAAACTTGGATACATTGCACCCGGTCCCTTCATCTAAATCATTAATATAGATTGTAAATAGCTGAGGCCCAAGCACTGATCCTTGCAGCATCCCACTAGTTACAGCCTGCCAATTGGAAAATGACCTGTTTATTCCTACTCTCTGTGTTCTGTCCGCTAACCAATCCTCTATCCATGCTAATGCCTTACCTGCAACCCCATGTGCCCTTATCTTGCGTAACAACCTCTTATGTGGCACCTTATTGAATGCCTTTTGGAAATCCAAATATACTACATCCACTGATTCCCCTTTATCTATCCTACTAGTTACATCCCCAAAAAACTCTAATAAATTTGTCAAACATGGTTTCCCTTTCATAAAACCATGTTGACTCTGCCTAATCATGTTATGAGTTTCTAAGTGCCCTGTTACCAGTTCCTTGATAATGGATTCCAGCATTTTCCTGTCGACAGATGTCAGCTTAACTGACCTGTAGTTCCCTGTTTTCTCTCTCCCTCCTTTCTTGGATAGCGTGGTTACATTTACTACCTTCCAATCCGCTGGAACCGTTCCTGAATCTAGGGAATTTTGGAAGACCACAACCAATGCATCCACTATCTCTGCAGCCACCTCTTTTAGAACCCTTGGATGTAGGCCGTCAGGTCCAGGGGATTTGACGGCTTTTAGTCCCATTAGTTTCTCAAGTACTTTTTCTCTACTGATATTAATTACTTTAAGCTCCTCACTCTCCTGAGCCCTTTGGTTCCCCACTATTTTTGGTATACTTTTTGTTTCTTCTATTGTGAAGACAGATACAAAATATTTGTTTAAAGTCTCTGCCATTTTCCTTGTTCCCCAATATAATTTCTCCTGTCTCAGCCTCTAAGGGACCAATGCTTGCTTTTTGCTACTCTCTTCCTTTTTACATACTTATAGAAGCTTTTACAATCTGTTTTTGTATTTCTTGCTAATTTACTCTCATATTCTATTTTCTCCTTTTTAATCAATTTTTTGGTCAACCTTTGCTGGTTTCTAAAGCTTTCCTAATGCAATCCTCAGGCTTACTACTTACTATTCTTTGCACTATTATGAGCCTTCTTTTAATCTAATACTATCCTTAAATTCTTTAATTAGCCACAGATGTACCTTAATGTTATTAAGAAGCAACTTATCAAACACCTTTTAAAAAATCCAAATGGACAGCATTCACTGCATTTCCTCACCATTTGGTCCTGCATCTTGCACAAGGAATGAAGGAAGTCCTTCTGAACCACAAAGGAGAATGGTTTAGACACAAGCTTAACTTTCACTGCGACTTTAGCATCATTGAGTTATTTTTAAATGCTGAGAGGTATATACAATTTGGTTTAGATTTAGAAAACACAACTTCAAACTGAATAAATTGCAAGCAAAACTAGAAATTAAAAGATTTTTTTTCACTTGGAGAGTAGGGGATGCATATTACAATCCCAACAAAAACAACTGATGCTGTGTCATAGCTGCAATTTTTATGTAATCTATGTAACTGCTTCAAAAATGAGCAACGTAAGTGTTTAACTGATAGAGATAGACTGAGATAAACAAACACTCCATTGCATACAATTGTATTTGTGCCATTGGGACTGGAGATCAGCAGCCAGGATTGAATAGTTGAGATGGATACATTTTTGGAGTTTCCTTTGCTAATAATCAGTAGGTATTTATGCAAAATCCTAGCATAATCTTGTTTAGGTCCACCTACGGGACAGACTCGCACGACCTTCACCTCCCTCTGCTTCGGCACCAAAGCCATATCCATCTACTCTCTGCTTATTTCTTAAGTTTAAAAAAAATTCATTTATGGGATGTGGACATCGCTGGCAAGGCCAGCATTTATTGCCCATTCCTAATTGCCCTTGAGAAGGTGGGGGAGAGACACATTCTTGAACCGCTGCAGTCCGTGTGGTGAAGGTACTCCCACAGTGCTGTTAGCTAGGGAGTTCCAGGATTTTGACCCAGCGACGTTGAAAGATCAGCAATCTACTTCTAAGGCAGGATGGTGTGTGACTTGGAGGGGAACTTGGAGGTGGTGGTGTTTCCATGCACCTGCTGCCCTTGTCCTTCTAGGTGGAAGAGGTCGTGGGTTTGGAGGTGCTGCCGAAGAATCCTTGGCGAGTTGCTGCAGTGCATCTTGTAGAAAGTACACACTGCAGCCATGGTACGCCGGTGGTGGAGGAAGTGAATGTTTAGGGTGTTGGATGGGGTGCCAATCAAGCAGGCTGCTTTGTCCTGGATGGTATTGAGCTTCTTGAGTGTTGTTGGAGCTGTACTCATCCAGGCAAGTGGAGAGTATTCCATCACACTCCTTACTTGTGCCTTGTAGATGGTGGAAAGGCTTTGGGGAGTCAGGAGGTGAGACACTCGCCGCAGAATACCTAGCCTCTGACCTGCTCTTGTTGCCACAGTATTTATGTGGCTGGTCCAGTTAAGTTTCTGGTCAATGGTGACCCCCAGGATGTTGATGGGGGGGAGATTTGGCAATGGTAATGCCGTTGAATGTCAAGGGGAGGTAGTTAGACACTCGCTTGTTGGAGATAGCCATTGCCTGGCACTTCTGTGGCGCGAATGTTACCTGCCACTTATAAGCCCAAGCCTGAATGTCGTCCAGGTCTTGTTGCATATGGGTATGGACTGCTTCATTATCTGAGGAGTTGTGAATGGCGCTGAACACTATGCAGTCATCAGCGAACTTCCCCATTTCTGACCTTATGTTGGAGGGAAGGTCATTGATGATGCAGCTGAAGGTGGTTGGGCCTAGGACACTGCCCTGAGGAGCTCCTGCAGCGATGTCCTGGGGTTGTGGTGATTGACCTTCAACCACCACAAGCATCTTCATTTGTGCTAGGTATGACTCCAGCCAGTGGAGAGTTTTCACCTCGATTCCCATTGACTTCAGTTTTACTAGGGCTTCTTGATGCCACACTCAGTAAAATGCTGCCTTGATGGCAAGGGCAGTCACTCTCACCTCACCTCTGGAATTCAGCTCCTTTGTCCATTTTTGGACCAAGGTTGTAATGAGGTCAGGAGCCAAGTGGTCCTGGCGGAACCCAAACTGGGCATCAGTGAGCAGGTTTTTGGTGAGCAAGTGCCGCTTGCTAGCACTGTTGATGATACCTTCTGTTCTGGACTTAGTACACGCAGATAGCACCCTCTAGTGGTAGTTAGTGTATAGCAGTGTTATTGTATAGCAGGGTGTTATTTGACCTTCTTCCTGTTTGACCCGGAAGTAGTATTCCAGGAAGAACCTGCTGAGTTATGAAGAAAGCCACATGAGGGCTTCTCAATCCTGTTGCATCCTTCTTATACGCTAGGCAAGATGCAATGTCTGTGAGTATCCTTGTTTAATAACATAACAACCTTGTCAGTGTAGTATTTTGACAATACTTTGTCTATAAGAAGTTATTAGCTGTTAGCTATTGAGGTTTAGCTTCAGTGCTATTTAGTTATACAATTAGTCTATTCTGTTGTCATAAACATGTTTATATCTTATGTAACATCTAATGTATAGTACTCAGCTCTATGTGCAAAACATATTTTGTCTTTGTTTACAGTTTCACAAAATTTATTCATGTAAAGCTTCAAAACAGCAACCTGCTTCTCGAGGAATTATTTGAATGAGTGTTTAGCTGGCTGGATAACTAGATAGGAGTACGTCTATTGAGACCAGTACACCTTCCATCACTTTGCTGATGATTGAGAGTAGACTGAGGGAGCAGTAATTGGCTGGATTGGATTTGTCCTGCTTTTTGTGGACAGGACATACCTGGGCAGTTTTCCACATTGTTGGGTAGATGCCAGTTTTATAGCTGTACTGGAACAGCTTGGCTAGAGGCGCAGCTAGTTCTGGAGCACAAGTCTTCAGCACGATAGCTGAGATGTTGTCGGGGCCCATAGCCTTTGCTGTATCCAGTGCCCTCAGCCATTTCTTGATATCATGTGGAGTGAATTGAATTGGCTGGACTGGCTTCTGTGATGGTGGGGACCTCATGATGAGGCCGATATGGATCATCCACTTGGCACTTCTGGCTGAAGCTGGTTGCAAATGCTTCAGTCTTGTCTTTTGCACTCACATGCAGGGCCTCCTCCTGTTATTTGTTCAATGGTCCACCACCATTCACAGCTGAATGTGGCAGGACTGCAGAGCTTTAAACTGATCTGTTGATTGTGGGATCACTTAGCCCTGTTTATAGCATGCTGCTTTCGCTTTTTAGCATGCATGTAGTCCTGTGTTGCAGCTTCCTCAGATTGGCACCTCATTTTTAGGTATGCCTGGTGCTGCTCCTGGCATGCTCTTCTGCACTCCTTATTGAACCAGGGTTGGTCCCCTGGCTTGATGGTAATGGTAGAGTGAGGGATATGCCTGGCCATGAGGTTACAGATTGTGGTGGAAAATAATTCTGCTGCTGCCCCATAGCGCCTGATGGATGCCCAGTTTTGAGCTGCTAGATCTGTTCTGAATCTATCCCATTTAGTACGGTGGTAGTGCCATACAACACAATGGAGGGTGTCCTCAGTGTGAAGACAGGCCTTCATCTCCACAATGTGCGGTGGTCACTGCCACAGGTAGATTGGTGAGGACGAGGTCAAGTAGGTTTTTCCCTTGTGTTGGTTCTCTCACCACCTGTCGCAGGCCCAGACTGGCAGCTATGTCCTTCAGGACTCGGCCAGCTCGGTGCTACCGAGCCAATCTTGGTGATGGACATTGAAGTCCCCCACCCAAAGTATATTCTGTGCCCTTGCTATTCTCAGTGCTTCTTCCAAGTGGTATTCAACATGGAGGAGTACTGATTCATCAGCTGAGGGTGGGCAGTAGGTGGTATCCTTGCCCATGCTTGACCTGAAGCCATGAGACTTCCTGGGGTCCAGAGTCAATGTTGAGGACTCCCAGGGCCACTCCTTCCCAACTGTATACCACTGTGCAGCCACCCCTGGTGGGTCTGTCCTGCCCGTGGGTCAGGACATACCCAGGGATGGTGATGGAGGAGTTTGGGACATTGGCTGAAAGGTATGATTCTGTAAGCTGAAAGGCTTGACTAGTCTGTGGGACAGCTCTCCCAATTTTGGCACAAGTCCCCAGATGTTGGTGAGGAAGACTTTGCTGGATCGCCTGGGCTGGATGTGCCGTTGCCGTGTCCGTAGCCGGTGCCGAGGTCAATGCCGGGTGGTCCGTCCGGTTTCATTCTTATTATTGTGTTTTGTAGCGGTCTGTTAAAATTGAGTAGCTTGCTGGGCCATTTCAAAGGGCAGTTAAGAGTCAACCACAATGCTATAGGCCTGGAGTCACACATAGGCCAGACTGGGTAAGGACAGCAGATTTCCTTCCCTAAAGGGCATTAGTGAACCAAATGGATTTTTATGACAGTCTGATAGTTTCATGGTTACCATTACTGATACTAGCTTTTTATTCCAGATTTATTAACTGAATTTAAATTCCCCAGCTGCCGTGGTGGGAATTTGAACTCACATCTCTGGATTATTATGTCCAGGCCTCAGGATTACTAGCCCAGTGACATTACCACTACACTACCGTTCCCTCAAATGAGTCTGCTGTAAGGGCATTGGGGTTTAGAACTTTTTCATACAGGATGAAAAAATCAACAAACATTTAACTTTGGTGATAACAAAAGCCCAAAATTCAAAAACTGTTTATAAACAGTTGGGATGGGAGCACACCCCATGCATTTTTTTTAACAAGGAACTGGCCTTCAAGAGGAACACACTTACAAGAAGGTGACTCATAATTGTAGCAGTGTTCCTTGGCATTGCAATACCAAGGTCATGTGGAGTGCATAGTTGTATTATTTTATTCAGATAACTGGCACGTCCTTTCAGAAAAGCATTATGCAGCTACATGGATTAACATATGCATCAGGGTTAATTTTTGCAAACATTTGAACTAAATTTAAATATTCACTGTCAGTATTCAAATCATGAATTCATATTCATTGCAACCAAACTACAAGAGGATACATAAGTCAGAAAGGACAAAACACTTCCACAGTGACTTGTGCTGAGCAGATGTGCCTGGTTAGCAGTAAACTGTGCAATGGGAAACAAAAAACTGTATTGAATAAATAAATAACAAAGGCACTTGTTATTGTGGTGTGCACTCAGACCCTTAAACATTACGGAGGAATCACACTCTATTTATCATGGGTTTCGTGCCAGTGACAGAGAGCGTGCAATTAGCTGTCAGGATGAGACAGTTCAATATTTTTAGCCAAAGGATGTTTGTATTGATCAGTTTATATAATGTGAGATGTCTCTCCATCTAGGGAACACATTTTTGATTCTATTGCTCTCTAGAAATTTAGGTTATATTCATAAAGGCTCCTCTTTAGCTCTGTAATGGTTCAGTTGGTAAATACATCTCCCAATTTGAAACTGAGCCATACAAAGCATGAAAGCCCCGGGTTCAGTCTCTTGTCTGTGCTGAGTTAGCTTATTTTAACTGGGGCAGCTGGAGAGGAGCTACTATTGGTCTCAGTGTCCCTGGACGAGGAAGGGTTAAAACTAGCTAGACATCCTGGAATAAGGAAAGTGTCTCAAAGATGATATTATCAGCAATGCTGGGCCATGGCTTCCCTGAGGCCACAATGTTTTAAAATAATCATGAGTACTTCCATTGGAGCGTTCATAAAATCCCTAATCCCTCCTAACCATGTTCCACAAAAATATATCCTGTGCCTCTGATGTATATATTATATTTGCATGTTTATTACGAATCATTATGCTACACTAACTAAAATTAAGGGGGGAATTTTAACCCTAAAAAATGGGTGGGTTGGGGTCGCGTGGGAAGTTACTGTTTGAAAAGTCTGAATCCCGACCAGAACCTGCCTCCAACCCGCCCACTTCCGGTTTAAACAGAGGCGGGACAGGGGGCAGGCAGCCAACCCATTCCCAGGAGGCAGGTGTTGCATTTAAATATTATAATGAGGCTAGCATGCCTCAGATTTAATCTCCATTTTAAATTTAACTGTAGCTGGTCTGGTTTTGCAGGCCTCATGAAACCTGCCAGCTTTAGTAAGGTGAGGACAGCTGGATCCAGGAGGTACGTGCCTTTACACTTACCTCCTGGCTCCAGCGTCCCTGCCTAACTCACCCCCCTCCCCCACCCCCCACCGTGATCGGAAACCCCCCGTTCACGAGGCCTCTGATCTCCCGAGGCCTCCGATTCCCTCTGCAGGCCTCTGATCCCCCCCCCACGAGGCCTCCTCCCCACCCATGCTGCTCTTGGCCCCCCCGATCTGCTGCTCCTTGCCCCCCTGATCTGCTGTGCCTGACCCGCCAATGCTCACCCGCCTCCCCACCACCACACCCACCTCTCCTGCTCCTCCGGCCCTCTTATGCTCTCCTGGCACCGCCCCCCCCCCCCCCGCAAACCCCCGCCTGTTCTTCTGGCTGCCGATCAGTCCTGAAAACCCCCACTCTTCGGGCCTCCGATCGGTCCTGACCAACCCCCTGCTCTTCCGATCAGTCCCAACCTCCACCTCCCCCGCCCCCCCCCCAACTCCTCCGATTGGTTCCAACAACCCAGGGAACAGAGGTTACCAATACAAATCAGGCCCTGCCGTTCTCCTGGGTGTCCCGACCGCTTCCAAGCACCCCTGCTCCCAACCCCACCTCTCGATCAAAATTCCTGGGCCTAAGTTTCTGTAAATTTGAACTACATGGGAAAGAGTTAAATGCCCATGCCAATTAAAATGTACATGCCTGCAAAATAAGGATATGGGCTGCGGTTGTAATGGCTCCAATGATATTGAAAATAATGGACTGCTGAAAGGTAATAAGTAAAAAGACCTTGAGCATGGTTAAAACAAGATAAGGGAGAAAACTAGTTGTAAACAAGTGGATTATAAAAGCACGAAGACGATAGCTAAAATCACTGTCATTGGACAAAAGAAGCTAGCAGCATGCCAAGAGATGACCGTCTCCAGAAGAACAAGAGCTCCTGGTCCGCATGGACATAACTATATGTAAGTATGAGACGATGTTGCGTAATGTATGCCAATGCAGGAAAGGTTATCTAGAAACTAATCATGCAGTTGAATATATATTAAAGATTAATCAAAGTCATGACTCATTCTACTCTTGGACTTGGAACTAATTGGAATCAGATACTCACTAGTTTGGCACTTCCCGATTGAATAGCTGGGCTATGTCGGATGTCTTATGGATCAGATATCATTCGAACAAATTCACTATGTTTGGTGGGTCGGGTGCTTGTGTGCAGCCAGCATCAGCTCCCCTGCACCAAAGACATTATTATTATTATTATTCTTTCATTTACAACACCTCTGTTAATGGAAGGGGTCAAAATCGATCACATGGTTTGTGAGTTGTGATCTTAACATAAGAACATAAGAACATAAGAAATAGGAGCAGGAATAGGCCACTTGGCCCCTCAAGCCTGCTCCACCATTCAATAAGGTCATGGCAGATCTTCTACCTCAACTCCATGTTCCTGCACTATCCCCATATCCCTTGTGTAAAGTCTGTGGGTTGTTTAGTTAATTAATACACAGACTACCAGAGTAACTTAAAACAGGACTTTACTATTCGAAGGTCAGGGCGAATCTGCCAAATAAATCCTGACACAGCACTTATATACCGGTGTGGTCACCGTCAGTATTACAGTATACAGAAGCCAACAAAGTAGTGCCACACCTAAAATAGTTCTCTTAAAGGTGAACGGTTACATACAATGGTTTTCTTAAAGGTAGATGGATACATACACTACAATCCTCCCTTTTTAGCTTACAACATACTTAGTCCCCCATTAAACATAACGGGCTGAAAATTCAGTAGGGTTAGCGCCCATTTTGCGGCGCTAGAGAGCCTAGCGCCGCAATGATAGCCGTTTCTGAAATTCACTTCGGCGCTGCCATCGGCGTTAGCCGGTTGCGCTGCGCCGGCACCGATGACGTCATCGGTGTGCGCAGCGTCCCGGTTGCCGTGGCAACGCGCCCGAACGCCGAAATTCAGTTGCGGCCGCCTCGCCCGTGGCAGCCGCAACTAAGACTCTGGCAACCGAGTCTTACACAAGTTAGCGCCGGCGCATTAAGGTCGCGCGGCGGCCGGCCGCTTTCCCGCCGGCCGCCTGCCCGCACCTCCCTCCCCGGACTCCTCCACCCCCCCCCCGCGGAACAGATGCGTCTGGCCTGCAAGCCCGGCACTTGTCCGAGGTGCCGGGCTCATTTTTGAAAAAATCAAACGGCCAGCGATCGGGTGAAGGCAGCGCCTCCTTAACGGGAGGAGGAGGCCTGCACTTCCCCAGCCTGCCGCACCGCATCGGGTGCCGCAGCGCCGGATTAGCGCCGCAATGCGGCACTCAGCGCCCATTGGGAGGCACTCACACCCGCCAGTAGCGCTGGCAGCCGTCTGGGCGCGGCACTACTGAATTTTTGGCGCGCGCAAGGGAATTAGCGCCGGCGCTAAAGCCCTGGCGCGGCGTCAACTCAATTTCTAGGCCAACATATATTCAACTTCATGTAAAACAATTCACAGGTATAATCTATGCGGGAAACAGTTTACAGATTCAGTCTCTGCGGGAACAGTTCACAGATTCAGTCTCTGGTCTTGACTCGGTCCGAACAACATCTCTGTGGTGTAGCCGGTTCACATTTCTAGCGTGACTCATCCAATAGTCTTTCCCTTGGCTTAACAGCTTGAACTTCCGTCCTGCTGAACCAGCAGTGCTGACTTTTACAAACAGCTGGACTGCCTTGGTAATTTTTCCCACTTTCCAACTGATTTGGCCCCCTTCGTAGGGCCCACGTGCATGATCTGATAGAAGTGATAATGATTTAGATGGTTATCGTCTTCTGCTTCGTCTTTTTCTTTTCTGCTTCTTGGAGACTCTCGGGGCTCCCTTATCCGCTGCCAGCTGTAGCGCCACCATCTCCCTATGTTCCTTAGACTTTAAGTGCTTCATCCTGATTTCTGCACTTTGGGAGTTTTCGTCACAAGCTGGGCAGACCAAGTCATCATAATATTCCGTGTCACTCAACAGGTCATGGTAATATTCGGTGTCGTCCTGAGCTAGTCTAGCGAGAGGGCCTGCTACTTCTTCCTTACCCAACTGGACGTTAGCCGACTGTTGTTCCCTCCCTAGACATCTTTCCTGAAGAGACTTCTTCATGCGTTCATATTCATCCCGCTCTTCCTGGGTTTCCTGCCAATCCTTCACTAATGACCTCATTTGTGATTCCAATACTTCCCCTTCCATCGGGGATTGATTGATCGGGCTATTCAATCCTTCTACTGGAGCAGCTGTTTCAACATTCTGTAGTTCACATTGACGTGATTCAGCGTACTTTCGGCAGCCCCGTAAAATCTGTGTTGCAACCTCAACTATTCCCCAAACTTTTGAGAGCTCCGAACCCCTTCCCTTTGAAGATTGAAGCTCGTGTTCAAATGGTTCCCATTGCAGAGTCTTGTCTCTCAGCATATGAAGGAGTTGGCTGACCGTTAACTCTTCCACGGGGACCCTGTGGATCAGAGTCTTCTCCATTTCATCCACCTTTTCCTCCAATGCTTTCACCTTTTTTTCCTCTTGTACTTTGGCTTTAAGCGCTCGGAGAAGTTGCACCTTGATGCTGTCTAGCTCATGTTCAGGGGCCATTCTTACAGTCTCTGTGTTTCTTACAGTTGCCTTTTCTTTCACTGAAAGAATTCCCAGTTGAATCTGTTCTTCAAGTTGTTGAACCTCGGTCATTGCCGCCTCATATTTGTCTTGGGTTTCCTTCAATATTTTTATGAGTTCTTGGACATCTTGACTTTGATGTTCTGCCATGTCTTTCACCTCTAATTTCTCATCTATGGATGGAACTTCTACCGATGAGTCTGTCTTGGCCTTGAGCTCATCAAGAATTTCCTGCAGCCTTTGGACTTCTTGCTCATGTTCAACCTTTAGTTGCTCATAAGCTTCCACTGAAACTAGCTTTTCGGAGGTTGCCGAGTTAACCCCCTCCAGGATTGTAGCCTGGGCCTGTTCATACTGTTCCTTCAACTTCTCAAACTCTGCTTGTAAGGAGTCGTAGAGAAGAACTGGAATAAAATCCTGGCTTCCTGAAGATTCCTCTTCATTTGCTTCTTTCTGCAAATATTCTAACTCCTGAACATCATAAGGGAGATGTGATCGGTGATTGGTCACGATGGCTCTATGGTCGCTCTCTGCTTGAGCTAGCTGCTTCTGTTGTCTTTCCAGATTCTCCCATTCGGTGTCATAGAACTTTTTCATTGTTTTCATCTCTTGTACGAGACGGTAACTCAATTGTTCTAATTGTTGTCGTAATTTGAAATAAAGTTGAGTCTGAGCTCGGTGTTCTTCCGTCATGGATATGTCCTTAAACTGAACAGACTCAGAATTCTCTGTCAAACTATGTTGTCGTTGTTCGGTGGAGATCTGTTCTGAAACTTTGTTCTTCTCTGGAGCATAAGCCTTTCTGCATGCCTTCGTTTTTCCAACCTTAGTCGGCAAGTCCATTTTAGCCTTGTCTTTCACATTTGGGTTGGTCTTATCGTCATCCGATTCAGAATCTGAGCTGATTGTCTGCACCGAGTCCTCACTCATTATGGCTTTTAGATAGTGTCATTCCATGTCTATTTTCTTGATCCACTCCCATCCTAGAAGTGGTGGTCCTCCCTCAGGTAGTACGTATAAGTTCATTCTTGGGTGTTCTTTACCCCTATCTCTCACCTTGACTCTTATCTTTCCCATGGGGTATACTTTATGCCCCGTGTATGTCTGCAATACGAACTTGGTATCTCTTAAGGGTATATGTGAGAATAGCTGGTGGTAATCCCTTCGATTTATGACTGATAGAGCTGATCCAGTGTCCAACTCCATTTTCACTTGGACTCCAGCTATTTTTAGCATGACCCAGATAGTTTGTAGGTCAGCTTTCTTACTCACATTGTGAATTCTCAGACTACCCAGCTCCTGGCCGTTTGGGTCTGAGTCCGAATTCTGTTCGTCTGAACTCTTCTCAGCCACCTTGTGTACCTTGTTGTACTTTTCCTGTGATGGCTTCCTTTGGTTGTTGGTCCTTTGGTTGTTGGTCTTCTTCCCTGACCGGCATACCTTAGCTATGTGACCCAGTTTGCCACATTTCCTACATTCCTGGTTCTTAAACCAGCATTGGTTCTGGTCGTGTGTTGTCTTCCCACAACGATAGCATTTTGTTGTTGTCGAGGTAATTTGATCCACACTGAGTGCCGCTGTCTTTAGCTGCATTTCCGCAGTTCCCTTCGCTGCGGCTTCATGCGATGCTGCAATAAGGACAGCCCTGTCAAGTGTAAGGTCGTTCTCTTCGATTAGTCGCTTTTGCGTTCCTTCCTTTGACAACCCGCACACGAACTTGTCTCGCAATGCCTCTGTCAGATTCCCTCCAAACTGGCAGTGTTTCGCTAGTCTACGCAGTTCGACCAAGTATTCTGCGTTGCTTTCGTCTTTCCTTTGCATTCTCGCATAGAATTTGAATCATTCCGCCAACATCAACGGTGTGGGGTTCAAGTGATCCTTCAGAACAGTCACAATATCATCGAAAGTCTGATCCGTCGGTTTAGCTGGTGCTAGTTTATGCTTCAAGAGCCCGTATGTCTTCGCGCCCATCGAGTTTAGCAAGGTTATAGCTTTGTCATCTTCTTCTATTTTATTGGCCTCACAATAGATCTCAATGCGTTCCACATACGTGGCCCAGTCTTCTACCTCGGAATTAAAATCGTTGATGTTACCACGCTTAGGCATCTTCCTCTCTTCCTGATAACACCACGAATTATTTCTTTAAATTTTCTTTTTTTTTCCAAGATGGCGGTTCCCGCGAAAATGCCGGTTTCCCGCGCTTATCTTCTCTCCCCGCCCATTTCAATGGCGGTTTCCCGCTTCTGTCTTCTTCCCCGCCTAATGGCGGCTTCCCGCGTTTCTTCCCTAGCGGGAGGGGTACACTTTCCCCACGGGCGACGGCCGCTGGCTTTCAGGTTCACAGCCTGCGCGTCGGCTTCAGGGCTTTCCCTTTTCTCGGCAGGGCAACCGGCGCTGGGTACACCCCGTTGACGGCGAACAGTTTCAGCCGCTGGGCTGGCTCTCGTTCGGTTCCCCTTGCTCGGGCTCTGTCTCTCTCCCGCTCGCTCGGCTCTACCGGCGCTGGGTACACCCCGTTGACGGAGAACAGTTTCAGCCGCTGGACTGGCTCTCGCTCAGTCTCCCTTGCTCGGGCTCTGTCTCTCTCCCGCTCGCTCGGCTCTACCGGCGCTGGGTACACCCCGTTGACGGAGAACAGTTTCAGCCGCTGGACTGGCTCTCGCTCAGTCTCCCTTGGTCGGCTCTGCCTCTCCCGCTCGCTCGGCTCCCAATCGCGCCTCCCAGCCCTCTCGCAGTCCGGTGCTTCCCTCCCCGGCTGCGGCTGAGTTTATCTCTTCCCGCGCCTACGTTCCCGGTCGCAGCGCTTCGTGGCTTCGGTCGCTGCCCGGCCTTTTTCGCCGGTCGCGGTCTAGCTGTCTCACGATGCCGTTGCGTCCCCCAGCCTGTCGGTACCGCGGCTTCCTTGCTCCACGCTGCCCCAGTCTCAGCGCCTCTGGACCCGACTTCTGTCCGGCTCCTTTCCCCCTCAACCGTGGTCGAGTGCACCGCCCTTATCCTCCGGTTATTCTTTTTACTTTCCCTTACTCACAGTCACCGTGGCCGCCTTGCTTCTCGTGCTGATCGGCTCACTCCTCACCGTGGCAGAAGGGACAGCCAGTGCCTGTTGCTGATGGAAGTCTTTGTCTCTGAATTCTTCCTCCTTTCCAGCTCTGCAGACTTGAGTTTTCTCCCAGCAGAATGACGAGGGCGGTTGCCTCTTCTCGACACTCGTTAACTGCTTCGGAAGTATTGTTGCCGCAGGGTACGATCGGACTCGTCGCCACTGTAAAGTCTGTGGGTTGTTTAGTTAATTAATACACAGACTACCAGAGTAACTTAAAACAGGACTTTACTATTCGAAGGTCAGGGCGAATCTGCCAAATAAATCCTGACACAGCACTTATATACCGGTGTGGTCACCGTCGGTATTACAGTATACAGAAGCCAACAAAGTAGTGCCACACCTAAAATAGTTCTCTTAAAGGTGAACGGTTACATACAATGGTTTTCTTAAAGGTAGACGGATACATACACTACACCTTGATTCCCTTAATATCCAAAAATCTATTGATCTCTGTCTTGAATATATTCAACGACTGAGCCTCTACAGCCCTCTGGGGTAAAGAATTCCAAAGGTTCACCATCCTCTGAATGAAGAAATTTCTCCTCATTTCAGTTCTAAATGGCCGACCCCTTATTCTGTGACTGTGACCCCTGGTTCTAGACTCCCCAGCTAGGGGAAACGTCCTCCCTGCATCTACCCTGTCAAGCCCTGTAAGAATTTTGTATGTTTCAATGAGATCACTTCTCATTCTTCTAAACTCTAGAGAATATAGGCCCAGTCTACTCAATCTCTCCTCATAGGACAATCCCCCCATCCCAGGAATCAGTCTGGTGAACCTTTGTTGCACTCCCTCCATCGCAAGTATATCCTTCCTTAGGTAAGAAGACCAAAACTGTACACAATACTCCAGATGTGGTCTCACCAGGGCCCTATATAATTGCAGTAAGTCGTCTTTACTCTTATACTCAAGTCCTCTTGTAATAAAGGCCAACATACCATTTGCTTTCCTAATTGCTTGCTGTACCTGCATCCTACCTTTCAATGATTTGTGTACAAGGACACCCAGGTCTCTCTGAATACCAACATTTCTCAATCTCTCACCATTTAAAAAATACTCTGCTTTTCTATTTTTCCTACCAAAGTGGATAACTTCACATTTCTCCACGTTATATTCCATTTGCCATGTTCTTGCCCACTCATTTAGCTTGTCTATATCCCCTTGAAGCCTCCTTGCATCCTCCCCACAACTTACATTCCCACCCAGCTTTGCATCATCAGCAAACTACTATATACAAGAACTGCATTATATTCAGCGTAAACTTATTAAACTATTAGATGTTCTTTCAGGTAAGACTGGGATTTATTTGTAAATTCCTTATTCATATCAGATTATTGAAATATGATTTGTTGAGCAAGCCTGAGCAACTGCAGAGGAATTAAAGCAAAATCATAAAATGAAGTTGCATGTGTGAAGCTTTGTCACTGGTCTGCAATATGCACATTAGAGGTGATAAATCTCGGTAGTATATTAGTTCAGTCACCCAGGTTAGCCTTGTTCCCAGTCTAATCATGGCATAAATTATTTACCAATAAATTACAACCTCTCAGTCATAAGTGCCTCATCACAAGACTGATTATTCAAGCCTCTGAAGGGCACTGTGGATTCAGACAGTGACTGACCCACACATTAGCATGACTTTCTCTTTTTCTTGCTTTACATAAGCTTACTGTGAAGCACAGACCTATTGATTTCAGCAGGAAGTTCACTTTGTGTGGGACACATTGGTTTTATTTGTGTTGTCTGAAGTAATAATTATCTTTTTACAATGATGTAAAGTTAAAATTGCTTTGTAATTGGTTATAAAAATTAGTGGTATTGACTGGACGCGTGGAATTGTTAGCAGTTGATAGAATTTTAACTAGGCCAGAGCCCAGAGCTAAGAGCACACACCATACATCACTGCCAATATATGCTCTGGGGATTCCCTATATATCAAGAAAGATTATACCAATAAAGGAATCTGAACAATTAGAGAATATGTCAGTTATGATATCCTATTCTACTACCTTTGAATCGTGTCTGGGTAACTTGGTAAACATTTTGCTGACTGTATCCAACTGGTAATATAGCACTATGCTTAAAGCGGCAATGTTATTGTGTTAGAGAGTTTTCAGGCAGATCAGTTTCTGGGATGAACTGAAATTTCCAGCTCTCAAAACAGTGAGAAACAGTGTACAACTTTTCAGGGATAGCAATATCCATTTAACATGTGAGCCCAAAGTTATACCCTGGTTTAGATCATTCTTACCAGATTGATTCAAAAAGATCGTTTTCTCCAAATTCAGTACTTAGTTCTCTGTTATTTCTATCATATATAAATTATTTGAAGCAGTACTCTGGGTTCCCTTATTTAAAACTTTAATATTTTCAAACTTGTTCTATGGGGCCGATAATGCAACCTGTGCCACTGGTGCTGTGCAGATACTATGTGCCTCTGTATCTAAATGAGCTGATTTCAGCAAATAATATGAGGTCAGCACATTTGCATATTTTCAGGCACTCTGGGTATATGGCGATGATGCACCAAGAGTGCCAGGGCTGGAATGTCAGGCGCCCAGAACCAGTAAACAACTGCTGGCTGCCAGTTCCTTGCAGGATGGGAGGGGTATTGGGCACAGGGTCAAGGAGCAGTGACATTGTATAACAGAGTATTCCAAAACAAACAGAAACATACAACTCTCAGAATAGCGAGATAAATTTTCTGTACAACTTCTCAGGGATGGCAATGCCCCATTAATACTTTCATGCTCATAGGCCCAAAGTTGCACACTAGTTCAGAACATCCTTCATCGATCGTTCATAAAAGGGGATCATTGAAAAATGTGAGCCTCAGGTTTTATGTATAAATTACATGATAAATATACAATGTTTCAGGAGGGGTAGGCATTTGTTGCAATGTAGTTTACTCTTCAACAATCATGCGCTCCAACCACATTATAGAACAACTGCCTAATTTAAATGAAAGCCCCCATTGCATTTCAGTACTTCAGGCACCTGCCATTGTATTATACATAGATACATAGATACATAGAAGATAGGAGCAGGAGTAGGCCATTCGGCCCTTCGTGCCTGCTCCGCCATTCGATGAGATCATGGCTGATCCTTTAATTCAGTATCCCGTCCCCGCCTTCTCTCCGTAACCCTTAACCCCTTTTGCCCGTAGAAATATATCTAATTCCCTCTTAAATATATTTAATGAGCTGGCGTACACTGCCCTCTGTGGCAATGAGTTCCACAGGTTCACCACTCTCTGAGTGAAGAAATTCCCCCTCATCTCTGTCCTAAATGGTTTAGCCCTTATCCTTAAATTATGTCCTCTAGTTCTGTTCTCACCCGCCAAGGGAAACATTCCTTCTGCATCCAGTCTGTCTAGACCTGTCAGAATTTTATACACTTCTATGAGGTCCCCTCTCAATCTTCTAAACTCCAGTGTGTACATCCCTAAACTACATAGTCTCTCCTCATAGGTCATTCCCGCCATTCCTGGTATCAGCCTGGTGAATCGCCGCTGCACCCCCTCCATGGCAAGAACATCCTTCCTCAGATGAGGCGACCAAAACTGTACACAGTACTCGAGGTGTGGTCTCACCAGTGCCCTGTACAGCTGCAGCAAGGTATCCCTGTTCCTGTATTCTAACCCTTTTGCTATGAAGGCCAGCATACCGTTTGCCTTCTTGACCGCCTGTTGCACCTGCATGCTCGCCTTCAGTGACTGGTGTACAAGAACACCCAGGTCTCTCTGTACTTCCCCCTCTCCCAATCTATTGCCATTTAAATAATAATTTGCCCTCCCGTTCCTGCACCCAAGGTGGATAACTTCGCACTTGTCCACATTATAGTGCATCTGCCATTTATCCGCCCAATCGCCCAGTCTGTCCAAATCGCTCTGGAGCTTCCTGGTCTCTTCCTCTGAGCCCACCCCCCCTCCTAGTTTAGTGTCGTCTGCAAATTTGGAAATGCTGCATCCGACTCCCTGATCCAGGTCATTAATGTAAATTGTGAACAGCTGGGGGCCCAGGACAGATCCCTGTGGTACCCCACTTGTTACTGCCTGCCATTCAGAAAATGAGCCGTTTATTCCAACTCTCTGTTTTCTATCTGACAGCCAGTTCCCTATCCACGCCAAAACTTTCCCCTTTATCCCATGAGCCTCAATTTTCCATGCTAATCTTTTATGTGGGACCTTATCGAAGGCCTTTTGGAAGTCCAGGTACACCACATCTACTGGCTCTCCCCCATCTATTCTACCAGTTACTCCCTCAAAAAATTCCAATAGATTAGTCAAGCACGATTTACCCTTTGTAAATCCATGTTGACTCTGTCCTATCCTGTCCCCATTTGCTAAGTGCTCCGCTATTTCATCCTTAATGATGGACTCCAGCATTTTGCCCACAACTGATGTAAGGCTTACAGGTCTGTAATTACCTGCTTTTTCCCTACCCCCCTTTTTGAATAGTGGGGTAACGTTAGCTACCCTCCAATCCATCGGCACTGTTCCCGAGTCTAATGAATTCTGAAAAATCATCCTTAGTGCATCCGCTATCTCTAGGGCCACCTCCTTCAGTACCCTAGGATGCATGTTATCAGGCCCTGGGGATTTGTCCACCTTCAATCCCTTTAGCTTCCTTAACACCATATCCTTAGAGATATTGATTTGCGTCAGTTCCTCCTTTGCCAATGTCCCTATTTTTCCCGATATCCCAGGGAGGTTTTTTGTGTCTTCCTTCGTAAAGACTGACCCAAAGTATGCATTTAGTTGATCTGCCATTTCCTTATTTCCCATTATATATTCCCCCGTATCTGACTGCAATGGACCAACTTTGGTTTTCACCAGTCTTTTCCTTTTGATATACTTATAAAAGCTTTTGGAGTTAGTTTTTATATTTTCCGCCAGCTTGTTTTCGTAAGCTATTTTGCCCCTCTTGATTATGCCCTTTGCCCTCCTTTGCTCTATCTTAAACTGTTCCCAATCTTCCGCTCTGGCGCTTTTTTTGGCTATTTTATACGCCCTATCTTTGGATTTTATGCTGTCTCTAATTTCCCCTGTTATCCACGGTTGAGTCACCTTTTTAGATTTCCTTTTATGCCAGATTGGTATAAACAATTTTTGCAATTTTGTCATTCTATCTTTAAATGTTTGCCATTGTTTATCTACCTCCAGTCCTCCCAGGAACGTTGTCCAATCAGACCTACTCAGTTCCCGTCTCATGGCATCATAATTCCCCTTGTTTAAATTCAGGACCTTAGTCTCTGAGTCAATTTCTTCGCTCTCCATTTCGAGTGAGAAATCGATCATGTTATGATCGCTCTGACCCAAGGGTCCCCGTACAACAAGATTACTGATTAGTCCCTTCTCATTGCACAGTACCCAGTCCAATATAGCCTGTTCCCGAGTTGGTTCCTCGACATATTGATCCAGATAACCATCCCTCAAACACTCAAGGAATTCCTCCTCCTCATTATTTTTACTGATTATCAGCCTCTATATGATGTATACAGGTGAAGTCTGTGGTTTGCGGGGAGTTTTATTCCATTATGAGATTTTTTTTTGCCAGAGAAGTTGTCAAAGCTGCTCATTTGTGCCAAATTGCAGTTGGACTAAATGATTTGAATGACTGTGATCTCAGGATTTGTTGCACAACATATTACAGAGAAACAGTAAGCTTTATGTATAGATTACTGAGAAAATTTGTAAAAAAAATTTCAGTTGATATGAATTCAAATATCGTAAATGATGAATTGGAATATACTGCTAACTGGCTGCATTATGATTACCTTCAGCCCTGATATAAAAGCCCATGTTATTGAACATTTCCCTGGCCTGCAGAAAGGAGCCACTCTAGCAACTGCAGGCAGCAGACCCCTGCATTATCAGGGATTTTCAAACACAACCACTGCTCCTCACCCATCCCTCCCCTCCCCTCCCCTCCCCCTGACCCTGTGGAGGTTCCCCAGCATAAGCGGAAACCTCGTTGGGAACCTGCCAAGAATATTTAAATTGAGGGCAAACTTGGCAATATGAAAGTGGGTGGGTGGGACTCCTGCTCTGCCACACTTAAAGTGGCACAACCACTGACAATCTCAGCTATTGTCTCCTCAATTATCTGTCTCATCCATTAAACCAGTATCAGGAGTCTGGTCCTGAAAGACAACCCCAGAACACAATGTTTTTTTTTACGTTTGTCCTTTCAAGAGTAAGCCAGCTCTTTTTATCGAGTAATTGTGCGACGAGCTCATTATTTTAAATGAGTGATTCTGAAATTTTTATCTCTATTGGCAACAAAACTAAACAGCTCCTACCAGTGGCGCCTTTGATTGGAGACAGGAAGTGAAACCTCCTCTCCAGGAGGGTTTTACTGTGTGACAGCAAGAACATCAGATCATTGATACAACAGCATGCCTCTGACAGTGATTTTCGCAGCACTGGAGGCAACTCTGTAATATATGGTACGTTTACATTTTAAAATTGCAGCCAGTGGCATATGTGCATTCTCGTGCTGCTGGCTTTACTTAGTAATATAAACTACCTGACTTCCTTTGTTGTGCTGGCAGTGGAGGCTCACTTCATTGTGGGACTGAGGAAGAGCTGCCAGATTCACTGGCTCCATTTCTGCACAGCACCTGATATAAAAATAAACAGCTCTGTGTGCATGTGGGAGAGTGATCTGAAACATGCAATTGTCTGTAAAACCAGTAAAAGAAAAAGGTGTGTTGAAGTGTTATGTGTCTCCATTACAATGTAGTGATGCAGCAAGTTCAAATGATCACTGATCACATGCTGCAGCAAACTTTAAATTAGCAGCAAAAGGGGGGGACATTTTTTTAAATTCTAAATATGGTGAAGTTTCTGGGGTGGATATTTCTGATATGTGTTCTCCTATAAGTTAACATAAGCCTCAGTTTAGTAGAATTACAACAGCATCCCAGCTGTCGTGCTGAAGACTTGTGCTGCAGAACTAGCCGTGCCTCTAGCCAAGCTGTTCCAGTACAGCTACAACACTGGCATCTACCCGAGGTCGCAGATCAGCCATGATCTCATTGAACTTAGAAACATAGGAACAGGAGTAGGCCATTGAGCCCCTCGAGCCTGTTCCTATGTTTCTAAGTTCCTATGAGTGGATGTCAGACAAGGGTGAGATTAAGAATAGCTGTGATGCTCCTCATGGTCACCCACTGTCTAGGCTTGCACAGGAAGAATACTACCAAAATGCTGCTGACATCCAGAGAATTAGGCTGCAATATGACCCACCCCTTTCAGGCAAGGAGGAGTTAAGGGAGAATATTGGGAAGAAAAACTATTTAGAAATGGAACTCACCATACCCTGGTCCTCAGAATTGGACCACGATGAGCCCCAACACCAGCAGCACCAATAACAACATCAATCTTCTCCGCAATCACCTGATGCTGCACAGAACAGAGGGCATCAGTACCCAAGCACATTGATGCCCTGGAGGCCAGGGATGGCCTCACCATGGCCAGATTTACTTCACTTGATGCTATACACCCATATGGCTGCCACATGATGACAGGTTGGCACCGCCCCAAAGCAACACCATAAAGCAGCCCTACAATGTCCAACCCATTCCTTTCACACTCATCACCATTGTGGGGGTGCCGTTCTGTCTCACCGTTCACTGCAACTCACTAAGCCACTTCCAAAGGTGCACACAAATCTGTCCACGGAAAGTGTTGAAAATAAATATTTCAATGTTTGACAGCACATTAATACAAACTTTACATAAACATTGGATAAAACACTCAAATGGCTACCCTTGTATGTTGTTAGTTGGTATGATTGCACTAGGATGAGGGTGAGTGTGAGGGGTGGCTAATGAGATGGGGAAGTGATAATGTAGATAGAGAGAGAGAGAGGGATGGGTGGAGGTGCAAGGTAAGTTGGTGTGAGTAAGGATGTGCAGGAGTAGGGTGGAAAAGGCAAAGTGATGGGGATGTGATGAGAGGCACAGCAGGAAGATGTTGAGTGTGGCTTTGCAGTAACATTTTGTGATCTACTGAGATCATTGAAATGTTTGTGGCACTTCCCCCAGCTCCTCCTGATGACATCTCTGCTTGTGCACTCCTCTGCAATGTGCAACCAGGCTGTGTTGATCTCCTAGGGAGGTCTCCTCTGCCCATGGGAAGGGAAGAGGACCTCCCTGCGTCCTGTGACTCCCACATATGGAGGGAGTCATGGGAGAGCCTGGGTGTAGCCCTGCACTTCTGTGCAGTCATTGTCAGTGTTTGCAGCACCTCAATGCTGTAGAACACTGACAGCACAACTGTCAAACTAAATTTGTGCATGGTCCCTTTAAGAAAACCAACTGATGACGCATCATCAAATGAGGTCACCAGACCGGCTTCCTTAATTGGCCTGGAAACGCATTGGGTGGGCTTAACAAGCCCAATCAAGGGAAATTCATTTCAGAGGCCGGGATGGAGACAGCAGCGGGGTCGGGTTCCGCCACCGACATCGCCCACCACGGACCCGCCGAGGTTCGTAAAATCGCGGCCAGTGAGAATGTATGGGTCAAATGTAAGTAAAATATACTATATATATATATATAAAATAAAAAGGAACATAATCTTAAAATTAAAGCAGGGCCATTTGGGAGTGAAATCAAGCGCTTCTTCATAGAAAGGGCAGTAGAAACCTGGAACTCGGTATCCCAAAAGGCTGTGGATGCTGGGTTAATTAAAATTTCAAGACTGAGATCGATAGAATTTTGTTAGGTAAGGATATCAAGGGATATGAATCAAAGACGGGGAAATGGGGTTGAGGTACAGATCAGCCATGATCTGATTGAATGGCAGAACATTCTCTAGGGGCTAAATGATCTACCCCTGTCCCTATGTTCTTATAAAATGGCTGGAAAATTACCAGTGAGAAACTACGAAAGATTTATATATATATAAATTTTGAATAACCAGCAAGGAGAACCTAGCAATAGCAATGACGTCACCAGGCCAGCTTCCTCTAATTGGACCGAGGAACGCACTAGGTGGGCTTAACAAGCCCGACCAACGGAAGTTCATTTTGGACAGCGGGATGGAGCCAGCAGGGGGCCATGACCCGCCACTGACATTGCCCGTACCGGACCCGCCCAGGTAAGTAAAATTCCGGCCTCTGTTTCTCTATCCACAGATGCTGCCTGACCTGCTGAGTATTTCCAGCATTTTCTGTTATATTTCAGATTTCCAGCATCCGCAGTATTTTGCTTTTGTATACATATTGTGGTGATGGTCACAGACAGCAAGTGCTGTAAAAGAAGAGAAATTTACAATCAGGTGTTGACAACCAAGATAGCTGCGCAAAGGAATTATTTTACATCTGTGCACACTGCGAACCTTTAAAAAACGTTATTTATTCCCAGATGCAGCCACTTAACTTTAAGTGCACACATCCTCTAAACTTGATCTACTGACCAGATTTTTCATATGTCCCATTAAGCTGGTTCCCTGCACAAGACCAAAGCTGAACACGCAACTATGTATAATCAAGCTCCCGAGGGTGAGGAATTCCCAGAGGAATGCCCATCTACCAGTTTAGAGTGTTTGAATTGAGAGCAAAACTCCCTTCAATGGTAGATAAAGAGAAGAAATTAAAACACTTCAAAAATAGCTCCAAAAAATGAATCAAACTAAATTCACCAAAAGCAAACCAAAAAGCCAAAAAAGTAAATACTTCACACTCTCACCCAATGCAGCTAAACAGAGCTTTAAGGGAAACACCAGGAAGTGAAATGCCAAATGTGCCTGTGTAAAATTAGCCTTTAGTGATCACATCACAATTAGAGAGCAAACCATGGAAAATGTGCCTTGTTTTTTGCCCCCTTTTTGAGGCCTGCATGCTCTTAAATTATGAGCCTCCTGACTTACCTCACAGCAAGTGCTGAAAATACCTTGTAGTGTGCTCTGGGTGCCCTTTCAGGGTAACAACTCTTCCCAAACTTACCGATCCATCTGCACCACTGACATATCAGGAGAAAATCATCCCTATATTTATTTAATTTTGAAACAGAGACAGTTACCACTTATTGCATAGTAGTCCAAACAGGGCCAAACCTTATTGTTTTGCGAATACATTTGAAATCAGGTAAAACTTAGTCCACTTCTGGTTTATCCTTCAGTTTGGCATTGATTCTAATGCACTGGACTATGCCAGACATGACTGAGGAGGCCTTGACACTATTGATGGATATCAAGTGGGAAAACATTTGAATGCTCCAAGATTACTATAGCTCACCTTGATGAAAACATACACAGGAAGAATCCCCTAAGCCTTTAAAGCAGCACTTGGAGGTCTCCATTACACCTTATCCACTGGTATCATTGACATTCCTGGACAGATCATCATAGATCAGTCATCTACTCAGTGATTTGTAGTGCTACCTTGCAGCCACAGCTTTCTGCTGCGTTACGATTTATAGTACATGCACTAAATATGATGGGCGCTGAAAGTGAAAACTAATATAGTAATAGCTTCTGTCTGCAATAAATCTATAAAAACAGTTTGATGCTACAAGAGAAAATCAGTACCTGGCAGTAATCAAAACTGCAGCTTCTCATTTTCAATGATGTGTTTGTCAATTTCAAGTTGGTTTCATAAGCATAAAATTGACCAATTAGTAAGTTCCAGTTAGCTGGGTTGTGCAGAAGTATTGCAGTCTGTACTTAAAAAAGAACAAACAAAGATTTTTTAAAAATCTTGTTAAATAATTTATAGGACATTGGTGACAGTATACATCTATCCTTATTATAGCTTAGACATTTCAAGGTAGGCCAAGTAATAGCCTGGGCAAAAGATACATGAATTTGAAATTAAGGCACGCGGCTTTATTATGTAATCAAGAGCAGATTTGTCCTGGTAGACTTTTCTCCCCATTAATCCATTTTGGGGATTTTTGAGGGTGAGATTCCCTGGCCTGGATTTCCAATCCATTGGCAGGTTAGTGGGAATACAATCCACCAATGTAAATCTACCTCTAATCCTCTGCAACTGATATGGAGGGAAGATTTGGTAACCTAATGGGTTTACCACCACTGGGAGGGACGGAAATTCAGTTCTGGTGCAGCCTTTAAAAGGTGACAATCAGTTAAAGAGCAACATCATTTTGCTGCAAGAAATCCTGAAGCAGCTGCAGCCTCACAGTGTCCTCAGGAGTGTCAGCAGCTGGAAAGGCTTCCAGATTTTTTTTAAATTCATTCACGGGATGTGGGCGTCGCTGGCAAGGCCAGCATTTATTGCCCTCTGAAATGGCCTAGCAAGCCACTCAGTTGTAACAAACCGCTACGAAAAGCAATAAGAATAATAAAACCACAGAGGGCAGTTGAGAGTCAACCACATTGCTGTGGGTCTGGAGTCACATATAGGCCAGACCAGGTAAGGGCAGCAGATTTCCTTCCCTAAAGGACATTAGTGAACCAGATGGGTTTTTATGACAATCCGATAGTTTCGTGGTCACCATTACTGATGCTAGCTTTTTTATTCCAGATTTATTTAATTAACTGAATTTAAATTCCCCAGGTGCCATGGTGGGATTATGAATTCACGTCTTCGGATCATCAGTCCAGGCCTCTGGATTACTAGTCCAGTAACATAACCACTATGCTACCATTCTTGGACACATCTTTGGAGGCCCTTTTGGCAGAGGTCAGGGCCAGTAGAGTAAAATTATTGGGCACTGAGGGTAGGAAGCTCCAGAAGAGGGTGGTGCAGGCTGTATGGAAGGAGGTGGCGGAGGCAGTCAGTGCAACCTCTACCACCCAAAGAACTACCACACAGTGCTGGAAGTGGCTCAATGGCCTTACAAGGGTGGTTAAAGTAAGCCTAGGCACTCAATACACATCCACTACTACTCAGGCTGCCTTCACTCATCTACTTACCTCTCATATTCTTTCTCTGCAAACACTCAAGCATATTATTTATTCAGAACTACTCTGTCAACTCACAATGTATGCAAGGGCTATCACTAGTCTTCAAAGACACTTGGGCCTATAAGTTCAAGCGTGCCCATTTTTGGGCATACCAGGGGCTTGGGGAATGATCACTGTGCCTGAATGGATTAGCCTGAGGCACATCCAATAATGGGCCTTGGGACGCATTAACATTGAGATGGTGAGCTCCAGATACCTAATAGGCACAATTAATATTAGCAAAAATGAGAACGCACGTAATTGGAGGTAACTTTTTGACTTGGGTTAACAATTGGTTTGGATGTAGGAGACAGAGAGTGGAGGTAAAGGGTAGGTACTCTGATTGGCGGGATGTGATAATTGGTGTTCCCCAGAGATCTGTTCTGTGGCCTAAACTTTTCACCATATTTATTAATGACTTGGATGAAGGAATAGAGAGTTGCATATCCAAGCTTGCAGATGACACTAATTTAGGAGGGATAGTAAGTAGTGCAGATGGGAGCAGGAAGTTCCAAAGGGTCATAGACAGGTTAAGTGAGTGGGCAAAACTATGGCAAATGGAGTTCAACATGGGCAAGTGTGAGGTCATCCACTTTGGACCCAAGAAAGATAAATCAGGGTATTTTCTAAATGGTGAGAAATAAGGAACAGTAGCAGAGCAAAGTGATTTGGGAATCCAAGTACACAAATCATTAAAAGTCAGTAGACAGGTACAAAATGTAATCGAAAAGGTTAATGAAACTTTGGCCTTTATCTCAAGGGAGCTGGAATATAAAGTGGAGGAAGTTATGCTTCAGTTGTATAGAGGCTTGGTCAGACCCCAACTGGAATACTACATTCAGTTTTGGACACCACACCTCAGGAAAGATATATTGGCCATGGAGGAGGTGCAGTGCAGAATGATACGGGGCTTAAAATGTTAAATTATGATCATCCAAGGTATTAATATGTACAAAAGACAAGTCAATGGGTACATTTAATCCTGTTATTGTGAAATATATAATCATTTATGTTTTTATTTTATTTAAAATCTTATTTTGGACACGATCGGGCTGGATTTAGCTGGTGCTCAGAGGGTGGGTTTGGAGGCGTGTAGGGGGTGGCGGGTGGTGCGTGTGCCCAGTCAGTTATGCCCCTGACTGGCTGTGAGCGGTTTGAATCGCTCCCACGCCCCTGGGTTCTAGACACCGGACTTAGGTACAGGCGGCGATAAAGAAAATCGAGTAGACACGTGGTTTGGTGTAAGAAAACCAAGATTTTATTAAAACAGAAATGAAAACACAGTCTTATGAGAAATTACTGGTAGAAAAATTACAGGCATATAACAATAATTATACTTATACAGGGAATGGGGAACACACAGCACATCGAGGGAAAAACAACTACATTAACAATCCCCTTATCCTTATCCCACCCTCTATACCTAACTAGATTAAGCTATGAGGGGCCAGGAATTCATGCTCACTAATCCAAAACCTGTTGCCTTAATGGATGTGAGTTTTGAGGTCTGATCTCCTGTCCTTTTAGGTACCCCGTCATCACGTGGTCTCGGGGCGCGGTGCTGGAGCTGCTGCTGCGACACACCTTTCTTCTCCTCAGCTACCGTCGTCATCTCGTCGCGGTGGGTTCTCTTCTTCTTCTCCCTCGGGCGGTCATCGGCGGTAACATGGCGTCAGCGAGACGGTTGGCAGTCTTCACTGCTTAGATTTTCCTACCCATTCTTAGAACGCCAGCATATTCGTTATGGCGTGGACACATGCGTTTAACGCCAGCTTATTTGCAGTGTTCAACTAGCCAACTTAGTCTCACTGTCCTCAGATATTTCTTCCCCAAGCATCAGCTTATAACTCGGCGCTCGGTCTTAATTAATACGCCTTCTGCTGCCCTTCTCTGCTCTTTGTTGGGTCTACCTTACTCTTCGTCTCGGTTCGTTTCGCCTCGTTTCCTCTGCCCTCTCTCGTGGTCCGGGTGTCCTGGGTGACTTTGGACTCGGGTCTCGTTCCCCTCCCCTGCGATTGGTATGGATGTCCTTGACTGCTGAAAACTTACTGCGGGGAGCGAGGAGAGAACCCGCCATGAGGCCAGGGCACGAGTACGGGCGGCAGCAGCCCAAGGCCCGACAAGAGGTCAGAGTCGAGAACAGAGCAAGAGTCAAGAGGGCGGTTGCTTACAGAGGCCCACAATTATACCCCTTGCTTCAACTCCTATCTGCGCACCAAATCAGGTCGGTTCATTGTTTTACTTTTGGCGGGATGTTTAACATGATTATACCAATCTAAGTTAACTGGTTTTAGATGGCCATTTATCGCACCTGATGGCCTTAATGTCTGGATTGTATTGTCATTAATGCATTCTAATCGGCCTGTCCAGCCTTGATGGCTTCCATAAGCTGTTTCCGATTATTTATGCGGACAAACTAATGGCCTCTTGCATAGGCCTAACTGGGTTTGATCTGTCTACAATCTGACGTAATGCATATTCAGTGTTTGCTTAACTGTCTGATTTTTCAAAACACAAAAGTCCTTTTACAGAAATGCATTTTAAGTTTCGATTTCCCAAAGTTGCCTGTGCTGTTGCAGAGTCCAAGCTTTAAAATCTTACAGGCTTTTGGTCACGAGGTGCGGACGCCATCTTTTGGGTACCCTTTTTTTTAAATGTCCATGCAGGGTCCCTTTTATTAATAACCTTGGGGGAATGTGGGAATTTTGCGAATCTTACAGGCAGGATCACTGTCAAAATCGCAACGATTGACAGCGAGTAGGAAACCCGCTGTCAACCCGCCTCCAATCAATCTTCCCAAGTGTCGGGTCTCCGATGGACCCGACACCTAGCAGCGGGAAGAGGATTATAGCCACTTACCTGCCTGTTAACAGGTGCTTGATACTTATTAACAGGCTCTTTTTCAATTTTGCCACTACTGCCTCGGGTTTCCCGATGTCCGGACACCACGCCAGGTAAGTGTGGCGTGTTGTGAGTCTGCTGTAATGCTTCTGCATTGATGACAGCTGCAGAAGTGGTGTGAAAGATCCAATGGTGCACTGGTGAGTCTCAGAGGTAAGAAAATGTTGGGAAAATCATTTTTAATGCATTTACACTTTTCTGTAGGTAACAAGTTTTGAATTGGATATCTAGTCCCACCTCATTGGGAGAACCTCTCTCACCAGTGACAGATTGCTTCTGTAACCTCACCTGTAGCTGCCATCTGTTCTAGCCTAAGGAGTGAGTAACTGGAGAGCCTGGGTGCAAGAACTCACCTTTGTACAGTGATTGTCAGTGTTTGCAGCACCTTAATGCTGTCAAACACTGAGGAAAGAGCAGTCAAAAAGAATTGTGCATGGTCCCTTTAAGAAAACCAGCAGATGACGCGTCATCAAATGACGTCCTCTAACCGGCTTCCTCTTAATTGGCCGGCAATCCTGCAGGGTAGGCTTAACAAGGTCAACCAAGGGAAAATCACGTCCGTGGGTCGGATGCAGTTGGGGGGCGGGACTGGAACCCAGGAACCAGCTGACCTGTCCCAGCTGCATCCATTTGCAAAATCACGGCCGATATGTTACTTAGATAATATGGCATTTGATTTATTTTAAAGTATTTTGAATGAATGGATTGGTTCACTTTATTTTTTTATTTTTTAATTCTTTATTGTTATTGCTAGGTTCTCCTTGCTGGTCATTCAAAATTTATATATATATATAATTCTTTCATAGTTTCTCACTGGTACTTTTCCAGCCATTTTATAAGAACAGAGGGACAGGGGTAGATAATTTAGCCCCTTTAGAATGTTCTGCCATTCAATCAGATCAGGCCTGATCTGTACCTCAACCCCACTTCCCCGTCTTTGATTCATATCCCTTGATATCCTTACTGTAGTGTCCGCGTATCAATAACACACGGACTGCAGGAGAATGGTAATAACAGGTGTTTGTTGAACAGAGGGTATGCTGGAACTGAAAGTACAGAAGCCTGCTACGGCTTTATATACAGGTGTAGTCACTGCCGGTACTACAGTATAAAAGCAGTTCTCTCTTAAAGGTACATACACAACAATTCCTCCCCTTTTAGATAAACAGTACATAACATTCATTTAACAATTAAATAATAACTAATTACAATTACAATTTTCTCTGTACTATATACATCAACTGAAATAATCATTTATAAGTTCAGTCTTTGAGGAGGCTTCCTGATCCTGACTGGATAGCGACTTTCTCGAGTATCCTGTTCTTGCGGCGGAGTCGATTCTGGCTCATTGTCATTGGTTGGTTCGTCAGCTTCCAATACCACTGATTCTGAGGTAGACGCAATCTGTACTTCGGGTTCATCACCAGGTGCGCATGCTCGTGGTATGGGTTTGACTTGTTTCTGTGACTCTAGAATCTGGTCAGCATGGTGTCTCACGATGCTCTCTCCAACGTCCACTGTGTACATTAGTGGTCCCTGCTGTGTGCATATCGTTCCTGGCTGCCATTTTTCTGTTCGGTAGTCGCGGGCCAAGACTGGTTGCCCTATCTTGAAGCTCCTGGTTGACTTCTCATTGATGTGCTGGAATTACTTATCCTCAACATCTTGTCTTATGTTTGGTTTGAGCAAATCCAGGCGACATCTTAACCTTCGGTTAAAGAACATTATGGCTGGAGCTTGGTTGGTGACTGCATGTGTCGCATTCCGGTAAGCAAACAAGAAATTATCCACCTTGTGTTGTAGTGGTATGTCGTCATTATACAACGCCTTTATTGCTTTTTTAAAGGTCTGAACAAACCTCTCAGCCAATCCATTTGTGGCTGGATGATATGGGGCAGATGTGTAATGTTTTATCCCATTATTCCTCAAAAACCTCCGGAAATCCTCGAACAGAAACTGTGGCCCATTGTCGGAGCAAACCTCTTCTGGTAAGCCATTCCTAGCGAAGATAGTCCGTAGGACTGCAATAGTTTTCTCCGTGGTGGTGGAGGACATTTTGATGACCTCTGGCCATTTCAAATGTGCATCCACGGCGATTAAAAACATTGAGTCCATAAATAGACCAGCAAAATCAATGTGTACCCGTTGCCATGGAGATGAGGGCCACTCCCATGGGTGTAGCGGGGCCTGTGGTGGAGCGTTTTGGACTTTCTGGCATCCTGTGCATCTCTTGGTCATATCCTCGACTTCTTTATCGATTCCCGGCCACCACACAAACGCCCTGGCTAGGCTCTTCATTTGTACCCCTCCCAGATGACCCTCATGAAGCTCATTGAGCACTCTATCTCTCAACTTGGGTGGAATTACCACTCGGGATCCACACATCAAGGTCCCCCGGCACACTGACAGCTGTTCTTTCCTTGGCGAGAATGCTGGCAACAGTGAGTCGCCATGTGCTGGCCATCCCTTCACCGTCAAATCATAGACCCGAGAGAGTGTCGGGTCATTTCGGGTTTCCTTCTCTATACTTGAGTTTGTAACAGGTAGACATTCGACTATGGTCGAATGGAATATCTCAACAGGGTCCACTGCAGGTGCTTCCTCCACCATAGGCAACGGTAGGCGCGACAGCCCATCAGCGTTTCCATGCTGTTTCGTACCCTTGTACCCTATGTCGTATTGATGTGCCCCTAGAAAAGGGGACCATCTTTGCAGCCGTTGCGCCGTCATCACCGGAACGCACTTCTTTGGGTTAAAAATGGAGACCAGAGGCCGATGATCAGTCAGTAGGGTGAATTTCTGCCCGTGCAGATAGTGATTGAACTTCTTCACCCCCCACACCAGGCTGAGGGCCTCCCTGTCAATCTGGGCGTAGTTACGCTCGGCTGAGGTTAACGAGCGCGACGCAAAGGCTATTGGCCTCTCTGAACCGTCAAGGAATTTGTGTGACAGCACCGCTCCAATGCCGTAGGGAGACGCATCACATGCCATCCGAATCGATAGTGTTGGATTGTAGTGGGCCAATACTTCTTTTGAAGTGATTAGGCATTTACGTTTCTGAAAGGCACGCTTACACTCATCACTCCATTTCCATGCTACTCCAGTTTGCAGCAGGGCATTCAGTGGGTGCAGAATTGTAGATAAATTTGGCAAGAACTTATGGTAGTAGTTCACCAACCCGAGGAACGACCTCAGTTGCGACACATTTTCCGGTGCTGGAGCCTTGACTACTGCCTCAATCTTGTCTGGGGACTTATGTAACCCCTCCTCATCAATCATGTGGCCACAATACGAGATTTGTTTCCTGAAAAACTCACATTTGGGGCGGTTGGCTCGTAGCCCATATTCTTGTAATCTAGTGAGCACCTGCTCCAGGTTGGCAAGGTGTTCACTGTAATTTTCGCCCGTAACCAGGATGTCGTCCAAATAACACTGGGTCCCCGGGATCCCTTGCAGGGCTTGTTCCATCGCCCTTTGCCAAATAGCTGGATCTGATGCTACCCCGAATACCAGTCGGTTGTACTGGTAAAGACCTTTGTGAGTGTTTATCGTGAGGTATTTTCTAGATGCTTCTTCTACCTCCATTTGTAGATACGCTTGGGCCAGATCAATCTTTGTAAAGCATTTCTCTCCAGATAGTGAGGTGAAAATATCTTCTATCCGTGGAAGTGGATATTGTACTGTGTGCAGGACTGGGTTCACAGTTACCTTAAAATCCCCACAGATGCCAACCTTCTTCGGCTCCCCAGGCGTGCTGCTCAATGATTTCTTCATTACAGGAACAATGGGTGTGGCCCACTCGCTCCAGTCCACCTTGGACAGCACACCCGAATGCTCCAGACTCTCCAGCTCTGCTTCGACGGCTGGGCGGATCGCGTACGGTACCGGTCTGGCCTTACAAAATTTTGGGTTTGCGTTATCTTCAATTTTTATCATTGCCGTTACTCTTTTTAGAGTCCCAAGTCCTTGTTGGAACACCTCTTTTGCGTCAGTTAGAATTTTTGACAGTCGTCCAGGTGTGACGTCGTCATCCTTTTTGTCAGCAACAGTTAGCGCCTGAATGGAATGCCAATCCATTTGTATATTTCAGATCCATTCACGTCCCAATAATGGTGGTCCTCCATCTTGTAGTATATATAGATACAGTTTCTGTGTTTCCTTGCCGTTGTATTTAACGGGCACCCTTATTTTTCCTCTGGGGTAGACTTTTTGCCCCGTATATGTCTTCAATACAATGGACGTGTCCTTCAAGGGTATGTGTGAGAATAGCCGTTCATAGTCTCATCGATTCATGACAGTTAGGGCTGATCCTGTGTCCAATTCCATCTTTACTTGGGACCCTGCTATCATGAGGGTGACCCAAATGGTTTGTTGATCCTCCTTTGCGATCACGTTGTGTAACTTTAGACAACTTAGTCTCCTGCTCCCGGAGTCATTATCACTCTCCTGATCTTCTGAACTAATGTCTGTCATTTTTTTTACTTTCTTGTACTTTTCCTTAGTAGGTCTTTTAGTGTTGGTTTTCTTTCCCGACCTGCAGACTCTTGCTATGTGTCCCACTTTTCCACATTGCCTGCATACTTTGTCCTTAAACCAGCAGTCCTTCTGGTCATGGGTTGTTCTGCCGCAGCGATAGCACTTTTCTGCTCCATATACCATTTCGTTGGTGCTATATTCTTGCGGTTTCTGTTGTATTTCCGCAGCTCCCCGTGCTGCTGCTTCGTAGGATACAGCCACGCTGAAAGCCTTTTCTAGATTCAGGGCCTTTTCCGAAAGTAGTCGTTTCTGGGTTCCTTCACTCTGGAGCCCGCAGACAAACTTATCCCTTAAGGTATCTGCCAGTCCTGCTCCGAACTGGCAGTACTTCGATAATTTGCCTAGTTCCATAAGATAGTCAGCATTACTCTCATCTTTGTGCTGGTTTCTTTTATGGAACTTGAATCTTTCTGCTATCAGCAGCGGTGTAGGGTTTAGATGTTCCTGTAAGATATTGACAATCTCTTCAAAGCTTTTCTCCATTGGTTTAGCTGGGGTAATTAAATTCCGCAATAGGCCGTACGTTCTCGCGCCCATCAAATTTAATAATACCGATGCCTTCTTTCCATCGGCCACCTCATTTGCCTTGCAGTACACTTCAATTCTTTCCACATACGTGGTCCAGTCTTCTATTTCGTTGTCGAAAGCAGTGATACTGCCACTCTTCGGCATCTTGGGTGGTTTAAAATGGCGCCTCCCGCGCTTTTCCTTCTTCCCCAATGGATTAAAATGGCGCCTCCCGCGCTTTTCCTTCTTCCCCTTGCTGCCAATGCTGCTCCTAGCGTTCTAAATAGTAATGGCGGCGCCCCATGGCTTCGGCGCGTCTCTCTTTTGTTAGTTAAATTCCTTAGTTTTATTCTTCTTCGACGCTGTCCACTGCGCGTCTCTTTTCCTTCCCCTCGTTTTATTTTCTGTAACGCTGCCCGGCTCTTGAGCACCGACCGCGCCCTGTGCGCTCCACCCTCTCTCTCTCTTTTCCTTCCCGATGACGCTGCACGGCCCCCTTGCAGAACCACTCGATCGAGCTCAAGCCCGCTGCAGTCCGGAAGGGTCGGCACACTACCTGCTACCAGCACGATTTGCTGGAACACCTTGACTGGGGAGCCAAGCCCAGCTCTCCACAGCCTCCCCTGCGATTCTCTGAACTCCGATGGATCACTGGGCGGTTGCCCGTGGTCGACGCCCGTTGCTCTGACTTCGACCTCCAAGAAGCTTCTTAGAAACATAGAAACATGGAAACATAGAAACATAGGAGCAGGAGTAGGCCATTCGGCCCTTTGAGCCTGCTCCGCCATTCAACGAGATCATGGCTGATCATCCAAACCCTAGCACCCGTGGATCCCCGTGAGGTGATGCAGTACTGCAGGTGAGTTCGAACCTGCTCGTCGCCAGTGTAGTGTCCGCGTATCAATAACACACGGACTGCAGGAGAGCGGTAATAACAGGTGTTTACTGAACAGAGGGTATGCTGGAACTGAAAGTACAGAAGCCTGCTACGGCTTTATATACAGGTGTGGTCACTGCCGGTACTACAGTATAAAAGCAGTTCTCTCTTAAAGGTACATACACAACACTTACCTAACAAAATTCTATCGATCTCAGTCTTTTGGGATACCCAGTTCCAGATTTCTACTACCCTTTATATGAAGAAGTGCTTAATTTCACTCCCAAATGGCCTGCTTTAATTTTTAAGATTATGTCCCTTTTTATTTTATATATAGTATATTTTACTTACATTTTATCCATACAATTTCACCTATTCAGTTCAGATTTGCTAATGTTTTACTTTGAACCAATCTACAAAGTGTGGTGGCAAAGGTGATACAATAGGATGTGCACACTAAATGCAAGACTTTAAACATATTACAGATACATTTATACATGTGATAAGCATGTACTCCTTTTCAGCCCTTTCTTTTAATTATTATGAAATCCAGTAAATAGATTAAAGCAACTTAAAAATGCTGTCATTTTGTTTGGCTACATCTATAGCTTCCTGTAGTCTTATCTGTTCTCTGTGGGGTTTGTTCCTTACTGAGAAACTAGAATCCATCAGAATATTAGTTGTCTGGCAACTATATTAATAAAGACAATTATGGAATACTGAAGTGAAAAGTGTTCCTGCAAGAGCAACAGTTCACAAGGTGAAAAAGCTATTGTCAATTTTAGTGAGAGATGCTGCTGAAGAACACAGTGGTTAAGGTTTAATGCAAAACAATAGAGTTTCTTCAGTAAACGGCTTCACATGGACTGTTCCTATTTTGTCACTTTCTGTGCTTCACACCGAGATCACAGCTATTCAGGTTTTCTCAGCACTTGTCAATTAGGTACAACCCATTTTATTGGACTATCCTGGCGGTCCCCTGGCCTGTTCAAATAGCGAATAAATAAAACGCAGTCAATACGATGACAATGAGTATCTCAGGGGATTGCTAAGGATTTGTGGGGCACTTTCTACAGAAAATTGGTCTCTGGGGCACAATTACTCATTCCGAGGCTGAGAAGAGATGATTTATGTTGGTGGCAGCAGTTCGTTCTGTGAATAGTAACCTCTGCTGTAGCCCACTGTATTACACACCACCTGTAACATTGATTCTCTGGGTAAAGATGTGCCTTTCTCACATTTTTATCTTTCCTCACAGTCTGTACCCGTTGCAGTCTGCCACACTTGAAAAGAACAGTGGTATAATATTATGATACAATCACTTCCTATAAAGATGCATCATCCATTTTTCACTACCTGTCACTGTCAGGCTAGTCTCCGAGATTCAGACTCACCCAAGCAGTGATGCCTGTGTGCTTGAAAGCAGAGTTGTGAGTATAGTTACCATAGTATTTAAATTATTTTTTTCCCAAAATTTCTTCTGAAGGCACTGATTGTTGCTCCTGTACAGTTATAGAGGCACTGGTTGCCCTCCAATACCTTGTCCAATTGCCCATTCTTCATGTGTGATCTTAGACAATAAGCGTTGGCAGGTCATTTGATCATGGAAGATATTCCATTTCAACCTGATCCTGTCTTTCCCCAATGGCCATACTTGCACTTTGACAGTAAGCAGGACCCACTCAGGCTGCATCTTTCATCTCCCTTGCCCAGGGGTGCTGAGGTTAATTGTGACTTCCACCACTAAGTTGAACATTGGAGCTGCGTGTCCTGTATAGTTCACTATCAAATTGCTTAGTTACTAAGCCATTGGAAGAGCTGCTTACTGTAACATAGAAATAATTTTCAAAAATAAAATGATTCACATAGAAACAGTAGACTGTCCTTTCTATTCCAATTATAGTCTCTGGTATAATAAGGTTGTACATTATTGTTATAAAAGATAAAGGTCTTCAACAATACTTGTATAGATGTTGCCTGACCAGCATTATATTTGTTACAATATTTCAGCAATTGTGGCTTTTATTTTTATTTTCACATACACTGCTTTGTTTGTTTAGTTATTACTAAACACATATCTTCTGAAAATTTTTTACAGATGGAATTTTGTTTAAAATAATTATAATTAGATCAGAGATGGGGCTCTCTGAACTGTCACTAATCAAGAACATCATCCACTTTCTTCACTATCCATATGATTCACAAGTCACCCTTTACCAGAGGACATGCTCAGCCATATCAGTGTCATTTACAGCAGACTTAATTGTACCACTAGACAGTCAGACCACATATGAAGTACTTCAAGTGATAGGAAGAATATGGAGATCTTAAGTGTACGCTCTGAACAATTTCCCCCCACAATAAATCTCATTATTCCACTTCCATATTTGTCTCTAGTAGTTAAATCATAAAACCATGGGAGAAAAAGAAATGACATTACTGAAAAAAGCCATGATTATTTTCATGCAAATAATCTAAAATCATCGGAAATAAGGAAATAAGGCCCTATCCAGCAGTATGGGCAAATAACTGCGATGCCTTATCACAAAACATATCTACCATGAACATGGGGTAAAACGGCATTCCTAACAGCTATTGAAAACTTTAAAATCATTTAGAAAGTCTGCCACAATTCATTGAACATACTGCAATTTTTTGCTAATTTACTGCCCTCTGAATTGTGCAGCACGTTCCTGCTACACACAAAGTTCCAGATTGAGAAAATTGTTGGAAAGTAAGAATCTAGTCATCACTGGATAGAGCTCGGAGCAGTTTCATTCTGGTAAGTGCATAGCTAGACTGTCAATAATTTTTACCTTTGGGCCAGCATCAAGTCTTTGGGCTAGATTTTCAGTATAGGCAGTTTTGGGGCGCTAACCTTAGCGCCCGCCCGAAGTTAGCGCCCACCCCAAAGTAGCGCCCCGTTGCCGGGAATTCAGTGGCTTCGCCCTAAGAGGTTGGTGGAGCGCTAAAAGAGGCGTTCCACTACTATCTTTAGGCGCTAAGCCGGCGGTCCAGAGGGATAGCGCCAGGCGGGGCGCAGCGCGGGTGCGGTCATTTTTGGACTGACAGCAGACCCCGTGGCGCCGACCAGCTCTTAAAGGGGGAAGGGACAAATTGGTCTGCTGCCACGCCCTGCACACTGCAGCCTTGCAAAGAGGCCTCAACACTGCTGCTCAGCCCCAGGGAGTCATGGCAACGCCAGAGAAGGCCCGTCAGCGTGCCCTGCGCTTCTCAGAGGGTGATCTGGACATAATGGTCACAGCTCTGGAGGTGAGGCGCAAGATCTTGTTCCCAGAGAGTGGGAGGAATCCAACCCACCACGACTACACCAAAGCCTGGAAGCAGATCGCCCAGAGGGTGACGTTCACCGGCGATGCCCCCAGGACCCACAAACAATGTCGTAAAAAATACAACGACCTGACCAGGATTGTCAGGGTGAGTACCCTTTCCAGTCTCCTCCTCATTCTTGCATGTACACCTGACATGATGGGCAAAGGGAGCTGAAAGTCCTATTGGCCAGCCCTCAGCCAGCAGCATTGGGACAGTCATGAGCATCAATTGGCCATTCGGCACTCTACACTCTGGCCAAGCTATTCCACCATGGGAGGCAGTGCACACTAGATCAGGGCTTCACTCTGTCCAAGCTATTCCACCATGGGAGGCAGTGCACACTACATCAGGGCTTCACTCTGGCCAAGCTATTCCACCATGGGAGGCAGTGCACACTACATCAGGGCTTCACTCTGGCCAAGCTATTCCACCATGGGAGGCAGTGCACACTACATCAGGGCTTCACTCTGGCCAAGCTATTCCACCATGGGAGGCAGTGCACACTACATCAGGGCTACACTGCGCACTTACAGCCCGTCCTTTCTCTTGCAGGCTAAAGTAGCCTTTAATCGCCAGGCCCGTGCCAGGGGTGGCCGCGCCAAGCTGCAGAAGCTCACTCGGCTGGAGGAGCGCGTGTGTGTGCTCATGGGAGCCCGTGTGATCGTCCCCAGAGCGTGCAGAGTATCCGACCCTCCACTGCCCGGCAATGGTAAGGACCTCGCCTTTTGGCCCTCTCGCGTCGCACTGGCCCATCCGAGCTACCTCCTTTGCCACTGTCCCACCAATGCGCTGAATGCCACCAGTCCTAACTCCCTCGCTGACGCCGTCTCCTCACTCTGAAGCTACTCTTGTGCATTCCTGCTTTCAGCTGGTGACGACCAGGACCCTGAAGCTGCCAGTGACAGCACCTCCGAGCAGGAGGAGGAGGAGGAGCAAGCCGGACCATCGGGGGGACAATCACGTCCCGCAGGAGAGGAGGAAATGCTTGACACCTCCTCACTGGACGAGTGCCTGGAGGAACTGTCGCAGGGCAATGCAGCTTCTGGGACCAGTGGCGTCCAGCCACCCAGGAGCCATGCGCGTGGCCCGCGGCCTTCCCCCCAAAGGGGGGAAGGATCAGAGGGGAGTGCTGCTGATCGGCACACTCGCCGCCACCAACGTGGCAAGGGTCCCCTAGTTCGGCCCCCTCCTCCCCAGCGGGAGAGTCGCGACTCCAGTCCGGACACCTTCACCTCGGAGGAGGTGCGGAAGCTGGATAAGATGGCCGAGGATTCGGACCGGCGCCACACGGAGCTCATGAGCGTGGTGGGGCGCATGCCTGAGGCCATCGAGTCGCTGGCGACCAGTGTGCGCGAGTTCGGGGCAGCAACTGCCGCGAGTGGCCACATGCTGACTGATGCCGTCAAGACCCTGGCGGATGTGATGCGCGCGCACACCAGGACAACAGGGGCACTCACTGCTGCCACACGCGCTGTCTCAGGCAGGCATCGCCAGGGCAGCCGCCGCGCTGGACCATCCCAGCAAGCCGCCCCTCGGCTGATTGTTGCGGATCCTGCAGTGCGGGCCCGGCCGAGTGCCACCGCGCCACAGCACCAGCCAGCGCATCCCAGACGCCAGCTGGCCCACATTGCGCCATCCGTCGCCGCCATTCCCCCACTGGGGCGCCAAGGGCAAGCGGCTGCAGCTGATGGTGGCCAGGCTCAGGTGCGCCACTCAGCAGACGGCCCCTCGAGGCCCAAACGCCGTGTAGGCCGCCCCCCAGCGGCATCTGGCGGAAGGGCATCTGAGCCTCAGGCGCCTTCCCCCAGCCTCGCAGCAGCCACTGGGCAGAGCTTGCAAAGGAGCAGCAGGCCGGGCAGGGGAGGCAAAAGGCTGGGCAAGGTCTCGCCCTCGCGGGCCACTCAGTAGAGGGTGTGGCCAGCTTTCCTTTTATATGGCGGTGGCCATCTTTATTTTGCCCATGGTTGTGTTGTTGGAGGGCTTATTTTTTGCGTTAGGCCGACGTTGAGGCCCGGTTTGAAGAAAGGTGGAGTGACTCCTCCCCAGTTTGTGGGAGTGAGTCGTTTGTTGGGCTTTTTGTGGGGCCCGTTTATTGTTTTTGGGGATTCATGTGGGAAGGGCTTTTCATTTTTGTGTAATAAAAAATTATCTTTATTCATGCAGTCTCCATTGTTGTTCTTCTTAGTGTTTGTTGGCTTCGCCAGCTGAGGGCTTGCGGAGCGGCTGCATTCATCTTCCCTCATGGCCCCTGGCCATTCCCTGACAGGGGGCTTAGAAGTACCGTGTAATAAGGTGGCGTCGTGCGGCCCTTGGCCCTGGTCGCTCCCTCCTGGGAACGTACTCCTGCTCCTCCTCCTCCTCCTCCTCATGCTCCTCCTGCTCCTCCTCCTGAGGTGCTGGTCCAACGTCAGGTGGCAGTGCCTGAGTCCTGCGGATAGCCAGGTTGTGTAGCATGCAGCAAACCACCACAAATTGGGAGACCCGGTCCGGCGAATACTGGAGAGCTCCTCCGGAGCGATCAAGGCAGCGGAACCGCTGCTTGAGGACCCCAATAGTTAGCTCGATGATGTTGCGGGTGGTTTGATGGCTCTTGTTGTAGGCCTCTTCAGCAGCAGTCCTGGGCGCGCGGAGCGGGGTCATGAGCCAGGTGCACAAAGGATAGCCTTTGTCCCCGAGTAGCCATCCTCTTGGGGGAGGCTGTGCCTGGAACATGTCATGCACAGTACTCTGCCGCAGGATAAAGGTATCGTGGCTGCTGCCTGGGAAGCTGGCATTGACTGCCATGATGCGCTGCTTGTGGTCACACACCAGCTGCACATTCAGAGAATGGTAGCCCTTCCTGTTGCGATACTGCTCGCCATGCTCCAGAGGGGCCCGCAAAGCCACATGCGTACAGTCAATGGCGCCCTGCACCAAGGGGAATTCCCCGAGTCTGGAAAATCCCAATGCGCGCTGATGCTGGCTCTCCAGGGCCATGGGGAAGGAGATGAATTGGCTTCTCCTTCTGAACAGTGCTTCGGTCACCTGGCGGATGCAGCGATGCGCGCCGTACTGGGAGATGTTTGCTATGTCCCCAGCAGCATATTGGAAGGAGCCGGTGGCATAGAAGTTCAATGCCACCGTCACCTTCACTTCCACCGACAGAGACGTCCTGCACCTGAGCTTTGGCCGCAGATCTCGGCGAAGCAGGTGGCAGATCTCTGCAATCACCTCCTTTCGGAATCGGAGCCTTTTAACACATCGCGCGGCACTCATGTTTAGGTAGGAGCGCTGCTGGCGGTACAGCCTGACTGGGTAAGGCCTACGTGGCCGACGCCTGTAGCCCCCTCTGCCTCTAGCCAGGGCTGCCCCTCTCACAATGCGTCTGCGAGCCCTACGGACATGGAGCTGCAGCTCCGCGTTGGCACCCCATGCAACCCCCATCAAATCCTGGCAAACACTCAAATTTCCAAAAGGCCACTTGCAGCGCTCTGGCCTGAGTCCAAAAATACCTGAGCTCTTGCTGCTTGAAACCAGTTAGCTATCCTCCTTGTTGTGTCTCCAGAAATGCGTTGCACAAGAGTGTTTTCTGAAAAAAGGCTGGCCTTTATACTGGAGAGCACATCCCCTTTAATTTGCGCCCCCCGGGGCCCGCGCTGGTTGTGTTGCGTTCCTTTTTCCAAACGCTCCGGCCGCCAGCCGCACAATGGGGCGGTCCGACTGAAGTTTGGAATCGGGACGCACAAAGGGCGTTGCACGAGGATGTGACGTCATTTTCTGCGCGCGCATCCGGGCGGGCGCTAAACTTTGCGCCGGTGCTAACGGGCAACTTAATTTGGGGCAGGGCGCAAACTGCACTGCGCACGGGCGCTACACGCATAGCGCCCGAAAATCACTTCTCTTAAGGCGCTAACTGCTGGCGCTAGCAACTGAAAATCTAGCCCTAGGTTCTTTATAAACTTCAGATGAAAATAGGTAATTTGCTAATTCTTTTATTCCAACCACACCGTCATTTTTAACAGCACTATTGGGGCAGTAATTCCTCCCGAAACGCGTGAGTACGGAAGGGGTACTCACGCGTCTGGCAGGAGGAAATGCCGGTTTTCAGCATGCACAGCGCATGCGCTGAAAACCGGCATTTCCTCTCCTCTAACCCAAGAGGTGAAGAGGCTAGCGCGTGCACTGTAGGGGGCAGCGCGTGCGTCTTGGATTTCCTCTGTTTTGGGGGATTTGCGCATGTCTAAAGGCCTCCGGTCTTTACGCTTGTAAAAAGCACACGTAAGTATTTATTTTTACAGGTAAGTGGTGTTTTAGTGTAATTTAGAATTTTTTTTCCACAGGTTTATTATTTTAAAGAATCTACAATAATGTAAGTTTAGTTTTAGACCCTTTTTATTAAAAATTTATTTTTTTCAAAAAAAAAAATTATTGTTTAAATTATTTTTTTAAACTTATTTATACTTAATTTAATGATTGGGATGTTTTTTAAATTTTTATTTAAAGTTTAAATAGTGTTTTGGGCCCCCGTAGTTTTCATGAGTTTGACAGTTCTTACTCTCAAAATCATGAATGAACCTTCCCCTCCCCTGATTGGTTGTACAGTGCTCACCTGATCCCAGCCGGCACATCGCACTAACTACGCCGCTGGATCAGGTAAGCACTGCGCGCTGACATCTGAACCAGGCCTGTGACAGGAAATGCAAGCAGGCCCGGGCTTCAGATGTCAGCGCGCAGGGTGAGTGCAGATCGGGGGCTTGCACGCGCGGCAAGCCCCCGACACCAAGTTCTGGGCCATTAAAACACTACTTCGGCCCCAGCTGGAGTATTGTGTCCAATTCTGGGCACCACATTTTAGGAAGGACGTGAAGGCTTTGGGGAGGGTATAGAAAAGATTAACTAGAATGGTTCCAGGGCTAAGGGATTACAGTTACGTGGACAGACTGGAGAAGCTGGGGTTGTTCTCCTTAGAGCAGAGAAGGCTAGGAGGAGATATGATAGAGGTGTTGATAATCATGAAAGGTTTAGATAGAGTAAATAAAGAGAAACAGTTTCCAATGGCTGAAGGGTCGGTAACCAGAGGGCACAGATTTAAGGTGATTGACAAAAGAACTAGAGGCGACATGAGGAAAAACTTTAGGATTTGGAATGCACTGCCTGATAGAGTGGTGGATACAGATTCAATAGTAGCCTTCAAAAGGGAATTAGGTAAATACTTGAAGGAGGAAAATAGCAGGGATATGAGGAAAGAGCAGGGACGGGTGAGTAGCTGGATTACTTTTCAAAAAAGCTGGCACAGACTCGATGGGCCAAATGTTCTCCTTCTGTGCTGTTCTATTCTATGATTCTATGATGCTCTGCATTGTATACAAAACCTCCTTCAATCTCAAGGTGGACTTTGGCAGTGGGATGAATATGTTTAATGAGGTGAATGTTAATAAAAAATGGATATGTCAGAAACATGACTGGGTGCTAAAAAAAAACGTCACACTTGAATCAAGAATTTAGTGGGAATGAATGGGATGGAATTTACTAAATGCATTCCAACTCTATGCTTGGTTGAATAAATATTTCTGTTTTTCTGGATTGGATTATGTGTGTACCCCTATCTACTGGAAATGCACAGCTCTGTTAGATAAAATGTTCTTCACTGACAAGATTAATGTCCGTTTTATATCCACAACAGCTCCTAGACACATAACTATTTATTTTTCGGAAAAATGAAATATGTTTACATTCAGTTCAGACTGTTTGATGTTCATTGTCTCCTGAAGACAAACAAAGTCTGACATTTTCCAGCAATTAAACAGTTTGCATACAGGCAATCATTTCAGTCTACTGAGGCTGTAATAGAAATGGCACAATGCTACAGTTTTTGAGCTGCATTGGATTAGTTATTATGGTATGGTACACATGGTTCACACATGTATGCCAGCTTTAAAGGATTATTTCAACTAATAAAAAAACAGACACTTACAACAGACCCTCTGAAAAATAAACCTTCGAGTTCTGATCTAACTTCAATAATAACACCTTTAAAAAAAAAATCATTTATGGGATGTGGGCGTCGCTGGCAAGGCCAGCATTTATTGCCCATCCCTAATTGCCCTTGAGAAGGTGGTGGTGAGCTGCCTTCTTGAACCGCTGCAGTACGTGTGGTGAAGGTACTCCTGCAGTGCTGTTAGGTCGGGAGTTCCAGGATTTTGACCCAGCGACGATGAAGGATCGGCGATATTCTTCTAAGTCAGGATGGTGTGTGACTTGGAGGGGAACTTGGAGGTGGTGGTGTTCCCATGCGCCTGCTGCCCTTGTCCTTCTAGGTGGAAGAGGTTGCGGATTTGGGAGGTGCTGCCGAAGGAGCCTTGGCGAGTTGCTGCAGTGCATCTTGTAGATGGTACGCACTGCAGCCACGGTACACCGGTGGTGGAGGGAGTGAATTTTTAAGGTGGTAGATGGGGTGCCAATCAAGCGGGCTGCTTTGTCCTGTATGGTGTCGAGCTTCTTGAGTGTTGTTGGAGCTGCACTCATCCAGGCAAGTAGAGAGTATTCCATCACACTCCTTACTTGTGCCTTGTAGATGATAAAAAGACTTTGGGGAGTCAGGAGGTGAGGCACTCGCCGCAGAATACCTAGCCTCTGACCTGCTCTTGTTGCCACAGTATTTATGTGGCTGGTCCAGTTAAGTTTCTGGTCAATGGTGACCCCCAGGATGTTGATGGTGTGGGATTCAGTGATGGTAATGCCATTGAATGTCAAGGGGCGGTGGTTAGACTCTCGCTTGTTAGAGATAGTCATTGCCTGGCACTTCTGTGGTGTGAATGTTACCTGCCACTTATCAGCCCAAGATTGAATGTCGTCCAGGTCTTGTTGCATGCGGGCATGGACTGCTTCATTATCTGAGGAGTTGTGAATGACACTGAACACTGTGCAGTCATCAGCGAACATCCCTATTTCTGACCATATGTTGGAGGGAAGGTCATTGATGAAGCAACTGATGATGGTTGGGCCTAGGACACTGCGTGAGGAACTCCTGCAGCAATGCCATGGGGCTTTGATGATTGACATTCAATCACCACAACCATCTTCCTTTGTGTTAGGTATGACTCCAGCCAGTGGAGAGTTTTCCCCCCGATTCCCATTGACTTCAGTTTTACTAGGGCTCCTTGATGCCACACTCGGTCAAATGCTGACTTGATGTTAAGGGCAGTCACTCTCACCTCACCTCTGGAATTCAGCTCCTTTGTCCATGTTTGGACCAAGGCTGTAATGAGGTCGGGAGCAGAGTGGTCTTGGCGAAACCCAAACTGGGCATCAGTGAGCAGGGTATTGGTGAGTAAGTGCCACTGGATAGCACTGTCGACAACACCTTCCATCACTTTGCTGATGATTGAGAGTAGACTGATGGGGCAGTAATTGGCCAGATTGGATTTGTCCTGCTTTTTGTGGACAGGACATACCTGGGCAGTTTTCCACATTGTCGTAGTGTTGTAGCTGTACTGGAACAGCTTGGCTAGGGGGCGCAGCTAGTTCTGGAGCACAAGTCTTCAGCACAACAGCCGGGATGTTGTCGTCGCCCATATCCAGTGCGCTCAGCCGTTTCTTGATATCACGTGGAGTGAATCGAATTGGCTGAAGACTGGCTTCTGTGATAGTGGGGGCCTCAGGAGTAGGCTGATATGGATCATCCACTCGGCACTTCTGGCTGAAGATGGTTGCAAACGCTTTAGTCTTGTCTTTTGCACTCATGGGCTGGGCTCCACCATCATTGAGGATGGGAATATTCATGGAGCCGCCTCCTCCCGTTAGTTGCTTAATGTTCCACCACCATTCACGACTTTGATCTGATCTGATCCGTTGATTGTGGGAGCGCTTAGCCCTGTCTATAGCATGCTGCATTCGCTTTTTAGCATGCATGTAGTCCTGTGTTGCAGCTTCCCCAGTTTGGCACCTCATTTTTAGGTACGCCTGGTGCTGCTCCTGGCATGCTCTTCTACACTCCTTATTGAACCAGGGTTGGTCCCCTGGCTTGATGGTAATGGTAGAGTGAGGGATATGCCTGGCCATGAGGTTACAGATTGTTGTGGAATACAATTCTGCTGCTGCTGATGGCCCACAGCGCCTCATGGATGCCCAGTTTTGAGCTGCTAGATTTGTTCTGAATCTATCCCATTTAGTACGGTGGTAGTGCCACACAACATGATGGAGAGTGTCCTCAGTGTGAAGACGGGACTTCGTCTCCACAATGACTGAGCAGTGTTCACTGCTACCAATACTGTTATGGACAGATACATCTGCGACAGGTAGATTGGTAAGGATGAGGTCAAGTAGGTTTTTCCCTCACCACCTGTCGCAGGCCCAGACTCACAGCTATGCTCTTCAGGACTCAGTCAGCAGTGGTGATACCGAGCCACTCTTGGTGATGGAAATTGAAGTCCACCACCCAGAGTACATTCTGTGTCCTTGCTACTCTCAGTACTTGTTCCAAGTGGTGTTCAACATGAAGGAGTACTGATTCATCAGCTGAGGGAGGGCGGTAGGTGGTAATCAGCAGGAGGTTTCCTTGCCCATGCTTGATCTGAAGCCGTGAGACTTCATGGGGTCCGGATTCAATTTTGAGGACTCCCAGGGCCACTCTTTCCCGACTGTATACCACGGTGCTGCCACCCCTGGTGGGTTTGTCCTGCCGCTGGGACAGGACATACCCAGGAATGGTGATGGAGGAGTTTGGGACATTGGCTTCAAGGTATGATTCTATGAGAATGACAATCTCAGGCTGTTGCTTGAACTAACCTGTGGGACAAGTCCCCAGATGTTGGTGAGGAGGTCGGTGCAGGGTCGACTGGGCTGGGTGTGCCATTGCCATGTCCATAGCCGGTGCCCTGTGGTCTGTCCGGTTTCATTCTTATTATTGTATTTTGTTACAACTGAGTGGCTTGCTAGGCCATTTCAGAGGGCAGTTAAGAGTCAACGACTGTGCTGTGGGTCTGGAGTCACATATAGGCTAGACGAGGTAAGGGTGACAAATTTCCTTCCCTAAAGGACAATAGTGAACCAGATGGGTTTTTACGTCAATCCGATATTTTAATGGTTACTATTACTGATACTAGCTTTTTATTCACGATTTATTTAATTAACTGAATTTAAATTCCCCAGCTGCCGTGGTGGGATTTGAACTCACGTCTTTGGATCATTAGTCCAGGCCTGCTGGATTACTAGCCCATTACCACTATGCCACCGTTCCCGTGCAGCACTGCACGAGATCTAGCCCTTCCAGCAGATACCCAACCACCCGCATGTAGAGGCACAAAAGATCTTATTTTAATATATGCCTGGAGTTATGCATAAGGAAGCTAAAGTTCAGAAAGCCTAGAAGAGTTATGTTCCATCCTATAGGGAGATCTGCAAACTTCATCAAGAGCCAGGGCAGCACTTACTGTGGCTCAGAAAGTCACAACAGCATTTACTTTGTTGGCCACTGGATCATTCCAAGGAGTATCAGGTGACTTCTGCCTGGTCAGTCAATTTGCTGTCCTTTCTTGCACAAGGTAGCTAATTAATGCCCTATTTGCTAGGGCATCTCAGTTCATTATATTTGATGCTGTACCGAGAGAAATGGCTGAGCAGACCATTAATTTTGATTAGATTGCAAGGTTTCCATGAGTGCTTTGAGCTATATATTGCATTTATGTGGCATTGCAAGCCCCTACTGTCAACACACACCATTATATGGACGAAAAGGGATTTCACTCCCTTAGTGTCCAATTAATGTGACAACAGGCATAGTTTTCTGCACATCAATGCCCAGTATACAGAGAGCTGCCATGATTCATTCATTCATCCTGTGGCACTCCTCTGTCATGACACTCTTTTAGAATCCAGGGCAAGGTGCCTGGCTGGCTTCTTGGAGACAAGGGGTATCCAAGACTACTGCGGCTTCTAAAACCATCAAGCAGCAACATCAATGAAACAGAGGAAGGCTACAATAAGGCTCGTGTCTGCAGTTGGATCAAAATTGAACAGATCCTTGGCATGCTGAAGGGAAAATTCATATGCCTAGATAGATCCGAGGGCTCCCTGCAATATGCTCCCGATATTATCATGCAAATTGTGGTGGCCTGTTACGTTATCCACAATTCCACTCTTCAAAAAGGCCTGGAAAGTGAGATTGCTGAGGAGACTGAGTCACAAGCTGAACCCACCGAGAGGGAAGGAATCATACCTGATGAGGACACAACAAGGTCACACACGGCTGTTGGGAGCCAGCTGCAAGACAAACTCATCCAAAGACTTTAATGTCTGATCATAATATAGCTATACAACATCTATAATAGCCAGGATGCTCCAGTAATTTCAATGTATAACCATTCAGAACACTTCATTCATTAAAAGCAGCAGTCCCACGAAGGTCTCATGTCCACAAACATATTCAACAAAAATTCATGAATATTATAATAATGATTCTGGCAAAAAAATATATAAGTTTCCTTAAAGTTTATAAGTGAGAAATCAACTAGACTCACTGTTAACTAGCTAGTTATATTTATGTGAGGTCAATCGATGATGGTTAGATTGCAAACTCACAAGCGAAATGCACCAATGGTGTAAAGCGCACTGTGTAAAATCCCCTTGCACCAGCAGCACATCTGCAATGTAATTTCGAGCCCTTAGAGAGCAAAGCAAAGATTGTTTATTGATAATGGATTTAATTTTTCAGTAGGAAAGTTGAAGGCTATTACGATTTGTTTTCCCAAATGATTTAAACTTGGACGAAAGATAAATTTGAATTATTAGTCAATGTCCCATGGTATCACACGAGGAGCCGAGACCAAGTGCAGCCTCCAAGTGAAGCGGGATTAGACTTTGTGTTATTATTTATAGTTAAACAGCAAAACATAGAGTAATTTGGGAAGCAGAGGAGTAGAGATGGTAGAAGCATAGGAGTTTAGCTGCATTACAGGCTGAGGAGCTGGGAAACACAAAACTGAGGCACTACAGTGCACCACTGGTGGAGGATTGAAATTACAATGTGACAAGTTTACACAGGGAGTTTCCATTATAATTGTAGACATAGGAGTTTATAATGGAAATAGTTGATGCAAAATTGTGACAAAAATGTGAGTTCCTTTGAAAACAGGAAATAAGGGGGCGAAATTAATTAGTCTAGCACCCCCAGTTAGTGTCTGGCGGGGGCGCTAACGGGGCACTCAGGCAGTTGCGCCATAGCGGGGAGAATCCCACGCCGCACAGTAAATTCGCTGGCCCCGTAGCGCCAGCGATAACAGTTAGCGCCTCGGTCCCTTTCAACATGCAGATCGTGACGTCAGCGAGTGTGCAACGCTCGCTGGGCGCCCGATTTGCAAACTTCAGTAGTGTCCCCTGCCTTACCACCTTGCGCTTACAGCGCCAGGGAGTGGAGGCGTGAAACAGCCAGCTGGCGACAAGCGGCTGGCGGGGCGCTGCTTAAAGGGATGAGCCCCAGTTGTCAAGGAACTTCCGTTCGAAAGGTCATAAGAACATAAGAACATAAGAAGTAGGAGCAGAAGTAGGCCATACGGCCCCTCGGGCCTGCTCCGCCATTCAATAGGATCATGGCGTATCCGAATCTAGACTCACGTCCACTTCCCTGCCCTCTCCCCTAATTCCCTTATCTGCTAGGAAACTGTCTATCTCCATTTTAAATTTATTTAATGTTGCAGCTTCCACAGCTCTCTGGGGTAGCAAATTCCATAGATTTACTACCCTCTGAGTGAAGAAGTTTCTCCTCATCTCCGTTTTGAAAGGGCAGCCCCTTATTCTAAGATTATGCCCCCTAGTTCTAGTCTCACCCATCAGTGGAAACATCCTCACCTCATCCACCCGATCAAGCCCCCTCACAATCTTATATGTTTCGATAAGATCGCCTCTCATTCTTCTGAACTCCAATGAGTAGAGTCCCAACCTACTCAACCTTTCCTCATACGTCAACCCCCTCATCTCCAGAGTCAACCGAGTGAACCTTCTCTGAACCGCCTCGAGAGCAAGTATATCTTTTCTTAAATATGGAAACCAAAACTGCACGCAGTATTCCAGGTGTGGCCTCACCAATACCCTGTATAACTGCAGCAAGACTTCCCTGTTTTTATACTCTATCCCCCTTGCAATAAAAGCCAAGATTCCTTTGGCCTTCCTGATCACCTGCTGCACCTGCATACTAACTTTTTGTGTTTCATGCACCAGGACCCCCAGATCCCTTTGTACTGCAGCACTTTGCAGTTTCTCTCCATTTAGATAATAACTTGCTCTTTGATTTTTTCTGCCAATGTGCATAACCTCACACTTTCCAACATTATATTGCATCTGCCAAATCTCTGCCCACTCACTTAGCCTGTCTATGTCCTTTTGCAGGTTTTTTATGTCCTCCTCACTCATTGCTTTCCCTCCCATCTTTGTATCGTCGGCAAACTTGGATATGTTGCACTCGGTCCCTTCCTCCAAATCGTTAATATAGATTGTAAAGAGTTGGGGTCCCAGCACTGACCCCTGCGGAACACCACTGGTTACTGATTGCCAGCCCGAGAACGAACCGTTTATCCCAACTCTTTGTTTTCTGTTAGATAGCCAATCTTCCACCCATGCCATTACCCCCAATCCCGTGATTTTTTATCTTGATCAGTAATCTTTTGTGTAGAACCTTGTCAAATGCCTTTTGGAAGTCCAAATACACTACATCCACTGGTTCCCCTTTATCCACCCTGTATGTTACGTCCTCAAAGAATTCGAGCAAATTTGTCAAACATGACTTCCCCTTCATAAAACCATGCTGACTCTGTCCTATTAAATTATGTTTATCCAAATGCTCTGTTACTGTTTCCTTAATAATGGACACCAACATTTTGCCAACCACAGATGTTAGGCTAACTGGTCTATAGTTTCCGGCTTTTTGTCTACTTCCCTTCTTAAATAAGGGTGTTACATTAACAGTTTTCCAATCTGCCGGGACCTTTCCTGAGTCCAGGGAGTTTTGGAAAATAATCACCAATGCATCCACAATCCCTACCGCCACTTTTCTCAAGACCCTAGGATGTAGGCCATCAGGTCCGGGGGATTTATCCGTCTTAAGTCCCATTATTTTACCGAGTACCATTTCCTTAGTGATTTTAATTGTGTTCAGCTCCTCCCCCCCCCCCCCATTGCCCCCTGATTGTCCAGTGTTGGGATATTTTTAGTTTCCTCTGCTGAAAAGACTGATACAAAATATTTGTTCAGCGTCTTTGTCATCTCCATGTTCCCCACCACTAGTTTCCCGGTCCCATCCTCTAAGGGACCAACGTTCACTTTAGCCACCCTTTTTCTTTTTATATAGCTGTAGAAACTCTTGCTATCTGTTTTTATATTTTTTGCTAGTTTACTTTCATAATCTATCTTTCCTTTCTTAATTGATCTTTTAGTTATTGTTTGCTGGCTTTTAAATGCTTCCCAATCTTCTATCCTCCCACTAAATTTGGCTACTTTATATGCCCTTGTTTTCAGTCGGATACTATCTTTTATTACTTTACTAAGCCACGGATGGCTGTCTTTTCTTTTACTCCCCTTTTTCCTCAGTGGAATATATTTATCTTGAAAGATGTGAAATATCTCCTTGAATGTAGACCACTGCTCTTGTACCGTCTTACACTTTAATCTGTTTTCCCAGTCCACTTTAGTCAATTCTACTCTCATACCTTCATAGTCTCCTTTATTTAAGCTCAGTACGCTGGTTTGAGATCCAACTCTCTCACCCTCAAACTGAATTTGGAATTCAACCATATTATGGTCACTCATTCCAAGGGGATCCTTTACTAGGACATTTTTTATTAATCCTGTCTCATTACACAGGACCAGATCTAAGATTGCCTGCCCCCTGGTTGGTTCAGTTACATACTGCTCAAGGAACCCATCCCTAATACACTGTATGAGCTCTTCCTCAAGGCTGCCATGCCCAGTTTGATTAGTCCAGTCAATATGAAAGTTAAAATCCCCCATGATTATAACTGTTCCCTTATTACAAGCCCCAACTATTTCCTGATTTATACTCCGACCAACAGAGTTGCAACTGTTAGGAGGCCTATAGACTATGCCCACTAGTGACATTTTCCCCTTATTATTCCTTATCTCCACCCAAACTGTTTCACTATCCTGATCCTTTGACCCAATATCATTTCTGACTATTGCAGTGATTCCATCCTTGATTAACATTGCAACCCCACCTCCCTTTCCTTCCTGTCTGTCCTTCCTAATTGTCAAATACCCTTGTATGTTTAGTTCCCAGTCATGATCACCTTGCAGCCATGTTTCCGTAATGGCCACCAGATCATACCCATGTGTAGTTATTTGTACTGTCAAATCGTTTATTTTGTTACGAATGCTGCGTGCATTCAGATAAAGAACTTTCAAATATGTTTTCTGACAATTTATTCCTGCTTTTACCCCCTTTACTACTTTACCATTATACATTCTGTCCCTTCCTGACACGCTCTGGTTTTTAATTCCCCCACTGCTACCTTGCTCTATTGCCTTCTCCGCTGTCATTTTTATTTTTTGCTCTCTTAAAACCTCCCCCCGACTAATTAGTTTAAAGCCCTCTCTACAGCCCTAGTTATTCGATTCGCCAGGACTCTAGTCCCAGCACTGGCCAAGTGAAGTCCGTCCCAATGGAACAGCTCTCACCTGTCCCAGCACTGATGCCAGTGTCCCAAGAAGCAAAACCCATTTCTCCCACACCAGTCTTTGAGCCATGGATTTAACTCTCTAATTTTATTTACCCTAGCCAAATTTGCACGTGGCTCAGTTATGAATAGCAGAGAGCGTAGGATGTATCTGCAGCCATATAAAGGCTGCTTAGTCTTGCGTGTTGCGGGTCATCAAAGCACTTTACATTTCATCCCAGAGCATATCGGCGTTCTGCATTCCCTGAATCACTGCAGACATAAGATTTTTCTCAATTGGCTGTTGTCCAGGTCAATCATGGTGAACTGCTCTCCTCTTCATTTTGTCGTTTGAGAATTTTATGAGATAATTTTTGCTTCTTTCTGGAAATGTGTGCTTGTTCAAGATTGTATAAGTTGGAAAACTTATCAATAGTACACTTAGTACTCTCAGGCAGGATTACATATATTGTTCACTTTCCCTCTGATCTTCAGGCATTAGGTAATCACTGAAAAAGAATATGCATTTATATAGCACAAAGGAAGTTGGCTGTGGTTTTTGGAGGTCATTCATCTCAATCACATTACATCACTGCAGGAGTTCCTCAGGGCAGTGTCCTAGGCCCAACCATCTTCAGCTGTTTCATCAATGACCTTCCCTCCATCATAAGGTCAGAAGTGGGGATGTTCGCTGATGATTGCACACTGTTCAGCACCATTCGAGACTCGTCAGATACTGACGCAGTCCATGTCCATATGCAGCAAGACCTGGACAACATTCAGACTTGGGCTGACAAGTGGCAAGTAACATTCGCACCACACAAGTGCCAGGCAATGACCATCTCCAACAAGCGAGACTCTAACCATCTCCCCTTGACATTCAATGGCATTACCATCGCTGAATCCCCCACTATCAACATCCTGGGGGGTTACCATTGATCAGAAACTGAACTGGACCAGCCATATAAATACTGTGGCTACAAGAGCAGGCCAGAGGCTGGGAATTCTGCGGTGAGTGTCTCACCTCCTGACTCCCCAAAGCCTTTCCACCATCTACAAAGCACAAGTCAGGAGTGTGATGGAATACTCTCCACTTGCCTGGATGAGTGCAGCTCCAACAACACTCAAGAAGCTCGACACCATTCAGAATAAAGCAGCCCGCTTGATTGGCACTCCATCCACCACCTTCAACATTCACTCCCTCCACCACCGGCGCACTGTGGCTGCAGTGTGTACCATCTACAAGATGCACTGCAGCAACTCGCCAAAGCTCCTTCAACAGCACCTTCCAAACCCGCGACCTCTACCACTTAGAAGGACAAGGGCAGCAGACGCATGGGAACATCACCAACTACAAGTTCCCCTCCAAGTCACACACCATCCTGACTTGGACCTGTATCGCCGTTCCTTCACTGTCACTGGGCCAAAATCCTGGAACTCCCTTCCTAACAGCATTGTGGGTGTACCTACACCATATGGACTGCAGCGGTTCAAGAAGGCGGCTCACCACCATCTTCTCAAGGGCAATTAGGGATGGGCACTAAATGCAGGCCTAGCCAGTGATGCCCACATCCCATCAATGAATTTTTTTTTTTTAATTAAAAAAATTTCATATCATCAGGATGTCCCAAAGTCTTTCACAGCCAATTAATTACTTTTAAAATGTAGTCACTGTTGTTATGTAGGCAAATGAGGCAGCCAATTTGTACAGAGCAAAGTCTGATAGCAAATGAGATCAATAGCCAGTTATCTGTTTTGGTGATGCTGGTTGAAGGATACATTTTGGCCCGACTTCCTCTACTGTACTTCAAATAGTGCCATGGAATCTTTTACATCCAGCTGAGTAGACAGAAAACCTCAGTTTTACATCTTATCCAACAGACTTCTCTGACACTGTCGAAAGCCCTCAGTGTCAGCCTAGATTGTGTGCTTAAGTCATGGACTGGGCTTACAACCGAAAACCTTCTGACTCAGAGGCATGAGCTAAGACTGAGCCAAGCCTACACTACTGCCTGATTCACTTCATCTCTTTATTTTTTTGAATTTTGGTGGCGGCTACACTTTGGACTTTGAATTGCCACCTTGGTTTCTTACTAATAGCAAATAAATGGAGGGGGGAACTTTCAACTTCAGCGGGGCGTACAACTGGTGGTACTGGATTGGCCGCATGTTATACACTCTGCCCGATCTACCATGCCATTGAAACATTTTAAATTTTGTGCTAATTATATAACTAAATTCTAATTAGGTTGTCTGTATCACAATCCCTGCCTACCCAGCCAATTTTAGGTTCTTCTATCCATCCATTTTGTGTGTGTTATTGTGTTAATGTAACTGGTGTTATTGTGTTAAAGTAACTGGTCTATGCAAACATATATTGAAGGACTACATAAATAAACCCCAGAGAAACCAATTCCAGGGAATGGTGACTCATCTCTTTCATCATGTTCTAATATCAGTGGGAATAACATACCTTCCAACTTTTAATAGATCGCATCAGGGAGTTAAACTGGTGATTTCAGGGAGGTGTGCCAGTCCATCGGGAAGATTTTGCCAGCTCATACTTGTATCCGCGTCTCTGAAATTTGTTGTTCCAAGATAAATAGGGATTAATATACTATACGTTTTAAAAGGGATTACGAACCAGTTAGAAAAGTGAGGGAATTTTAATTTTGATGGAAAGCTGTGAGTTTTGAATTTTAGAAATTATTGCCATATTTTTCATTACCATCAAAATTATTTTATTGTTGCGTTCCTGACACTGGTTTTGTTCTAGCCTTCTGTTCTTAGAATCTTAGGGGGAAAAATTTGGTGGCGGCACCTTTTATGCGCTAACTTTGCCAGGGCGCTAAAGTTAGCACCCCAGCGCCGTAAATTCAGTGGTAGTACCCCAAGCAGGAGGCGGGTCGCTACTGGAAGTGCTCCCCCTCCTTTCTGGGGCACTACCACTGAATATTGCGGTGCTATGTGCAACAGCGCCACACACGTTGGCACGTAGCACCACGGCATTGCAGGCCTCCCCCCGATTAAAGGGGAGGGGCCTAGCGCTGCGTGCATCGGGGCCCTGCTGGAACACCAGGGAGCAGGGTGCCGGGAAAACAGAGGAGTGCCGGGCTGAGCGATCATGGCCAGCACCCTGAATGAAAGAGGGGAAGGGGGCAGATGCTGGCAGGCGGCCAGAAAAAAAATGGCCGCTCAACAACTGACACTTTAAATACCGCCACCACTGCTGCAAAAACGTTACCCTGACCCTGTCAGGCCTATCGTCTGGCAATAGGTCAGGGGGCGCAGCCGAAGTTTGCAGCCAGGGCGCGAGCAAGGTGCTGCGCACAGCGATGACGTCATCGCCGGAGGTGCAACACTGCGGGGCATTACCGACTACTGCTGCCACTAACCACCCGCTGAATTTTGCGGGAGGTGTTACCGGCGCCCTGCCCGGGCGCTAGGGGCTTTGCGCCCCGTTAGCGCCCCCCCCGTGGGTACTAACAAGAGGCGCAAAGCAACCCAAATTTTCCCCCCTAGAATCATAGAAATTTATGGCACAGAAGGAGGCCATTTGGCCCATCGTGTTTGTGCTGGCTGAAAAAGAGCTATCCAGCATAATCCCACTTTCCAGCTTAGTCCGTAGCCCTGTAGATTACAGCACTTCAAGTGCTTATCCAAGTACTTCATAAATGCGATGAGGGTTTCTGCCTCTACCACCCTTTCAGGTAGTGAGTCCCAGACCCACACCACCCTCTGGGTGAAAAAGTTCTCCTCAAATCCCTTCTAATCCTTTTACTAATTACTTTAAATCTATAGCCCCTGGTTATTGACCTCTCTGCTAAGGGAAATAATCCTATCCACTCTATCTAGGCCCATATAATTTTATACACCTCAATTCATTCTCCCCTCAGCCTTCTCCGTTCCAAAGAAAACAACCCCAGCCGATCCAATCTTTCCCCATAGCTAAAATTCTCCAGTCCCGGCAACATCCTCGTAAATCTCATCCGTACCCTCTCTAGTGCAATCACATCCTTCCTGTAATGTGGTGACCAGAACTATACACAGTACTCTAGCTGTGGCCTAACTCGTGCTTTATACATTTCAAATATAACCTCCCTGCTTTTATATTCTATGCCTTGGCTAATAAAGGAAAGTATCCCATATGCCTTCTTAACCACCTTATCCTGCTACCTTCAGGGATCTGTGGACATGCACGCCAAGGTCCCGCTGTTCCTCTACACTTCTCAGTATCCTACCATTTACTGTATTGTCTATTCCGTTGCTTTGTTAGCTCTCCCCAAATACACACTTCTCCAAATTGAATTGGATTTACCACTTTTCTGCCCACCTCACCAGTCCATTGGTGATATATTCCTGCAGTCTACAGCTTTCTTCCTCACTATCAACCACACGGCCAATTTTTGTATCATCTGCAAACTTCTCAATCATTAAAGTCTAAAGTATTGATATATACCACAAAAAGCAAGGGACCTAGTACGGAATACTGTGGAACCCCACTAGCAAGAGCCTTCCAGTCACAAAAACACCTGTCAACCATTACCCTTTGCTTCCTGCCATTGAGACAATTTTGGATCCAACTTGACACTTTCCCTTGGATCCCATGGGCTTTTATTTTTCTGACCAGTCTACCACGTGGGACCTTATCAAAAGCCTTGCTAAAATCCATGTAGACTACATCAAACGCGCTACCATCATCAACCCTCCTTGTTACCTCCTCAAAAAATTCAAGTTAGTCAGACATGATTTTTCCTTAACAAATCCATGCTGACTGTCCTTGATTAATCTGTGTCATTGTAAATGACAATTAATGCTATTCCTCAGAATTTATTCCAACAATTTGCCCACCACCGAGGTTAGGCCAACTGGCCTATAATTATTTGGTCTACCCTTTCTCTCTTTTCAAACAACGATACAACATTAGCAGTCCTCCAGTCCTCTGGCACCACAGCTGGAAAATGCTTGTCAGAGCCTCCACTGTTTCCTCCCTTGCTTCTCTTAACAACCTGGGATACATTTCATCTTGGCCTGGTGACTTAGCTACTTTCAAAGATGCTACATCCCTTACTATTTCCTCTCTCATTGGCTGGAATTTTCTTTACCTGGGCGGGTCGGGTGCGGGCAGTCGGCTTGGCGGGTCGCGACCCTGTTGCTGCTTCCATCCCACTGCAGAAAATGACTTTGCGATAATGGGGCCTATTAAGCCCACCCTGCGCGTTACCCAGCCTAATTAAATGTTGCAGGTCTGATGACGTCATCCATGACACGTTTTCAGCCGGGATATTTAAAGGAGCCATGGCTACATTGCATTTAAAGGTTCATCTAGGAGTGTGCAGGCAGCATACTGGCGGTTTTCATTGCTCCAAACAGTTGGAGAGATGGCTGCACTGAGGCAGAGGGCTGCACCCAGGTTCTCCGATGACTCCCTCCATATTCTTGTGGAGGGAGTCAGAGCACGGAAAGAAGTCCTCTTCCCTTCCAATGGGTGGAAGAGACCTCCCCAGGAGACAAAAAGAGCCTAGCTCGAAATTGCAGAGGAGGTCAACAGCAGGGATGTGATCATGAGGACCTGGATGCAGTGCTGGAAATGTTTCAATGATCTCATTAGATCTGGAAATGTGAGTACAAAGCCACACTCAACTTCATCCTGCTGTGCCTCTCATCACATCCCCATCACTCTGCTTTCCCTACCCTACTCCTGCACATCCTTACTCACACCAACTTACCTTGCACCTCCACCCATCCCTCTCTATCTACATTATCAGTTCCTCATCTCACTAACCACCCCTCACACTCAGTCTCATGCTAATGCAATCATACCAACTAGCAACACACAAGGAGCCCACTTAGCATTACCACCCCAATCCATCATAGTCTCCCTCTAAAGAGACTCTCACTCAACCTTCTCTTCTTTCCCTCCTCACAGGAGAAGAAAGCGCACAATAAGAGGGATAGGGAGAGAACTGGAGGTGGGCCTCCATCACTTGCCACCCTCATAACAGCAAAGGAGGCTGCGTTGGAAGCCTCGGGAGTGGCTGAGCAGCTGGAGGTGGGAGATGGAGAGAGGGGGACATCTCAGCAACCTGGTGACAGAATTAAATAAATCATACAGCTACATGGCATACATCAGTCACTCATATGGGGACTGTGGTGGAACCATTGGTCAGGATCATGGCTTTCATGTCGTCGTGAAGCAGGCGGAGGATAGTGACAAACTTTTGAGGGCATCCGAATTTGAGGAGGATACTCCATAATCCCTCACGGTGGTTAGTGAGATGAGGAAGTGATAATGTAGATAGAGAGGGTACCCACTTGGGTGTTACAGTCAATGTTAATGGCAAGTTTCTGTTAATGTATTGTCAAGCATTAAAATCTTTATTTCCACCACTTTCCATCTTGGACACATTTGTGTGCCCCTTTGGAAGTGGCTTAATGAGTTGCACCTTTGGAAGTGGCTTGGTGAGACATAACGGTACCTCCAGCAATGGTGGTCAGTGTGAAAGGAATGGTTTGGTTATTGTAGGGATCCTTTATGGTGGTTGCTGTGGGATGGTGCCATACTGCCGCAGCATGTGGCAGCCATATGGATGTACAGTGTAAAGCTAAGTAAATCTGGGCATGATGTAAATCCATGGCCTCCCGGGCAGCAATGTGGCCGGGTGCTGATGCCCTCTGTCCTATGCAGCAGCAGGTGCTTGCGGAGAAGGTTGGTGGTGTTGTTGTTGGTGCTGCTGGTGTGCCTGGTGATGTTGGTGTTGGGGCTCATCGTGGTCAGATTCTGAGGACCAAGGTGAGACAGTAATAATGGCACCCATGCTGATGGAATAGATGGCAGGTCAAGGGAAAGACGCGTGGGGGTGGGATGATGCGGGTTCCCGACCCGTCTGACTTTTTTCAAATTTCCCACCCGACCTGTCTCCAATCGCACCCGCACGGACCCCCAGAAAATTCCAGCCATTATGTTTATCGTATCTACTGGCCCAGTAATTCGGGTCCCAACGCGTGAGTACGGACGGGGTACTCACGCGTGGGCCCGTTGGAAGTGCTAGATTTCAGCATGCACAGCGCATGCGCGGAAAACCAGCATTTCCTCTCCTCTGAACCAAGGGGTTAAGAGGCGGTTCGCCTGCGACGTTTCAGGCAGCACGTACGCGTTGAACTTCGTTTTTTTTGACAGGTTTGTCCGTGCGTGAAGGCCTCCACTTTTTACGAATGAAAAAAGCAGACATAAGGACTTAGTTTTAAAAGGTAAGTGGTCTAATAATTAAAGTTAGAATTTTTTTTCTACAGGTTTATTATTTTTAAAGAATTTACAGTAAGGTAAGTATATTTTTGGACCCGATTTCTTGAAAAAAAAAATTTTGCAGAAATTTGAATAATTATTTAAAATAGTTTTTTTACAGTTATTAATAGTTTATTTAATTAGTGGGATTTTTAAAAACTTTTATTTGAAGTTTAAGTACTGTTTTGGGCGCCCGGCGTTTTCATGAGTTTGACAGGCCTTATGTCTAACTCATGAATGGACTTTTGCAATCTCCCATTGGTTGCCCAGTGCTCACGTGATCCCAGCCGGCTCATCGCACTAAGTACGCCGCTGGATCATGCACACACAGTGCGCCGGGAGCTGAACCGGGCCATAGACCGGAAATCCACACAGGCCCAGTCTTCAAATGTCAGCGCGATATGTAAGTGTAGGTCAGGGGCTTGCACCTGCGGGAAGCCCCCGACCCGAATTTCTGGGCCAATATTTCACACTCCTCCTTAACTACAATGTCTGCATCATCCCTCTGTTTTGTGAAAACAGATGCAAAGTGTTCATTAAGAACCATACTCACATCTTCCGCCTCCACACACAGGTTACCTTTTTGGTCTCTAATAAGCCCTACTCTTTCTTTAGTTATCCTCTTGCTCTTTATGTATTTATAAAACATCTTTGGGTTTTCCTCGATTTTGTTTGCTAATATTTTTTCACGCCCTCTCTTTGCTTTCCTAATTTCCTTTTTAATTTCACCCCTGCAGTTTCTATACTCCTCTAGGCTTTCTGCAGTATTTAGCTCTTGGTATCTGACATATGCTTCCCTTTTTTATCTTATCCTACCCTGTATGCCCCTTGACATCCAGGAGGCTCTAGATCTGGGAGTCCCACCCTTTTTCTTTGTGGGAACCTAATTGCTCCAAACCCTCACTACCTCCTCCTTGAATGCCTCCCACTGCTCTGACACTGATTTACCTTCAAGTAGCTGTTTCCAGTCCACTTTTGCTAAACCACATCCCAGCTGAGTAAAATTGGCCTTTCCCCAATTGAGAACTTTTACTCCTGGTCTATCTTTGTCCTTTTCCATAACTACGCTAAATCTAACTGAATTATGATCACTACCACCAAAATGCTCTCCTACTGATACCCCTTCCACCTGCCCAGCTTCATTCCCTAAAACTAAGTCCAGAACTACCCCCTGTCTTGTTGGGCTTGCTAAGCTGGCTAAAAAAGTTATCCTGAATGCATTTTAAGAATTCTGCACCCTCTATACCTTTTACACTGATTCTATCCCAGTTAATATTAGGGTAGTTGAAATCGCCAACTATTATTGCCATATTGTTTTAGCACTTCTCAGAAATTTGCCTACATATTTGGTCTACTATCTCCCTCTGACCATTTGGGGATCTATAGTACACTCCCAGCAATGTGATTTCCCCTAATATAAAATAAAAACAGAAAATGCTGAAACTACTCAGCAGATCAGGCAGCATCTGTGGAGAGAGAAACAGAGTTAACGTTTCAGGTCGATGCCCCTTTGTGATTGCCCCTATTTTGTTCTTCAGTTCAACCCATATGTTCTCTTTTAATGATCTTTCTAACATATCATCCCTCTTCACAGCTGTAATTGTTTCTTTAACCAATATTGCGACTCCTCCATCCTTTTTTTTATCCCCCTCTCTCTCGTCTGAAAACCCTGTAACCAGGAATGTTGAGCTGCCATTCCTGCCGTTCTTTCAGCCATGTTTCAGTAATAGCTATGAAATCATACTTCCATGTGTCTATCTGTGCCCTCAGCTCACCTGCCTTATTCACTAGACTCCTTGCATGGAAATATATACCATTAAGCACTGCCAAACCCCTTTGTTGTTTATTTTCTACCCTTTGTTTTATTTTGCCTTCCAAACTTACTTACTAATTTTCTGCCTTCCATTTACAGCTTTGCTTCTCTCCCTTCTGAATCCATGCTCAGGTTCCCACCCCCCTGCCAAGCTAGTTTAAACCCTCCCCAACAGTACTAGCAAACCTCCCCATGAGGATATTGGTCCTGGCCCTGTTGAGGTGCAACCCGTCCAGCTTGTACAGGTCCCACCTCCCCCAAAACTGGTCTCAATGCCTCAGGAATCCAAAGCCCTCCCTCCTGCACCATCTCTCCAGCCACGCTTTCATCTGCTCTATCCTTCTATTTCTGTACTTATTCACTAATCATTGGGTTTGGCGGTGAGATAGCTCAGAACAACTTGAGGCTACGTTAGGAGCTGTACGTAGCCCAGCAACTCTACAATGCCACGTCATATCTTTCCTGAGTGTAGGGATATTGTTCTTTTAATTCAGATTAGGCAGAAGAATTTTTTTTAGCAATTCAGGCAGGAGACAGAGAGGAAATCACAGAATCATAGAATCATTCAGCACAGAAGGAGGCCATTCATCCCAGTGTGCCTGTGCCGGCTCTTTGAAAGAGCTATCTACAGGAAACTCTCTGGTATCCGGCACCGACGGGACCGGGATGGTGCTGGTTGATTAAAAATTCCAGATGACAGAGAGGGTTATCTACCGAGGCTATTTTTAACAAACAAAGAGTCAGGCTTCTGTTATTGAGGTGTTCGGACTTCCGACAGCGCTAAGAAGCCGAGTAGTGGCAGTTTGGAGAACTACCCCCACTGACTAACTCGGCCACTGCGGGAGACTCGGACTCGGCAACATTTCCAGTTATTGAGGTGTTGTTTTCGGAGTATGAATTTTGCCGGTTAATAGAGAATTCCGGATATTGAGTTGCCATTTAAACGAGAGTTTCTTGTAATTGGTCCTACTCGCCTACTCTTTCTCCATAGCCCTGCATTTTTTAAAATCTTTTTCAAGTATTTATTCAATTCCCTTTTAAAAGTTACCATTGAATCTGCTTCCACCACCCTTTCAGGCAGTGCATTCCAGATCATAACAGCAAGCTGCATAAAAAAAAAATCTCCTCATCGCCCCACTGGTTCTTTTGTCAGATAGATAGCTTCAGAGATTTTGATTGTACAGAATACATTTTTTATAGGAAGTTTTGCCTGTGTACAGGTGCAGAAGGAAAATAAGGAAAGTCCATCATTTACAGAGAGGCAGGAGGTGTGTTCTAGTGTCCCATTACTAGCTCATTAACAGTGGCAAGGATTTTAGAACTCAGACAATACAGAATGTGTGATACACAAAGAATATGTGTAACTCTGTGGGCTCATTTAAAAAAATAGCTTAACTATTTGATTCTTGCTATGTTTCCTTTCTCACTGGTACACAAGACAAAATACAAGAGCAAGGTCAGAGCAAACTTCAGATTTCGAATAAGTTTGAAGTTCCACGTTTGAGATTGTTGAGCTGCAAAGAAAGGTTAAGGAAGCTAGACCAAAGACCAATTTCTTCCCCCAACATCTTCAGGCTTTAAGTCATCAGCTTGTGGAATAGACTGCCACCCAGTGCAGTTTAGTTGCTCCATTTTTCAATAAGGAGTTGGCTTAATTTCTGAATCAACAGAGAGTAGCGCTATATGGATGTGGCACCAATGAAAAGTGGCCAGATTGAGTGCTCAAACAAGACTTGGATGATGAAACAGAACAGATGGGCTGAATGGTCTTACTGCATTCTGACGTCTCTACGTTTTCAAACCTTAACAATGCAAGAAGAGTTCTAAAACAGTGCATTGATATCTTAAAATATAGAAAGAAAATATACACGATTCACTGGAAAACTTTGCCAAGGATCTGGAAATATAAGAACCACAGGTGAAATGGCCAGTGAAATGCTTTCCTTCTCAATGTACAATAGATCAGAGCAGATGATTGCTATTATCTGGTGATTTCACATTGAGAGACTTGGATAAAAAGTACTGAAGCAGTAGCAAGTATAGCACTTACCGTGTGTTGGAAAAAACTGCTGGTGTCCCAGCTGGCCTCTCCTTCAATGTATCATTTTAAATAGATAAGCAGTAGTGTTTTTTTTAACAGTGTCACTATGCCAACAAATGAAGTCTTATCCAAAGTCGATGGATAATCCCCCATACACACTTGAAAGTGTCAGTTCCGTCCACACAAAAGCATTTCCATAAGTATATGTCTCAGTCTTATCAAGAGATACTCATCTTCTTTTATGCAGCAGTTTATTTTCCTTTCCTTTATAGGAAAATAAAACAGTCATGTCTGGGTCATAAAACACAGGGAAACAATAAAAAAAAAATAAACCAGTAGAGATGAGCATTCTTATGTTCTGACTCTGCATTTGTGTCAAACTTGGATTTGAAACTCAAGTATTAAATATGAAGGTACATAAGCAAGAGTGGCCTTATTGCAACACTAGAGACTTGAAACATGTTGGCAATAGAGATGAGGAAATCTGATGCCAACACTACCCCCAAACTGACATCAGACCACTGAAAAGTCAAATGCATATAGTCTCCCTCCATCACACCCTACTGGGACTGGGCACACGAGGTCCTTCCACAATAGGTGGTCTGCCACTAGGCCATCATCATGATATATACTAGATGCAGACTTTCCAGGAAATGAGATACACAAGTACAAACCTTCAACCTCTGCACTCATGAATGACAGTACTCAGATACCATAGCTCTGGTTTTCCAATAAACAGTAACAATGGGTTTCAGCCTCCATGTTGCAGGGGCACCTGCACTGGCAACTCAGGGAATGCACCAACTAATTTTCCGATAGGAGTCGCTCCCTTTAATTGTGAATAGGCTACCAGTTCATGAAAATCTTGCTCAGCAAACGTGGCCTGTAGCACAGTATGTCAATGAGTGGAAAATCCAGTAAAGCAGCACCTCTCAGAGCTGCAGCTCTCCATTAAAGAGGAAGATATGATGGCGGCAGAAAAGTGGACCAGTTGTTCACAATGATACAGCAGAGATATGTGGCAGCACCATTATTTTCGATTTTGACAGCTGCTGCTTCTCTGCCGGCAACAGAAATTACACGTCTAGAAACTACACATCTTTATTTAAGCTGGAGACAAAAATGTAAGTGCAAGTAACCTACCTGAACAGGCCATATCCCAGGAATACCATGCACCCAGTTTATATGAACAAGGTAATCACCTATTAGAAAATCAGGTGCACCACAATAGAATGGCATTAGGCCTACATCTGGATTTCCAACCCTCTACCCGCTGCCAAATGAGGCTTACTCCTCGAAACAGGATAAAATTGTATAGAGTCCCCCTCACAATGCCAGCATTGGTACTGCCACGAACATTGGCCTAGGAATTTGATGGCGCTGCGCCCATTTTTCAGGCGCAAAAAAGGACTCTTATGCATCCAATCAATATGGCAGGGAGGGCACGCATGGTCATTACGCGCTGGAAGTGAGCCACCAGCCATATTGGTACAGGCAGAAAAAGAGGCGTCCAGGGCCCAGGCCGGAAACAAGCATTAGGATCTTTGTATATGCAAATAGGGGGCCTAATATCTGTTTGAGGCCCCTTTTTTAAAAAGTTGGGCTGCCCTGAATGCAGCCAGTACCGGCCACTAAAACAGTGTTTTTTTAAAAATACTTACATGAATGTGGTACCGAGAGGTGCAGGAGTGCTCCTCCCGGCTCCACTGCAGTGCCAAAGATCATTTCTCACCCCCACTCAGCCCCCTCCCAATCGCCCTCTCCCTTAGGCCTATCTGTTCCAACTTCCGGCATTGGGATCACAGGCTGGCGTGAACCAATTTCTAAGCCACAGAGTTTACAAAATACATACAGTATGGCCCAAATTTTTCAACATGCCAATGGGGAGGAATCCCATCCGCCTGCCACCAGCACGTACTGGAAAATCAGCAATGCATCCGCAATTTTTCAATATGGGCTAGTGGTGGGCAACGTAATAAAAAATTTTAGGCCAATATTTATTATGTACTTTGCTTAAACACCCTTTCAATTTTTTCTCCAACTGTAGGTATGCTGTCCATGAAATAAAACTTTAATCAGGTCACTGACTCCAGCATGTGTACAGATCACATAGTATTCTGACAGAATGCAGAAAATAGCATCCCCACAGATTCTTCTGGCTTTCTTAAAGCATGTGCTGCCATTTCATTTCGTAACTAAACCAGCCAAATTCCAAATTTAGATAAATGCAACTAAATGTGTCTGACGAGGCCAAATGTGGACCAGGCTGGGGTAAGACTTAATTTTTTCCTATAGTTTAATATGTATTAGCTTCCCATTCATTTCAAAATGGTTTACTTATTTTCTCTGGTTCTGGTTTATAGAAGCGGTGGATGTCTAGATATCTCTACGCACCCCAGGCACAGAGCTTCTACTCCAGCTTCAGCTCAGCCTAAGGGCTGCACGAGAGTAACCTTGGTAACCATTGAACGTGCAGTCAGGTTGTGCTCTATATTGACCCTTTAAAGCCTGCATTAGCAATGTTTCACCAAAATAAAAATATTAAAAGATTTTTTAATGTCTTTTTTGTTCATTTATTACAAAAAATATAGTGAGTTAAGTAATGTTTGATGATTCTGTACATTTCTTTCACTTTATTTTACAATGCTCCGTATTACATATTTACAGAATGCTGAGCTAGATTTTCTTACATTAATAATGTACTTATAAGACTGTTTAACAACTAGAAAACTGCTCATATTCCCTGTCCATTAGTGACCTTGTTTGATTTCTGCTATTATGGTGGGGGCAGGGTTAGAAGTAGTGCACTACCAGAAACTGCATTGTGTAGAGGCTGGCCTTCAGTTGAGTTCAGCTTCTGTGTAACAATGTCACAAGGCTATTTATCCCTAATTTTTTTTAACTATTTCATCTTACACACTCTGACAGCAGTGTGTCTGGGATTGTCAATGACTTTAGTGCTGCATTAAGTCCCGTTCGCCCATCTCCCCTGTGCTCACTGACCTACATTGGCTCCCGGTTAAACAATGCCTCGATTTTAAAATTCTCATCCTTGTTTTCAAATCCCTCCTTGGCCTCGCCCCTCCCCATCTCTGTAATCTCCTTCAGCCCCACAACACCCTGAGATATCTGTGCTCCTCTAATTCTGCCCTCTTGTGCATCCCTGATTATAATCGCTCAACCTTTGATGGCCGTGCTTTCAGCTGCCAAGGCCCTCAGCTCCGGAATTCCCTCCCTAAATCTCTCCGCCTCTCTACCTCTCTTTCCTCCTTTAAGACGCTCCTTAAAAAGTACCTCTTTGACCAAGCTTGTGGTCATCTGCCCTAATAATCTCCTTATGTGGCTCGGTGTCAAATATTTGTCTTATAACACTCCTGTGAAGCACCATGGGACGATTTACTACGTTAAAGGTACTATATAAATACAAGTTGTTGTTGTTTTGCTCTATCTCATTTTAGAGCGTTTCTTGATCATTTTCTCCCTGGATGTACAGATGTATCTCCGCCACACAGGAAACAAGTTTAGATCAGGACACGAATATTGACCTGACAGCACAAGACTGCTTTATGCTGCAGAATAACTTTTAGTGCCAGACGGCAAGGAATTGCACTTTCTACGACTGGCATGATGGCACTGAGTTTTAGTTTTAGTGGGCTCACTGCCATGCAATGTTAGAGGAAAAATAACTTCCTAAGTACTTTCTTTTTATTTTTTCCCCTCTTCTCCTAGATTCTTGCTGTGATGACACTGTACTTGGACTGACAATCCTAGTATCCTAACCAAGTGGGCATTCTTCATTTCCGAACCTAGACCAGCTATTCAACTAAGATGCATCACAGATTAGCCATATTCTGTTCTCACCCAATGTCTACACATTTTCAGCAAGAATCACTGCATAGTGATTAGTTGCAGCATCTCTGAGCAAATCAAGGGGGCCACTGAAGCCAATTGCAGCACTCCTACCACCATTGCCCTGGCTGCGATCCGCTAATTCAGCACAGATCAGGCATTGATAATGACAATGACAATTTCCTGGTCTGTATGGTTCAGTGTGTTTGCCCATTGAGCTATCTGCAGAGTTCTTCCTTTTCAGTCTTTGAAGGGTTAACACACCATTGGAATTATATTGGTTGTTGTTTCATATCTTTGCACTCTTCCCTTGGGGGGAATAGTGTGAAATTGTGTAAGGATTCGCAGTCTGACTGGCCGTGACGTGGACTCTCCTCCCATGATGATCTTTATCGCAGCCAATAGGGTGGCTAGTCCTATACGGCGGGAGGGTTTTATGGGCCCCCACAACTCCATACGATGAAGGGGGCGTCCATCGCACACGAGTATCCTGCTAGATTTCAAAATTCTCATCCTTGTTTTCAAATCCCTCCATGGCCTCACCCCTTCCTATCTCTGTAATCTCCTTCAGCCCCACAACCCCCCAAGATATCTGCACTCCTCTAATTCTGCCCTCTTGAGCATCCCTGATTTTAATCGCTCTACCATTGGTGGCCGTGCCTTTAGCTGCCTAGGCCCTATACTCTGGAATTCCCTGCCTAAAACCTCTCCGCCTCTCTACCTCTCTTTCCTCCTTTAAGACGCTCCTTAAAACCTATCTCTTTGACCAAGCTTTTGGTCACCTGCCCTAATTTATCCTTATGTGGCTCGGTGTCAAATTTTTTGTCTTATAACACTCCTGTGCAGCGCCTTGGGACATTTTACTACAATAAAGGCACTATAGAAATACAAGTTGTTATTGTTGTTGGATGTCAACCTAGAATTCAGAGCTGGAGTTCGGCCTCCATGCCACGGGCCCATCTGGAGGGGGGATCGAACCCTACACCTTATGACTCAGAGGCGTGAATGCTACCACTAAGTTAAATTGATGTCTGCATGTTACAATTTGCATGAACTGGTGCCTTGTCTCCTGTTTACTCTTCAAAATAAAATCCACCAAAGTTTATCAGGAAAACAAGCAATGGTGCTGGGGCCTCTGGAAATCCCAGAGAATGTCAATAGTATTTTAATTGACAAGTTCACATTTGCAAAAGACATTTCAAATAGCAAATGAAACAATGGGCTGGATTTTACCAACCTCGGCGGGTCCGTGGTGGGCGATGTCGGTGGTGGGTCCCGGCCTCGCTGCCAGTTCCAGCATTCTGTCCAAAATGATTTTCCCTTGATTGGGTTTGTTAACCCGCCCAGCACGTTTGCCGGCCAATTGAAGGAAGCGGGCCTGATGATGTCATTTGATGACATCATTTGATGACACGTCATCAGCTGGTTTCCTTAAAGGGACCATGCCCAAATTGATTTTGACAGATCTGCTGTCAGTGTTCTACAGCATTGAGGTGCTGCAAACACTGACAGTCACTGCACAGAGGTGCAGGGCTGCACCCAGGCTCTCCCATGACTCCCTCCATATGCTTATGGCGGGAGTCACAGCGCGCAGGGTGGTTCTCTTCCCTTCCCATGGGCGGAAGAGACCTCCCCATGAGATCAACACAGCCCGGTTGCACATTGCACAGGAGGGCACAAGCAGGGATGTCATCAGCTCCCGCTGACCCCCCACAAAATTCCCCCCAAAGCTACACAGAGACTGTCAACATGAAGATCCTGCAAATTCACAAACCACAAGCAGAAAAATACATGTCCTTCCTACCCAGAGACAGACTTTCCTGTTTCTGCATTAAAGTTAATAGCAGAACCTTTTTGACCTTTAAAGAAAGAAACAATTCTTGTATGGCTCGGGGTATCAGATAGACGCTTCTAAGAGAATTTCAAAGCTGTAACCCAATTGAGAAGTTCAAAAGACACCATAAAATGAGAAAGCAAAGCCAGACCACTTTAGCAGCAACTGTTATCATTGATATATTCACATACGTGTATATAAAATGCATATATATTTCTGATAATGTTCTACCTTTTAAATTAGTTTTGTTGACAATGTGATGTGGTTCATTTGTTTGATTTTCAAGGACACTCAAGGATGAAAGTTATCCATATGACATGACTACTGGTTATATAATGTAGGACCTAAAATAGAATATTACCAGGTTATGTTTAACAGCAGATGACAGGAAAATTCACTACAATATCAATGTGTAACAGGCCAAGGGACATCTCGAAGCAGCTAGAAAGGAACTTGGAAAGGGAGAGAGAAGAGGAGGAAGTTATGCCTCCATCTGGAGTAATACATTCAGATTTGGGCACTGCGCCTCAGGAAAGATATATTGGTTCAGCGCAGATTCACCAGAATGATGCTGAGGCTTAACGGGTTAAATTATGAGGACAGGTTGCATAAACTTTGATTGTATTTCCTTGAGTTTACAGGTTGAGGGATCATCGGATTGAGGTATTTGAAATGATAAAAGGAATCAATAGGATAGATACAGAGAAACTATTTCCTCTGATGGGGAATTCAGAACAAGGGAGCACAATTTTAAAATTAGAGCTAGGCTATTTAGGAGTGAAATCAGGAAGCACGTTTTCACATAAAGGGTCATGGAAATCTGGAACCCTCTTGCCCAAAGGGCTGTGGATGCTGGGTCCACTGAAATTTTCAATACTGAGATCGATAAGGATTTGTTCGGTAAGGGTATCAAGGGATATGGTAAAAGGAGTTTAGGTACAAATCCACCGTGATCTAATTGAATGATGGAACAGGCTCGAGGGACTGGGGTGGTCTACTCCTGTTTCTATATTTCGATTAATAAGTGATTAATATGTAAAATTTAGTGAAAAGATTCTTCTTTAAAAACATATTCTCTTCCCATTACACTTTTCTTTGTATTTCAACATCACAAACCATAAGAGCTATGCTCTGCAAGCCCCATGCTCATATATTTAATAGCTCACTAGGGTCTGGGATTGTTCCCAAGGACTAGAGAGAGGGCCACGTGGTGCCCATATTTTAAAGGGGCAGGAAGTTAGACACGGGTAATTACAGACCCACTAGCTTGACCTCAGTAATTGACTAGTTGCTAGATGGGCTCATTAGGGCTAGAAATTGGCCTCCTTTCTGCTTCCCATTATCGCCTCCGGAGGCGCTAACAGAGCACTAACAACTTACCGATCAGGCACGACGAAAGAAACAAACTCCTGCAAAATTCAATGGGGGGGGGGGGGGGGGTGTAGCGCCGGTGGTAAAACTTTGCCACGATTGATCAGCCCTGCATTCTCTTAGAGTGCTTGGGGCTGCTCCTCGCGGATCGCAGGTGCCGTCACCGACTCATCCCCAGCCTTACCTTTAACTGCTGTGAGCATTGGCCCTTCCCTTTAAGTGAGGGAAGGAGCCTGCGAATCCGGCAGCGCTGCACAGAACATTAATCAGCACTCTACGATACTGCCCCCTCACTCCCTTTAGTGCTCTAAGGGAAGTGATAGCGCTTGATTTAACGCGCCACTTCCCTCTTCGAGCGGTACAACTGAATTCCACGGGAGCCTCTCATTATTAGCGCCTGGCGATAATTTTTCCACTTCCAAAGTTTTAGCGCCCCAACAGGGGCTGTAATGAATTTCTCCCCCATAATGTATTGCCACCTTGACAGAGAAAGGGTTATTAGAGAGTCTCAACATAGATTCTAAAAAGTAGGTCATGTCTCACCAAGCTCGTTGAATTTTTTGAGGAAGCTTCTAGGTAGCCTGATTGATTTTTAAAGAAAGCCTTTCAGAAGGTGCCACACAATAGGTTTCTTAATTGAAACGTATAACATACTGACAGGGCTAGACAGACTGGATGCAGGGAGGATGTTTCCCCTGGCTGGGGGCTCTAGGACGAGGGGTCACAGTCTCAGGATACGGGGTAGGACATTTAGGACTGAGATGAGGAGAAAATTCTTCACTCAGGGGATGGTGAACCTGTGGACTTCACTACCACAGAAGGCTGTGGAGGCCAAGTCACTGAATATATTTACGAAGGAGATAGACAGATTTCTAGACACAAAAGGCATCAAGGGGTATGGGGAGAGAGTGGGAATATGGTATTGAGATAGAGGATCAGCCATGATCATATTGAATGGCAGAGCAGGCTCGAAGGGCTGAATGGCCTACTCCTGCTCCTATTTTCCTATGTTCTATGTTTCTATAAGAAAGAAGATTACAAGGCAGAATGTTGTTATCAATGGTGGTGGTTCTGCGTGGGGACAGCTTACTCATGTGGATCGGTGTCTGGGCCGTTCCCTTTCACCGTCTTTATCAATGATCTGGATGAAGATATTGGGGCCCTGTCTACAGGTTTGTGATGATATAGACATGTGCAGGTGTTGGGACCTTAGATGAGAAAAATAGATTACAGGCAGATCAAGATGCAATGGGGGAATGGTCCCACATCTGGCAGATGTCATTTAATATTTGATAAATGTAATGTTATGCAAATGGATGAGACTAATGCCTAGCATGTGTACAACATGCAAGGTTATAAACCTATGGCTGTTGAGCGGCAGAAAGCCCCTGGTGTTATAGTACATGAATCTCTGAAGGTTCACAACCACACAGCTATTGCAAAAGCAAATAGAGTGCTAGGATGTTTTGTGAGGAAGGTTAAATACAAAACAAGAACTATTATACTAACTTTGTATGAAACCTTGGTCAGGTCTCATTTACAATGTGCTCAATTTTGGTCTCCTCACATGAAAGGTTTTATATAGGCCCTGGAAAAGGTTCAGAGGAGAAATTGATATCTACTTTAAAAGCCCTTAGTTACCATGATAGGCTTAGAGAACTTATACTCTAGAAAAGTGTAGACTTCAAGGAGATTTGACTATGGTCTTTCAAATATTGCAAGGATTAGATTCGGTCAATGTGGATAGGCTATTTGATCGGTTAAGGAGCACCAGTGGACATGAGTATAAGTTACATAAGTATGGAACTCAGATGTCAGGAGGCATTTCTTTTCACAGAGAATTGTTGACCTATGGAACAAGTTACTAGCTCGTGCAGTGAGTGCAGAATCACTGCAAACATTCAAAAATGTTTTTGAGTGTGGCTGACATAACTGCCTATAGAAGGTAGGTGGGGCATTGGAGGATGCATATCCCAATCGTTGTGGTGTCCTGGAACTTGATTGATCACCTTTGGGGTTGGAGAGGAATTTCCCAAATGGGCCTAGGGTTTTTCTCTGGGTTTTTTTTTGCCTCTCCCAGGAGATTTGCATGGATGGCTGGTAAGGTGCATCTTACCTCGATGGCATGGCTGGGAACCGGGAAGTGCCATGTGTGCAACTATCTATATTCTACCACTCTCAGTTCCATGCATTGGATTTGCAATGTTCCATGTTACTCTGCTGCCTTGGTAGAAACAGTCTTCAGATAACAGAGTTACTTATGAAAATAAAATCTTATTGTTTATTTTAAAGATTCTATGAATTAGGAAATGTCTGATCATGCCCAACAACTACCTAATTTTTTAATTTATATCATTCATCAATTAAATGCTTTGCAGGTGTTTAATTAAAAGATGTGTGCACTTTGAAAATTATCAAAGACTCTCAGTACTCAAAAGGTTAGACAGATATTTTGACTGAAGAAATATCCATTTCTCCAATATTAATTATCAAGAATTTTCAGAATATAATTTTTACAAGGAGGTTAGATAAAAAATCAAATGCATTTACAGGCAATGACAATGCCATTTCAGCTCTCAAAGGCTAAGTATGTGCCTGAAAACAACAATGAATTTATTAAGAGGCTAAGAATCCAATATCAATCAATATTGTTGGACGGGGAAGCATCAATTGAAAGTTAAGTGCATGCATCAAGTCCCTTCTATTGAGTACAGTCAACATAATATGCATTTGCATCATAACACACAAGCAATGACATAGAAAATAATAATGCAAGATATATAAGTTCTGTTATTTCCCTATAACAGTCAGTGAAATAAAAGCCCAATCACTGCAGTGTAAGTCACATGGTATAATAGTACTGCAGTATGAGTCACATGGTATAGTGACTGGTGCTTGCCATTAGGGAACTCGCTGCTGACTTTGCATATATATCATAATATGGAAAAAAACATATTTACAAGTAGTGACACATCTTTGGGGCTCAGATGATATTGATAATCTACTATTGAATGTTAAGAGTGTTCTGAACTCCTTAATGCTTTACTAACCCAGCAAAATACTCCTGGATATGCATTATCTGAAGTGTATTCATTAAGTTTTATTTTAACTATTATACTAAGGCATTTGTGCACAAAATTAAATGTTAACAATTTCTAATCAATATATCTTCACTGTCAGAAAGATTGCAATTTAATGAGATTTTTTTTCAGATAATTGTCTCAGAAGTAAATTAATTGTCTGAACACCTTAGTCTTATGTCCAAGCATCAGATTGAAGATTCCAATTAGACACCATAAAAAAGATCAAACGTGCCTGAACTGGACACCCAGGACACCATGTCGTTATAATTAACATATCTACATCGGCTGCTGCAGTATTGATGTTCTACCACTAGGTAGCACTGCAACAATTGCTAAGTTCCCAAAATTTGCCATATTCACAGAGCATTCAAAAAACATCTAAGAGCAGGATTTCATAACTGCATGTTAGTTATCCACATTGACTCTTTTAACCCAGTGTTGGAATCCTGGAATGCGACCTTAGAAGTCTGACTGATTCAGGTTCCTTGCTCTAATAGGGTTGAAAGCTTGGAAATTTAAACAGATATTTGGGAAAATGGACAGAATCACAGAATCGAATTGTGCATCCGGAATTTTAAATTTTCTTTTAGCAGGTCATGGAAACCTGCACTCCTTCTAGACCAACCTTTAACCTTCCACCTCCAGCCTAACTCCCAACTCAATCTGCCAACACCTGGCTAAGACTCATATCCTGCTGCCAACTCCAACCTGACTTCCAATCTACCAACTCCATCCCTACTCTCCTCATCTGCTGTAGGCATTCCATGCAGCTCTTGATGTCTCCTGCCCCACCCCCAATCTTTCACTGTTTGCTCCCAGTTTGCTGCTGGGTTTTCAGGCTCTTTAGTTTCTTTCCTTTTTTCTCCCTGAATGTCCTTCTGGGATTTCCATAACCGTACTCAATTGTTCTTCAACAGTGGTGTAAGAAGCAGCGTGAGGGTCATCTATACCACGTGGCATGTTGGGCTCATGTTCTGTGCCACTACAGACCATGCTCTCGTGTAAGCCAGAAATAAATAATTCAACTTATTTTGCTGCTGTTTTTGTATTAAATTAAGTGGCAAGAACAAATTTTGATGCTCAACTGCAAGTATTTGAAACTGTGCATGGAAAGGCATGATCAGCTGAGTTGCAAAATGCACTGTAACATCAAACAGGCCCGTGCAAAATTTCAACTTGAAACATTTTTTAAATTAAATTTGCAGTGTGTAACGTATAAAAGATCTTATTTTTTTATTTACACAGAAGCAGACAATACCAAAATTCACTAAGCCATTATATAACAATAAATTGGTATGGCCAACTGGCCAAATTATACAATACTGTGTTTGATGTAGTGGGGTCTTAAACTGAAATATTACATTGTGTAGCTCTGGGCGATTCACTTGCAGCGTAATGGTACTGCTTGAAGTGCAGTCTCAAAAACACTGTCAAAAATCTCAGAATCTTAAGCAATAAAAACAGATTTTAACTTATTCCTTCCTATGTAAACCAGTGATAGTTTCCTCATAAACCACAAGCAGAATATTTTTTTAAAGCAATCAGGAGTTTTAAACTTTCGCAATAATCTTGTTGAACGTATAAAAGGCAAGAGTTTTTCCTTAAATAATCTGAATGTTTAACATTACGAGTTAATATAAAATCATCTGTATTATCTCCCAGTAATGGACTGTCCACTTCAGTGTTCCTCATATCCATGCACACGAGTACCATCATAGAGCTCCACCTTGTGGATGTATAAATTTCATGCCTGACTTTGGCACAGATCTTTAGTAACCATGGCCCCACATTCCTCTTCTCACAAAAAATACGAAAAGTGCATGCTTTCTCCTGAATTCACCAACTGCTAAGAAAATTGCACAAATTTATGGCTTTGAAATGTATAACGTGCAATTTTATTAAAAGCAACGAAAAATAAGTGCTATTCTCAAAGCACCTGCAGTAGCAACAGTTAACAAGCCACTCAACCAGTATAAATGTTGAAAAGTTTGTTAATCCAGCTGTGAAGTGCACAATTTATAGTGTAAATGACTGATTAACAAATGAGAAAAGCCAACTTAATGTCAAAGCCCTGTAAGTGCTGATAAACTTGATAATGGAGCAATGTGATGACATTTTTTGGTGGAGGAGGACCTTTGCAGATAGTCACAGAAGATATGAAGTATGTGTCACTGACAGAGAGAATGCTCTCTGAATGACGCAGAGAACCTGCTGAAGATCTAGGAGTGGCATAACTTAAAGAAAAACACAAAGATAAAGTATAAATATTACTGTGGAGTAGCAGCACAGGGCATTTAAGCTCCATAATTGTGGGACTCTGCTATTGGCATGGAGGTTTTTTTCTACGGAAATACAGATCGAAAATTATGGTGAAGTCGATACATCCAAATCACTGTGCTTTTGATTATGCAGCCATTTATTTTAATGGCCATAAACCTGGGAGCACCATGAATCAGACACACTGATTTCCATGCCTGATTTTCTGATCTTCACTTGCTTCAACTGAGACTATGAGCTCAGTTTTAACCCTGCCCGCCTGGTGAAACCAGGCAGGTGGGCAATTAAAATTGGGGCAGTGACTTATCCCCTCCAATCTCGCTTGCTTCCTGCAGGATGCCATTTAAACTTGCAGTATTTAGCAGGCATACAGGAGAAACCGCCAGAAGGCAGCAGGGTCCTTCTTAAAATATGCAAATTATGCCCTGATGATGTCATCAGGGCCTAAATGTCATTTTCACTCCAGGCCTGAGCGAAGAAACACTGTACACAAACTTACTCAATGGTTTTCTAGTGTCTGCACCTGACTGTGCCTGAAGGGGGTTCAGGAATGTAAACTTCACATAAATAAATGTCAGAGACATTTACACTCACAATTCCTCTAACAGTACCAGGTGCAGTTCAGGGGCAAACTGCTTCCAGAAATCCTGGCGCTACTGATTCCAGAGCTGCCATTTAGGCACTTTGTGGCTTTCTGAATAAAAAATGTTTTGCTGCTTTTTTAAATTTGTTGTAGGATGTTGTTAGTATTTTACACTCAATGATGGAGCCAGTAGTTAGTACTGTGCCACCTGCCCTTTTGCAATATGACTTACTCTGAGGCAACAGCAAGTCCACTTGACAGCTGCTGAAGTTATTCCTGAGACACAAACACCTGTTTCCCTACCATGGAGGAGGAAACTCCTCATTTCTCCCGACCATATAACTGCTCCATGCCATCTGGAATAAAGAAAGACGTCTCACAATCAAGCCAGCACCCTCCTCCTATTCCTGCACCAACATTCTGCATACCTGCACTGGCTTTCCCTGTTCCTTCACCTACTGCTTAACACAATGGGACCGCCCTCTGAGCTGCTCCATCCAAGTCAGCTGTAGTGGCATCGGGACTTCTGGTTCAGGTGCTGCTCCATCCCAGCCAGGACACAGCAGCAGAAGCTCATCCACTTGGGACGGAACCTTTAAATAAACATAAAGACCCACGACAAACAATTTACAGCATCTAGAACTCATAAATTATTTTAAAAGCTTACTATTCTTCATAACTTCTAGATAATAATCCTGCCCCATTATCAGTAAAAAAAAATATTTGTCTGGCTCTCCCATGTGCTTTTAAACTGTGCTTGCCCTTTTAACGATCCCAGAGCCAGGATATGCCTAGACTTCCTCTTCTCTTAGTGCACCCGCCTAATATTTAAATTATGGCTGATAGGACGTTCAGTCTCTGTATCTGAGATCAACGTGCAGCGTACATCTGGTGCGGTGCACCCATATTGCACCCGATCAGCACTGGGAGAGGAAACTCCAACTTCACCTCTTCCAGATTGTCTTGCGACAAAAACACAGAATCGATGTGAATGCAACAGGATTGACTTGCAGCTATGCTGTAAATCTTGTGTCAATGCTAAGCAATTAAAAATCCCTCTTCGTCAATGCTAGATGAGCAGCATAACTGCAACATGAAATATGAAAACATGAAACATGAAAAACAATACACCACAACTTTAAAGAAGTGCATTTCTGGGAATCTTTTAAGACTCGCGACCCATCAGATGCTTTTTAGGGAAATTAACGATTTTTAAAAAATCTGAATGGCAAATTTATTGCTTATTTAGATTAATAGGCAGGCTGACCAAGCAGCCATTAATATATTATTCATTTTAAGGTAATACATTTATTTGGGCTCAGGTTTTATACGACAGGGCTCATTTTCAAAGCCAGAAAATATTTTTTTCAAGTTTCAGCAGGTTTTCCAGAAGTTTTAGCAATTTGTCCTTTTCAGTTTTTTAGGGGGCATATCTGCCCTTCAGACTTAAAGCTCAGTAAAGACAGACTTGCAGGACATTATGGTGTCTCTTCCAGCTTTATTCACAACCTTCGCTGCTTACATACACTTGAATTGCTGGATATGCGTATTCGAGCATTATCTTCAAAACCAGTAAAAGCACAGAAGGAACAGAAACAAATGAACTGGATGGTCAAAATCAGGACAGCTGGTGGGGTGACCCTGAAGGGTATTGAAAGAAGAACAGTACAAGGTGCTTCCCTTTGCTTCCTTCTGTACACCCTCATTTGTATATTATGATGAACAAAAGCTATAACATTCTTAATTAATTCTTAATTACACTGAGCCTACACTGGCTAATGGTGAGTTGCAGTGTTCACGTGTGCGGCTTCACTGCATTACCTTGTTTCAATCAGTAATCTAGAGCATGGAACAGACCCTGCACTTGCCAAAATCCAATTTCCAGTTGGTAGTGTAGAAAGTGTTCTACACACTTTCTGTTCTCCAAATCAGTCCTGGCATAAGGTTATAAAATGCTGGAAACATTCAGCGGGGTAGACCTTGACTTTGTGCAATAGCGTAATATGGGAGTGATGTAAAACGAGCTGCCAGTTTGCTATCACCAGTTTTACACTATCACACAAATTCAAGATCGACCCCAGCAGGTCTGTGGAGAGAGAAACAGAATTTACATTTCAGGTTGATGATCTTTCAGAAAGGTCATTGACCTGAAACGTTAACTCTGTTTATCTCTCCACAGATGCTGTCTGACCCGCTGAGCGTTTCCAGCATTTTCTTTTTTTAATTTCAGATTTCAAGCATCCGCAGTATTTGACTTCTGGCATAAAATTAGCCTACTTGAGGCAGCAGATTTCATGCAGGGACTGATTTGTAAGGAGTGCCGGGTAAACTGATGCTGGGTTCACTCCTGGAATTACTCCCCATTGTTACTATAACCAACAATCTTACATCACTGGACTGATATGCTGACATTAGCACATATAATATTCGAATATGAAGTATTCACACAGGATTAGTATTAGCACTGGAGCGAATTAAAAAAAAAATCCATCTTAAAATTGCCCAGCAGTATAAATTGATTCAGCTATTGAGTTTGGATTAAGGCACTGCAACTCATTACAAACAACTAAAGCGGTAATATTTCCCAGATTATCATTGGTCCCTTTACAGCATAAGAATGCACTGCTGCTAGATCAGACCCATATTGGCTGCTCCTCCACACAAAAAAACATGAATGCTGGAGATCAGGAACAGAAACAAAATCAGGTGGAAATAGATAGCAGAACTGATGGAGAGTTCCATCTAAAATGTTGACCTATCTTTTCTTTCAGATGTTGATTGACCTACTCTGTGTTTCCAGCACTTTCTGTTCCTCTATATTTTTTTCACACCAGTATTTTCCCATCCCTCTTCTGAATTTCTGATTACCTGCTGAAGTGTGGCTCTATAGGCTCAAATTACCCTCTGGCACCTCACCAATCAGCCATTATTCTTATGCGAGTGTCGAGGGGAGATGCCTCAATGGTACAATGGTAAATTCAAAGACTGGGCCACTTCTACTTTCAGCAATAGAATTTGTTAAACTCAAAATTTGGAAAAGAAACAACTTTTAATACTCTAAAGTTTCATCGATGTCTTTTAGACGCATCAATCTCTTGCTATCCAGGTCTCTCAACATGACCCATCTCACATACTTCCATCATGCCTTTATATTTGTCTCAAAACACGAGGCAATGAACAGACTGTACAAATAATTTGTGGACCAGAACAATATCCTGCATGAGGGTATTTCAATCTAACAACATGGTGATAAAAAGAAAAAAACGCTAACATTGGAAATCTAAAATTAAAGCAGAAAAGAGGTGGCTCACTGAGTTTAATCAGCGAGTAGCAGGCCGAAGTTTGGTCCAGTTAATTTGCTGAATCAGCTGATCGCAGGTGCAGTAGTGATTGGGGTTTTGCTATTGGCCTTGGTGCCTAGTCTAGGGAAAGACAACCACCAACATTCCCAGTCCTGACCGCTATTCAGTTATCCTGCTGGAAATGCATATATGTGGAAGTCAAGTGAAGACAGGATCAGACTTGGCCTAAAAGTAGAGCTCCCCAACTCTATTGACCACACCCCTCCCCCCGCCCCCCCCCGCCCCCCACACACACCTGCATCTCCCCTCGACACTCGCATAAGAATAATGGCTGATTGGTGAGGTGCCAGAGGGTAATTTGGGCCCATAGAGCCACACTTCAGCAGGCAATCAGAAATTCAGAAGAGGGATGGGAAAATACTGGTGTGAAAAAAATATAGAGGAACAGAAAGTGCTGGAAACACAGAGTAGGTCAATCAACATCTGAAAGAAAAGATAGGTCAACATTTTAGATGGAACTCTCCATCAGTTCTGCTATCTATTTCCACCTGATTTTGTTTCTGTTCCTGATCTCCAGCATTCATGTTTTTTTTCTTTTTAGCAGTGAGTGATAAATGAAGCCTTGCCGTGACAGAACGGAAAGATACGGAGTTGCTTTTGTCAGCAACACAGGATTGTTTTTGTGAGACTAGAAGTTCTAAAACCAGGCTTGTGCTCAGTTGAATGTCTTTGTTGGATAATTAATATAAACAGAATTATAATGTGATTTACTAATATTGAGTGTTGCACATGAACCCAGTAAACAAGCCTATCACTTGGCTCTCTCCCCAGCATTTCAGCTGCTGTTCGTTCACTGATGCATTGTGCTGTTAGTGGGAGATCTATTCTGTCTGGTTTGATTGAATAGAAAGCCACGCTGGTGCCTTATTTCATTTCATCCTTAATCCATCTTGTTTCACAAAACAAGGTTTTTTTAAACATTCTTCTGTCGCCACTTCATGGGCTTTTAACCTGGTACATTCCACAGCTCACAGCAACAATCGGCACCCAGCTTTGAACTTCCTACACACACCTGCTTAAGTATTCTAGATCTGCTGCTACAGAATCTTTTATCAAAGCATTAGTTTTATTTTCAATGGGGTAGAAATTGGTCAGCAATTTGTCGGGCAACAAACGGGCGCTGCGCTGACCAATTTAGCAGGGGGACAGCCTGCACCCAATCCATGCAGGCATTCGGCCCACTGCTAAATCCATCAAGCCCATTGTTTATTCGTCTCGGATGGCCTCCTAAAATAGGCGTTAGGCCCCTTGCATATGCAATTGAGGGGTCTAATGCCTGTTGAAAGACCCCTTGCTGGCATCAGGCATGCTCCTCTCAGAATTCTTCAGCGGGCACCAAGAAAAAAACCTTCCTGTGGAGCCAGGAGAGGAATCCACAGTCACCCGCATCCCCCCACCCGTAGTGCACAACCAGCCCCCCTTCCGAGACTTACCCGAGGCCCGCTGTCAGTGGAGGTAGGTGACCCAAAATTGATTTCTCCAGTTGGGCGAGCTGCCTGTGGAGGCACCAGCAGCTCACCACTGACATGTAGATGAGGTCCGAGGACCAATTCCTGGTGATCCTTGGGCCTCTCGGTTCAGAATCTGGGCCCGGACAGAGGGCTAGGCGAGAATCTACCCCAATGTTCTTTTCTTCAGAATACTGCAGAAAAACTAGACAGATTCACAGATGGATGAAATAGATAGATAGACAAATAAGATATACAGGCAGTTTGATAATGATATAGATAAATATAGATGTGGGAAGACAGATATACACAGATGAATAGATACAGATATAGGTAGATAGATATGGATGGATACAGGATCGATCAATCAATCTATTTTTCTATCTCTCCAGCTATCGCTCTATATCTGAATCTATGTCTATAGATAAACACAGGTTTAGAATGATAGATATAACTATATACAGATGAATAGATCAACAGATAGTCAGGTGCTTTGATAGCTCTATGAAGAGAAAGACAGATGATAGAGATAGCCGTATGACAGATAGATAGATGGACATATGAATAATATTATCTATGATAGATTTATATGTAGTTTAATAGATATATAATAGACAGAAAGATGCATGATAGATACATACTGGGTATACTTTGATAGCTATATGATAAATGTGTGACAGCAAGATGTTACATACATAGATGATTTGTTGATAAATAGATTTAAACTACAGAAGATGGCCTTGTAATGAAACTGCTTCTCCTCGATTTCACCTTTTTATCCCTTCTGATCTTGGTCGCTATTTCTATTTCACCTCGCCAGGGCTGAATGGGAGGGTGTATAAGAGCGATATGCTTCTGCACCATCTTACATGTGCCGGTAGTTCATTTTACAGGATGCGAGATGAGCAGAGTATCAGTTACCTTTGAGGGCAGTCAGGAAAGTAAAGATGTGTTACAGAGGCAGGCGGTAGATGTAATACTAGTCAACTCAAGTGACTAGTGACTTAAAACTGTGTCATAGTAACCTCAGTGAAGTAAAATGGGTAGTTGAAATGTCACATTCCTTGGCCATATCAATGAATACAAATCAGAAAATAATCAAAGAAACTGCAGCACAAGCATAAATACCATTTTTTAATCTGGTGAAAAATCCAGCAGATCACTGGGGAACAATAAGGTCCAAGTGATATATATGACAGCAACTTGGAATCTTCCAAATATCGCAAAGATATATAAGTATTTTAAAGGTGGATGGTCATCGTTTCAGAGAGGGAGATAGCCTAAAAATGCTCAACATTATTAACGTTGTTGGAGTTGGCATGCTGATCTGTGCAAGACATGTCACCAACGTTTTGAAGCGCTTACCAATTTCATGCTAGAGATGGCAGGAATAAGGACAATAAGCTAGCTGTGGTTTTTTTCCTTTTCTAGTGATAGTTTTCTACTAAATCAAATACATGAGAATTTCGACTGCATGGACTCCCTGAATGCACTATGCATCTAATCTTAAACAACAAACTCCCATAAAATGGCTGACATGTAACTTAAATATTTGAATTCATTATAACACTCTCAGAGATAAAAGTATTCCATCCAGGGGCTACTGCATTGCATTTATCATGGAAAGCAGCGAAGGAATTAGGACAACAAAAGAAGAGTATTTTGCCTCTGACATCATTTGACATAGAAGGTAAAGAAAAACCAGAGGTTCAGTTACTTTTATGCACTTCCTAGCTCAAGAGCAGCATTGGCCATGGATTGGAACTACAAAAGGAGAGGGAAAATATATAATAAAAATGGGGGCAGGGAGTGTTAGAAATGTGGCTCATTCTTTAAGATAATAACAATTATGATATACATTGGGCAATGATAATTTACTGTACAACAAACATTGATTTTGAGATAAAAGAAAAACTGCAAATGTGGCAAATCTGAAATAAAATCAGGATATGCTGAAAATATACAACAGATCTGTCAGCATCTGAACAGAGAAAAGACAGGTTAGTATTTCTAGTAGACAGCCTTTTACAAGAGCTAAGAATTTCAATTCTTCTTTAACAGTCGAGGTTCTTTTCATTTTTACTGGGATTCTCGATTATTCCTTTATAAAAATTATTTTCCTGCACATTTACCCAGATGTCCCAATTAATCTACAATGTCATGACTTTCTCTTTTTATCAAAATCGCCTTCAGTATGAAAGATGCTCCAGTTGCCTAATGCCGAATTACTAATCACGTTCTTATTTTGTCAGGATAGTGACAGAGAGGCTGCGATGCTGCAGTCAGGCATGCTGGATCCGAGAAACCTTCATGTTCATCTGCCAGTGAATAGGCCTGATGGGTGCCTATCTGCCCTAATCAAGTTTGCATTGCCAAAGAACAACTTCTGATGTTCCGTCTTATCAGTGCAAGTGTCAGTCAGCGGGCAGTGTGTTGCCCTCAGCCTCTGTCCTCATTTCTTCATGGCAGGATGCATGTTTTTCCTTCATCACAATTTCCTTTCACCTGCATTATGAGCTTGCTTAGCCATGACAGTTCTGCCCTGGTTTTGGCATTCACCATATGGCCAAGCCTATCTCCGCCCTGTCTTTCAATAACTCCAGCTCACTGACCCTGCATTTCACATTATGATTGCTGATGGCAACCTATATTTTAGCCCCAAACTACCACCTTTGATCTTTACATCCTAGCTTCCTCGGGAAAGCTGTGTCCCACTGCAATGCAGTAATGATGTCTCTGTGGTATACAGCAGGATTTATGAATTATCAAAAACACAGATTTAAATATAACATCTGAGTACAACAAAACAATAAGAGGCAATTTGCCTCCCTGTTAAAAGCTCCTAGGTCACCTATGGTTATTTCAAAAGATTATTTTAATAAATTAATGACATCTTTGTCCTTCAGAAATATTATGACGATTTTATTTGTTTCTTTTACAACATCAGCCCCAGTGCTACAAAGCAGTGACTTACAGTGATTTCAATTATTTAAGGATATATATATTTTTTAAATTGCAATCTTTGTTACTTGTATTTCTAAAGCCTTAAGCTTAATGACAAGACTGAATAAATTCTCCCCAATCTGCACCCCAAAAAATTGTTGCTTAAGTTTATTTTTACATCCATGACAATAATATTGATCAAAGGGATATTGTCTATTTAAGCAGTAATATTAGTCAGGTTAGTGGAAAAGCTAACTGATATTTATTAACATTGATCACAATTGCTTTCAATTCATGTAAATGAATTGTTCAAGATTTTAAAAAACACAGAATTGACTTGGTAAAGACTAAGGAAACCTTTTTCCAGGAAAGAAGCAGAGAAAATTGCAAAGGAGAAAAGGCAAGATGTTTCAATAATGTTAGTGCCATTTTGATATATTTAATAATATAATTTTTTTTACTTTGGGAGTAAATACTCTTTAAAAGCCCTGTTCCGTGTGATGATAAATCATCTCTGACAATCTTATAATTCTGGTGCCACTATAAAGCACAGCATAGATACATGTAAATAATTTTATCTGTGTTAATTTGGTGCACCAAACTTTGTGGTGCTGAATAAATTAGATTTAGCCTCTGGCAGTTAAGGCAGCACTTAATGAAAACAGAAGGTACATAAATAAAATTTAACCCATAAATGCTTTCTGTGGAGATTCTGTAGATGTGAGATATTATTAATAATCAGGGCTATGGGGATTCTTGTTATTGAAGGGGGTGGGATGAAGAAAATTTTGACAGCTGCTGCAGCAAATACATGTAGGAATTTTGTTTATAAAAGATACATCTTTACGCATTAGAAGTTATTGTTTCCACAATTTACTGATCAGTCCTGCCTTCGCTGCTAAAAGCAACACAAACCCTCTACACTTCTGTCACTAGGGAGAAAGCCCTATGCTTTTCATAAAATTATTCTATTACGATGAAGAACTTAGGATTTTTTTTGTGATTTGTGTTTGCTTGATATTGGAGAGTACCAATGTTCAAAGAAAAATTTAATTTTATAAACTTAGTCGGGCGATTTTGATGTGAATCATTCATCGTGGAGTGGCGGGGGTGGGGGGGAGGGGAGAAGCCTTGGTGGGCAGATCAAGCCCAACACCAGCCCAATGTAACTCAGCACAGGCCCAAACTATTTTCATAATCAGGCCTCCTTTAAAAATGAGCAGTGAGCTCAATCAAATCTCCTTGTCAATGCTTTTCTAGAGTAAAAAGACCCAGTTCTCTGAGCCTCGTGATAACTAAGTTGTTTTAAACTAGAGATCATTCTTTAGAGCAATCCTCTGAACCTTTTCCAGGGCCTTTATATCACCCACCATGTGAGAGGAACAAAACTGGACACAGCATTCTAAATGGGGCATAACCATTTAGTAAGTTTGACTTTGGGTGACAGCGTAAAACGAACGATATTGATTCAGCTACTCGTTATACATCTCTCCTGATTTTTATGTCTAGGAAATGACTTACACTATCATCCAGTCAAAATTACCCCTCATGTATATATCTATCTTCTTATGATATAAAAATATAGAAACAGTAGATAGAAAAATGCATATGCATGAGGTTTTATAAAAATTAATTCTCAACATGTGCGCATCACTGGCAAGGGCAGCATTTATTGGCTATCCCTGGTTGCACTGAGAAGTTGGTGCTGGGCTTGCTAGGCCTCTTTGGAGGGCAGTTATGAGACAATTACTTTGGTGTGGAACTGGACTCACAAAAAAGCCAGACCGGGTAAGGACGACAGGTTTCCTTTCCTAAAGAAATGAGTGAACTAGTTGGGTTTTTAATGACAATTCAACAGCTTTATTGTCACTTTTACTGATACCAGGTTTTTATTTCCAGATTGTTTTTTAAATTCAGTTTAAAAAACCTGGAAATGAACATAGAGGCCTGAGCAGTAAAGATGGTGGGTTAGGTTACACAGAAGAACAGATAGGACAGAGTGAGATGAGGAGATATGGTAATCATTGGAATTTGAGAAAACGGAGTAAACAAATAGCTGTAAGGAGTAGGACAGGTGACCCAGGAACAAGGTGCAGAGGCTAGATGGGCATATGGTGCAGCAAGCACCTTACAACAAACAGAGGGAAGCCGGTTTTGAAGTCATGTTGATATAGAACACATAATTGGAGCATAGAGCATAATGGAGTAAACGGAGGTTAGGGATGTGAGGTGATGGGATGAGGGTCATGTAGAGGAGTCGGGGGATGCACGGTAAGTGAGGGGTCTCACTGGGACCTGATGTGCATGGCAGGATGAAGGCGATTAAGGGCTGGTGGGAAGTGGGAGGTGAAACTGTTGAGATACGATGGGAGTGAACAAATGGTAAAAGTCATGATAGTGACATAGTGGGACAAATAAGAGAAGTAGAGGTGGGGAGCAGAATCAGGAAGAGCAGAGATAAGAGGGCGGTGAGGTCAAGGGTAGCATGCAAAGTGTCAAAAAGTGGCAGAAATGGAAATAGCTAGTGAAGGCAATTGGAGCAAGTGCATATTCAGAAGCAGTAAATATACAGGAAGAGAGAGTATGCTGGGCTAGGAGAAGAAGCAGTACTGGAATATGTGAAGACAGAGCGTGGCATAAGTAAAATCATGGAATATAAGGCTGGAGAAACAAATATTGCACAAACCCATTACAGCTCCTCCCCCTTCAGGTTGGTTTCTTGTTTGCCTTGGGCTCCAGCTGGATTCCTCTCCACACCCCATTCACAGAGTGAAAACCAGCCTGCATCCTTGCCTGGACAGCTCCCACACCTGCCTTTGACCAGCCACCCTAAAACAAACCTGTAGCTAGGACCAGATCTCCTACCACACCTTGGAACCATCTGACCCCCCGCCCTGCCAATTTTTTTTTTTATTTGTTCATGGGATGGCAAGGCCACCATTTATTGCCCTTGAGAAGGTGGCGGTGAGCCACCATTTCAGAGGGCAGTTAAGAAACAACAACATTGTTGTGGGTCTGGAGTCACTTATAGGGCAGACTGGGTAAGGACGGCAGATTTCCTTCCCTAAAGGACATTAGTGAACCAATTGGGTTTTTACAACAGTCCAGTAGTTTCATGGTCATCATTACTGATACTGGCTTTTTATTCCATTTTTTTCTAATTAACTGAATTTAAATTCCCCGGCTGCCGTGGTGGGATTTGAACTCACGTTCTTCTCTGTAACTTCCTAACCGATTACCTAGCTTGATCACTCCCCTCATCAGTACCCAATCCCTGCCACCTAAAAATACAGCCTGTGATCATTTGCTACTCCATCCCCACCCAACTACCACACTGCATCCACCATCAGAAAATACTGCCCAGAAATAGTGTCCTGTGTGACAGTGGTTTGCTGTATGCTGCATCATTTTGCAATAGTGCCAACACATAGAGCCATCACTGGACAAGGGCCTTCAGCAAGATGAGGGAGACGACACTAATGACATTGAGGATGGTGAGGAAGCAGGAGGCCTCCAGCGCCTGCCTGGAGCCAGAGCTCTTCAGCACCAGTTCATTAAAGAGCGCTTCAGCTGAACACGCTCTGCTCCCCTGCATTAATAGTCATGTCCAACATCTGTCCCAGTCCTTCCACCCTCCAATAAAGTACTTCCGCCCAAAGACTAACATTGATATTCATATCACCTGACATTGCAGGATCACCAGCAATTATAGGAACACTCTGCCCCGTAAGTATACACAGACCCTAATTTTGGTATATATTAAAATGCTTTGCAAGCCCAAAAGGTTTTTTCGAAGTGAAATAAAGTAACAGGTGGTCTTTCACTGATACGTGGACATGGAATGTGCTTCGATGTGCTTTGCTAAAAGGCAGCTAACATTGGGGAGCAAATGTGCTTTCAAAAGGAACTGTTGTATTTGGAAGCTGCTTTGTGATGGAGATATTTCAAGAGCTAGGTGTCCGATAGTAGGCATCGACAGAACAAATGGTTGTGATTGCAGGGGGTAGTCATAGACAACAGAGATAAACAAACCCGCTTAGATTTGTGTCTACAACAAAACAGGCCACAAGGTTGTAGAATGACTTTTGGTGGCTAAAGGGGAGGAGTCAAACCTTTGAAGTTCTGAAATACAGGATGCAACATAATACGTGAAATGTGAACAAGTGGTTTTCTGCCACTTCTGTAACTTTTATGAATGAATGAACAATTTTGGGCTTTGATAAAGGCAACTAACGGATAACCACACAGGATGTGTGAGTGTGAAAGTTTGACAGCTCAAACAACTTAGGTCAAACATTAAAGGAACATCGCACAATCTCTGAATGATTAATTTACTGAAAAAGGCAAAGAAAACTGTATAAAAAACAGTAAATAAAATTATCGGCATTGCAGTCAGAAGGAGGGGCCTGGCTGATCAACCCAACTCAAAGTGCTGCACTTGAAAGACGAAGAACTGCAGTCGGAAGGAGGGGCCTGGCTGATCAACCATCGGATCAAATCAAAGCTCTGCAGTCCTGCTACATCCAGTCGTGAGTGGTGGTGGACAATTAAACAGTTAACAGGAGGAGGCGGCTCCAAAAATATCCCCATCCTCAATGATGGTGGAGCCCAGCACGTGAGTGCAAAAGACAAGGCTGAAGCATTTGCAACTATCTTCAGCCAGAAGTGCCGAGTGGATGATCCATCTCGGCCTCCTCCTGAGGTCCCCAGCATCACAGATGCCAGTCTTCAGCCCATTCAATTCACTCCACGTGATGTCAAGAAACAGCTGAAGACACTGGATACTGCAAAGGCTATGGGCCCTGACAACATTCCAGCAATAGTACTGAAGACTTGTGCTCCAGAACTAGCTGCGCCCCTAGCCAAGCTGTTCCAGTACAGCTACAACACTGGCATCTACCCGGCAATGTGGAAAATTGCCCAAGTATGTCCTGTCTACAAAAAGCAGGACAAATCCGACCCGGCCAATTACCGTCCCATCAGTCTACTCTCAATCATCAGCAAAGTGATGGAAGGTGTCGTCGACAATGCTATCAAGCGGCACTTACTCAGCAATAACCTGCTAACTGACGCCCAGTTTGGGTTCCGCCAGGGCCACTCAGCTCCTGACCTCATTACAGCCTTGGTCCAAACATGGACATAAGAGCTGAACTCAAGAGGTGAGGTGAGAGTGACTGCCCTTGACATCAAGGCAGCATTTGATCGAGTGTGGCATCAAGGAGCCCTAGCAAAACTGAAGTCAATGGGAATCAAGGGGAAAACTCTCCATTGGTTGGAATCATACCTAGCACAAAGGAAGTTGGCTGTGGTTGTTGGAGATCATTCATCTCAATCACATGACATCACTGCAGGAGTTCCTCAGGGCAGTGTCCTAGGCCCAACCATCTTCAGCTGTTTCATCAATGACCTTCCCTCCATCATAAGGTCAGAAGTGTGGATGTTTGCTGATGATTGCACACTGTTCAGCACCATTCGAGACTCGTCAGATACTGACGCAGTCCGTGTCCATATGCAGCAAGACCTGGACAACATTCAGACTTGGGCTGACAAGTGGCAAGTAACATTCGCACCACACAAGTGCCAGGCAATGACCATCTCCAACAAACGAGACTCTAACCATCTCCCCTTGACATTCAATGGCATTACCATCGCTGAATCCCCCACTATCAACATCCTGGGGGGTTACCATTGATCAGAAACTGAACTGGACCAGCCATATAAATACTGTGGCTACAAGAGCAGGCCAGAGGCTGGGAATTCTGCAGTGACTGTCTCACCTCCTGACTCCCCAAAGCCTTTCCACCATCTACAAGGCACAAGTCAGGAGTGTGATGGAATACTCTCCACTTGCCTGGATGAGTACAGCTCCAACAACACTCAAGAAGCTCGACACCATTCAGGATAAAGCAGCCTGCTTGATTGGCACTCCATCCACCACCTTCAACATTCACTCCCTCCACCACCGGTGCACTGTGGCTGCAGTGTGTACCATCTACAAGATGCACTGCAGCAACTCGCCAAAGCTCCTTCAACAGCACCTTCCAAACCCGCGACCTCTACCACTTAGAAGGACAAGGGCAGCAGACGCATGGGAACATCACCACCTACAAGTTCCCCTCCAAGTCACACACCATCCTGACTTGGACCTGTATCGCCGTTCCTTCACTGTCGCTGGGCCAAAATCCTGGAACTCCCTTCCTTACAGCATTGTGGGTGTACCTACACCATATGGACTGCAGCGGTTCAAGAAGGTGGCTCACCACCATCTTCTCAAGGGCAATTAGGGATGGGCACTAAATGCAGGCCTAGCCAGCGATGCCCACATCCCATCAATGAATTAAAAAAAACTCGAAGAGCTGCAATCGAAAGACGAAGAGCTGCAGTCAAAAGATGAAGAGCTGCAGTCAAAAGGTGAAGAGCTGCTGTTGAAAGAAATTAGCCTACAATCAATGCTGGACTGATCATCTGCGAGTGGTTGTATGTATGATTTCTTGTAATATTATTGGTGAACTGCTCGATAGTGGTTGGGGCTTTGAAACTGTCTTTGGAACAATAAAAGGTTAAAATCAGAACCCGTGTGTCTGGTGTAATTTATCATAAGTCTCAAGTCCGAACTCTATAACCTGTTGGACGGGGCGAGGTTTAATTCCGTCTGTCCTACAGCACACAAAGATTTCTTCTTCTTCTTCTTAGGCAGTCCATCAGAACCGAGGATGACTTGCTTCCACATTAAAAATGATTTCTCAGGTGACTAATGAGTCCAATGCAGGACCTACAGTCTCTGTCACAGATGGGGCAGATGGTGGTTCAAGGGGCAGGTGGGTGGGGTGCTTGGATTGACGAGCGCTCCTTACGCTGCTTGCGCTTGGCTTCCGCTTGCTCCTGGCGAAGAGACTCGAGGTGTTCGGCACCTTCCCAGATGCTTCTCCTCCACTTTGAGTGGTCTTGAGCCAGGGATTCCCAGATGTCGGTGGGGATAGAAACATAGAAACATAGAAGATAGGAGCAGGAGTAGGCCATTCGGCCCCTCGAGCTTGTTCTGCCATTTAATGAGATCATGGCTGATCATCCAAATTCAGTACCCGGTCCCTGCTTTCTCCCATATCCCTTGATCCCTTTAGCCTTAAGAAATATATCTAGCTCCTTCTTGAATATATTTAATGAATTGGCCTCAACTGCCTTCTGTGGTACAGAATTCCACAGGTTCACCACTCTCTGGGTGAAGAGATTCCTCCTCATCTCAGTCCTAAATGGCTTACCCCTTAGCCTTAGACTGTGACCCCTGGTTCTGGACTCCCCCGCCATCGGGAACATCTTTCCTGCATCTAGTCTGTCTAGTCCTGTTAGAATATTATAAGTTTCAATGAGATCCCCTCTCATTCTTCTAAATTCCAGCGAATACAAGCCCAATCGACCCAAATTCTCTTCATACGTCATTCCTGCCATCCCAGGCATCAGTCTGGTGAATCTTCACTGCACTCCCTCCATGGCAAGAACATCCTTCTTCAGATAAGGCGACCAAAACTGCACACAATACTCAAGGTGTAGTCTCACCAAGGCCCTGTACAACTGCAGCAAGACATCCTTGTTCCTGTACTCAAATCCTCTCGCTATGAAGGCCAACATACCATTTGCCTTCTTAACTGCCTGCTGCACCTGCATGCTTACCTTCAGTGACTGGTGCACAAGGACACCCAGGTCTCATTGAACTTCCCCTTTTCCCAATCTATTGCTGTTCAGATAATAATCTGCCTTCCTGTTCTTGCCACTAAAGTGGATAACCTCGCATTTATCCATATTATACTGCATCTGCCATGCATCTGCCCAATCGCCCAACCTGTCCAAATCATACTGGAGTTTCCCTGCATCCTCCTCACAACACACACGCCCACCCAGCTTTGTATCGTCTGCAAACTTGGAGATATTGGCCCAGAAATTCGGGTCGGAGGCTTCCCGCGGGTGTAAGCCCCCAACCTGCACTTACCTTGCGCGCCGGCCGTTGAGCTGTGGGCCCCCGTGGAATTCCGATCTGGGGCCTGGTCCAGCTGCTGGCGCGCAGTGCTTGCGTATCCCAGGGGTGCAGTTAGTTCGATGCGTCCCCTGGGATCACGTGGGCCATGGGGAGACAATTGGAGCAGGGAATGCCCATTCATAAGTTTGACAGGAAGAGCTGTCAAAACTTATAAATACTACGGCCCCAAAACAGCAATAAATCTTCAAATATTTATTTTTTTAATTACATTTTTTAAATGAACTATAAATTACATGAAATAACTATTTTAAACAATAATTTACATTTTTGAAAAAAATAATTTTATTTTCTAACGGGGCTATAAATAAACTTACCTTGCTTTAAAGTATCTAAAAATAATAAACCTGTGGAAAAAATGTTTTAATTTTAATTAATTCACCACTTACCTTGTGAAAAGCAGGCCTTACGCCTGCTTTTTAAATGTGTAAATTCTGCAGACTTACTCTCCCAGGAAAACCTGCAAAAAAAAACGAAGTTCGATGCGCACGCGCAGCCTCTCCCACGCACGCGTTCGAACTCTGAACCCCTTCTTTCAGGGGAACGGAAGTGCCGGTTTCCCACGCATGCACAGTACATGCAGGAAACCTGCAATTCCATTGGGCCTACGGGTGAGTACCCCATGCGTACTCATCCATGGAGACCCGAATTTCTGGGCCATTACATCTAGTTCCCTCATCTAGATCATTAATTGTGAATAACTGGGGTCCTAGAACCGATCCCTGCGGTACCCCACTCGTCACTGCCTGCCACTCGGAAAAAGACCCCTTTATTCCAACTCTTTGCTTCCTGTCTGACAACCAGTTCTCTATCCAACCTTACCCCCAACCCATGTGCTTTAACTTAGCATGCTAATCTCTTTTGCGGGACCTTATCGAAAGCCTTCTGAAAGTCCAAATACACCACATCCACTGGTTCTCCCATATCTATTCTACCAGTGATATTCTCAAAAAATTCCAGTAGATTAGTCAAGCATTTTGCCTTTTGTAAATCCATGTTGACTTTGTCCAATCCTGTCACTGTTTTCCAAGTGCTCTGCTATTACATCTTTTATAATGGACTCTAGCATTTTCCCCACTACCGATGTCAGGCCCATTTTCTCTCTACCACCTTTTTTAAATAGTGGGGTTACATTAGCTGCCCTCCAATCCATGGGAACTGTTCCAGAGTCTATAGAATTTTGGAAGATGATCAGCAATGCATCTACTGTTTCTAGGGCCACTTCCTTAAGTACTCTAGGATGTTGATTATCAGACCCTGGGGATTTATCAGCCTTCAATCCCATCAATTTCCCTAACACCATTTCCCTACAAATACTGATTTCATTCAGTTCCTCCCTCTCATTAGACCCTATGGGGGAGAAATTGAGTATAGCGCCATTTGGGGCGCCAGCCTCACCAAGGCGCTAAAAGTAGTGCCCCGGAAACATTCACGCCCCCGCAACGGAAATTGAGTGGTTGCACCCCAAAGGGAAGCGCGACGCTACTGGAGGCGCCCCGCATCCCTCTTGGGGCGCTGCGAGTGAATATCGTGGCGCAACGTGCCACAGCGCCACACGCTGCGGCATGTCATGCTGCGGTATTGCAGGCCTTCCTCCCCTTCTTAAAGGGGAGGGGGCCTTGTGCAGCGCGATCTGGGGCCCAGCTGGGCCCCTGAGGATCGGGAGTGCAGGCAAAAGAGCCCAGCACCGAGGAGAAGTGCTGGGCTGTTGGAGCGCAGCCGGCACTCCGTGGGGGTGGGGGGGGTTCAGGAGGCCGGGGACGGGAGCGCAGGCAGGTGCTGGCAGGCGGCCAACAACAGAAATGGCCGCCCCGCACCTCGCCTTTAATTTGTGCCTCCCCGGCCGCAGGTATGCCAACCTGACCCTGTCGGACATAGCGTCCTGTGGTAAATCAGGGGGCGCTGCCGAATATCGCGGCCGGGGCATCAGCGGCGCGCTGCGCACACTGATGACATCATCGGCAGCGGCGCAGCGCTAACGGTTAGCACCACCACTAACGTCCCGCAGAATTTAGTGGGAGGCGTGGGCAGTGCCGCGCCCGGGTGCGAGTTGGCTTGTGACCCACTTAGCGCACTCTTAAGGCGCTAACAGGTGGTGCAACCAACTGAATTTCTCCCCCTATGTTCCCCGACATCTCTGGGAGGTTATTTGTGTCCTCCTTTGTGAAGACAGAACCTAAGTATGTATTTAATTGGTCTGCCATTTTTTTGTTCCCCATTATAAATTCCCCTGATTCTGACTGCAAGGGACCTACGCTTGACTTCACCAATCTTTTTCTCCTCACATATCTATAGAAGCTTTTACAGTCAGTTTTTATGTTCCTTGCAAGCTTACTCTCATACTCTATTTTTCCCCTCTTAATTATACCCTTTGTCCTCCTTTGCTGAATCCTAAACTGCTCCCAATCCTCAGGTTTGCTGCTTTTTATGGCCTATTTATTTCTCCTCTCCTTGGATCTTATGCTATCCCTAATTTCCCTTGTTAGCTATGGTTGAGTTACCTTTTTTGTTTTATTTTTTTGCCAAACAGGGATGAACAAATTCTGTAGTTCATCCATGCGATCTTTAAATGTTTGCCATTGCCTATCCACCGTCAACCCTTTAAGTAACGTTCCCCAATCCATCCTAGCCAACTCATGCCTCATACCATCGTAGTTTCCTTTATTTAAATTCAGGACACTAGTCTCTGAGTCAACTACTTCACTCTCCTTCTTAATAAAGAATTCTATCATATTATGATCGCTCCTCCCCAAGGAGCCTCGCACAACAAGATTGCTAATTAATCCTTTCTCATTACATAATACCCAGTCTAAGATGGCCTGATCTCTAGTTGGTTCCTCGACATATTGGTCCAGGAAACCATCCCGCATACACTCTAGGAATTCCTCCTCCACAGTATTCTTACTAATTTGGTTAGTCCAATCTATATGTAGATTAAAGTCACCCATGATAACTGCTGTGCCCTTACTGCACGCGTCTCTAATTTCCCATTTAATGCTATCCCCAACCTCAGCATTACTGTTTGTGGGTCTGTATACAACTCCCATTAACGTTTTCTGCCCCTTGGTATTTCTCAGCTCTACCCATACAGATTCCACATCATCAGAGCTAATATCCTTCCTTACTATTGTGTTAATCTCCTCTTTAACCAGCAATGCTACCCCACCTCCTTTTCCTTTTTGCCTGTCCTTCCTGAATATTGAATACCCGTGGATGTTAAATCCCAGCCCTGGTCACCCTGGAGCCATGTCTCCAGAATCCCAATTATATCATATCCATTTACATCTATTTGCGCAGCTAATTCATCCACCTTATTACGAATGCTCCTCGCATTAAGACACAAAGCCTTCAGGCTTGTTTTTTTAACACTCTTATACCTTTTAGAATTATTACTTACTGTGGCCATGTTTGATTTACACCCTTGATTTCTCTGACTGCCACTTTTGCTTTTCTCCTTCCTGTCTTTTGCTTCTATCCTTGCTTCCCTTTCCTCTGTCTCCCTGCAAAGGTTCCCAACCCCCTGCCATCTTAGTTTAAACCCTCCCCAACAGCACTAGCAAGCACTCCCCCCTAGGACATCAGTCCCGGTCCTGCCCAGGTGCAAACCATCCAGTTTGTACTGGTCCCACCTCCCCCAGAATCGATTCCAGTGTCCCAGGAATTTGAATCCCTCCCCCTTGCACCATTCCACTAGCCATGTATTCAACTGAAATATCCTTCTATTTCTACTCTGACTAGCACGTGGCACTGGTAGCAATCCTGAGATTACTACCTTTGAGGTCCTATTTTTTAATTTACCTCCTAATTCCCTATATTCAGCTTGTAGGACCTCATCCTGGTTTTTACCTATATCGTTGGTACCTATATGTACCACAACAACTGGTTGTTCACCCACCCCCTCCAGAATGCCCTGCAGCTGCTCAGAGACATCCTTGACCCTTGCACCAGGGAGGCAACATACCATCCTGGAGTCCCATTTGCGGCCGCAGAAACGCCTATCTATTCCCCTAACAATAGAATCCCCTATCATTATAGCTCTCCCGCTCTTTTTCCTCCCGTCCTATGCAGCAGAACCACCCCTGGTGCCAGGAAGTTGGCTGCTGCTGCCTTCCCCCGATAAGCCATCTCCCTCAACAATATCCAAAGCGGTATATCTGTTTGAGAGGGGGATGGCCACAGGGGACCCCTGCACTACCTGCCTGCACTTACTACTCTGCCTGGCAGTCACCCATTCCCTTCCTGCCTGTGCAGCCTTTACCTGCAGTGTGACTGACGTAAGAAAACTACTAGGCACTTGGTCAGAGTATTAAGCAAGGCTTTAATAGACTGTTTCACAACATAGAAGTCTAGTTATCCTTCACCAATTCCTGTTTACAAAATGTCCCTGAGCAAGCTGGGCCCGTGCCCGAGTATTTATACTCTCCCTGGACAGCGCCACCAGCAGGCCACCCAGTATATTGCATAAGTCCTTTCTACATAAATGGTACGATTTATGTCAGTGACCAACTGATCAAACGTGCTATCCACGACGTCCTCAGCATCATGAATGCTCCAGTATGTATCCATTCGCAGCTCCAGCGCCGCAATGCGGTCTGCCAGTAGCTGCAGCTGGATATACTTCCTGCACACATGGTCATCAGGGACACAGAATGTTACACTTTTTCAAGGAGGCTTTCAGGGTGTCCTTGAAGCGTTTCCTCTGCCCACCTGGGGCTCTCTTGCCATGTCGGAGCTCCGAGTAGAGCGCTTGTTTTGGGAGTCTCGTATCGGGCATGCGGACGATGTGACCTATTCATCGGAGCTGATCGAGCGTGGTCAAAGCTTCGATGCTGGGGATGTTGGCCTGAGCGAGAACACTGACGTTGGTGCGCCTATCCTGCCAATGGATTTGCAGGATCTTGTGGAGGCAGTGTTGGTGGTACCTCTCCAGTGCTTTGAGGTGCGTGCTGTACATGGTCCATGTACAGCAGATTTATCATTTATCATTTTACTGGCTTACACTAATGCCTGCAAATTACTTATCACCCAAGTATGAGTCAAGAGTGCCTTTCTTAAGTGATTTCTTACCTGCTCTACTATTCCGATGAGGATCTCCCCCAGTGGCTTCAGTCTGGGGGGTGGAAGGCTACTGTGGCTCAGACAAAGGCTTTTGAGATGCTTGTGGTCAGTAAGCCTGGCTGCAGACTGTTGCAACTTGGCAAATGCTGGAGCATTGCGGCCCAGCTGGCTCTCTGGCATTGGTTGAAGGGGCACCGAGGGTGCTGTCTTCCTGAGACAGCGCAACGTATTCCACACCCATTGCACAACTGCTCCCGCTATAGGCACTCCCACCATTGCACAACTGCACTCCCATTGATCTGCAGAGAAGATTGCAGGATATCTGTGATGCGATTGAAGCCTCTATCCATTCGGTCTGCCAGCCTGTCGAAGGCAGAAGAGATTGTGGAGCCGGAGCCTACATGGCCCTAGTTTGAGCATCCCTGAGAGATGCTGTTACTGGCGCACAGACTCCTGCAGGGAGGTGCACAGCTACAGTGTCCATTGACGTGACCACATACTCCATGTTTGGCTGCAGAGTGTTGATGTCATGTGCCAGAACTCCACACTAGTTGGTAGTGTGCTCCAATGCATTCTCTGACATGTTGTGGTTGTGTTCATCCATCTGTGCAGCTGCAGGGCCGAAATCATCTGAAGAACCTAGAAAAAGGGCAGAGGGACATGGGTTAGCACGTAATGGCATGGGTAAGCAGTAACAGATGAGTGACAGCGCAATGAAGTCCCAAGTTGTCATGCTGTGTGCGTGACTGTGTGAGCTAGAGGGTTGTGGAAAGAGAAACAGAAGGAAAAATACCCAAATACTCTTCTGTGTGTGGCCACCTTCAGTGTGGTGTATCCTCCATCTGCCAATGATGGTGATGGTGGTGTCCTCCATTGGAGTCAATGTTTGCAACCTAGCGGGATGTCTTCCTGTTCTTGAGGTGTCCCTCCAATTGTGGACCAGCTTCTCCTGCAAGAAGAGTGCCCTATTGAAGGGGTATGATGGTGCCTGAGGAAGCTTAACATAGTGTGCCTGATGAGAGGAAGAAGTAGCAGGTGTGGGCAAGAAGGAGAAGAAGTTGTTAGGGTTGTTGCAGGTGTTGGGTGTGTGAGTGCAAGTACTGTAGATGGAGGTGTAGCATAGTGTCCTATTGTGATTATGGAGATGTTTGTGAAGTGGGGAAGGGAGGATTGCTAGATTTTCTGCACTCCCAATCAGTGAGATGCCAATAAGCAACATGATTAGCGCCAGCAGCTCACCTCCAATATTTAAAAAGACCCATTGAAATCATCAGGCAGGTGCCATCCACTGCCCGCCCAACCTATGTTACAAATGAAAATCAGCACCCATATGTTACAACTTACCATGAGCAATGCCACAAGAGATACATTAGTTATATATTAAATATCTTACAGCTTCATGTGCTTCCTAAAGTGCAACACTTACTTCCTGTAATGCCGCATGTTATTTTTTTTGCTGATTTGTTGGTGAATCACTTTAAGCCAATCAGAAATGAAGAGGTAGGAAATGTACAAATCAAAAGTGAGGAAAGTGGCTTGAAAATTACCAATGAAAAACTAGCAGATTTATGGAAACAATCCAGAAAGACTAGTTACAGTTGTTGTTGTTGTTGTAAGAACATAAGAACATAAGAAATAGGAGCAGGAGTAGGCCATTCGGCCCTTCGAGCCTGCTCTGCCATTCAATGAGATCATGGCTGATCTTCTGCCTCAACTCCATTCACCGGCCCTATTGCCATATCCCTTGTTGCCTTTACTAGTCAGAAATCTATCGACTTCTGTTTTGAATATACCCAATGACTGAGCCTCCACAGCCCTCTGGGGTAGAGAATTCCAAAGACTCACCACCCTCTGTGTGAAGAAATTTCTTCTCGTCTCAGTCCTGAATGGCCTACCCTTTATCCTGAGGCTGTGGCCCCTGGTTCTAGACTCCCCAGCTAAGGGAAACATTCTCCCAGCATCCACCCTATCAAGCCCTGTAATAATTTTGTATGCTTCAATGAGATTCCCTCTCATTCTTCTGAATTCAAGAGAATACAGGCCTAGTTTACTCAATCTCTTCTCATACGACAGTTCCGCCATCCCAGGAATCAATCTCGTGAACCTTCGTTGCACTCCCTCTATTGCAAGTATATCCTTCCTTAGGTAAGGAGACCAAAATTGTACACAGTACTCCAGGTGTGGTCTCACCAAGGCCCTATATAATTGGAGTAACACTTCTTTACTCCTGTACTCAAATCCTCTTGTAATGAAAGCCAGCATACCATTTGCCTTCCTAATGGCTTGCTGCACCTGCACATTTACTTTCAGTGACTCATGTACAAGGACACCCAGGTCCCTTTGAGCATCTGCATTCCCCAATCTTTCACCATTTAGGAAATACTCTGCCTTTCTGTTTTTTCTACCAATGTGGATAAATGTTCTTGCCCACTCACTGAGCCTGTCAAGATCCCTTTGAAGCCCCTTCACATCCTCTTCGCAACTGACACTGCCACCTAGCTTTGTGTCAGCAGCAAATTTGGAAGTGTTACATTTAGTCCCCTCATCCAAATCATTGCTATAGATTGTGAATAGCTGGGGCCCAAGCACCAATCCTTACGGTACTCCACTAGTCACAGCCTGCCATTCTGAAAAAGACCCGTTTATCCCTACTCTTTGTTTTCTGTCTGTTAACCAATTCTCAATCCATGCTAGTGTGGCGGAGCCACCAAGAGACACTGGGCAATCAGGAATCATTCCTTTAACTACCATGTAGCGCAGCTGTGGACTGCACCTTTAAACTGTATGTAGTTACTTGCATTTTCGTGTGATGACGTCATGACACCGATCACGTGACCCCCAGTTGGCGCGGAGAGCGTGATGACGTCATGACGTCAGCTTCCAGTATTTAGTAGCAGTCTTAGAGAGGCTGTGAGGCTGCACAGACCTGTTTACATCTGCTCCCTTAGTTTTACCAGTTAAGTTGTTTGTTTATTAAACTTGGTTATTTTGTTTCACTGCGTCGAACTTCATTATTCGGATAGGAACTTCCGTTCCTACATTGGTGACCCCGATCTCGTCGGACAACTTTCGTCGAGATACTTATAATGAACACGAACGCCGTTGCCCTTAAATTGCCGCAGTTCTGGGAACAGCAACCAGCAGCATGGTTTTTCCAGGCAGAAGCCCAGTTTGCACTCCGGGACATTACAGCGGATTCGACCCATTATTATTACGTGGTTTCCGCTCTCGACAGAGCCACGGCCTCGCGGGTCGTCAGCCTCCTGGGCAATCCTCCGGCAGAGGGCAAGTATGAAGCTCTAAAAACTCATTTACTACAGGTGTTTGGTTTAAATAAGTCGGAGCGTGCACGCAGGCTTATTGCTATGCCCGGTCTCGGGGACTCAAAACCATCGGAATTGATGAGCCAAATGCTCACGCTTTTGGGTTCGGAGCCCCAATGTTTTTTGTTTCGAGAACTCTTCCTCTGCCAGCTACCTGAGCCAGTTCAGGCAGCCTTGGCCAGTTCTACGATTACGGACTGTGCCGAGCTTGCTGCAGAGGCAGACAAGATTTTTACGGTCACACAGCAGAGTTGTGCAGCCACGAGGCGCCTTTCCCCTATGCGAGCAAAGTCCAGCCCTCCTCCAGCAGGCTGGTGTGTGTACCACGCCCGTTTTGGCGCCAAGGCTCGACGCTGCCGTCCTCCCTGCAGTTTTGCTGAAAAAAAATCTCCAGCAGGCTCGCAAACTTCAATGAGGATGACAGGGTCTGACAAACACACCCAGTTCACCATGGCAGTCGGTTCAGCGGGAAAACTCCTCTACATTACTGATTCCAGGACAGGGCGACAATTCTTGTGTGACACTGGTTCTCAGTGCAGTATATTGCCAGTTTCAAAGCTAGATCTACAATCCGGCGGTCACGGCCCTTCCCTCGAGGCAGCCAATGGTGCGGCCATTCGCACGTTCGGTAAACGGACAGTTAATTTAACTCTTGGAGGTCAACGTTTTGTGTGGGAGTTTATAATGGCTAAAGTATCACAGGCCATCCTGGGGGCTGATTTTTTCTGTGCCTATGGTTTTCTGGTCGACGTCCAACATTGTCGACTCATTAATGCGTCTACTTTCCACGCGGTGCCTTGCCACCGCAGCACCGCTGTCTCCTGGTCGGTTGCCTGTGCGGTTCCATCGCAGGAAGGGTTTAGGCGCCTACTCGGCGAGTTCCCGGGGCTCACCAGGCCTACATTCTCGGCAGCAGTCGCGAGGCACGGTGTGGTGCATCACATCACCACAACGGGATCGCCTGTTTACGCTCGGGCACGAAGATTGGAACCCGGAAAGCTTGCAGCCGCAAAGGCAGAGTTTCAGACCATGGAGCGCCTTGGGATTGTCCGACGCTCCGATAGTTCTTGGTCCTCCCCACTACACATTGTACCTAAACCAGGTGGCGGATGGAGGCCTTGCGGGGATTACAGACGCCTTAACGAAGCCACTATGCCGGATAGGTATCCAATACCGCATATACAAGATTTTTCGGCTCATTTGGCTGGCAACTCAATATTTTCCAAAGTAGATCTCGTCCGTGGATATCACCAAGTTCCTGTGCACCCTCAAGATGTCCCCAAAACGGCGGTCATCACACCGTTTGGCCTTTTTGAGTTCCTCCGCATGCCGTTTGGATTGAAAAATGCGGCTCAGGCCTTTCAGCGACTGATGGACTCTGTGTTACGGGACCTTCCCTTCATTTTCATTTACTTGGATGACATTCTCATCGCTAGTAAGGATAAGGAGGAGCACATGGCTCATTTACGTACACTCTTTGCCCGTCTCAGCCAACATGGCCTCATCATAAACCTAGCCAAATGCCAGTTTGGGTTAACCAGCATTGACTTTCTGGGGCATAGGATCACCTCAGAAGGCGCCGTCCCACTGGCCACCAAGGTAGAGGCAGTTACGGCATTCCCGCGGCCTCATACACTCAAATCTCTTCAGGAGTTCCTGGGGATGGTAAATTTTTATCATCGTTTTGTCCCCAAGGCAGCCCAATTGATGCAGCCGCTGTACAAAGCACTCAAAGGGAAGTCGGGTAAAGATGTTATCATTTGGACACCACAGATGGACCAGGCATTCCTGGACACCAAGGCGGCATTGGCAGACGCAACTATGCTTGCACACCCACTCCCGGGCGCGACCATCGCCCTTACTACCGATGCCTCCGATTACGCCATCGGGGCGGTTCAGGAACAATGGGTTGACGGGGCTTGGCAGCCATTGGCCTTTTTTAGCCGCCAACTGCGCAAGAATGAGCGAAAATATAGCACTTTTGACAGGGAGTTGCTGGCCCTGTTTTTGGCCATCCGGCATTTCCGTTTTCTCCTAGAAGGGCGCCCGTTCACTGTATTCGTGGACCATAAGCCGCTCACTTTCGCAATGGCCAAAACGGCGGAGCCGTGGTCAGCCCGGCAACAGCGCCACCTTACATTTATATCTGAATTTACGATGGATTTACGACATGTGTCCGGCAAAGATAATCTCGTGGCTGATTGCCTTTCGCGTGCCCCAGTCCAGGCAATTCACCTGGGAATCGATTTCGCCGGGTTGGCGGAAGAACAACTGGCAGATCCCGAAGTTCAGGCGTATCGGACCATGCCTTCTAGCTTGCAGGTAGCCGATGTTATGTTCCAATCAGCAGGAACCACGTTCTTGTGTGACACATCCATGGGATTGCCCTGGCCCATTGTGCCAGTCGAATGGCGTAAGAAGATTTTTCAGGTTATACATGGCTTATCACACCCGGGGATGCGAGCTTCACAACGACTTATGTCCCGCAAATTTGTTTGGAAGGGAATGCATTCAGACGTTCGGGACTGGACAAACAATTGCGTGGACTGTCAAAAATCAAAGGTCCATCGTCATGTTAAGGCTCCAGTGGCCATCTTCCCGGTGCCTGAACGCCGGTTCGATCACGTACACGTGGACTTAGTGGGTCCCCTCCCCACTTCGTGGGGTTGCATGCATCTCCTGACAATAGTGGACCGTACTACCAGGTGGCCAGAGGCGATTCCCTTGGTCGCTACTACGACAGCGGATGTATCCAGGGCGTTTATTTCGTCGTGGGTGGCCCGGTTTGGGGTGCCATCTGACATCTCCTCTGACCGAGGTCCACAATTCACGTCAGAGTTGTGGAACGCAGTTGCACAGGGCTTGGGTACCAAGCTGCACCGTACCACCACTTACCATCCGCAAGCGAACGGTCTATGTGAGAGGTTTCATCGGTCTCTAAAGGCGTCCCTCCGTGCCAGCTTGCTGTATCGATTTGTATGTGGGTTCAATAACGACACATTCATGAAAGAGATGTCTTTTTATCTAAAGTTTGTTCAACTCAGTTAACAGCATTTACAGGAGACACCATTTTACAGATCCATCTAAAACGAAACTGAAACTAAACTAAACTGCCTTGCTTGTCTCGGTCACATGCCCTCTGCTGGTCAGGCACAAGCAATCAATACATGCAAACATGCTGGTAAGGCATCATAATCAAACAGGCAAATACCATCTCTATTTGCTGATATCATTACATCTCCTTTTCTTAAAACAAAAGTATTTTACTTTTAACTAACAACATGTTTTCTTTGTATTAATCTGCATTTTAACTGTAACACTTAATGAACTTACATTATCATTATCATGATCAAGGTTTTTTAACCTTGCTTTGTGTGTTCACATGAAATATGTCAATACACTAGAACTTGAAGAAGGAATAAGATAACATTACTTCCTTCTATAACAATAGTCCTTAAATTTGCTCAATGAGTCTCTCAGGAGGCTTCACGTGTCTTGAGGATTTTCTGATTGATTGTCCTTGAATCTGAGTTGTTGCCTCAGATGATTGGTTCTCAGCTGTGTGATCAGGTTGTTCAACAGTATCAGTCTCTTGACCTGCTGTGGCTGGTCCCATGAGAAGATCTCAATGATTTCTTCTCAGAACAGCACCCTCATCTGTCTGAATGGTGTATGATCTTGGTTGAACTTCACTCAGGACAGTTCCCTTCTGAGTCCATGTGTTTGTTTTGTCTTTCAACCTTACTTGGTCACCAGTGTGGAGTTCAGGTAGGTTTTGTGTTCCTCTGTCATAGTATAGGTAGACTACCCTTTATCCGAACTTCCGAAAACCGAAACCCTCTAAAAACCGAAGGTTTTTTCGGTCAGCGTAAGTCGTGCGCACGACATGACCAGAGTGGCGCACGACTTACAGGCCTAGCCGGATAAGGGATAGTGTAGCATTTTTCCACACTTCTGAAAACTGAAATCGCTCAGCGTAAGTGTACCAGCCTTTATCCGCACATCCGAAACCAGAAAACCTCTGAAAGCCGAAAGTGGCGCAAAGCATGACTTCTGAAAACTGACCCCGACCACGACCACCCGCCGACCCCCACCCCCAACCCCCCCGCCGATCCCGACCCCCCGCCGACCCCCACCCTTTCGGATAAGGGATAGTGTATCCTTTATCCGCACTCCCGCAAACCGAATTACTCTGAAAACCGAAGTGTTTTCGCTCACCTTCCGAAATCCGAAATTTCCCGAAAACCGAAACATGGCTGGTCCCGAGGTTTTCGGATAAAGGATAGTCTACCTGTAGTACTTTTGCTTTTCTTTCTGTTGTTCTTTGAACTTCCTCACTTTCTCCCCCTCTTTTGTTTTCAGGAGGTTCTCCGGGATGGGTAGGTTTGACCTTAGCCGACGTCCCATCAGGAGTTGGGCTGGTGACTTACCACACTCGAGCGGCGTTGTGCGGTATACAAGCATGCTTTGGTAGAAGTCAGTTCCACTGTCTTTTGCCTTGTACATCAGTCTTTTCACTGTCTGGACCGATTTTTCCACTAGTCCATTGGACTGTGGATAGTGAGGACTTGACGTTGTGTGGACAAAGTCCCATTCTTTGGCAAAGTGTCGGAAACTTGCATTGTAAAACTGGGGTCCGTTGTCTGTGAAGACCTCGCTTGCCACGCCATGTCTGGAGAATATGGCTTTCATACATCTTATCACAGCATCTGCAGTGGTGGTGTACAGTCTACAAACCTCTGGATACAGGGAGTAATAGTCTGTGACTACAAGATAGTCCTTCCCTTGACATACGAATAGGTCAGCGCCTACCTTCTGGTAAGGTCTGTCTGGCACTGGGTGTGGCTTTAGTGGTTCTACCGGATTGCTTGCTCGATATTTCAGGCATATTTTGCAGTTTGACACCTCATTTGTCACATCTTGGTTGATTCGTGGCCAGTACATCACCTCTCGTGCTCTTTTCTTACACTTTTCGATTCCCAGATGTCCTCCATGGATCCTTTTTAGCATCTCTTTTCTAAGACTCTTTGGGATAACTATTTTACTTCCTTTGTAGATGATGTCTTTGACCACTGATAGTTCCGCCCTGCAGTTCCAGTACTCTGCCATGTCAGGTGAGCAGTCTTGCTTCATGTTGGGCCATCCATCCAAGATGCTTTTCCTCAGTCGTCCCATTGTTTCATCTTTGTTTGTCTCAGTCTTTATGAGCTCCATTTTTGCATCTGCTATGGGCAGTGCACTTGTGATCATGTCCACGTAGGCGTTCACTTTTTCATCCATTTTGGTGTTTGCGGGCTCACTTGGGTCAACAGCTCTGGACAACGTGTCTGCTGTATACATCAGCTTACCCGGTGTGTACGCAACATTCAGTGTATAGCGTTGCAGCCTGATCATCATTCTTTGTATTCTAAGCGGACAGCTATTTAGTGGCTTTTGGAACAATGCAATCAAGGGCTTATGGTCAGTCTCTACACTGATTGCTTGTCCTGACACAAACTGGTGAAATCTTTCACAGGCGTATGTGATGCTGAGCAGCTCCTTTTCTATTTGAGCATATCGCGTCTCCGCGTCTGTCATTGAGCGCGATGCATATGCAATAGGTTGCCAGTAGTCATATTTTTGCAGAAGAACGGCACCGAGCCCACTCTGTGATGCATCTGATGATATCTTGATGGGTCTCGCTGGGTCATAAAACCTCAGAACTGGTTCCTCTGTGAGCAGTTTCTTTAGATCGCTCCATAACTTCTCATGCTCATGATTCCATTCCCATTCAATGTTCTTTTTAGTTAGTCTTCTCAGTGGCGCCAACTTTTCTGAGAGGTTGGATATGAATTTACTCATGTAGTTGATCATTCCATTAAACCTCTGCACGTCCTTTTTGCATTGTGGCTTTGGCATATTCTCAATGGCGGACACCATTCTGGGATCTGGTCTGATGCCCTCACTGCTAAGGATATCTCCCACGAATGTCAGTTCTGTCACCCCGAGCTGGCATTTCTCTCTATTCAGCTTCAGGTTTGTTTTCCTTGTTGCTTCCAGCACTTTTTTCAGTCTCTCGTCATGCTCAGTTCTCGTGGTTCCCCATACTATGATGTCATCCATTGATGTATCAACTCCCTCCAGGTGCTCATAGATCATATGGATAGTCTTGTGATACACTTCAGGAGCTGAGGCAATGCCAAATGGTAACCTTAGGAATCTGTATCTGCCAAATGGACTGTTGAACGTGCACAGTCTTGAACTTGCTTTGTTCAATTTCATCTGCCAAAATCCTGATGATGCATCTAACTTGCTGAAATACTTTGCATTTGCAAACTGTGCCATGATTTCCTCACGTGTAGGAAGCTTGAAGTGCTCTCTCTTTATTGCTCTGTTTAGATCTCTTGGATCCAGGCAAATTCTGAGCTTTCCATTCTTTTTGTCCACAACGACGAGGGAACTCACCCACTCAGTTGGCTCATCTATCTTCCGAATCACGTTCAGGCTTTCCATCCTGTCCAACTCTGCCTTCAGTTGCTTTTGAAGAGCAAACAGAACTTTTCTGCATGGATGTATGACCGGTGTCATACTTTTATCTACTCTGATCGTGTGTTCTCCTGGAATGCAGCCTAGGCCCTTAAATAGGTCTTTGTACTCTTTCATGAGTTCATCATAGACTGTCTCTCCTTCGCTTTCCACAACGAGGACTCTCTTTACCAGGTTCAGTCTCTCACAGGCTTTTAAAACTAGTATGGCTTGCACATCCTTTGGCACCACGATTAATGCTAGCGTGTGCTCTCTGTCCTTGTGTGTTACTTTGACAATGCATCTTCCTTTCACTGGTATATAAGTACCTGAGTATCCTGTCACTTTCACTTTTATTCCATGTATCTTTGGTCTGGGTCTAACTTTCTTAAAATCAGTCTCTGATATCACATTAACTTGTGCTCCAGTATCCAATTTAAATGGAATGTGTATGTCATTCACTTTTAGTGTCAACATCCAGTCTCTTTCTTCTTTTTTGTTTTCAGACACAACATCTACATAGAACTCCTCTATCTCGCTTTCATCTACTGTATGGACCTTGCTTTGTTGCGCTTGGTTCTTACAGCAACGGGCATAATGGTTGTTCTTGTTGCAACTATTGCATGTTTTACCATATGCTGGACACCTTTTTGGTGGATGCTGTGTACCGCATCGACTACATGATTTTCGATTGTCCCTTTCATTTTTGTTCACTGGCCACACCTCTTTTTTCACATTGGCGCTCTTTTTGTTAAAAGGTTTGTGTCCGTTCATTCTCATCTCATTCCACGTTGCAGCTACTGTCACTGAACAGCTCCTTTGCCTGCAACTTCACAGTCTCTGTAGCCCTACACAGTGCTATGGCTTTTCCCAGGTCTAGATCTTGCTCTCTTAGCAGTCTTTCCCTTAGACCATTATCTGGAATACCACACACCAGTCTGTCTTTTATCAGCGAGTCTGTCAGTCCCCCAAATTCACACGATTTGCTTCTGTTTCTCAGTTCAGTCACATACTGATTAATAGTCTCACCCATTTTCTGTACACATGTGAAAAATCTGTGCCTCTCAAACATCACCTTACGTTTAGGTATGCAGTAGGCCTCAAACTGTTCCACTATTTTATCTAGCTTCATTTTGTCTCCATCAGCAGCGAATGTGAAGTTATTATACACCTCCAGCGCTTCATCACCCATGACATGTAAGAACACTGACGATTTCTTATTATCACTTTTCTCGTCAGCTCCGACTGCCGCTAAATACAACCCCACACATTGTTTGAACCTCCTCCAATTTTCAGCCACATTACCTGTCAACTGAAGCGTCGCCGGTGGGTGTAAACCTTCCATTTTTCACTTCGTTAGCTATTCTCCAATGGTAAGCAACGATGTTCTCTTTTGGCTTGCTAATTTGTGGAGAGCTGATTTAACTTCAGATTTTTTCTCTTCATCTCTTTCAATCACTTCTGACACCATGTATCGATTTGTATGTGGGTTCAATGACGACACATTCATGAAAGAGATGTCTTTTTATCTAAAGTTTGTTCAACTCAGTTAACAGCATTTACAGGAGTCACCATCTTACAGATCCATCTAAAACGAAACTGAAACTAAACTAAACTGCCTTGCTTGTCTCGGTCACATGCCCTCTGCTGGTCAGGCACAAGCAATCAATACATGCGAACATGCTGGTAAGGCATCATAATCAAACAGGCAAATACCATCTCTATTTGCTGATATCATTACACTTGCGTGGTCCCAACTGGGTGGACAGACTCCCTTGGGTGGTGCTAGGCCTCCGTACAGCCCCCAAGGATGACCTCCAGGCTTCATCGGCTGAGTTAGTCTACGGTCAAGCACTTCGAGTACCAGGGGATTTCCTCCCTCCACATACAGAACCGTGGTTGCCTGCTCAGCAGCTCCTTCAGCATCACGAGGTGGCAAAGAATTTCCTGCCTATTCCAACCTCGCATCACAACCTACAGAGGCCTCATGTTCCGGCAGAACTTATGAGTTCAGATTATGTTTTTATTCGTCAGGATGCTCATAGAGATACACTCAGACCACCTTATGCTGGACCGTTTCGTGTCATCTCAGCGGGAGAGAAATTTTTCACGGTCGAAGTGGGAGGTAAGTCCGATACCATCTCTATCGGCCGACTTAAACCAGCCCATCTGGATCGGAGTGAACCAGTTGTTGCTGCCCAGCCACCTCGCCGTGGACGACCACCGTTGGCTGCTAGACCAGTTATGCAACAGCCTTCCATTGAACTGCCTGCTTCTACCTCATCCTTGCCTACACCTTCTGCTACTGTTTCCTCCACCCCAGATGCACCGCTTCAGACACAGCCAAGCACCGGCTCGCCTCCCAACGTTCCCCCGTCTGAAGTTCGTAGTCGTTCGGGCAGAATCATTAAACCTCCTGTTCGTTTGACGCTGTCTGTTAAAGAGAATTTTGGGGGGGCGGCTGTGGCGGAGCCACCAAGAGACACTGGGTAATCAGTAATCATTCCTTTAACTACCATGTATTGCAGCTGTGGACTGCACCTTTAAATTGTATGTAGTTTCTTGCATTTTCGCGTGATGACGTCATGACGCCGATCACGTGACCCCCAGTTGGCGCGGAGAGCATGATGACGTCATGACGTCAGCTTCCAGTATTTAGTAGCAGTCTTAGAGAGGCTGTGAGGCTGCACAGACCTGTTTACATCTGCTCCTGTAGTTTTACCAGTTAAGTTGTTTGTTTATTAAACTTGGTTATTTTGTTTCACTACGTCGAACTTCATTATTCAGATAGGAACTTCTGTTCCTACACTAGTATATTACCCACAATTCCATGTGCCCTAATTTTGTTCACCAACCTCTTGTGTGGGACCTTATTGAAGCCCTTCTGAAAATCCAGATACACTACATCTATCGTTTCCCATTTGTCTACCCCACTAGTTACATCCTCAAAGAACTCCAATAGGTTTGTCAAACAGGATTTCCCTTTCATAAATCCATGTTGACTCTGCCCAATCTTACTATTAGTTTCTAAGTGACCAGTTATTGCATCCTTTATAATAGATTCCAGCATTTTCCCAACTACTGATGTGAGGCTAACAGGTCTGTAGTTCCCCGTTTTCTCTCTCCCTCCTTCCTTAAATAGCGGAGTTACATTTGCTATCCTCCAATCTGCAGGAACCATTCCAGAATCTATAGGATTTTGGAAGATGACAACCAATGCGTCCACTATCCCAATGGCCACCTCTCTCAAAACCCTCGGATGTAGGTGATCCAGTCCTTGGGATTTATTGACTTTTAGTCCCATTAATTTTGCTAGTACTGTTTTTTTACTAATAATAATTTCTTTAAGTTCCTCATTCTCGCCACACCCTTGGTTTTCTCGTATTTCTGTATACCATGAAAACTAAGATTTGCCTCATCACACTTCAGCACCTTTCAACACACACACACAATGAAGAGCTTCAGAATGTCAGACAAATTACAAAATTCTCTTGCTTTTATAAAATTTAAGGTTCCTTACATTTAATCAATTACTTTTGATACGGATATGATGGGTTCTTGGATTAAATGCAAACTACCAATGTAAAGCTGAATACAACAAAGTGTTAAATTTAGCTTAAGCCGAGAAGAGAGGCAAACAGAGGGAGGGGGTGGTCAGGAATCAATTCACAGGGGAAGAGCAGGAATCATCTCTGCTCTCTCCTTAGTGTTGCCACTAAGTGAATTCATACAGTGATAGACTGAGAGGATTTACCTTTACATGATTTGTTGCCATAGGCTTACAAAAACCATTCATGCATTAATATTAATAATTGATTTCCGTATAATGCATGCCTTCATATTTCATTATTATGGCTATTGTGTAAGAATACAAATGTTCCATGCTGGACTAAGGGACAGATAGAATTGATGCAGAGTTTAATTAGCTTGAGGTCCTTTATTCCAACACAGAGCAGATGCATTCCTATACTGCAGTCAATAATTGATAGTTCAGACCACCATGCTTTGTGGTCCCATTTAAAAATACAGCCATTTTTATATTTAAATTATCAATGCACAGAACTCTGCTGGGAATTAATGCCCAGTAGTCAGCCAACTGAAACAGCCTGTTTTAATTAACTACTGTGTTTAATAATTCCTTCTGTAAGTTCAAACCTTTTCTGCTAGACTTAGAAAATGGTTTGGTTCCAACTTTTTGGCTTCATCCTTGGTTTTTTTTTGTTTAATTATAATGATTTCAGGCTCTGTTTTGCCAGATAACCTCAACAATTACTGATCAATGAACTGGAAAAAATAATTTTGTGCCATATTTTATTTACCTTTCTTCCACCTTGAATATTACATTTTCAATTTGTGTCAGAAAATATTGACAAGGTTTCAGATAGGTAGGGATCACTTAAAGGTGATCTCCTCAATTTCACAAGTTAATCCTGAAAAATAATATATTTATTTTGCCAAAAGAGCAGACATCAGCAGAATGTGCATTTTCTGGAGCATTCTGAAACTTCCTGTTTCTCTTCAGTTCCCCTGTGGTTTTTTGGGCCATCAGTAGTCTGCCGAGAAGAAATTGATTCCCAGCAATGCCCTGAGCCAGCGGCAATGATATAAGAGAGCAACCATGAGCAATCTCCTTCTGATATTCCCTCCATCTTGTGGCAAATATTACCTGCCATCTGCTGAAAATAGCACAGCTAAGTTTAGGGTTAAATCATTTTGAAAAATAAACTTGCATTCCACCACTCCATGACATTGTTGCTCCAACACACTGCATCTCCAATGGCTTCAATCTTCCTGATTCTGAGCTGCAGAAAGTTTCTGACTCATCCAGGACATGATAGCAAATAAGCAGCCTGACAGCATGGGGACGGTTGAGTGGTTAAGAAGAGTGATGGAGATGTAGAGTTGGATATCATCAGAATATATGTGGAAGCTGACCCCATGCCTGTGTTTAATGTTGCTGAGGGGCAGCATGTAGATAAGCAAGTGGGGGAGCTGAGGATAAATCCTTGGGGGACTCTGTAAATAACAACATGGGAGATAGAAGAGAAGCCATTGCTTGGAATTCACTGGCTGTGTTCATAGAAATGGGGTCATGAAAGGGCAATTCCATTAAGCTAGATAATAGAGGAGAGCTGCTTGAGGAGGATGACACATTATACTGTGTGGAATACAGCAGAAAGGTTGAAGAGCACGAGGAGTGATTATACACCATGGTCACAGCTACAGACAATGTCATTCATGACTTTGACCATGGTTGGTTTGGTGCTATGGAAAGAGCGGAAGCCAGTCTGAGTAATTTGAGCAGGGAGGTTCAGTAGTGATGGCCACAGAGCTGGAGGCCACAACAAGTTCAAGAATCTTAGTGAGGAAAGGGAGGTTAGAGATGAAATGGTAGATGGAGAGGGCAGATGGGTCAAGGATAGTTTTTTTGATTTTGGTTAAATGACAACAATCTTGAAGGGGAGAAAGATGGGCCTGAACAAAGATTACCATTGACAAAGGCAGCTAGCACGTTGTTAGAAAAAGGAGTTGAGTTATTAGAGGTTGTGTGGAGAGAAGATTGAGGGAGCAGGAGGTGAGTCTCACAAATGAGATCAATTTGGAAAGGGTGGGGTGAAGGAAGGGGAGACTTTTTTCTTTTTCTTCATTCTTGGGTGTGAATGTCACTGGAAATGCTGCATTTATTGCTCATTCCTAGTTTCCATTAAAAGGCCTTCCTCTTGAATCGGTAGTGATGTGCCTCAATGAATCCGAGACTCAACGTTAACGGAGCAAAGCAAGGCTTTTATTAACTCAGAAAGTAATACACATTGGAGAAGTGTCTCTCATCCAGAGATCTGCTGTGCTGCTGTGAGACACGCTGGGGTTTGCTTAAGCAGGGGCCAGGTATGGGCGGAGCCCTACACACAATAGAATACAGGTAAGGAAATGAAACTGAAACTAAACTAAACACAGGGAATACAGTGCCTGATGAATGGCATATTTCATCACAGGCAGTGCGTGTGGTGAAGGTGCTCCCACAATGCTGTTAGGCAGAGAGTTCCAAGACTTTGACCCAGCAAAGACAAAGGGATGTCAATATAAGTCTAAGTCAGGGTGGTATATGATTTGGAAGGGAACTTGGAGGTGATGGTGCTCCCATGCACCTGCTGCCCTGTCCTTCTAGGTGGTGGAGATCACAGTTTGGGAGGTGCTGCCGAAGAAACCTCAGCAACTTGTGGCAGTGAATCTTATAGATAGTACACACTGTACATAAGAACATAAGAAATAGGAGCAGGAGTAGGCCAATTGGCCCCTCGAGCCTGCTCCGCCATTCAATAAGATCATGGCTGATCTGATCCTAACTGCCAATCCACTATCACAGAACCATCTCCTGCATCTAACAGAATTAGACACATGAAATAGGAGCAGGATCAGGCTACACGGCCCCTGGGCCCGCTCCGCTACCCACAGGGCCATGACCGATCCGAACCTAGACTCATGTCCAAATTCCTGCCCGCTCCCCGTAACCCTTAATTCCCTTTACTTCTAGGAAACTGTCTATTTCTGTTTAAAATTTATGTAATGATGTAGCTTCTACAGTTTTTTGGGGCAGCATATTCCATGGACCTACCACCCTCTGAGTGAAGTAGTTCCTCCTCATCTCAGTAGCCATGCTATGCCGGTGGTGGAGGGAGTGAATGTTTAGGCTACTGGATGAAGTGCTGATCAAGTGGACTGCTTTATTCTGGATGATGATGAGCATCTTGAGTGTTACTGCAATTACACCCATTGCAAATGGAGAGGATTCCACCACACTCTTGAACTGTGCTTTGTAGGTGGTGGAGAGGCTTTGGGAAAAACAACAAATGTTCAGGGCTAGAGTTGATGAAAAACTGAGGGAGTTTGAGGACTTAGGCAGGAAGAAGCTTAGTATGGTGCAAGAGCAGCTGTGGTGATGGTCACAATCTTAGAGGTGAAGAAATCTATAAGCTCCTCGCATTTGGTGTTTGACATTAAGGTGGAGGGGTTGGGGGAGAGGGGTTTAAAGAGGTAGTTGGTCATGAAAAAGCAAGTACCTAGAGTTGTTCCTGCTGTCCAAGATGATCCTGGTACAGGAAACTTTGGTTTATCCGGAGGTTGTATGTCCGGAAACCTTGATCTAACGGCAGAAATCAGCAGCCGTTTTGGTTAGTTTTTTTTTCTTCTCCTAGCATTTTTTTAACAGTCAGGCTCTGGAAAGTGTCTCTGTAGCTTAGCAACAGCTTCAGAGACGCTTCCAAGGTACAGGCCGAGTGTTTACAAGCTGTTGCTAAGCAACAGTGTTTGTTGTCAGATACGGAGATGAAAACCTCCGTATCCTTCAACATTAGCGCTGGTCTGTCCGGAAGTTTTGATAGATCGGCAGCAGCTCGGTCCCGTCGGTGCCGGATATCGTGAAGTTTCCTGTACATATACAGTTCTGCCTGAGGCCAGAGGTGGAACCCAGTTTTGCCTGGATTCTGCCACATTTACTGTGGCCCTTTAAATTCCAGTAAGGTGCAGATCTTCCACCTAGCCACCATATCAGAAATGTGTATCTGGGGAGTTCTTGGACTACCCTGGGAATCCTGCCCTTTACAAGTTGGATCAACTACTTGCCCAAGGAGGCCCATGTACTCCATTGGGAGCAGAAGGGGGGAAGAATAACATTTCTTCAGGGCCTTGCTGGGCCTCCTGCCTGCCGTTATATTGGCATGGTGTCGCTTTAATATCCCAGCTGGCATTTCAGGGCTAGAGCCGCTAATGCACCTTGCACACACAGACAGCCCACCTCAGTCATTCAATTTATTCCATCCCCGGGCTACAGTGGAGGAGGGTGCTGCTCTACTGCACTTGCACCAGCAGAGTTGGCCCCCAGGGATTTCAGGGCCATAATAACATAAAATATATGCAGGATATAATTTAAACAATTTAAATTACAGCATGTCAAATATTCAGAATATTTTCTTGTTTTCGGTAGTTATAATTCTTTTGCTTTGTGCATTTTGATCTATTTTTCATTTCATTCATCATTGCAGAAATTTTCCACAGTTCACCTTACAAATAAAATCAGGAAGATAGTGAGTAAACAACATCTCCACCATTTTCCCAGGAGACAGAAACATTTTGTCTGGGAGAGGAAACCCACAGGACTTTGATTGTACAAAATAACTCTCAGTTGTTTTCAAAGGATGCAGTTGGATCCTTCCACCAAAAGGAAATGGTTGGTAGTTTGCCAATTCCAGCACAGACTATGCTTTCTGTCTTCAGTTTAACTTTGCTGTTTTAATTGTATCTGTTCTAGCAGGTGAAAATTAGATCAATCATATCATAAACTATAGTTCTTTATGATTGTGTTTATGAGGGGATGAAGTAAGTTAGTATGATTGTAAAGGTTGTCTTCAGAGAAGTTAGATTACATTACATACTACAACATTTTCATGTTAAAACCTAGGCTAAGTTTTAGTAGCATTGAACCCTCACTAGTGGGCTGGATTTTCCCAGCTGAGGCGGGTTCGCGGCAGGAGAGGTAGTTGACGGGTTCCGGTCTCGCTCCCGGCTGCTGCCGCTCTGGTCAAACAATTTTCCGCTGATTGGGCTTGTTAAGCCCTCGGTGCGCGTTGCACGGGCTAATCACTAGGTGCAGGTCTGTTCAGCTCCTCTGATGACGCGTTTGCTGCCGGTGTATTTAAGGGGGCCATGTCCCCATTTGCTCTCACTTCTACTTCCACGCTCATGAGTGCTGCTTGATTGCAAGAGACAGAGGGCTGCGCCATGCTTCAACGATGACTCCCTCCATGCTCTTGTGGAGGGAGTCAGAGGACACAGGGAAGCTCTATTCCCTGGGAATGGAAGGAAGAGACCTCCTCACCAGGCCAAGGCAGCCTGGCTGCAAATAGCTGAGGTCACTGCAAGGCCTGTTGTTGTTCACACCTGGGTGCAATGCAGGAAGAGGTTCAATGATCTCCTGTGTTCAGGAAAAGTGAGTATAAAAGCACATTTACCTTAATTCTGCTGTGGCTGTCATCACATCCCTATCACTCTGCATTGCCATCCCTACTCCTGCACATCCTAACTCACCCCAACATCCCTAGCACCATCATGCATCCCTGTCTCCCTATCTATCTACAGAATCACATCCCCACTGTAAGAGTCATGAAAGTTTAAGAAAGAAAATATTTTAAAATATTGGTTAAATAGTATAATACAGTTAATTTACCTGACTGACTTATTGTTTTGAGAAACCCCCTATTTTCTTGTTCCAATAGTATAGTCTGAGATACCCCCTTTATTCTTGCTACAATGGTACAGTCCTTAAGCTTGTCACATGGTATCCAGCCATTTTACAGCTCAAGCTCCACGAGGCTAGAGAGAAGGTAAAGGCTTTGATGGCTGGAGCAATACAGTTTTTGACCGTGTTCTTTTAAACGTGTTTTGCTTTGTAATTCTGTTTGTAAGGTGTTACAGTAAACAGTTTAAAGACAAAGTTACGTTTTGGAACGTTTTATTTCGACACGCGTCTACTCATTGTTAAAAGCCTCAAAGCTCAGTGGCTGCATGTTTGGAAATTACGAAGCGCCACTACATTAGTCAAAAACTAGCTCCCTAAGAAGGAAAGGACGGAATTGTCGGCGAACGTATACATGAATGGTCACAGAGCCAGACGACAATATAAGAAAGCAAAGGCACAGTGACTGTTACTTGCCTTGTTCATTCTATTGAGAAGCTAAATAAGAGCTGCGGGTAAAATGGCTGATGCCTTATGGAGCCGTGAGGAGCTTCCCCCAGCCAGAAGGATTGTTGGCCAAAAGAGGGAAGTAAAGCTCACCCCAAAGGCAATGGAAGAGAAGTTACATAGAAGCATAGGTGCAAGGAGGGCTAAATTAGCTCAGATAACTGGAAAAATGAAGATAATTGATTGTCTGATGGAAGATAATGCTAATATTAAGAAAGCTGAAGACATAATGCATTATGATTTCGCCAAGTTGCATGAAGAATTTAATGTACTCAATGAAGATGTATTAGCACTTCTGTCTGAAGAAGAGGGAAATGCTGATCAGCACAACTGGTTTGATCTTAAATCATCCAGCATTAAGGACTATGTCAAGGCCACAGAACAGTGGATGTTAAAGATTCGTCAAGATGCTGATACGGCAGAGAAAGATAAAGATGACGATGAAGCCGGACCAGATGATCGCATTTCAGAGACTTCAGCCAGACTGAGCAAAAATCAAAAAGAAGGTAGCTCTGTTTCTGGACACAGGTCAGTCACTTCTACCACATGCTCGTCGCGACACATGAGAGAGGAGGTTGAACGGGCAGCGTTGATGGCGCGCACAGCATCTTTAGTGGAGAAGCAAGCTCTTGAACGGGAAGAGGCCCAACTGCAGGCCCAACTGCAGGCCCAACAGGCCCAAGAGGCCCAACTGCAGACCCAACAGGCCCAACTGCAGGCCCAACAGGCCCAAGTGCAGGCAAAGAAAGAACAGCTGGAGATAAAAACAGCTATTGCGGTCTCAGATGCCAAGTTGAGTGTGTATGAAGATTATGAAGGCTCACAGGATGGCATGAACGAATACTGCCAGTCAATGTTGTCACACAGAGTTGGATCCAGGGCACCTTCAAGAGTTAAAAGAGAATCTGAAGGCCATCTCCTGGCATTACAGTGTGGAAGAGAGGCCTCTCCACTAACAGGAGCACGTGATGCTACCCCAGACGTCAGACGGTCTAGACTAGACCCTGCTGATGACCACCAGAGGCCTGAAGACACAGGGAGAAGCCTATACCGAGTGATGCAACGTCAGAACGAAATTACAGAGATGCTTGTAAAACAACAGAATCTGTTTCGACTCCCTCAAAGAGACATACCAGTGTTCCAAGGCGACCCACTCAAGTATAAGCCCTTCATCAGATCCTTCGAACAAGCCATTGACTCCAAAACAGAGAGCAGCAGTGATAAGTTGTACTACCTGGGACAGTACACCAGTGGTAAACCACAAGACCTGGTCAGAAGCTGTGAGCACATGAGACTGGACCGGGGATACATAGAAGCCAGGAAGTTGCTGCAGGAGCACTATGGTAACGAGCTGAAGATAGCCACTGCATATATTGAAAAGGCTACCAAGTGGCCACAGATCAGATCGGAGGACGGGGAGGCATTGAACACATATGTTCTTTTTCTCATAGGATGTTGCAACACCATGGAGGATGTTGAATTCATGGAAGAGATGGACAATCCTACGACTATGAGAATCATCATCTCTAAGCTTCCTTACAGGATGAGGGAACAATGGAGAAGAACAGCCTTTGAGATAATGGAGAGACGGAAAAGTTTGCAGACTTAGGCCTAGAAATTCATTGACGCCACTTTTGGGTCGCTAAAGTGGGGCGTCCGCTAAAGTTTGCGGCCGCCGCCAAATCTAGGCCACTTCTCCGATATTCATTAGCTTCGCCCTACTAGTTCGGGCGAGCGCTAAAACTGCTGCTGGACGCCTCTCTTTGGGCGCTAAGCCGGAGGTGGTGATCGATAGCGCCGAGGCCGGGCGCAGCGCAGGTTCGGCCATCTCGTGACTGACAGCAGACACCCTGGCGCCGGCCAGCTCTTAAGGGGGAAGGGTCGACTGTGTCTGCTGCCACGGCCTGGATAGTGGAGCCCTCCAGCTAGGCCTGAACACTGCTGTTGGACCCAAATAGCGCCTGAAGACATGGAGAAGGCCCGTGAATGTGCGCAGCGCTTCTCAGAGCGTGATCTGAGTGTGCTGCTTACTGCTGTGGAGAAGAGGCGCCATGTTTTGTACCCGGACAATGGCAAGAAGGCGACGGTCCGCGTCTACAGGAGAGCCTGGAGGCATGTCGCCAGCAAGCTGTCAGCCAACAGCGACGTCCCCAGGACCGGTGCCCAATGCCGCAAAAAGTTAAATGACCTCACACGCATTGTCAGGGTGAGTACCCTTTCCAATGACCTCCTCATCCTTGCATGTGCACCTCACATTATGGGCAAAGGGACCTGAAAGCTATAATGGCCAGCCTTCATCCAGCAGCTAAGGCACAGGCATGAGCATCAATTGCACATTCTGCACTGAACACACTGGCCAAGCTATTCCACCATGGGAGGCAGTGCACACCAGGTCATGGCGACACACTGGCCAGGATATTCCACCATGGGAGGCAGTGCACACCAGATCATGGCGACACACTGGCCAGGCTATTCCACCATGGGAGGCAGTGCACACCAGATCATGGCGACACACTGGCCAGTCTATTCCACCATGGGAGGCAGTGCACACAAGATCACGGCGACACACTGTACTTAGAGGCCGTCCTTTCTCTTGCAGGCCAAGCTGGCGAATAATCGCAAGAGCAGGACTGCGACCGGGGGAGGACGACCCCATATCCAGCCACTCACCGACCTGCAACATCGCGTGGAGCGCCTCATGGGTGGCCGGGTTATTGGGCCCGTTGCATGTGGAGATGCCGACCCTGTTCTGGGCAGCAATGGTAAGGACATCACCTTTTGCACCTCTCTCGTCTCACTTGCGCATCAGATCTACATCCTTTGCCACTGTCCGACCAATGCGCTGAATGCCACCACTCATGCATCCCGCACTGACGCCCTCTCCTCACTCTAAAGCTACTCTTGAGCCTTCCTGCTTTCAGATGGTCAAGAGGAGGTCCCTCAACTTGCCAGTGACAGACCCTCCGAGGAGGAGCAGGAGGAGGAGCAAGAGGAAGGCGGCCCATCAGGGGAACCCTCAGCCGCGGCCACCCAGGCCAATGTAGGGAACACGTCTTCCCTGGAGGGCAGCGTGGCGGAAGTGTCGAAGGGGAGGGGAGCTCCTGGGACCTGCGTGCTGCAGAAAGGCGGGAGGGGGGTGGAAGCTCGGCGGCCTTCTCCCCAGAGGGGGGATGCATCGGAGGGGAGTCCAATTGTTGGGCCCAGCGGCCTCCAGCAACGCAGGAAGGGTCGGTCAGCTCGGCGTCCTTCTCCCCAGAGGGAGAGTCCGGCCTCCAGTCAGGAGATGCTCTTCGCCGAGGAGATGGAACACCTCGAAGACTTGTCCGCGGACTCGGAGCGCCGGCACACGGAGCTCATGGCGGCAGTGGCACGGTTGCCTGAGTCCATCGATTCCCTCTCTCGGAGTGTGGCCGAGTTCGGGCCCTTAGAGGCCACCAGTCGGGCGGAATACCGGGCAGATCTGTCAGCGACTGGCCAGGTGATTAGTGGTGCCGTCCAGTCACTGGCTGCTCTGCTGCGGTCAGTGAACAGGTCAACACGGGCACTCACTGCTGCCACACTCGCTGTGTCAGCCAGGCATCGCCGGGGCACCCGGTGCGCTGCAGCAGCACAGCGGTCTGTCCCTCGGCAGATTGGTGCGCATGCTGCAGTGCTGGCCTGGGCGAGTGCCAGTGTCTCAGGCGACCAGCGAGCGCCTGCCATCCGCCAGCTTGCCGCCATTCCTCCAGCCGCCACTGCCACTCCCCCAGTGGAGCTGCCAGGAGCTGCTGCAGCGACTGATGCTGGCCAGCCACAGCTGCAGCAATCAACAGCCGCCCGCTCGACGGCCAGACCTCGACTAGGCCGACCCACAAGGGCATCTGCCGTCATGACATGTGCCCCTCAGGAGCCTACCCCCAGCCTTGCAGCAGCCAATGGCCTTACTTTGAGGCGGAGCAGCAGGGCGGGCAGGGGCCACCCAAAGATGGCCAAGGCATCGCCCTAGCGGGCCAAATAGTCGAATGTGTGGCCATTTGTGTTTGTTTCTTGAGGCCGAGAATTGGATGTTTGTTTTTTGAAGGCCGATGATGTGATGTTTGTTTTTGACGTAGGCCGCGAATGATGGCCATTTTAGTTGCCCTCTTTTGTTAATCCTCTCCAGGTTGTGGGAGCGAGTAATGTGTTTGAGCGTTTTTTGGGGATTTGTCTGTTTTTGGTTTTCATGTGGGAAGGGCCCAGAGTTTGTACAATAAAGCATTTTATTTATTCACATTGTCCATGTTTGATCTTTGAAGTGTTTGTTGCCTTAACCGGCTGAGGGCTTGCGGAGCGGCTGCAATCATGTTCTATCATTGGCACAAGCCATTCCCTGACAGGGGGCCTAGAAGTGACGTTCAATAAGCCGCCGACGGGCAGCCCTTGGACCATGTGCGTCCCTCCTGGGCTGGTACTCCTCGTCCTCGTCGTCCTCATGCTTCTCCTGCTCCTCCTCCTGAGGTGGTGGTCCAACGTGAGGCGGCAGTGCCTGAGTCCTGCGGATAGCCAGGTTGTGCAGCATGCAGCAAACGACGACGAATTGGGAGACTCGATCCTGCGAATACTGGAGGGCTCCCCCGGAGCGATCGAGACAGCGGAACCGTTGCTTGAGCACGCCGATTGTTTGTTCTATGAGGTTCCTCGTCGCTTGATGGCTCTCGTTGTATGCCTCTTCAGCAGGGGTCGTGGACGCGCGGAGCGGGGTCATGAGCCAGGTACACAAAGGATAGCCTTTGTCCCCGATAAGCCATCCTCTTGGGGGAGGCTGTGCCTGGAACATGTCAGCCACAGTTGTCTGTCGCAGGATAAAGGCATCGTGGCTGCTGCCTGGAAAGCGGGCATTGACAGCTAGGATGCGCTGCCTGTGGTCACACACCAGCTGTACATTGAGGGAATGGTAGCCCTTCGGTTGCGGTACTCCTCGGCATGCTCAAGAGGTGCCCGCAAAGCCACATGCGTGCAGTCAATGGCGCCCTGCACCATGGGGAAGCCCGCTATTCTTGCAAACCCCACTGCACGCTGCTGCTGCTTGTCCAGGGTCATGGGGAAGGAGATGAATTGATGTCTCCTTCTGAAAAGGGCTTCGGTCACCTGGTGGATGCAGCAATGCACGGCGAACTGGGAGATGTTAGCGATGTCCCCAGTAGCGGATTGGAAGGAACCGGAGGCATAGAAGTTGAGAGCCACCGTCACCTTCACTGCCACCGACAGAGACGTCCTGCGCATCAGCTGTGACTGCAGATCTCTCTGAAGCAGCCGGCAGATGTCTGCAACCACCTCCCTTCGGAATCGCAGCCTCCTAACACATATCGCGGCAGACATGGTCAGATAGGAGGTCTGCTGGCGGTATACCCTGCGTGGGTAAGGCCTCAGTTGGCGACGCCTGTTGCCCCCTCTGCGTCTAGCCAGGGCTGCCACTCTCTCACGGCGTCTGTAAGCCCTTCTGGCATAAGGCTGAAATTCTGCGTTGCCACCCAATGCAGCCCCCATTATATGCTGGCAAACACTGAGCTCTGAATGAAGGCAAAGATAATTGGTAAGCTCTGGCCTGAGCCAAAAATACCTGTCCAAGTGTTGGTCCAAACCAGTAAACTCTCCTCCTTGGTCTCTGTCCAAAAAACCGTTGCTCAAGAGTGAATGCTGCAAAATGGCTGGCCTTTATACTGCTGGGTAAGTGCCCTTTAATTTGCGCTCCCCGCGGCCCAGCTGGCCTGTGTACCGTTCCACTTCACAGTCGCTCGGGCCGCCCGGCGCACAATGGGCCGGCGCGAGTGAAGTTCCGGTTTGGGGCGCACAAAGGGCGTTGCACTATTAAATGACGTCATGATCTGCGCGCGCAGCAGGGCGCGCGCTAAGACTTTGCGCCGGCGCTAAATGTGTCCTGAAGTTGGGGAGAGGCGCAGATCGCGCTGCGCCCGGGCGATAAGCGCCTAGCGCTCGAGATCTACTCCCCCTAAGGCGCTAACGGCTGGCGCACCCAACTGAATTTCTAGGCCTTAGTGAATTTCATAGACAAACAGGCTAAAATTGCGAGGGACCCATTGTTTGGAAACATCCAGGATGTCAGCCCGACTACTGATGGCAGAGTGAAAGCCAAGCCTGCTGAATCAAAGACTCTCGGGAAAGGTGGTTCCAGGGGAAGCAGCTTTGCAACTATCGTCACTCAGGCTGGGGAAGAAAAGTCTCAGAACTCATCTCCCAAAAAGAGCAGCACAGTGACGCCTGCTAATGCCTTTCAGAAGCCATGTTTATTCTGCCAGAAGAATCATACATTGAATTTCTGCAGTGACATCAAAGTACAGCCACATAAAGACAGAATCGAATTTCTGAAGTACAATGGCCTATGTTTTGGATGTCTCTCTCAGGGGCACCTGAGTAGAAACTGTAAGCAAAGAACAACATGCAGAGAGTGCACTCGGAAACATCCCAGTCTGCTGCATATCCACAAAGAAGAACAAGTCTCTAAGAAGAGTGAAGAAAACAACACCGACGAGAAGGTTGTTTCAAGTGCTCTGGTGTCGCTAGAACCAGAGACTTGTGGATTCACTGGGGCCGGTGACAGTGATTGTATTCTTGCCATCGTACCTGTAAAGATCAAGTCTAAGAGGAGTGAGAAGTTTGTGGAGACTTACGCCTTCATGGATCCAGGTAGTTCAGCAACGTTCTGCACAGGATCACTCATGCGACAGCTGAACGTTAGAGGCAGAAGAACAGAAATCCTATTACGCACCATGGGTCATGAGAAGTCAATGCAAAGTTATATCCTGTCAGACTTAGAAGTGTGTGGACTTGAAGAGAAGGACTTCATAGACCTGCCTAATGTTTTCACACAGAGGGAGATTCCTGTTAGAATAGGGAACTTAGCCCTGCAGAAGGATGTGGAGAGATGGCCTTACCTGGAAAAGGTGCGTCTCCCATATATTGAAGCAGAAATTGGCCTATTAATTGGAACCAATGCCTACAAAACTATGGAGCCATGGCAGGTGATAAACAGCAAGGACGACGGACCCTACGTAGTCAGGACAGCCCTTGAATGGGTAGTCAATGGACCGGTAAGGAGAGATGATGGCAACAAGTCGAACAAGGAGCAACGACAAAATGTAACAGTTAATCGTATCTCTATCGCAAGCATTGAAGAGCTGTTGATACAGCAGTTCAACGCAGACTTTTCAGAACGCAGCTGTGAGGAAAAGACAGAGATGTCACAAGAAGACCATCAGTTCATGGATTTGATGACAAGGTCTACACAGTTCATTGATGGCCACTATCACATTGGTTTGCCACTGAGAAGACAAACCGCGAAGATGCAGAACAATCGCTGCATAGCAGAGCAGCGCGCCATCAGTCTAAAGAGAAAGCTGAACAAGAACCCCGACTTTCACGAAGACTACAAAGGCTTCATGAGAAACATCATAGCGAAAGGCTATGCTGTAAAAGTGCCCGAGGAACAGTTGAACAGAGGCGATGAAAGGATCTGGTACATTCCTCATCACGGTGTGTATCACCCAAAGAAGAAAAAGATCCGTGTAGTGTTTGACTGCGCCACCTCATTCAGAGGAACTTCACTGAATGACCAGCTGCTTCAAGGTCCTGATCTTACTAATACCCTCATTGGCATCTTGACGAGGTTTAGACAAGAGCTCGTTGCCATGATGGCAGACATAGAATCAATGTTCGACCAAGTCAGAATCCCTGATGAAGATGCTGATCTTCTGCGTTTCCTTTGGTGGCCAGATGGCGACGTTAGTCAAGCTATGGTGGAATGTAGAATGGCTGTACACTTGTTCGGAGCCACATCATCTCCCAGCTGTGCAAGCTACGCTCTCAGAAAAACTGCAGAAGATGGCAAAGGCAAAGCACCATCAGAGGCTGTGGAGACAATCTTCAGAAACTTTTATGTCGATGACTGTCTGAAGTCCGTGTCAACAGAAGACGATGCCATTGCACTGTCAAGAGACCTTAGAACTCTGTGTTCGAATGGAGGATTCCATCTGACTAAGTGGATAAGCAACAGCAGAGCAGTTCTAGCTTCTATCCCAGAAAAGGAAAGAGCCACTGAAGTCAAAGATCTGGACCTGAGCCACAATGTCCTTCCTATCGAGAGAGCTCTTGGTGTACAATGGTGCATTGAGTCAGACACGTTCAACTTCAGAATAATGGTGAACGAAAGACCATCCACAAGATGAGGGATTCTCTCCGTGGTCAGTTCCATCTACGACACTCTTGGATTCCTGGCACCACTCATTCTGCCGGTGAAGCTGATGCTACGAGAGCTGTGTAGAGACAAGAGAGGTTGGGATGAAGATATCCCAGAAGGTCAAGCTCAGAGATGGCTCAGATGGTTGACAGATTTGCAACAACTTTCTAGCTTCAACGTCAGTAGGTGCATCAAGCCTGTGAGTTTTGGAGTTACAAAGACGGCTCAACTACATCATTTCTCGGACGCCAGTGAGGACGGCTATGGCACGGCTACTTACCTCTTGCTGACAAATCAACAGGGCCAGAAACATTGTGCCTTCCTCATGGGGAAATCCAGGGTGGCTCCGCTGAAGCAGGTCACCATCCCGAGACTGGAGTTGACGGGAGCGGTTGTTGCAGTTAAAGTTGACAAGGTGATGCGGAAAGAGTTATAGCTCCCATTAGAAGAATCTGTCTTCTGGACAGATAGCACGACGGTGCTGAAGTATATAGAGAATGAGAAAATACGCTTCAAGATCTTCGTAGCAAACAGAATCTCATCCATTAGAGAAGCTACACAACCATCTCAATGGAGGTATGTAAACACCTCATTAAACCCAGCAGATCAAGCCTCACGGGGATTGAAGGCTGAAAACTTCATGAGGAGTGAAACTTGGATACAAGGCCCAAGTTATCTGCTGGAAACAGAGAGATCATGGCCAGAAAGACCAGATATGCCAAGTCAGATTGCTGAAGACGACGTCGAAGTCAAGAGATCAGTCACAGCAAATCTCATAACTACGAAAGAGAACTTTGACACAGTGAACAAGCTTGTTAACCATTTCTCAGGATGGCACCAGTTGAGGAAAGCAGTTGCATGGTTTCTAAGGTTGAAAGAGTTGCTGCTACACCCGAGCGGTAAGAGAAAAGAGTATCGAGCCACTATCCATCAGTCTGAAAGTAACCCTGATAAGCAGAGAATGCTTCTACAGCAATATATGCACCAGCACAAGACCACATTGGGTAAGAATTCATTGACCGTGGAGGATTTGGCCAAGGCTGAGATGGAGATAGTTTGCTTCAGTCAAAGACAAAGATATCCAGAAGAAATCGAAGCTTTACAGCGAAATACTCCAATCAAGAAAGGTAGTCATATCTACAAGCTGGACCCTACACTGCAAGATGGAGTACTGAGGGTGGGAGGGCGACTAAACAAATCTGCTATGCCAGAGGAGGCCAAGCATCCTGCTATCCTTTCTAAGGACCTCCGGGTTGCTACTCTCATTCTTCAGCATACACACCAGAGTATTGGACACAGTGGGAGGAACCACGTGCTTGCGAAGCTAAGACAAAGATACTGGATTTCAGGAGCTAATTCTGTAATAAGAAAAATACTCTCTGAATGCATTGTTTGCAGACGGTTACACGACCCTGGAAAGACCGATCACAAAGCTCTGCCTGCTACAAGAAGCAGCGTGAAAGGTTCCTGAACAAAAAAAGTGGACATTTATATCGTAAATATGTTGAACTCATTAGTTTATGACTCTTAAGAATGTTTGAGTAATTGATATGCTTCATGTGCCTAGTCAATTAGGGGCCGGAATGTAAGAGTCATGAAAGTTTAAGAAAGAATATACTTTAAAATATTGGTTAAATAGTATAATACAGTTAATTTACCTGACTGACTTATTGTATTGAGAAACCCCCTATTTTCTTGTTCCAATAGTATAGTCTGAGATACCCCCTTTATTCTTGCTACAATGGTACAGTCCTTAAGCTTGTCACATGGTATCCAGCCATTTTACAGCTCAAGCTCCACGAGGCTAGAGAGAAGGTAAAGGCTTTGATGGCTGGAGCAATACAGTTTTTGACCGTGTTCGTTTAAACGTGTTTTGCTTTGTAATTCTGTTTGTAAGGTGTTACAGTAAACAGTTTAAAGACAAAGTTACATTTTGGAACGTTTTATTTCGACACGCGTCTACTCGTTGTTAAAAGCCTCAAAGCTCAGTGGCTGCATGTTTGGAAATTACGAAGCACCACTACACCCACCTTACTATGCACCCCTCACACTCACCCTCAATGTTATGCAATGACAACAACTAACAACTCAAAAGGAGGCAACTTGGTATTAGCACCCCACTCCATCATAGTCTCCCTCTAAACATCTATCCTATCCATTCTTTACACTCATTCTATCACTCTCACTAAAACTGCACTTCTTTCCCTCATTACAGGAAAAGGGAGCCCACAATAAGAGGGAGAGGGAGAGAACAGGAGGAGGAGTACCATCTCTGGCTGAGCTCACCAGCACTGAGGAGGCAGCTCTGGACATCACAGGAGTAGTTGACCAGCCTGAAGTGGGGGACGGAGGGAGAGGCTCATTAGAACAACCTGTCCTAATGTTCAATTATTTTCCAGACATCTTATTTTGCAATCATGAGTGACTTGATTGGGATCTGATGTCAATAGAAATTGAATGCTCATCATGTGCACATTGGGATATGTCTGAAATCTAAATATCACATGTCTAACTCATGTCTTTACTCTCCCACAGAACCATCAAGAGCCCGGCCCCCCGACTGTCCAGGCGGAAGAGCAGGAGCACTCCTCAGAGGATCCTCCAGCCTCTGAGGGAGCAGTGTCAGCAGCAATGAGCCACCCAGCACCAGCGCAGAGACGCACACCTCGGTGGGTCCTATGCGAGAAAGAGTAGTGTTGTCACCTGATGTATCACAAGTCACAAGTGAGGAAGATCAGATGGTGGAGACAGGGACAGCAGTGGAGATTCCTCGTCGGAGGCTGCAGGAGTCTCCTACCTCTGCTGAGCTGCATGCTGATGCTGAGTCTCGGGGGCCATCCAGGAAGAGGGCGATCCTGGAACTTCAGGAACAAGTTCAAGAGGCTCTGATAGGGTTTGCAACCACGGTGACTGCGAGTGTGCAGAGAATGGAGAAGTCCATCTCAAATATGAGCAATGCCTTGGCATACGCACTGGCAACTGTAGGTTCTGCCATAGGAAGGATGGCAACCTCCATGGAGTACATAAATTGCCAGACTCAGGAGAACATGGTAACGTTTCTAAATAGATGGGCATCTATTGGGGAGAGAAACCAGAGATTCATGGACGTCCTTGTTATGAGGAATGTCAGCACTGAAATGGGTCCTCAGGGCCCCACTGATGTGCAGCAAGGTGCTCTCCAGCTACTTGCTAGCAGAGAAGTGTGGGTGGTCCATGAGAGGGATGATGGTGGGAGGGGACATGGAAGTGGGGGCTCCTCTCCAAGCACTCCAACTTCCCCCCCTTGCCAACCCCTCAGTCAGAGCCCTATATGCCTCCCTGAATAGCGATGGCCGAGTCTGCCCCTGCACAGCCGCAGGAGGAGCAGACTTTGGCGGGGCCCTCAAAGGCTCCAAAACCCAGAGGACGACCGCCAAAGGCATCTAAGCAGGTGCAGCAGGGAAGTGAGCAGCCTGCCTCTACATCTGGTGAAGCCACAGGGGTAGCACCTCATAGAAGCACGGGTAAAAGAAAGTTCACACATAAATAGTCACTAGGGTAGTAATTGGGTGATTTGCTATAAATGAGTGTTAAGTTTCAGTTCTTTTATTGTGTTGTATAAAGTAATGTTTTGTGAATGATTGATGTTGTTGCCATACGTATGGTCACAAATTGAGATGGTACAGGCAAGGGTAAGGGCGCCTTTACTGTCCAGCAATGGTGGTGAGAGTGCAAGAATTGTACAGTTCATTGTAGAGATGCTCTATGGTGTTGAAATGGGGTGATGCCAACCTTCATGTGTATGTGGCAGCCACATGTCTGTGCTGCATAAAGTTACGTGAATCTGGCATTGATTAGGCCATCACGGGCAGCAATGTGCTCGCGTGCTGGTCGCACTGGGTCAGTGCCTCCTCCAGGTCTTCCTCTTGCTGAACCTCATTCTGCTCCTCCTCCTCCTCTGAAGAGGCTGTGCACTCTGCGCCTTCTTCCTCATGCAGCGCTAATCCTCGCTGCAGTGCGATGTTGTGCAGGGCGCAGCAGACAACGACGATTCTCGAGACCCAGGCTGGTGCGTACTGAAGGGCTCCACCAGATCTGTCCAGGCATCTGAAGCGCATTTTGAGCAACCCTATTATTTGCGCTATGAGACTTCTGGTGGAAATGTGGCTTTGATTGTAACGCTCCTCAGACTCATTTGATGGCCTCCTCAATGGTGTCATTAGTCACGTCTTCAGGGGATAGCCCTTGTCTCCAAGGAGCCAGCCAGAAAGTTTGTTTGGCAGTATGAAGAGCTGAGGGACAGTGGATTGGCGCAAGATGTAAGAGTCAAGGCAGCTGCCAGGGAATCTCACGCACACATGCATGATGCTCGTCCTATGGTTGCAGACCAGCTGCACGTTAAGGGAGTGGGAGCCCTTGCGGTTGACAAACACTGCTGGGTTCTGATGGAGCACCCTGGTGGCCACATGTGTGCAGTCGATGACGCCCTGCACCCATGGGAAGCCAGCCAGATTGACAAAGCCGAGCACCCACTCGGTAACACTGGCTTCATCAGTGGGAAAGTGGATGTAATTGGCGGACTTGTCAAAGAGGGCATCAGTGACCTGCATGATGCATCTGTGGGCGGCCGACTGGGAGATGCCGCTAATGTCTGCTGCTGAAACCTGGAAGGAGCCTGACGCAAAGAAATTGAGGGCGGAGGTGACTTTGACAGCCACTGGTAAGGGGTGTCCACCCGCTCCTCTGGGTTGCAGGTCTTGATTGAGCATTGTGCAAATGTCTGCGACTGCCTTTCACAAAAGTCTCAGCCTCCTTTGACACTGCTGCTCAGTCATGCTGAGGAAGCTCATCCTCGGCCTGTAAACCCTGTGTTGGGGGGTATCTCCTGCGGCTCGGTGCAGCCCTGCGCTGACAGCCTCTGCCCTGTGCAGCATCAGGTGGCTGAGGAGAATGTTGGCGCTCTTGTTGTTGATGCTGCTGGTGTGCCTGGTTCTGCTGCTGCTGCGGATGATCATCTTCCAATTCTGAGGACCAGGGTGAGAGAGTATAAATCGTTCCCATTCTGCTGTTACATATGGCAGTTGAGGGTGAAATAGTAGAAGCAATCAGTTAATGGGGAGAGAGGTTATTCCAAGGAGGTGGGAGTGCATATAGAGTTTACAACACACACTTACAGCCTCAATACAGATCAAATGGGGGAAAAATTCGGTATCACCCCATTTGGGGCGCCGTTATTGTCCGTGCGCAAAGTTCAGCGCCTGGCGCTAATTATCGCCTCCGACAGCAAACTTGGCTTTTATTGCCCCTGGAGGTGATTGAAGCGCTAAATCAGGCGCTTCACACCTGTCTTAAGGCGCAAACGCCAAGGAGTGAGGCACTACCTCAGAGCGCTGGCGAAGCAAGGAAGGACAAATCAAAATAAACCTGCAAAGTGCTGCTCAGTACTCAAAACTCCTTCACACAGCATTGAATCTCTCCAGAAGTCTCTCTCTCTCTCTCTCAGACTGCGTGGTGCAAAAATGTCACCGACAAAATAAGGCAGGAAGTGGTCGCCTTTAAATAGCGCTCCCCTAGTCCCTTTCTGACAGCATAACGCTCCCCTCAACCTGTCGTTGCTAGCGGCAGGCGGTAAGGCAGGGGGCGCCACTCAATATCCGGTCCGGGGTGCTAACAGGGCGTTGCGCACTCGAATGACGTCACAATCTGCCGGCGCAGGAGATCGTGGCGGAAGTGTTTAGCGCCGCCGCAACATGTCTAGTTAATTTCGCGAGTGGCACAAACATCGCCGTGCCCGGCCTCTAGTTGCTTTGCGCACCAATTGGCGCCCTCATAAGGTGCTAACGGGAGGTGCAAACAACTGAATTTTTCCCCCAATGTGTCTTCACAATCCTGACATCAGCAACTTCTGACATTGCAAACTGAACAGATGTGGAAGGTTAGATTTTATACTGCAGTTGCAGCTGGGAACTATTCAGCTCGATTGACGTCCCGACCTACTTACCTGACGTGATCCCGACGCGAACCCTGTTGAAAATGTGGGAAAATAGAAAAAGGCTGGCAAAATAGTCTTTAACAAGCAGTTAATAAGCAGTTAAGTATCCTAACTGCCTCCCCCGCCGCTTGGTATCGGGTCTGTTCTGAAATCGCAGAGCCAACGCTTTGGAAACTTACATGGAGGCGGGTTCGCAGCGAGAATCATTGCAATTTTGACAGCAGACCCACCTCCGAACCCACCCTCTGAGCGCCAGCAAAATCACGGCCTATAAGTGGTCCATGGTGTTAATGCAAATTAATAGTGGACAAAACGTACAGGGGTAGAATTTCTGCAGGGGTTCTCCTGATGTACTGCCATGTCTTTTTGAGGATACAGATTTTTGCTCTGTAGCACCATGGAGGAGATAGAAGCAATTCTATGGTAATGGTGCTGGTGGACCAATAACTTGATTGTTTATTTGGTGATGTACCAATCTGAACACTATATCATCAATATTTTTACAGTACTTTGAAGAAAGGGTAGTTGTGGCGCTGATTTGGTAATCAGTAAAGGGGATCCTTTCTCACATTCTTCAGCCACAGCAAACAATCACAAATCTTTACATTATGTGATTTTTTCAAATTGTCATTTTTTATCCTGCAACTAAAAAAGCAATTGAAAAATTCACTAGCCTCACACAATATCAGAAATTAAAACAATATTTCCCCCGGTTTACTGGATTTTATTAAACATGCTACCAGAAAAAGTAGATAATTCTCAGTCAGTTGATTATAAAGGCACTGGATCAATATCTGTTGATAAAAGGCATTGGGGATTATAGAGATGTTAATAGATCTGTTTCATTCACATGGGAGTTAGGAAAAGAGTATAGAAATTTATGTTTGATTGGCAACTTTATTTGCGTGGGCAAGCATCATTTTGAATCCTGTGAATGGCTGACCACCTAATATGGTGGAGGAACTGTGAAAGGAGTGGGCTGTTGTCAAGCTTCCTTATGTTGTTATGGGCTGTTACTATAGAACATAAGAACATAAGAAACAGGAGCAGGAGTAGGCTAATCGGCCCCTCGAGCCTGCTCCACCATTCAATGGCTGATCCAATCTTGGCCTCAACACCACTTTCCCGCTCTCTCCCCATACCCCTCGACTCCCTTGTAGTTCAAATGTCTGTCAATCTCCGCCTTGAATATATTCAATGACTCCGCCTCCACAGCTCTCTGGGGCAGAGAATTCTCCCTAGGCTAATGTAATGTTGGCCTTTATTGCAAGGGGTATGGAGTATAAAAGTAGGAAAGTTTTGATGCAACTTTACAGGGCGCTGGTGAGACCGCACCTGGAATACTGCATACAGTTGTGGTCTCCATATTTAAGGAAGGATATACTTGCATTGGAGGCAGTACAGAGAAGGTTCACTAGGTTGATTCCTGGGATGAAGGGGATGACGTATGATGAAAGGTTGAGCAGGTTGGGCTTATACTCATTGGAGTTTAGAAGAATGAGAGGTGATCTTATTGAAACATATAAGATTCTGAGGGGGATTGACAGGGTGGATGCAGAGAGGATGTTTCCCCTAGTGGGTTTATCTAGAACTAGGGGACATAGTTTCAGAATAAGGAGTCACCCATTTAAGACAGAGATGAGGAGGAATTTCTTCTCTCAGAGGGTCGTGAATAGCTGGGATTCAGTCCTGTTCTCCCTCTTTTTCTTTCTACCCAGCAACAGGAGGCAAGATAATGCTATAGGAGGGAGGGTTATCCCTGCACTCATACAGAGAGTGAAAAGTGACTACTAAACTTTTGTTTTATTTTTATTTTCTCTTCATGCAGAGAAATGCCTGGTCTCTACTTGGCAACTAGCCACTGAAGCATATCTTAAATCAGGAATTCACTATACGCAGTCTCATGTCTCATAGCTTCACTGCACAGTATGTTGCAACATTCCTGAGAGTGAACCTCGAGGAAAACCTTGGTGGAATTGTGGCCATCAACAAAAGGTTAGTGCCTCTGTTGTAACAATTTATTTCCCAGTAGCTGTGCCAAAATGTAACATTTTGACTATGATGGATTATGTTATCTGTCTTGCTGGCCATGGTACATGCAAGGTTAAAAATCTAGGTCCATTTACAGAACGTGGCTAGCCTATTCAATACACAACTCAGGACCTTGACAGGTTGTCTATATGGGTATCAATGGGACATGCATATATAACTGGAAATTGTGTGACAGATTTCCCCCTCCATTGTGTTCCAAAATACTGTTGCAAATAGGTGACAATAACTTTGTTACATTAGTGATCAGGTAGAAGAGGATAGTTTGATCTAAATTGAGGGGAGGGGGGCTCAAACCATTTAATTCCAAGACCCTTATCCCGTGGACCTTTTTGATATTTATGTTGGATTGGCAACTGTATTTGTGTGGATAAACACCATTTTGAATCCTGTGAATGGCTGACCACCTAATGTAGTTATGAAAGATTCATTTTTTAATACACCTTGGGACATTTTACTACATTAAAGGCGCTATACAAATGCAAGTTGTTATATATCTTCAGAAGATTTTGCATGGTTCATCTGAGGCTGGCTTTCTCTCAGGCAAGTCAATCTGAAGCTTCCAGAGATTGGGATAAGGCAGAGACTGTGGTAGCACGTGAAACTAATCAGAGGCCATGTTTTAAGGTTTCAGTTTTATACTGAATGTTAGTGCAGAGAAGCGAGTTTGTTAAGTATATAATTACTGTAAAACTATTGTTTGTTCTTGGTACCATTCATTTATTTGTTTACTGTTCAATTAATCTGTCTAGTATTTATACACTAAAAGCTACACTTTGACAGTGTTTCTTCTTGTGCCTAGCGAAGTGAAAAGAATCCCATGGCGGCATATGAAATATCCAGTCAGCCAAGCACAGTGATAAAGGTTCTCTGTTCAACTCCAGGACTCGCTACATTTAGCTAGGCACTGAGCAGGTAAAAGGTTGGTAAAGAAATGTTGGACTGGGGCCACACGTTAGAGAGTGGTCTGTGGCACTCAATCTGAGGAAAATATCACATATAAAAACCTAAAAATGTAACAGTAACTTTGCCTATAACTAACACGAAGTACACGGAGATGGTGATTTTGAACCTCAAACTGCCTTACTGTTGCCAAATAAATCGTTTGAAAGGGAGTTGCTTGAATAGGAAAGAGAAGAAAACAAAATTACAGATTAGATTCTATATTTGTATTGGATACCCATTACAAATAACCTTCAGCATTACAGCATGCTCGAGTGAGTTTTTTTCCTGCATGGTTCACAAAGCCCAGCTATATTTTTACGTGCTGCCTGTGTTCCGTAACTAAGTCAAGCAGTGAGCTCCCCTGGTTGGCATGCTGCTTAGAATTGGGGACAAGTGACAAAAAATCTAAGAAAATAAAACAATGAAAAAGCTATGGATAAAGAATACAAATATTATGGACCCGTCCACTTGGCTTTCTGCTCGAATTAATATCAATGTACCCCGCCTGATATTAAAAACATAATTATATTTCTGTAAAACTGCAGAAAGGTATTTTATTTTCAAAGAGCACAGCTGGCTGTACACTTTATCTCATTTCTCCAAAATCTACTAGGATTCCACCCTTGCCAACTGGCCCTTGCTGGTGAAAGGGTAAATACTATTTGCTCATCAGCACGTTTTAGATAGAAACAACGTTGTTAAATGATCATAAACTGTGCAATTGAACGCCTGGAAAAAAAAATCCAACAAAATAAACATAAATGGTTGCACTGTAAGACGGGTCAATGATGGTAATGTAACCCAATGCAGTAAGTACAGCTGAGTGCTATTCACCTGGGTCCTGCAGAACGGCGAGTGCGATAAATCATCTGTCGCCCTACTGCTGCAGCATAGTTAAGATTAATGATGGTCTACTGTAAACCTGCCAGCTAGGAAGATTTCAGTGACAGTGGGGGATGTGTGATAAAATGCGTAGTGGAAATATTATAAACTCTTGGATGGAGACCAAGACCTCATCTTTAATACAACAATATTAAGGAGTGCTGCCAGTGATGACATTTGGGTATTTGGCTCAATGCACTGGCGGCTACAGAAATCATCTTCCTAAAAGCAAATGTCACAGGTGATGTTGATCTGTCACATTCCATCAGAGGTAATTACCATGGGGACCACGTACTAGTAGGGACGGAGGCAAAGAAAATGATATCAAAGTGCAAACTGGCTTCTGTTACTACTTTACACTCTTCATCCTATCAGTAGTTACATTACTCTTTGAAAGGAAAGATGAGGAGTAAAATTTTGAGTTGTTAGTGAATCATAAGCAAAGACATTTATCATTCTTGTCCAGACCTTTATTGCGTTGCCTGATACAAATTGAATGCTGTTCTATCAAAACCCTGAAGTAGCAGGTCACATTGAAACATTAAGGGAACTTTGAAGTTAGTGCCACAGTAGAAAAGTGGATTGATGTTTGTGATCCCAAGCCCACTGTTTGCATGTTCCATAGTTACAGTCAAAACATGATATGCTCACATTATTGCGACAGGATGAAATTGGAGTTAATGGAGAATTTAACCATATTCTCTTAAAGCTGACTTACACACAACTTTAAATTATAGGGTAAACTGATGTTATGCCATAGCGAGACATGAAAAATATCCCTTACTGCGATATTATCTTGCTTAATCGGCATCAGTTCCTTCGGAGAGGAAACCAGACAAAAACTAAAGAGGGTTATCCTACAGTTTTACTCTGTGGGGTAAAAAATGGCGAGTGTGTGCCCGAATCAAGTGGCCTGAGGCGAACCTGAAATTGGGCCTGGTCCTATTTGGGTGAGCTAGTGACGCCTGCCATGGCTCAACAGGCAGCTCGCCCATTTTAACTAGATGACTATTGGACTGCTTGTCTCTTAAGAGACTACTTGTCTCTTTCTACATCTGTTTTAAATAAGGATACAGTTATAAACCAAGTATTCAAACCTCTCTTATGCAAATTGATCCATTTATCAAGTCAGCTGAATGTCCTTGCATACCAGGTATGTATAATTATTTCACAGCTCTCTATATTAGTTTCTGCGCTGAATTGATATAATCTAATGCAGTATGGCATTGGAATTAACACAGTCTGGCCCAGAACTGGGTGCAGGGAATGATCCCTGCGCCTAAGCAGGTATAGCCGAGGCGCATTCGATATTGGCCCTCGAGCCAAATTTAAATAAGGCTGGCGAGCTGTGGTCAGCTGCTGGGCATGGCAGGCAGCTCGCCGGTGAAGAGGATTGGAATTTCGGGCCGCCACATCGCCGGCAACGGCCTCAAGTAAGTGCTTAAGGGGGAAGGGAAGGTGCTCGGGAAGGAAGGCGATCGGGACTGAAGGCGAGTAGGAAGAAAAGACAGCAGGGCGCCATTGAATTCCTAGGCTAATCAGTTATCTGAATTATTCACTTACCCAAATAGGGATGTCTTGTGAAATATTCAAATAAACAGTGTCTGACTAATGGTAATTTGTCAAGGTCTGGTACGTGGTCACTCATATATGTGATCCTGTCAGGTTTTGATCAAACTTGAAACTCCCTTTCATCACTTTCCCAATGATTACCCAGCTCTTAGAGATTCTCCTTCATTCGCTGGCATCTCCATTGAACTGACTATTTCTACAAATATTAACAGCAGATTGACAAATCAACAGCTCCTATCCTATAAAAAGGATTTATAAGAGCACAGAAACAAACACCCCTTTCCTAAGCTATATTTATTAAGCAGTGTTGGATTGTTGCTCTAATTCCCAAGCCAGGAGGGCATTCTTGCACCTGGGTATCCCATCCCATGAGGCCCATGTCATAACTCTCAGTGCTGGTCATTAACCAGCATTATATATGTTACAATCATCCTTTCTGTCAGTGCTGTGACAGAGCTGCATGCAGGTTTTCAAATTGTACATTCCTACGATCAGTTTTAATTGAATAATCACCACATGAGCTGAGCACTGGATTTGCATTTTAAAGGAACATGTGGCAAAATGGATTGATAAAATGGAATACGTGGAATATTATTTTAAATACTTTTTAACCAGAGAATAAAACGTGATTTCATTTGTTGCTTTAACCATTGGATCTGTATACAACTCACACTTGAAAGATGAGAGTAAAGTTTTCCAGTGTTTTGGACAATAACAATGACTTTGAATTTTTTTAAGTTCTATTTATTGTGAATATTTTACAGGTCTATTGCCCCTAATAACAATGCTAATGGTGCAGTTTTTCCACATGATGCTATTTAATCATATGCATTATCACACCAGTCCTACCTACAAGCTCATATCTTACAGTGGACTTAATAAATCTCCAGTTTGCTATCTGAACCGTAGAGCAATAAAATAGATTAACTACTTTAGTCTTTCCATAGGGGATCTATCAATTTTAGCTCTTTCGTGAAAATCTTCTCTGTTAATTTAAGTCAAAAAGTTTAAAGAGGGAGACACAATAAATAACTTAATGTAAGAGGAATAGGTGCCCTCTTTTTTGCTCCTTTTATTGTTTTTGTGAATATAGTTATTCAACAACAGAGTACAGCGATGGAGGACGAAAAGTCTTTCAATGTCTTAAAGGTTTAAATAATTGGTGACTTTCATACAGTAGCTAGGGTAAGGCCTGTGGTGAGCACCATCAAGATTGAAAAGAGAAGACAAAGTAAATGAATAATTAGGGTCAATTTTTGTCTCAAGCACGTATCGGGCAGACGGTGCATGGGGCGACTGCTTCGCCGCTGGATGACATGGCCGGAGGCTCAATTAATATTAATAGTCAGACCTCCATTTAAATACCAGTGGTGACCTGATGACACTAATCGCATTCCTTATTGGCAGCTTGCTCATTAAGACAGTGGGAAATCGGGTGGTGTGCAACCAATTAAAGGGAGACTGCAGCCCTTAAAGGGGAAGTCACTTTTCAAAGCTGGTCAGTAGAGAGTGAGGTATTGATGCAGAAAGCAACATGATGTCATCCAGTGACTCACACCCCTTTCCCCCGGATTCTCTGATCCATCAATGGAGGTGCTCATGGAGCAAGTGAGGAACAGAAAGGAGGTCTTGTTACTCTTCAAAATTATCCAGCAGTAATACAGAGAGTTGTATGAACCCATCAATACTAGCAATATTGTCCCGAGGGCCTGTCTGCAGACGTCACCTGGACTGCCAAGGCTAGACTCCTCTTCACAGCTCTCTTACTCTCTGCACAGCCCCTACAATTCTAGATTTTAGCCCTAGCACTAGCAATCCTTCCCTCCTCTGCTTCACAAGACTATTCTTCAATCACAATGGAACACTTCACTACACCTCATTCTGCATTTACTCACATACTCAACACCAGCTACAGTCCTATCAACGACTTCCCTCTCTAACCTCACATCTGCTGCTTCTTCTTCTCACCATACACACTATGTTAAGCTGCCTCAGATATCTTCACGCCCCTTCAACAGGGCACACACTCTTCTTGTAGGAGAAGTTGGCATACAACAGTATAGTGCCTGGTTGAAGCATGGTGCTGATAAATAAATGACTGTTTTAAGCAGGGTCCAAAAGATAGGCTGTGGGAGAGGCACTCAATTGCCCTTTTGCCCTTGGTTTCCTCCGCCATGCAGAAACACCAACTACAAGACACAGCACAGCACATTTGCATCACTGTCATCACTGACTACCACACTGTCTCAGTTTACATAGGCTTCTTTAGTACCAAATAAAGAGATTTTCAGATTAACTCTTAGGGCTAGATTTTCAGTATAGGCAGTTTTGGGGCGCTAACCTTAGCGCCCGCCCGAAGTTAGCGCCCGCCCCAAAGTAGCGCCCCGTTGCCAGAAATTCAGTGGCTTCGCCCTAAGAGGTTGGTGGAGCGCTAAAAGAGGCGTTCCACTACTATCTTTAGGCGCTAAGCCGGCGGTCCAGAGGGATAGCGCCCAGGCGGGGCACAGCGCGGGTGCGGTCATTTTTGGACTGACAGCACACCCCGTGGCGCCGACCAGCTCTTAAAGGGGGAAGGGACGAATTGGTCTGCTGCCACGCCCTGCACACTGCAGCCATGCAAAGAGGCCTCAACACTGCTGCTCAGCCCCAGGGAGTCATGGCAACGCCAGAGAAGGCCCGTCAGCGTGCCCTGCGCTTCTCAGAGGGTGATCTGGACATAATGGTCACAGCTCTGGAGGTGAGGCGCAAGATCTTGTTCCCAGAGAGTGGGAGGAATCCAACCCACCATGACTACACCAAAGCCTGGAAGCAGATCGCCCAGAGGGTGACGTTCACCGACGATGCCCCCAGGACCCACAAACAATGTCGTAAAAAATACAACGACCTGACCAGGATTGTCAGGGTGAGTGCGCTTTCCAGTCTCCTCCTCATTCTTGCATGTACACCTGACATGATGGGCAAAGGGAGCTGAAAGTCCTATTGGCCAGCCCTCAGCCAGCAGCATTGGGACAGTCATGAGCATCAATTGGCCATTCGGCACGCTACACTCTGGCCAAGCTATTCCACCATGGGAGGCAGTGCACACTACATCAGGGCTTCACTCTGGCCAAGCTATTCCACCATGGGAGGCAGTGCACACTACATCAGGGCTTCACTCTGGCCAAGCTATTCCACCATGGGAGGCAGTGCACACTACATCAGGGCTTCACTCTGGCCAAGCTATTCCACCATGGGAGGCAGTGCACACTACATCAGGGCTACACTGCGCACTTACAGCCCGTCCTTTCTCTTGCAGGCTAAAGTAGCCTTTAATCACCAGGCCCGTGCCAGGGGTGGCCGCGCCAAGCTGCAGAAGCTCACTCGGCTGGAGGAGCGCATGTGTGTGCTCATGGGAGCCCGTGTGATCGTCCCCACACCGTGCGGAGTAGCCGACCCTCCACTGCCCGGCAATGGTAAGGACCTCGCCTTTTGGCCCTCTCGCGTCGCACTGGCCCATCCAAGCTACCTCCTTTGCCACTGTCCCACCAATGCGCTGAATGCCACCAGTCCTAACTCCCTCGCTGATGCCGTCTCCTCACTCTGAAGCTACTCTTGTGCATTCCTGCTTTCAGCTGGTGACGACCAGGACCCTGAAGCTGCCAGTGACAGCACCTCCGAGCAGGAGGAGGAGGAGGAGCAAGCCGGTCCATCGGGGGGAACAGCCACGTCCCGCAGGAGAGGAGGAAATGCTTGACACCTCCTCACTGGACGAGTGCCTGGAGGAACTGTCGCAGGGCAATGCAGCTTCTGGGACCAGTGGTGTCCAGCCACCCAGGAGCCGTGCGCGTGGCCCGCAGCCTTCCCCCCAAAGGGGGGAAGGATCAGAGGGGAGTGCTGCTGATCGGCACACTCGCCGCCACCAACGCGGCAAGGGTCCCCTAGTTCGGCCCCCTCCTCCCCAGCGGGAGAGTCGCGACTCCAGTCCGGACACCTTCACCTCGGAGGAGGTGCGGAAGCTGGATAAGATGGCCGAGGATTCGGACCGGCGCCACACGGAGCTCATGAGCGTGGTGGGGCGCATGCCTGAGGCCATCGAGTCGCTGGCGACCAGTGTGCGCGAGTTCGGGGCAGCAACTGCCGCGAGTGGCCGCATGCTGACTGATGCCGTCAAGACCCTGGCGGATGTGATGCGGGCGCACACCAGGACAACAGGGGCACTCACTGCTGCCACACGCGCTGTCTCAGGCAGGCATCGCCAGGGCAGCCGCCGCGCTGGATCATCCCAGCAAGCCACCCCTCGGCTGATTGTTGCGGATCCTGCAGTGCGGGCCCGGCCGAGTGCCACCGCGACACAGCACCAGCCAGCGCATCCCAGACGCCAGCTGGCCCACATTGTGCCACCCGTCGCCGCCATTCCCCCACTGGGGCGTCAAGGGCAAGCGGCTGCAGCTGATGGTGGCCAGGCTCAGGTGCGCCACTCAGCAGACTGCCCCTCGAGGCCCAAACGCCGTGTAGGCCGCCCCCCAGCGGCATCTGGCGGAAGGGCATCTGAGCCTCAGGCGCCTTCCCCCAGCCTCGCAGCAGCCACTGGGCAGAGCTTGCGAAGGAGCAGCAGGCCGGGCAGGGGAGGCAAAAGGCTGGGCAAGGTCTCGCCCTCGCGGGCCACTCAGTAGAGGGTGTGGCCAGCTTTCCTTTTATATGGTGGTGGCCATCTTTATTTTGCCCATGGTTGTGTTGTTGGAGGGCTTATGTTTTGCGTTAGGCCGACGTTGAGGCCCGGTTTGAAGAAATGTGGAGTGACTCCTCCCCAGTTTGTGGGAGTGAGTCGTTTGTTGGGCTTTTTGTGGGGCCCGATTATTGTTTTTGGGGATTCATGTGGGAAGGGCTTTTCATTTTTGTGTAATAAATAATTATCTTTATTCATGCAGTCTCCATGGTTGTTCTTCTTCGTGTTTGTTGGCTTCGCCGGCTGAGGGCTTGCGGAGCGGCTGCATTCATCTTCCCTCATGGCCCCTGGCCATTCCCTGACAGGGGGCTTAGAAGTACCGTGTAATAAGGTGGCGTCGTGCGGCCCTTGGCCCTGGTCGCTCCCTCCTGGGAACGTACTCCTGCTCCTCCTCCTCCTCCTCCTCATGCTCCTCCTGCTCCTCCTCCTGAGGTGCTGGTCCAACGTCAGGTGGCAGTGCCTGAGTCCTGCGGATAGCCAGGTTGTGTAGCATGCAGCAAACCACCACAAATTGGGAGACCCGGTCCGGCGAATACTGGAGAGCTCCTCCGGAGCGATCAAGGCAGCGGAACCACTGCTTGAGGACCCCAATAGTTAGCTCGATGATGTTGCGGGTGGTTTGATGGCTCTCGTTGTAGGCCTCTTCAGCAGCGGTCCTGGGCGCGCGGAGCGGGGTCATGAGCCAGGTGCACAAAGGATAGCCTTTGTCCCCAAGTAGCCATCCTCTTGGGGGAGGCTGTGCCTGGAACATGTCATGCACAGTACTCTGCCGCAGGATAAAGGCATCGTGGCTGCTGCCTGGGAAGCTGGCATTGACTGCCATGATGCGCTGCTTGTGGTCACACACCAGCTGCACATTCAGAGAATGGTAGCCCTTCCTGTTGCAATACTGCTCGCCATGCTCCAGAGGGGCCCGCAAAGCCACATGCGTACAGTCAATGGCGCCCTGCACCAAGGGGGATTCCCCGAGTCTGGAAAATCCCAATGCGTGCTGATGCTGGCTCTCCAGGGCCATGGGGAAGGAGATGAATTGGCTTCTCCTTCTGAACAGTGCTTCGGTCACCTGGCGGATGCAGCGATGCGCACCGTCCTGGGAGATGTTTGCTATGTCCCCAGCAGCGTATTGGAAGGAGCCGGTGGCATAGAAGTTCAATGCCACCGTCACCTTCACTTCCACCGACAGAGACGTCCTGCACCTGAGCTTTGGCCGCAGATCTCGGCGAAGCAGGTGGCAGATCTCTGCAAGCACCTCCTTTCGGAATCGGAGCCTTTTAACACATCGCGCGGCACTCATGTTTAGGTAGGAGCGCTGCTGGCGGTATAGCCTGACTGGGTAAGGCCTACGTGGCTGACGCCTGTAGCCCCCTCTGCCTCTAGCCAGGGCTGCCCCTCTCACAATGCGTCTGCGAGCCCTACGGACATGGAGCTGCAGCTCCGCGTTGGCACCCCATGCAACCCCCATCAAATCCTGGCAAACACTCAAATTTCCAAAAGGCCACTTGCAGCGCTCTGGCCTGAGTCCAAAAATACCTGAGCTCTTGCTGCTTGAAACCAGTTAGCTATCCTCCTTGTTGTGTCTCCAGAAATGCGTTGCACAAGAGTGTTTTCTGAAAAAAGTCTGGCCTTTATACTGGAGAGCACGTCCCCTTTAATTTGCGCCCCCCGGGGCCCGCGCTGGTTGTGTTGCGTTCCTTTTTCCAAACGTTCATGCCGCCAGCCGCACAATGGGGCGGTCCGACTGAAGTTTGGAATCGGGGCGGCCAAAGGGCGTTGCACGAGGATGTGACGTCATTTTCTGCGCGCGCATCCGGGCGGGCGCTAAACTTTGCGCCGGCGCTAACGGGCAACTTAATTTGGGGCAGGGCACAAACTGCGCTGCGCACGGGCGCTACACGCAGAGCGCCCGAAAATCACTTCTCTTAAGGCGCTAACTGCTGGCGCTAGCAACTGAAAATCTAGCCCTTAGAGCCATTAAACTATAGGCAAAAAGGTGTGAAATATACTCTAATGGGCCGTATTTCCCGATCAGAAGCTTCCCGCGTGAGGATACCTCCGATTTGGAAAAAATCTACGGACTTACCTGAGGGCTCCCGAGGTCCGGACACTTCCGCTCCTGGGCCTCTCCAACTCGAAATGTGCAGGGCCCACGTAGCCCACAGGCGCATGCGGTTCGCAAGCCTGGGATCGCGTGGGCCATGGGGAGCCAATCAAAGAAGGGACTCTCCCTTCATACACTTGACAGGTAGGCCTGTCAAATATATGAATGGAGATCACCCCAAAAACACATTAAAACATTAAAAAAAAATTAATTGAAATTACAATACATTAAGGGGGAGAAATTCGGTATCGCCCTGTTTGGGGCGCTAGTATTGGCGGTTCACAAAGTTTAACGCCAGGCGCAATTTATCACAACTTCAAGCGATATTGGGTTGCAGCGCCCCTGAAGGTGATTGCTGTGCTAAATCAGGCGCTGCACGGTACTCTTAAGGCGCTAACCCGGCGGCGCTACTCAATTTCTCGGCGGCCGGGCGCAGCGCAGGTGCTGTCAATAATTGATTTCCCCGAGACACGCTGGCGCCGGCCAGCTCTTAAAGGGGTGGGTCAATTAACATCAGGGGTGGCACTACTTGTTGGCTTCTGTATACTGTAATACCGACAGTGACCACACCAGTATATAAGTGTTGTGGCAGGATTGCTGGGGCAGATTCGCCCTGACCTTCGAATAGTAAAGACCTGTTTGTTTGTTACTCCTGAAGTCTGTGTCGTTATTAACAGTACAACCCACAGACTTTACAGTGGCGACGAGTCCGATCGTACCCTGCGGCAAGACTACCAAAGCAACGAAGAGCGTCGAAGAGAGGCAACCGCCCTTGTCGTGCTGCTGAAAGAAAACACGAGGCTGCAGCAGGAGGAAGGAGGAAGACTTTAGCAACAAAAGCTTCCATTAGCAACAGGCACTGACTACCCTTCTACCACGGTGCGGAGTGAGCCGATCAGCTGGAAACAAGGCGGCCGCGGAGACTGTGAGTAGGGGAAGGTGTAGAGAATATCCGGAGGATAAGGGCTGTGCACTCGACCACGGTCAAGGGGGAACGGAGCCGGTCAGAAAGTCGGGTCCAACGGCGTCGTGAGGCAGTCGGACCTCGACCGGCAGGAAAAGCCAGGCAGCGACCGCAGCCACGAAGCGCTGAGACTGGGAGTAGGCGCGGGAAGAGAAACCCAGCCGCAGCCCGGGAGGGAAATACCGGTCTGCGAGAGGGCTGGGAGGCGAACAGGAACCGTGCGGGTGGGAGAGAGAGACAGAGCCGAGCAAGGAGAGAGAGACTGCGCGAGAGCCAGTCCAGCGGCTGAGCTGTTCTCCACCAACGGGGTACCCAGAGCTGGTGGAACCGAACGTGCGGGAGAGAGAGCGACAGAGCCGGGTACGGAGAGAGAGACTGCGCGAGAGCCAGTCCAGCGGCTGAACTGTCCTCCGTTAACGGGGTGTACCCAGCGCCGGTAGAGCCGTGCGGGCGGGAGGAAAAGACAGAGCCGAGTAAGGGGAGCTGTGCGGAAGCCAGCCCAGCGGCTGAACCTGTCCGCTGTGGGGAAAGCGTACCCCTTCCACCAGGGAAGAAACGCGGGAAGCCGCCATTAGGCGGAGAAGACGACAGAAGCGGGAAACCGCCAGTGAAGTGGGCGGGGCGAGAAGGAAAGAGCGGGAAACCGCCATTTTCGCGGGGAAAACCGCCATCTTAGAAATAAACAAATAAATAAGAATACTTAAAGAAATACTTGTGTTGTACCCAAGGAAAGGAAGATGCCTAAGCGGGCGGACATCAACGAGTTCAATTCGGAGATAGAAGACTGGGCCACGTACGTAGAACGTATTGAGATACATTGTAAGGCTAACAAAATAGCTAAGGATGAAAAAGCTTTAACCTTACTTAACATGATGGGGGCGAAAACATTCGGGTTGTTGAAGCATCTTCTCTCACCAGCTAAACCGGCAGATCAGACTTTCGATGATATGGTAGCAGTGCTGAAGGATCACTTGAACCCCACACCGTTGATGCTGGCTGAACGATTCAAATTCTACGCAAGAACGCAGAGGAAAGACGAAAGCAATGCGGAATACTTGGTCGAACTGCGTAGGCTAGCGAAATACTGCCAGTTCGGAGGGAATCTGACAGAGGCACCGCGTGACAAGTTCGTATGCGGATTGTCCAAAGAAGGAACGCAGAAGCGACTACTGGAAGAAAATGACCTCACACTGGACAGGGCTGTCCTCATAGCTGCATCGCACGAAGCCGCAGCGAAAGGAACGGCGGAAATGCAGCTAAAGGCGGCGGCACTAGGGGTGGACCAAATTACTTCGAGCACAATAAAATGCTACCGTTGTGGGAAGACAACACACGACCAGAATCAATGCTGGTTTAAAAACCAAGAATGCAGGAAATGTGGCAAGATCGGGCACATAGCTAAGGTATGCCGGTCAGGAGCAACGCACAACAATAAGGAGTCACCACAAAAATGGTACGGGAAGGTGCAAGAGGTGACTAAGAAGAGTCTGAGGGAACAGAAGTCGGTCTCACACTCCAAATGCAAAGGACTGGACAGTCTGAGAATTCACAACGTGAGCAATGAAGCTGACTGACAAACTATCTGGATAACGCTACAGATTGCAAAGGTCCAAGTAAAAATGGAAGTGGACACCGGATCGGCGTTTCCACTACGGGATACGGAACTAGTACTACAGACATACACGGGGCACAAAGTATTCCCCATCGGAAAGATAGAAGTAAAGGTGAGATACAAGGATAAAGATCATCACCGGTTGGACCTGTATGTATTGCCTGAGGGAGGACCACCACTTCTGGGACGGGAGTGGATCCGAAAAATAAAGTTGGACTGGCAGTCACTAAACACCATGACGGTGGATTCCGGAAAAGAGGATGTCAAACCTGAACGGTTGTCCAGAATATTGGACGAAGCTAAGGAGGTATTCCAGCAAGGACTGGGAACACTGCGAGGAATTAAAGCAAAGGTTAAGATTGCAGAAAATGCAAGCCCAAAGTTTTTTAAGGCCAGATCGGTACCTTACGCAATACGACCAGCTGTGGAGGCAGAACTGGAAGAACTTGAACGATCAGGGGTTCTGTCAAAAGTGGACTGGAGTGAGTGGGCCACGCCCATTGTTCCCGTCATGAAGTCCTCACCAAGTAATAAGCCAGGGGGACCGGGGAAGGTCCGTATCTGCGGAGATTTCAAGATCACTGTGAATCCGGTGCTTCACACGGTACAATACCCGCTTCCGCGGATTGAAGATATCTTTGCTTCGTTGGCTGGAGGGAAGCATTTCACGAAAATAGATCTGGCTCAAGCATATCTACAGATGGAGGTCGAGGAAGAGTCACGCCAGTACCTCACCATCAACACTCACAGAGGCTTGTATCGCTACAATAGACTGGTCTTTGGGGTAGCTTCGGCGCCAGCAATTTGGCAGAGGGCCATGGAACAGGTGTTACAAGGAATTCCAAGCACGCAGTGCTACTTAGATGACATTTTAATCACGGGAAAAGATGAGGAAGAACACCTCACGAATTTGAAACTGGTACTCACCAGGTTGAAGGAGTATGGCCTTCGGGTTAATCGCAAGAAGTGTGAGTTCTTCCAAAAACGGATCTCATACTGCGGTCATGTCATTGACCGAGAGGGACTGCATAAGTCACCTGAAAAGATAGAAGCGGTCGTGAAGGCCCCCGCTCCAGGAAACATATCACAGTTAAGATCATTCTTGGGGTTGATTAATTACTATCACAAGTTTCTGCCAAATTTATCCACGGTGCTGCATCCGCTGAATGACCTGTTGCGGAAAGAAACACCATGGAAGTGGAGTGAAGAATGCAAAAAGGCTTTTCGCAGAAGCAAGGAGTTGATTACCTCTGAAGAAGTGTTGGCTCATTTCAACCCAGCATTACCCCTTCGTCTAGCTTGCGATGCTTCCCCGTACGGAATTGGGGCAGTACTCTCGCACAGGCTACCAAATGGCTCGGAAAGGCCAGTGGCTTTCGCGTCCCGATCATTGACACCCGCGGAGCGAAATTACGTCCAAATCGATAGGGAGGCCCTCAGTCTTGTGTGGGGCGTGAAGAAATTCAACCATTGCCTACAATGTAAAAAGTTCACATTGCTGACAGACCACCAGCCGTTGGTGTCCATATTCAACCCAAATAAGGCCGTTTCCACCATGACAGCACAAAGGTTACAAAGGTGGTCCGTGTTACTTGGGGCACACCAATACGAAATTGAGTACAAAAGGTCTAAACAGCATGGAAATGCTGATGGGTTGTCCCGCTTGCCATTGCCGATGGTAGAAGAAGCGAGTATAGTGGACCCAGTAGAGTTGTTCCACTCATCCATAGTGGAGTGTCTACCGATAACAAACTCAATGATTGAGAATGAGACAAGGAATGACCCGACTCTTTCACGAGTCTATGATGTAACGGTGGAGGGATGGCCAGCACAGAGCGAACCAACACTGCAAGCATTTGCACAGAGGAAAGAACAACTGTCAGTGTGTCGAGGAACCCTGATGTGTGGATCTAGAGTGGTGATTCCACCCAAACTCCAAAAGAAAGTGCTAAAGGAGCTGCACGAAGGACATCTGGGTGGAGTAAAGATGAAGAATCTAGCAAGAGCGTTTGTGTGGTGGCCAGGCATTGATGGAGACATAGAGGAGATCACGAAGAACTGCCTAGGATGTCAGAGGGTTCAGAACGCGCCACCCCAGGCTCCTCTGCATCCATGGGAGTGGCCCTCATCGCCTTGGCAAAGAGTACACATCGACTTTGCTGGTCCATTTATGGACTCGATGTTTCTAATAGCGATGGATGCCCACTCCAAGTGGCCGGAAGTAATTAAGATGACCACCACCACGACGGAAAAAACCATCACAGTGTTAAGGACTATGTTTGCTCGGAATGGCCTGCCGGAACAGATCTGTTCTGATAATGGACCACAATTTGTGTCCGAAGAATTCAAGAAGTTCTTAAAGAGCAATGGGGTTAAACATTACACGTCAGCCCCATACCATCCCGCCTCCAATGGATTGGCTGAAAGGTTTGTCCAGACCTTCAAGAAGGCCGTAAAGGCCATGAGTAATGAAAACATAAGTCTACAACATAAGGTGGATAGCTTTTTGTTGGCATACCGAAATGCAACACATGCGGTCACAAATCAAACTCCCGCAATGATGTTTTGTAATAGACGCCTAAGATGCCGGCTGGATTTACTAAAACCAAACGTCAGAAGAGACGTAGAGAACCGGCAATTCCAGGGCATGAATGACAGGGTCACTAGATCTTTCCAGATCGGTCAACGAGTTTTGGCCCGGGACTACCGTACTGAGAAATGGCAGCCTGGAACTATTGGGAAAAGGCTGGGGCCGTTGATGTACACCGTGGACATTGGAGACAATATAATAAGGCGTCATGTTGACCAAATCATAGGGTCCGCCACAAATGGGCAACCGACTTCACCACTTTCTCCGGGTAAGGTTGAGACTGAGATACCCAGAACACCTACTTCCGATCTAGTGATACTGGAGTCAGCTGAACCTGACACGGCTTTTCAAGCCGAATCGAACTTGCCAAAAGCACTTCCTAGCCCGCCTGAAATGACGACACCACTGCGGCGTTATCCGGACAGAATCCGGAAACCCCCAGAAAGACTGAATCTATGAACTGTCTTACATAAACCTGTATATATGTTAGAATGTATGTTCACTATGGACTTAGTATGTTGAAAGCTAAAAAGGGAGGATTGTAGTGTATGTACCTGTCTACCTTTAAGGAAACTATTGTATGTAACCGTTCACCTTTAAGAGAACTACTTTAGGGGTGGCACTACTTGTTGGCTTCTGTATACTGTAATACCGATAGTGACCACACCAGTATATAAGTGTTGTGGCAGGATTGCTGGGGCAGATTCGCCCTGACCTTCGAATAGTAAAGACCTGTTTGTTTGTTACTTCTGAAGTCTGTGTATTTATTAACTGCACAACCCACAGACTTTACATCCTGCACCTTATCTGAGGCTGCAGATCTGGCTGAAGCAGGTGGCACAGCTCAGTCACAACCTCCTTTCTAAAGCGCAGCCTTCTGTTACACTGCTCCTCCGACATGTTCATGTAGGAAAACTGCTGTCGGAAAACCCTGGCAGCGTAAGGTCTGGTGTGGCGACGTCTGTTGGCCCTCCTCCGTCTGGCCATGCCTGCCCCTCTCTCCCTGCGTCTCTGTGTCCTTTCCAGATGATTCAGCAGCAGGACGTTCCCCTCCAATGCAGCCCCCATAATAAGTGCGCACAGAAAGTCTCCCCGTTTGAAATGCTCACCAACAGCAAGGTGATGGTCAGAAGGCTGAAGTTCTTCTGCCAGCACTGGATCAGTGGTGAAATGGCTCTCAGTGTGCAGCTCAGCAACTCTCTGTAACTCTCGAGGAAGTTGTGCTCCAAAAATTGCTGCCGCTTTTATACCACAGCAGTCCCCTTTAAAGAACGCCCCCCCAGCCCGACAGCGACTGGGGAACGTTCCAGGTAAGCTGTCCTTATTAGCGCCAGGCAGAACAGAGGGGCGCGCCACTGAATTTCCGGTCCGGGGTGCCCAAAAGGCGTTGCACACTGAAATGACATCATGATCTGCCTGCGCTCATGAGCGGGCGCTAAGATTTAGCGCCGGCGCAAAATGTCCGCTCAATATGGGAAGAGGCACAGGGTTCGCTGCGCCCGGGCGCTAGTTGGTTACCGCCTCACTTCTCGGCCTCTTTAGGCGCTAATGTGTGGTGCAACCAACCGAATTTCTCCCCCTAAATATTTTTAATTAAAATTAAAATTTTTGAAAAAAATAATTAAAGTTTTTTACGGGGCTAAACTTACTTTTTTTTAAATTATTTTTAAATGATGAGTGAAAACATTTTTTTTTACTTTTTTCAAATCTTATGCTGGTAAAAGTAGGCCTTACTCCTGCTTTTACCAGGCATAAGATTTCTAAGGGTTTTCAGCGGGCGGAGGTTCACCAGAAAGCGAAACTATCCGCCCGCGGAGGCCCTTCTCTAGGGCAGGCGAACGATCTGTCAAGAGCATTCTTGACAGATCGGAAATGCCGGTTTTCAGCGCATGTGCTTGGCATGCCTGAAACTGGCATTTCCGATGTCCCTACGGGTGTGTACACAGTCCATACACACCCATAGAGATCGGAATATACTGCCCAATATGCTTGGATTCCTTGGTGATGTTTCATGGGCCATGCTAGTAGCAAGAACCTGTCAGTTGTATCCTAACGCAGTTGCATCCACTTTAGTACACAAGTTTTTTTCTAGTCAAGAACAGGAAGCAGTCTCACCACATTGCAAACTTTGACTCCAATGGAGGACTCTGCCATCGACATCATTGTCAGAGGGACAATATGCAGCATTGAAGATGGCAAGGCTGGAAGCCATGCACAGCAAGGTGTTTGGCATTTCCCTTCCTTTTCTTATTCCACTTAACTCTCCAGCTCACACACGCAGCATCACAACTTATGCCTACATTGCACTGCCACTCATCTGCTACTGCTTGCCCTTGCCATTACCTGCTTATCCTTGTCCCACTGCCCTTTTTCTAGGTCCTTCAGCTGACTTGGGCCCTGCATCTGAACAGACTGAAGGGGATACAATCCTTAAGATGTACGTCACTCACTCGTACCTTTCTAGGCACCAGTACAAAAATCAGCACCCTGGGTAGTATAGATAGTGAGTCAGAGGGTCTGCACAGGGTCATTCACAGAGCACAAGAGAACTGGAGCAAGGGGAAAGGACAGTCCAGGAAACAACTGATATCACAGCTCTACCGAAGAGGACAGAGATGGTGGACTAGGAATTGGATCATGCTGCATAAAACAGGCAAGTAAAGCTTGATAAATACAAAATGTCATTATATAATCCATTTTCCGATAACAAATGCTTTGTCCATCAGTTTTTGTTAACAATAGATTTCAACTTTTGACAATAAATATCAACATTTTGACTTACTCTGAAATGTCCTGATGTATTTATGAAGCCAGAAACAACTAAAATCAAGTGTCTACAGGAAACCAAATCTGATAAATTTAGTGACCAATTTTGGAACACTATGAATAAATTTTCATCTTCACTGCATGGGTGATAAACTGGTGGGGAGTGGATCAAATGGAATGAAAGGTCTTATAGCGAGCGGGCTATCCACTCCACCAGATTACTGTCCATTCAGTGAAAACAAAAATTACCCCTCTGTAAACATCAATGTGTTGTTGACAAATTCCTAGGTTTTGATATTAAATAGAAATTATGGCCTAGAAATTCAGTTGGGCGTGCCGCCGCTAGCGCCTTAGGAGGAGTAGATCTCGAGCGCTAGGCGCTTATCGCCCGGGCGCAGCGCGATCTGCGCCTCTCCCCAACTTCAGGACACATTTAGCGCCGGCGCAAAGTCTTAGCGCGCGCCCTGCTGCGCGCGCAGATCATGACGTCATTTAATAGTGCAACGCCCTCTGTGCGCCCCAAACCGGAACTTCACTCGCGCCGGCCCATTGTGCGCCGGGCGGCCCGAGCGACTGTGAAGTGGAACGGTACACAGGCCAGCCGGGCCGCGGGGAGCGTAAATTAAAGGGCACTTACCCAGCAGTATAAAGGCCAGCCATTTTGCAGCATTCACTCTTGAGCAACGGTTTTTTGGACAGAGACCAAGGAGGAGAGTTTACTGGTTTGGACCAACACTTGGACAGGTATTTTTGGCTCAGGCCAGAGCTTACCAATTATCTTTGCCTTCATTCAGAGCTCAGTGTTTGCCAGCATATAATGGGGGCTGCATTGGGTGGCAACGCAGAATTTCAGCCTTATGCCAGAAGGGCTTACAGATGCCGTGAGAGAGTGGCAGCCCTGGCTAGACGCAGAGGGGGCAACAGGCGTCGCCAACTGAGGCCTTACCCACGCAGGGTATACCGCCAGCAGACCTCCTTTCTGACCATGTCTGCCGCGATGTGTGTTAGGAGGCTGCGATTCCGAAGGGAGGTGGTTGCAGACATCTGCAGGCTGCTTCAGAGAGATCTGCAGCCACAGCTGATGCGTAGGACGTCTCTGTCGGTGGCAGTGAAGGTGACGGTGGCTCTCAACTTCTATGCCTTCGGCTCCTTCCAATCCGCTACTGGGGACATCGCTAACATCTCCCAGTTCGCCGTGCATTGCTGCATCCGCCAGGTGACCGAAGCCCTTTTCAGAAGGAGACATCAATTCATCTCCTTCCCCATGACCCTGGACAAGCAGCAGCAGCGTGCAGTGGGGTTTGCAAGAATAGCGGGCTTCCCCATGGTGCAGGGCGCCATTGACTGCACGCATGTGGCTTTGCGGGCACCTCTTGAGCATGCCGAGGATTACCGCAACCGGAAGGGCTACCATTCCCTCAATGTACAGCTGGTGTGTGACCATAGGCAGCGCATCCTAGCTGTCAATGCCCGCTTTCCAGGCAGCAGCCACGATGCCTTTATCCTGCGACAGACAACTGTGGCTGACATGTTCCAGGCACAGCCTCCCCCAAGAGGATGGCTTATCGGGGACAAAGGCTATCCTTTGTGTACCTGGCTCATGACCCCGCTCCGCGCGCCCACGACCCCTGCTGAAGAGGCATACAACGAGAGCCATCAAGCGACGAGGAACCTCATAGAACAAACAATCGGCATGCTCAAGCAACGGTTCCGCTGTCTCGATCGCTCCGGGGGAGCCCTCCAGTATTCGCAGGATCGAGTCTCCCAATTCGTCGTCGTTTGCTGCATGCTGCACAACCTGGCTATCCGCAGGACTCAGGCACTGCCACCTCACGTTGGACCATCACCTCAGGAGGAGGAGCAGGAGGAGCATGAGGACGACGAGGACGAGGAGTACCAGCCCAGGAGGGACGCACAAGGTCCAAGGGCCGCCCGTCGGCGGCTTATTGAACGTCACTTCTAGGCCCCCTGTCAGGGAATGGCTTGTGCCAATGATAGAACATGATTGCAGCCGCTCCGCAAGCCCTCAGCCGGTTAAGGCAACAAACACTTCAAAGATCAAACATGGACAATGTGAATAAATAAAATGCTTTATTGTACAAACTCTGGGCCCTTCCCACATGAAAACCAAAAACAGACGAAACCCCCAAAAAACACTCAAACAAATTACTCGCTCCCACAACCTGGAGAGGATTAACAAAATAGGGCAACTAAAATGGCCGTCATTCTCGGCCTTCGTCCAAAACAAACATCACATCATCAGCCTTCAAAAAACAAACATCCAATTCTCGGCCTCAAGAAACAAACACAAATGGCCACACATTCGACTATTTGGCCCGCTAGGGCGATGCCTTGGCCATCTTTGGGTGGCCCCTGCCCGCCCTGCTGCTCTGCCTCAAAGTAAGGCCATTGGCTGCTGCAAGGCTGCGGGCAGGCTCCTGAGGGGCACATGTCGTGACGGCAGATGCCCTTGGGGGTCGGCCTAGTCGAGGTCTGGCCATCGAGCGGGCGGCTGTTGATTGCTGCAGCTGTGGCTGGTCAGCATCAGTCACTGCAGCAGCTCCTGGCAGCTCCACTGGGGGACTGGCAGTGGCGGCTGGAGGAATGGCGGCAAGCTGGCGGCTGGCAGGTGCTCGCTGGTCGCCTGAGACACTGGCACTCGCCCGGGCCAGCACTGCAGCATGCGCACCAATCTGCCGAGGGACAGACCGCTGTGCTGCTGCAGTGCGCCGGGTGCCCTGGCGATGCCTGGCTGACACAGCGAGTGTGGCAGCAGTGAGTGCCCGTGTTGACCTGTTCACTGACCGCATCAGAGCAGCCAGTGACTGGACGGCACCACTGATCACCTGGCCAGTCGCTGACAGAGCTGCCCCGAATTCCGCCCGACTCGCTGCCTGATCTGCCCGGTATTCCGCTCGACTGGTGGCCTCTGAGGGCCCGAACTCGGCCACACTCCGAGAGAGGGAATCGATGGACTCAGGCAACCGTGCCACTGCCGCCATGAGCTCCGTGTGCCGGCGCTCCGAGTCCGCGGACAAGTCTTCGAGGCGTTCCATCTCCTCGGCGAAGAGCATCTCCTGACTGGAGGCCGGACTCTCCCTCTGGGGAGAAGGCCGCCGAGCTGGCCGACCCTTCCTGCATTGCTGGAGGCTGCTGGGCCCAGCAATTGGACTCCCCTCCGACGCATCCCCCCTCTGGGGAGAAGGCCGCCGAGCTTCCACCCCCCTCCCGCCTTTCTGCAGCCCGCAGGTCCCAGGAGCTCCCCTCCCCTTCGACACTTCCGCCACGCTGCCCTCCAGGGAAGACGTGTCCCCTACATTGGCCTGGGTGGCCGCGGCTGAGGGTTCCCCTGATGGGCCGCCTTCCTCTTGCTCTTCCTCCTGCTCCTCTTCGGAGGGTCTGTCACTGGCAAGTTGAGGGACCTCCTCTTGACCATCTGAAAGCAGGAAGGCACAAGAGTAGCTTTAGAGTGAGGAGAGGGCGTCAGTGCGGGATGCAGGAGTGGTGGCATTCAGCGCATTGGTCGGACAGTGGCAAAGGATGTAGATCTGATGCGCAAGTGGGACGAGAGAGGTGCAAAAGGTGATGTCCTTACCATTGCTGCCCAGAACAGGGTCGGCATCTCCACATGCAACGGGCCCAATCACCCGGCCACCCATGAGGCGCTCCACGCGATGTTGCAGGTCGGTGAGTGGCTGGATATGGGGTCGGCCTCCCCCGGTCGCAGTCCGGCTCTTGCGATTATTCGCCAGCTTGGCCTGCAAGAGATAGGACGGCCTCTAAGTACAGTGTGTCGCCGTGATCTTGTGTGCACTGCCTCCCATGGTGGAATAGCCTGGCCAGTGTGTTGCCATGATCTGGTGTGCACTGCCTCCCATGGTGGAATAGCCTGGCCAGTGTGTCGCCATGATCTGGTGTGCAATGCCTCCCATGGTGGAATAGCTTGGCCAGTGTGTTAAGTGCAGAATGTGCAATTGATGCTCATGCCTGTCCCATAGCTGCTGGATGAAGGCTGGCCATTAGAGCTTTCAGGTCCCTTTTCCCATAATGTGAGGTGCACATGCAAGGATGAGGAGGTCACTGGAAAGGGTACTCACTCTGACAATGCGTGTGAGGTCATTTAACTTTTTGCGGCATTGGGCACCGGTCCTGGGGACGTCGCTGTTGGCTGACAGCTTGCTGGCGACATGCCTCCAGGCTCTCCTGTAGACGCGGACCGTCGCCTTCTTGCCATCGTCCGGGTACAAAACATGGCGCCTCTTCGCCACAGCAGCAAGCAGCACACTCAGATCACGCTCTGAGAAACGCTGCGCACGTTCACGGGCCTTCTCCATGTCTTCAGGCGCTATTTGGGTCCAGCAGCAGTGTTCAGGCCTAGCTGGAGGGCTCCACTATCCAGGGCGTGGCAGCAGACACAGTCGACCCTTCCCCCTTAAGAGCTGGCCGGCGTCAGGGTGTCTGCTGTCAATCACGAGATGGCCGCACCTGCGCTGCGCCCGGCCTCGGCGCTATCGATCACCACCTCCGGCTTAGCGCCCAAAGAGAGGCGTCCAGCAGCAGTTTTAGCGCTCGCCCGAACTCCTAGGGCGAAGCTAATGAATATTGGAGAAGTGGCATCGATTTGGCGGCGGCCGCAAACTTTAGCGGACGCCCCACTTTAGCGCCCCAAAAGTGGCGTCAATGAATTTCTAGGCCTATATCTTTTTTTTCCAATTGCATTGCAGAATTAATGACTGAAACTAATTAATATTAAGTTCTTTTATCAGTAACAGAGATGAAGATGAGATTCAAAGATTAAAGCACCAATTTTAACAAGGGCCATGGGGTGAGCATCAGGCCATTTTAATTCCCAGGCTTTGTTTAAATATGACAGGCCAGACTCGAGCCATACCTGGCATCAATGACATCAGGCCAGCTAGTGGGAGTCAGGCAAGGGCCTGCTGGAGGAAACAGCCAAGTACCTGTGGGAACCGTCCCTGGCAGTCAGCTAAGTGATGGGGGGATAAGCGATGATGGGAGAGAGAAGCCCAGGGCCTTCGTTATCCTTAAGGAAACTTTTTCAAATAAATGACTTACCTTTTCGGTCCCCTTTTGGGCCTGCTGCTCCTTCGCACCCAATGCTCCTGGCAAGGCTGGTACCGGGCGCCGAACACAGCTCTCTACAGTGAAACTAGTGTTGGGTCTGAGTGATGTCATCAGACCCCGACTTTTAAATTTCAATGAGGCCATAGCCTGCCTGGTGCAAGGGTCTTGCTGGCTGGTAAGAATGCTTTTGTTAAAATGCTGTGTGGCACAAGGCCAGCGAGGATCGGGTGAGTAGGCTGGAGCAAGAATTTTAACTCCCCACTGCACACAGGTCAGGCCATTCTGCACTGAGGAGTGGGTGGGTTGCAAATGAAAGCCAAACTTTCCTGAAGTCTTGCAGCTGGCTCAAATGTTGCATTGGAAGAAACCTGGTAGTAGGTCACCTGCTTGTAGTCTTTGCCACAGTTAATCATGACCATCGAGTGCAGCAAAGAGCCAAAGAGCCAAAGGTATATACGCTAGCCAAAGAATTCTCCTTCCATATATTGGAGAAAAAAGATTATAGAAAGAATTTCTCTTGCGCTATTTCTAAGTAAAGACAGACTGACAGAGCTGTTGATATCAAAAGCAAATGAGAGCGCTAAGTTTCCATTGAGTCAATGAAGCCTGTCCAGTAGAAATTTCAAAAGAACCATATGGCATCAACATCAGCAAATTTCTAACCAATTTTCCAATCTATTTGGTCTAAGTTCCTGTGTTATTAAATTATTGTGGTCCATGGAAAACATATTCAGGAATCACATTTTAAAAACTAAATATTGCTTTTTCAATGGAAATGTTTATTTTCTCTGTTTAATTATGTGGTAAAGGACTCTATTTTCATGTATTCTTTTGTGCACAAACGTAATATTCAAGATGTTGAGGGATTATGATAAGGTAAATAGTAATAGATTGTTTACTGTGGTCAGTGAGACAGTAACAAAGGACACAGATTTATGATAACCATAAAAATAATTAAAGAGGTCAGAAAAAGGGTCTTTACACCTTTCAGTGATTTATGTACAAGGACACCCAGGTCCCTCTGAATACCAATATTTCTCAATATCTCACCATTTAAAAATATTTTGTTTTTCTCTTTTTCCGACCAAAGTTGATAACTTCACATTTCTCCACATTATATTCCATCTGCCATGTTCTTGCCCACTCACTTAGCCTGTCACTATCCCTTTGGAACCTCTTTGCATCCTCCTCACAACTTACTTTCCCACCTACCTTTGTATCGTCTGCAAACTTGGATACATTACACTCGATTGTAAATAGCTGAGGCCCAAGCAATGATCCTTGCGGTACCCCACTAGTTACAGTCTGCCAGCCCTAAAATGACCCGTTTATTCCTACTCTCTGTTTTCTGACGGTTAACCAATCCTCAATCCAGTGCCGCAATGAATAATGCATCTGACTACAGATCAGAAGATTGAATGTTTACCTCATACCTGGCTCGAATGTTTTCCGGCATGGACTGATTGGGCCGAATGGTCTGTTTCTGTGCTGTATATCCTATGTAATATATTATCCTCAATCCCATGAGCCCTAGTTTTGTGTAATATCCTCTTGTGTGGCACCTTATCGAATGCCTTCGGAAAATCCAAATACACCACATCCACTGGTTCTCCTTATCTACCCTGCTAATTATAACTTCTAAAAACTCTATTAGATTTGTCAAGCATGATTTCCCTTCCATAAACCAGTGTTGACTCTGCCAGACTAGGAGCTAGAAATTGCGTAGCACCCCATTTGAGGTGATAACTTTTGCGGGAGCGCAAAAGTATCGCCAGATGAAAAACATTTGAATCTGCCAGGAACTTCCACTTTAGCGCTCTAAGAGGGAAGTGGAGCGCTAGATCAAGCGCTACCACTTCCCTTAGAGCGCTAAAGGGAGAGAGGGTCGGCAGCGACAGAGCGCTGCACAATGTTCGGGGCAGCGCTGCCAGTTTTACAGGCTCCTTCCCTCCCTTAAAGGGAAGGGCCAATGCTGCGTTGAAGGAATCCTCAGGCTGTGTCTGTTGGGTGATGGCACCTGCGATACGCGCATTGCAGCCCCAAGCACTCTAAGAGAGTGCAGGGCTAAGCAATTGCTGGGTACAAAAAAAATCAAAAAACACCAGAATGGGGACATTAATAAATTTTGCCCTACCTGACCACTACTGCCTTTAATTAGCATTCCCCAAGCGGCCATCCACGGTGACAACACCTCCTGCAGCTGCCGTTGTTGTTGCCCGGCGATGCTGCAGGGGGCGGAAACAAATTTAAGATCTGGGGTGATAACGGCGTGCTGCGCGCCAGATGACGTCACGATCTACGGGGCGCAACAGAGCGAGGTGGTAAGTCTTAGCGCCAGCGCAAAACCGCCAGGGAAGATCGCGTGCATCGCTGATTTCACCATGCCCGGTCAGTAACCCCTTAGCGCCCTGTTAGCACCCCCCACAGGCTCTAACGGGAGGCGCAAAGCAGCCGAATTTCTAGCCCTAGGTATCTTGTGAAAGAAATACCGATGCAAACTTGATGGATAGAATTATTTGACGCTGTATTGCAAGAAATTGATCCACATAACAGAGGTTGCATTATGAATATTATCCTGATTATCCGTAGTGTTACAAGTTTTAGGTCTATTTGAGGTATTCCCTTGTGTACAGCAGTGATTCACCAGTAGGCCAGTCAGTGAAACCAGCTACCTCTCCCCCCTATCCTTGGGGTGTGGTTTTAAAGAAATCATCGCCTTCTATTCTCGAAATGAGAAAAGGACATCCTAGCTTGCCTTCTATTTTCAAAATGAGAAAAGGACATCCTAGCTTGGGGTAAGACAATTAGCTTTCATTGTATCAGTTTGAAATAGACTGTAAGCTGCAACATTTCACACACTGACTCATCTGGCTTTAATATGCATCTTCAATGCCTGCAGCCTGTTTTTTTTAAAAACAGCAAATTCACTTTGCTTTAAAACACAACACCTAGACATAGCTTATTAACAAGTCCTTTACTTGAAGAAAAAAATTATCAAAAATCTTGAATTGTGACAAGGAGTGAAAGATTAATCTGGGAATCATAAACCATTTAGACTTCAGATTTTACAGTGCAGAAGGAGGCCATTTAATCCTGTGCCTCTGCTAGGTCTTGAACTGCAGCTATCTACTCTAATCCTATTTCCCTGCCCTTTCCCAGTAATCCTTTTATATTCTTCCTTCTCAAATATTTATTCAATTCCCTTTAAATGATGTTATAGTCTGCTCAATAGCCACTTGTGGTAATGTAATTCAGAATCTAATAATAATCTGTGTAAAAAGATTTCTTCTAACGTCAGCCTTTGTTCTTTGAATGCTAATTCTGAGTCAATGCCCACTTGCTACAAATTCATCAACGAGTGAAAACAATAGCCCCAAAATTGTTGTCAAAATAACGTTGCGGCTAATAGCGCTCAGCGTTATTTATGTGCAAATGCCACAGCAACTTCAGGTAAGGGAAGATACGTGATTAAATGAAGAAATTGAAAAGAAATTGTTGGAGATGTGTCACTCCACCATTAGCTTCGCAAAAACAGCATCTCGCTGTCTGCCTCACCATTCAAATTCATTGAGCGACGTGAAGTTCCTATACTTGCACAGTAGATATGAAGTAAACTCAGCACAAATAGATAAGTCACGCCATTTCAAGTCTAAGTAATGATGTGATATGTGTTAATTACTGCCAGTTCTCTGACACTGAAAATTAACTATTGAAAGCGTGGAGTCTCATTCCTTCAGATTTGAGTTGTTGTTGAAGATTTAAACAAAAAATTTAATCAAAATTTTTTTTAACTTTTTCTTTCTATCTCTTTTTTCTCTCTCTTTAATCCATTCTTTTTTTCCCTCTCTTTATTTCTCTTCCTGTACCTGATTTGACATTGAATTCACCCTCTCTAATTTACACTTCCTTGTTCATACCTTGCACTGTTCATTTCACAATCCTTCAATCTGATTGGTTAAGGAGATACACAGTTGCTTGTCCTGCTCACTCAGACCCCAGGTGCCCTGTAGCGGTTGCCACGCCAAATCAATCTTGCACTTCCAGCAACTTGCCATGCATTTGTTGAGCAGTTACAGGAATTTTTGTGCCATTCTTTTATTATGTGCCCTCTTATAACCATTCATAATTTTGAAAATATGCTTTTAGCGGGAGCCTCATCCAGGGCCTGAAGCATTACCATAAATATTACAGTGGTCGGGAATGCAGCGAGATCTCGATTTTTAGGATTTTAACTCCTTGTCTGATTCTTTACTGCCCATCGGGGGAGGAGGGGTAAAGTCAATGGAAAGTAAAGTCAGGCAGGTATAAACTGGGCAGCCCATCTGAACCTATCATTTTCCCGTCGGGTTAACTCCTTAGAATTTACTATTGTTTGTAACTTTTGCTGCTTTGTTAGTGTGCTATAAGTCCTATTTGTGCTGATTCTCACAGAATGGTAATAATGTCTTGCGATGTTACCAAAGGGCATTAATGAGTTTTAGTGCACAGTAATTTTCCAGGAATAAGCAGACCCAGTAATTAAATATAAAAGTATTTATCAGCTTTTATTTTCTGAAACGATACATACCTGAAATAAAAACAGAAAATGCTGGAAATGCACTGCTGGTCGATCAGTATCTATAAACAGGCTAAAATTTTGGGTGTAGACCCTTCATAAGAACCTGAAGAAGGGTATATACCTTCAACAGTCTAACAAAGTGACTATATCTGAAACATGGTGCTGTCTTTTTATGATTTTGTATGCTATGTTTCTTTCAGTTTCTATTTCAATATAATTATAAAATTTACACGAGTCAAACTCTGGATCTAATGGAGATGTGACTGTGACCTTTTTACAAGGTTAAAACAACATAAATGCGGCCCTTCTAAAAAAATGGTTCCATATGGATTTGAAGTAATTGATAGAAGGATTAGAGGGGAGTTGAGGAGAAATTTTTTCACCCAGAGGGCGGTGGGAATCTGGAACGCACTGCCTGAAAGGGTGGTAGAGGCAGAAACCCTCATTGCATTTAAAAAATACTTGGATATGCACTTGAATTGTCATAACCTGCAAGGCTACGGACCAAGAGCTGGAAAGTGGGATTCGGCTGGACAGCTTTTTTTCGACCAGCGCAGACACAAGGGGCCGAATGGCCTCCTTCTGTGCTATAAATTTCTATGATTCTATGATAGAGTCATAGAGTCATAGAGTAATACAGCACGGATAGAGGCCCTTCGGCCCATCGTGTCCGCACCGGCCATCAAGCCCTGTCTAATCTAATCCCATATTCCAGCATTTGGCCCGTAGCCTCGTATGCTATGACATTTCAAGTGCTCATCCAAATGCTTCTTAAATGTTGTGAGGGTTTCTGCCTCCACAACCCTTTCAGGCAGTGAGTTCCAGACTCCAACCACCCTCTGGGTGAAAAAGTTCTTTCTCAAATCCCCTCTAAACCTCCCGCCCTTTACCTTGAATCTATGCCCCCTAGTTATTGACCCCTCTACTAAGGGAAAAAGCTCCTCAGCATCCATCCTATCTATGCCCCTCATAATTTTGTACACCTCAATCATGTCCCCCCTCAGCCTCCTCTGCTCCAAGGAAAACAAACCCAATCTGCCCAGTCTCTCTTCATAGCTGAAGCGCTCCAGCCCTGGTAACATCCTGGTGAACCTCCTCTGCACCCTCTCTAACGCGATCACATCCTTCCTGTAGTGTGGCGACCAGAACTGCACACAGTATTCCAGCTGTGGCCTAACCAGTGTTTTATACAGCTCCATCATAACCTCCTTGCTCTTATATTCAATGCCTCGGCTAATGAAGGCAAGTATCCCATATGCCTTTTTTACCACCTTATCCACCTGTTCCGCCGCCTTCAGGGATCTGTGTACTTGCACACCCAGATCCCTCTGACCCTCCGTCTTGCCTAGGGTCTTTCCATTCATTGTGTATTCCCTTGCCTTGTTAGTCCCCCCAAAGTGCATCACCTCGCACTTTTCCGGGTTAAATTCCATTTGCCACTGTTCCGCCCATCTGACCAACCCATCTATATCGTCCTGCAGACTGAGGCTACCCTCCTCACTATTTACCACCCTACCAATTTTTGTATCATCCGCGAACTTACTGATCATACCCTTTACATTCATATCCAAGTCATTAATGTAGACCACAAACAGCAAGGGACCCAGCACCGATCCCTGTGGTACCCCACTGGCCACAGGCTTCCAGTCACAAAAACAACCTTCGACCATCACCCTCTGCCTTCTGCCACTCAGCCAGTTTTGTATCCAATGTGCCAAGGCACCCTGGATTCCATGGGCTCTTACCTTCTTGACCAGCCTCCTGTGCGGGACTTTATCGAAGGCCTTACTGAAATCCATGTATACCACATCCACTGCGTTACCCTCATCCACACACCTAGTCACCCCCTCAAAAAATTCAATCAAATTAGTCAGACATGATCTTCCCTTGACAAAGCCATGTTGACTATCCCTGACTAATCCTTGCCTCTCCAAGTGGAGACAAATTTTGTCCCTCAGGACTTTTTCCAATAATTTTCCTACCACTGATGTTAGGCTCACTGGCCTGTAGTTCCCCGGTTTTTCCCTACTACCCTTCTTGAATAATGGTACTACATTAGCGGTTCTCCAGTCCTCTGGCACATCCCCTGTGGCCAGAGAGGTCCTGAATATATGTGTTAGAGCCCCCGCAATCTCCTCCTTTGCCTCACACAGCAGCCTGGGATACAGTTCATCCGGGCCTGGGGATTTATCCATTTTTAGGCCAGCTAAAACCGCCAATACCTCCTCCCTCTCGATGTTAATATGTTCGAGCATATCACAGTCCCCCCGCCCTATTTCTATGTCTACATCGTCCTTCTCCATAGTGAAAACAGATGCAAAAAATTCATTTAGAACCCCTCCTACATCTTCCGGCTCCACACACAGATTGCCACTTTTGTCCCTAATGGGCCCTATTTTTTCCCTAGTTATCCTCTTACCCTTAATATACTTATAAAACATCTTCGGATTTTCCTTTATTTTGCTCGCCAGTGTTATTTCATGGCCCCTCCTTGATCTCCTAATTTCTTTTTTAAGTATCCCCCTGCACTTTTTGTACTCCTCTAGGGCTTCCTCCGTCTTTAGCCTTTTGTATCTACCAAAAGCCCTCCTTTTTTTCCTAATCCATTCTCGTATATCCCCTGACATCCACGGTTCCCTGTGGTTTTTGGAACCACTCTTGACCTTTACGGGAACATGTTGCCATTGTATGATCTCAATCTCCCTTCTGAAAGCCTCCCATTGCTCCGATGCGGATTTTCCTACAAGTAGCTGATCCCAGTCCATTTTGGCCAGATCCTGCCTTATCCTATTAAAATCGGCCTTCCCCCAATTTAGAACATTTATTTCCGGCCCATCCCTGTCCTTTTCCATGACCACCTTAAATCTTACCATATTATGGTCACTATCACCAAAGTGCTCACCTACTAGCACTGGTAAGCCTGAACTTATGTACATATAATAATTAGCAGTCACCTATTGCCTTTGCTTTTACTGGTTCAACACCATTGAATTAGATAAGGTATTCAAGGAAAAACAGGAACAAGCATTCATTTAATCTAAGGAAGAATTATGTCACCCATAATGGTTGCGAGCGTCAGCAGTAAAAGGGTTAAGCCAAACTAAACCAAACAATTTTGCCTTTTTCTTCTTTGCTTCCCCCTTCCCCTTTATATCTTAATGGATTGTTAATTGACTTTTTTGTTTCTATTGCTGAACATGAAAAACATTAGTGCCTACATTTATTGGTTTCTACAGGGAACATTTACACTATTCTGTTTAATCAGTAGATACAGAAGTAAGTGTCTCATTGCCTAGCAACGGGCCCACACAGCTGTTTCAGAAAGGTTGCAAATTGCTGGAGTCAAACTCTGGATCTAACGGAGATGTGACTGTGACCTTTATACAAGGTTAAAACAACATAAATGCAGCCCTTCTAAAAAAATGGTTCCATATGGATTTGATTATTCATGGAATGTGAATGCAAATGCAAATAACTTATTGTACCATCTAAACTGCTGTCAGTTTATAGTTGTGCAGTGATCCTCAAAAAAATAGTATTCTAATACATTAATTCCAGTACATTTAGATTATTTCATTGTTAATACTTTACTAGATCTGTGTGAATTCACTTCCACTGCTGTATGAACCCCTAGAATACTTCACGCTGTTACTATCAAATGATTACTTCAGGATGGATTTTGGATTGCTGTATGAGGAACTTATTTGTCCTATATATCATGTGTAACATTTGACCTATAAAGTACCTCTATAGGTCATGGTTTCCATGTAATTCAGTTAGCTGACTACAGTTTCCTTGTGGAAAAATAATCATCTGGAACGAATAAGATCAGCACTATAATCAGTAGATCAAGGGTACGGTAAGCTTTACTTTCAGGTGTTTAAAGACCCAACAGTCGACCAATGCCAGTGGTATGTAAAACTAAAGGGAAAAGAAAAACATAAAATGCTGGAAATACAGAACAGGTTAGTCAGCATCTGAAAAAGAAAAACAGATTTATGTTTTGAGAGGGACCCTTCATTAGACTGAACAAGAAATAACCCAGAAAATGTTTTTCTTCAGGTTTTTCTTCATTGTTCTGCTACTTTAGGTTTTAGGTTACTTTGGATTTAGAGTATGCCGTGGAATTCTATAATCACCATTTCCTTTTAATCTGAACTTAAAATATATTTTTATAAAGTAATTAATATCATTATGCAATTCCAAAGCTGCAGTTATACACCAAGTTTAATGTCAGTGCAAAATGGATTCAGGTGCACATAGATGTAAATCTGACAGTATAACCCCTGAGTTATGTTCCAATCTAACTCCTGACTGCTCTAAAGTCAGGAGATGTGAGAGCACCTCCAGGAATCTGTCTCACACTGAAATCAGTTTGCGATGAGTTTCACTCCAGTCCAGTATGAAGCTGAGTTTAGAAGGTGCACAGGTGGCCCATTGAATCCCCTGGATACTTGCTTGATCCTTTCTAATGTTAGAAGAAAGTTGACACTGCTTTCTTAACTTTATAAATTGCTGCCAGGGCAACAGATATCTGTGCATGCCTGTAAGCACTCTCCTGACAGGCAAATTGTGAGTTGCAGTCAGGCATAGCCCACAGTATAACTCAGGCCTTGCAAACTGCACTTAAATTCCTAAACCTACTAATTTCAGACCACTAATGTTATATAACTGTGGCCTTAGATTTTGGACACAACTATTCAATCAATAGTATAAAGGAGATCCTCCTATGCGCAATATTACTATTTGGATAACATATTACGCATTCATAAGTCTATGTTATGTGAATCTAATGTAATAGGTTGGAAATATACACTTGAATGTTCCAATATTAATATTTCACATGCGAACTGCAATACAATATTAAAAACTGCCAGTTGCCTCAATGATGCTTTATTCATCCAGTACATCACCTGCTGATCCCTGCATGCTGGCACTGCCGTAATTCATAGGTCAGCTCATTTGCAGAATGCAAAATGAAAAAATACTGTCACGCTGTTGGATAGGATGTGGGGTTTGAAGTTTAGTTCTGGGTTGAACTGAATGCCCAAGTTTCTCTCAATGCAGCCAGGGAGAGGGTGCAGAGATTTGGCAAGGGCAGAAAATTACATTTCCCTTCTTCCCGATGTTCAATGATAGGAAATGATGGTTCATGCATGGCTTAATGCAACAGAGGCTGTCTGATAGCATGAAAATGTCGTGCGATCAGGGAAGTGGTGGAAAGGCATACACGTGGAAGATGACTCGATGTCTATGGATGAATCCACAGAAGGAAAGCACATAAATGAAGAGGAGGGGGCCATGGATGGATCCTTAGGGAATTTCAGAGGTGACTGAGCTGCAATATCTGCCCTGGACTCCAATGCCCACCCGTCCATGTCTCCACCATGCCATTTTCAGGGCTGCCAGAGAGGGAGCTCCTCCTTCCCCCATCCCCCCCCCCCCACTTTAGGTAATTTCCCTGCCTTAGTTCTCCCTGTCCACATCCCCTCGCCATTCCCCCTCTTCCTCTTGTTCCCTTCCTTTTTTCCCTCTCCTCTCTCCTCATCCATCTCCCCATACACCTTTCCCCATTTACCTTCCGCACCTGTCTCCACTCTGCCTCTCCCTCCTCTCTGCTCGTGCCCCCTACCCTCTCCCTCCATACCCTCCCTATTCCTCCCGTCCATCAGTCTCCTCTGCTCCTCCTTCCCCGTGTCCCTCATAGGTCCAATTATCCCCCCACCCTCCAAACCTGCTGGGCCTAATTCCTACATTTGGTTTCGACTCCCTGTGTGCAATGCCATGTGTGATTAACAAGTATAAAGAATAAATGATATGATCTAGAATTCACTAAATGAAATTGTCACGTGTTGTTTCAGAACATGAAAATGTGCCAACCTTTTTTTTATTATACAAAGCTGAACTGTAGATCAAACAAGGAGCATTCAGTTTGTTATGGATCGGAAAGACATGAATAGTAACATAAATGTTAACAGCCAGGCAATGAATCCAAAGGGCAGGGATTACAGCAAAGCACTAACTTAGATTCTCTGACCTTTGTTATTTTAATGACAGTGGCAACTCTTACCGCCAATATTAAAATAATGTTGATTAGAAAATCCGGGCTAATTATTTTACTAGAGCATGGAATCATAGACTGTTACAGCACAGAAATAGGCCAGTTCCAATCTTCTACCTCTTCCCTATGCCCTTTAATATTTTTCTTTTCAAGCAACTATCAAATTCCCTTTTAAAAGAATGTATGCACTCTGCTTCAACAATGGCTTTTGGCTGAATTCCACTTACTAACCATCCTCTGTGAAAAGACTTTTTTCTATCCTCCCCTTTAATTTTTTTTTGATTATCTTAAAATTCTCATCACTATTTCACTGACCAATGGAAACAATTCATCACTATTTACCTTATCATAACCTTGAAGAACTGTATCAGATCTACCCCTTAATCTTCTCAGTTCCAGTGCAAAAATCCATTTCAAGTGTCTCTTCAAAACTGTAACCTCCCATCCTTGATAACTGTGTAGTGAATCTATGGCCTGAATTTTAATAGTTTGGTGGACTGGGAGCAAGGGGGCTCGGAAGCAGTCGGGAAACCCGGGAGAATGGGTTTTCCGCAGGGATTGGGTTTCCCACAGGCCCTGCATAATTTAACAGCAGGACCTGATTTACATGGGAAACTGGGCTGCACAGAGGAGAGAGTGAGGGATTGCGTGGGGCCCAGGGGTGGTCGGGGGGTAGGAGAGTGGTGGATTAGCACGGGGCAGGGGGGTCCGGAGTATCATCGGAGGGCCAGGAGCAGCATGGGGGTGGTCCGGAGCATCATCGAAGGGCCGGGAGGAGCACGGGGTCTGGGAGGAGCACAGAGGTTGGGTCCAGAGCATCACCGGAGGGCTGGGAGGAGCACGGGGGTGGGAGACCTCGTGGAGGGGATCGGAGGCTGGTGGGGGGGGGGTGCAAGCAGATTGTAGTCCTCATGGCGGGGTCTCCGATCGCAGTGGATGGGTTAGGCAGAGACACTGGATCCAGGAGGTATGTGTAAAGGCAAACCCGACCCCAACCCGTCAACTTCCTGTTTTAACAGAGGGAGGTTGGTTGGGGGCGGTTACACCAACCAACTCTCAGCATGCGGGTCAGTTACTAAAATCTTTTAAGGAGGCCATGTGCCTCCATTTCAACTGCATTTTATCTTTAACTCATGGAGGCCAGGATTCCTGGCCCTCATGAATCACGGCACATAAAAGGAGGTGAGAAAGGTTGGCTTCATGAGGTAAGAGTCATTATTACACTGGTTGTGGGCCAAGAGGAGCAGGAGTGTCTCCCCCAGTCCAACAAGGCATCAAGTGGTATGGGGAGAGAGCGGGAATATGGTATTGAGATAGAGGATCAGCCATGATCATATTGAATGGCGGAGCAGGCTCGAAGGGCCAAATGGCCTACTCCTGCTCCTATTTTTCTATGTTTCTATGTTTCTAACAAGCTTACCTCCACATGATTGGACCCCTGCGATCGGCCGACACCCAACCCCGCGATGTCCGACCCATGCCACCCTCTATAATGTCTGATTCAACCCCTCGCGATGTCCAATTCGCTCCTTGCAATGTCCGATTCACTTCCACCCCCCCACGAGGTCCATCCCCGCCTCAATGTCCCGACCACCCAAGCGATGTCTGATACCCCTCAATGTGAGACCCCCCGATGTCAGACCACCCGATGTCTGACCCCTCGCAATGGCTGACCCCCCAACGATGTCCAGCTCCCAATGCAATGTCCAGCTCCCAATGCGATGTCCTCCCCCCGCCCGCCCCCTCCCCCTCCACCCGTGATGTCAGACCCCATCCTTCCCCTGTGATTTCAGACTTAGTTAACATCTCTGTCAGCTGTGGCTCAGTGGGTAGCACTCTCTAGGTGGGAGGGGCTAGGAGTGAGCCAGGTGTTACTGGTTGCCTGATTGCAGCTGGGAGTTGGAGGGAGTTTTGTAAAAAGTTGGTGGTGGGTTTTGGGGTTTTGTTTTCAGGTTTTAGGGCCTTTTTAGCCCACAAAAACAGCCAGATGGCTGCTGAGGGGTCCGGAGTGCCGGGCCCCTCAGAGGACAATGTTCCCAAGAGGAATTTAATTAGGGAAGAAACTGTGGTGGGAAAGGAAAAAAAAAGCCCAAAGATTTGGGCCGGGACCTCAGGAGGTTTGGTAAAGAAAACACGGTGGTGGTGCAGTGTGAAGATAAGAAGATTCGAGCTTGGGATATTATCCAGGCAGTTCATGAGGACTATGGCAAGGGAAGCTGCTTTGCCTGCCGACCTAAGCCAAATGTGGGATTCGAGGTGACGGTCAGTGGCCGTGAGGAGGTGGAAAGATTGTTACTCAGCCTGAAAGTTGGTGAGAAATTCTTGGAGGTGACTCTGCTATATTCAGAGGAGGTGGTGGTTTCATTTTTAAACTTGCCAGTTTACATTGAAGACGAAGTGCTAGGCAAGAAGTTGGAGTCGTGGGACATAAAAATCTGTTCTGCAATAAAGAGGAGGTACTTTCCGGGAACACGGGTAGCAGACAGAACCCGGTATGTAAAGGTGTGGTTCCCTGAGGGGGTGAGGTCATTGCCGTACAGTATGAAGTGCGAGACACTTGAAGGAGTGCAGTACTTTCGTGTGCTGCATGATAACCAAGTAAAGGTGTGCTATTATTTTCTTGGACATGACCATCTCGTAAGAAACTGTCCAGACCTGTATTGTTACAATTGCGGTGAGTCAGGACATATTGCTCGGAGCTGCAAGGCGGAGAGCTGTGGGGTGTGTCATTAAGGCCCCACCCGATGTGAGTGTGTGGCAGAAGGGAGCAATATGAGTGATGAGGAGATGGGAGAAGGAGCAGGAGATGAGTGTGGAATGGCCGGAGGAGCGGTGCAGTCAGAGGACACAGCCAGTAAAATGAAGGAAAAAGGAGCACAGGAAGAGGCAGAGGATGACGGAGCGGAGAACGGGGTGGAAATGGCGGAAAACATGCCGAGTGCTGTGGAGGGGAACAAAGACAGCAGCGGGCAGCAAGGGTCGAGTGCAGACTCGAGCCTTAGTGCAGTTCGGCTCCCCCTGGGGAGTCTGGTGTCTGCGGGGGGAGAGCAGTGGTGGATGTGGGTGCTCAGGGGAGAGGCAGGGAGTCGGATAGCTTGGTGAGCGGGAGGGGGCAGGACGGAGAGAGGGTGCAAGAGGCAGGAGCCTTAAAGGGACAGCAGGATGGGATCGGCGAGATAGAGCCGTCAGAAGGGAACAATTTAGGTGCGCCATTATCCCATGGAGTGAGGGAACAAGGTGCAAGGGTCAGAGGTGGAGATGTGGTCGAAGGGAGCGGCACAGTGGGAGAAACTGCGATAGCAGGAAGACTCTCTATGGGAGATGAAGTATCTGATGGGGAGCAGGATTATGTATCTGACGGGGAGCAGGCACAGGAGGTTGCAGAAGAGCTTGAGTGTGAGGAATTAGAGGGGGACAGAGACAAGGAAGTCGGGGGTGGGGTGGCATCATGTGGAAAGGGAAAGGCTAGTGAGGGGCAGAAGGAGGAAGAAAGGGCAGCTCCTGGGCCCAAACATAATGCAAGGAAGAGGCTGAAACAGCAGGGAGGGGTCAAACAGGGGGTGAAAAAGAGCCGGAGGCTGCAGGAAAAAGCAACAGCTGCCCGAAAAGTTGAGAAGGAGCATGAGAGGAGGGAAGAGCCGGAGATTAAATGATGGGGAGATTATCAGGCATACTTCCCTTCTTTGGAGCCATGATTACATTGGTCTCGATTAATGTGAACGGACTGAGGGGTGAGAAGAAATTGCAGCAGTTGTTGCAGGGTTTTAAAGGTTCGGACTTGTTGTGTCTGCAAGAAACCTTTTGGGATGAGGATATTCTAGAAAGAGCTCAGAAGGTTTGGAAGGGAGAGGTGTTTGCAAGTTGTGCAAAGAATAACCGTAGAGGGGTGGCTGTTTTGGTGAGTCCATCCATAAAAGAGAAGTTGCTGTAGTGTCTGAGTATAAATAATACACGGACTGCAGGAGAACAATAAACAGGTATTTACTGAACAGAGGGGAACTCAAGACTGAAATACAGAAGCCTGCTATGGCTTCATATACAGGGGTGGTCACTGCCGGTACTGCAGTATAGAATCAGTTCTTCTCTTAAAGGTACATACACAACAATTCCTCCCCTTTTAGATAAACAGTACATAACATTCATTTAAAAAATAAATAATAACTAATTACAATTACAATTTTCTCTGTACTATATACATCAACTGAAATAATCATTTATAAGTTCAGTCTTTGAGGAGGCTTCCTGATCCTGACTGGATAGCGCCTTTCTCGAGTATCCTGTTCTTGCGGCGGAGTTGATTCTGGTTCATTGTCATTGGTTGGTTCGTCAGCTTCCAATACCACTGCTTCTGAGGTAGACGCAATCTGTACTTCAGGTTGGTCACCAGGTGCACCTGCTCGTGGTATGGGTTTGGTTTGTTCCTGTGACTCTAGAATCTGGTCAGCATGGCGTCTCACGATGCTCTCTCCAACATCCACTGTGTACATTAGTGGTCCCTGCTGTGTGCATATCGTTCCTGGCTGCCATTTTTCTGTTCGGTAGTCTGGTTGCCCTATCTTGAAGCTCCTGGTTGACTTCTCATTTATGTGCTGGAATTGCTTATCCTCAACAACTCGTCTTATGTTTGGTTTGAGCAAATCCAGACGACATCTTAGCCTTCGGTTGAAGAACATTATGGCTGGAGCTTGGTTGGTGACTGCATGTGTCGCATTCCGGTAAGCAAACAAGAAATTGTCCACCTTGTGTTGTAGTGGTGTGTCGTCATTATTCATTGCCTTTATTGCCTTTTTAAAGGTCTGAACAAACCTCTCAGCCAATCCATTTGTGGCTGGATGATATGGGGCAGATGTGTAATGTTTCACCCCATTATTCCTCAGAAACCTCCGGAAATCCTCGGACACAAACTGTGGCCCATTGTCGGAGAAAATCTGTTCTGGCTAGCCATTCCTGGCGAAGATCGTCCGTAGGACTGCAATAGTTTTCTCCGTGGTGGTGGAGGACATTTTGATGACCTCTGGCCATTTCGAATGGGTGCCCACAGCGATTAGGAACATTGAGTCCATAAATGGACCAGCAAAATCAATGTGTATCCATTGCCATGGAGATAAGGGCCACTCCCATGGATGTAACGGGGCCTGTGGTGGAGCGTTTTGGACCTTCTGGCATCCTGTGCATCTCTTGGTCATATCCTCGATTTCTTTATCGATTCCCGGCCACCACACAAATGCCCTGGCTAGGCTCTTCATTTTTACCCATCCCAGATGACCCTCATGAAGCTCATTGAGCACTCTATCGCTCAACTTGGGTGGAATTACCACTCGGGATCCACACATCAAGGTCCCCCGGCACACTGACAGCTGTTCTCTCCTTGGCGAGAATGCTGGCAACAGTGAGTCGTCATGTGCTGGCCATCCCTTCACCGTCAGATCATAGACCCGAGAGAGTGTCGGGTCATTTCGGGTTTCCTTCTCTATACTTGAGTTTGTAACAGGTAGACATTCGACTATGGTCGCATGGAATATCTCAACAGGGTCCACTGCAGGTGCTTCCTCTACCATAGGCAACAGTAGGCGTAACAGCCCATCAGCGTTTCCATGCTGTTTTGTACCCTTGTACTCTATGTCGTACTGATGTGCCCCTAGAAAAAGTGACCATCTTTGCAGCCGTTGCGCCGTCATCACCGGAACACCCTTCTTTGGGTTAAAAATGGAGACCAGGGGCTGATGATCAGTCAGTAGGGTGAATTTCTGCCCGTGCAGATAGTGATTGAACTTCTTCACCACCCACACCAGGCTGAGGGCCTCCCTGTCAATCTGGGCGTAATTACGCTCGGCTGAGGTTAACGAGCGCGATGCAAAGGCTATTGGCCTCTCTGAACCATCAAGGAATTTGTGCGACAGCACCACTCCGATGCCATAGGGAGACTCATCACACGCTAACCGAATCGGTAGTGTTGGATTGTAGTTGGCCAATACTTCTTTTGAAGTGATTAGGCATTTACATTTCTGAAAGGCACGCTTACACTCATCACTCCATTTCCATGTTACTCCAGTTTGCAGTAGGGCGTTCAGTGGGTGCAGAATTGTAGATAAATTCAGCAAGAATGATCAAAATCACTAAGGAAGTGGTACTCGGTAAAATAATAGGACTCAAGGCGGATAAATCACCTGGACCTGATGGCTTACATCCTAGGGTCTTGAGGGAAGTGGCGGTAGGGATTATGGATGCATTGGTAATAATTTTCCAAAACTCCCTGGACTCGGCAAAGGTCCCGGCAGACTGGAAAGCTGCTAATGTAACACCCTTATTTAAAAAGGGCAGTAGACAGAAGGCTGGAAACTATAGACCGGTTAGCCTAACATCTGTGGTAGGTAAAATTTTGGAGTCCATTATTAAGGAGACAGTAACAGGACATTTGGATAATCATAATTTAATAGGACAAAGTCAGCATGGTTTTATGAAGGGGAAGTCATGTTTGACAAGTTTGCTGGAGTTCTTTGAGGAAGTAACATATAGGGTGGATAAAGGGGAACCAGTGGACGTAATGTATTTAGACTTCCAGAAGGCATTTGACAAGGTGCCACACAAAAGATTATTGCTTAAGATAAAAAATCACAGGATTGGGGGTAATATTCTGGCATGGATAGAGGATTGGCTATCTAACAGAAGGCAGAGAGTTGGGATAAATGGTTCATTCTCAGACTGGCAATCAGTAACTAATGGCGTTCCGCAGGGGTCAGTGCTGGGTCCCCAACTCTTTACAATCTATATTAACGATTTGGAGGAGGGGACCGAGTGTAACATATCAAAGTTTGCAGATGATACTAAGATGGGAGGGAAAGTAGTGAGTGAGGAGGACATAAAAAACCTGCAAGGGGACATAGACAGGCTAAGTAAGTGGGCAGAGATTTGGCAGATGGAATACAAGACTGGAAAGTGTGAGGTTGTGCACTTTGGCAGGAAAAATCGTAGAGCAAGTTATTATCTTAATGGCAAGAAACTGGAAAGTACTGAAGTACAAAGGGATCTGGGGGTCCTGGTGCACGAAACTCAAAAGGTTAGAATGCAGGTGCAGCAAGTGATTAAGAAGGCCAATGGAATGTTGGCTTTCATTGCTAGGGGGATAGAATATAAAAATAGGGAGGTATTGCTTCAGTTGTACAAGGTATTGGTGAGACCGCACCTGGAATACTGCGTGCAGTTTTGGTGTCCATACTTAAGAAAGGACATACTTGCTCTCGAGTCAGTACAAAGAAGGTTCACTCGGTTAATCCCGGGGATGAGGGGATGGACATATGAGGAGAGGTTGAGTAGATTGGGACTCTATTCATTGGAGTTCAGAAGAATGAGAGGCGATCTTATTGAAACATATAAGATTGTGAAGGGGTTGGATCGGGTGGATGCGGGGAGAATGTTCCCGATGATGGGTGAAACTAGAACTAGGGGGCATAGTCATAGAAACATAGAGATAGGAACAGGAGTAGGCCATTCGGCCCTTCGAGCCTGCTCCGCCATTCAATGAGATCATGGCTGATCTTCGTCTGAGATCTTAGCTGATCTTACCAGTTCAGTACCCCGTCCCCGCCTTTTCTCCGTAACCCTTAATCCCCTTAGCCTTCAGAAATATATCCAATTCTCTCTTGAAAATATTTATTGAATTAGCCTTCACAGCCCTCTGTGGCAGGGAATTCCACAGGCTCACCACTCTTTGAGTGAAGAAATTCTTCCTCATCTCTGTTTTAAATGATTTGCCCGCTATTTTTAGACTGTGGCCCCTGGTTCTGTGCTCCCCTGCCATTGGAAACATTCTCTCTGAATTCAGCCTGTCCAGGCCTGCCATAATTTTATATGTTTCGATGAGATCCCCTCTCAATCTTCTAAACTCCAGTGAGTACAAGCCCAAACTATTCAATCTCTCCTCGTAGGTCATTCCCGCCATTCCAGGTATCAGCCTGGTGAATCGCCGCTGCACTCTTTCCATGGCAAGAACATCCTTCCGCAGATGGGGCGACCAAAACTGTACACAATACTCCAGATGCGGTCTCACCAGCACCTTGTACAGCTGTAGTAAGGTATCCCTATTCCTATACTCGAACCCCCTTGATATGAAGGCCAACATACCATTTGCCTTCTTAATCGCCTGTTGCACCTGCATGCTCTCCTTCAGTGACTGGTGCACAAGAACACCCAGGTCCCTCTGCACTTCCCCATCTCCCAATCTATTGCCATTTAGATAATAATCTACCCTCCTGTTTTTACCCCCAAAGTGGATAACCTCGCATTTATCCACATTATAGTGCATCTGCCACGTATCCGCCCATTCCCCCAACCTGTCCAAATCGCACTGTAGCCTCCTGACATCCTCATCAGAGCCCACCCCTCCTCCTAGTTTAGTGTCGTCAGCGAATTTGGAAATATTGCATCCAATTCCCTGATCCAGATCATTTATATATATTGTGAACAGCTGGGGTCCCAGGACAGATCCTTGCGGCACCCCGCTGGTCACTGCCTGCCACTCCGAAAACGAGCCGTTTATTCCAACTCTCTGTTTTCTATCCGCCAGCCAGTTCTCTATCCACGTTAATACTTTGCCCCCAATCCCATGAGCCTTAATTTTGCATGATAATCTTTTGTGTGGAACCTTATCGAAGGCTTTCTGGAAGTCAAGGTACACCACATCCACTGGCTCTCCCCCATCTATTTTACCAGTTACTTCCTCAAAAAATTCCAGCAGATTAGTCAAACACGATTTACCCTTTGTAAATCCATGTTGACTCTGTCCGATCCTTTCCCCATTTGTCAAGTGCTCCGCTATTTTATCCTTAATAATGGACTCTAGCATTTTGCCCACAACCGATGTAAGGCTTACTGGTCTATAATTCCCTGCTTTCTCTCTACCCCCCTTTTTAAATATTGGGGTAACATTAGCTACCCTCCAATCCACGGGTACTGTTCCCGAGTCAATGGAGTTCCGGAAGATGATCCTTAGAGCATCTGCTATCTCCAGGGCCACCTCCTTAAGTACCCTAGGATGTAGTTTATCAGGCCCCGGGGATTTGTCGGCCTTCAGTCCCCTCAACTTACCCAACACCATATCCCTAGAGATACTAATTTCTGTCAGCTCCTCCCTCTCATTAGTCCCTATGTTTGCCGATATTCCTGGGAGGTTATTTGTGTCCTCCTTTGTGAATACAGAACCAAAGTATGAGTTTAATTGGTCAGCCATTTCCTTATTCTCCATTATATATTCTCCCGAATCGGACTGCAAGGGACCGACTTGGGATTTTACCAGTCTTTTCCTCCTGATATACCGATAAAAGCTTTTGCAGTCTGTCTTTATGTTTGCTGCAAGTTTACTTTCGTATTCTATTTTCCCCTTCCTGATTAATCCCTTTGTCCTCTTTTGCTGTATCCTGTACTGCCCCCAATCTTCCGGTCTGGTGCTTTTTTTTGCCAGTTGATATGCCCTTTTTTTTGATTTTATGCTGTCCCTAATTTCCCTCGTTATCCACGGTTGAGCCACCTTTTTAGGTTTATTTTTATGCCAAACCGGTATAAACATGTTCTGGAATTCTTCCATTCTATCTTTGAATGCTTGCCATTGTCTATCCACTGTCAATCCCCCCAGAAACACCACCCAATCAATCTTACCCAATTCCCGTCTCATACCCTCGTAATTCCCTTTATTTAAGTTCTGGACCTTAGTCTCTGATTCAATTTCCTCACTCTCCATCTCGACTGAGAGCTCGATCATATTATGATCGCTCTGACCCAAGGGGCCTCGTACAAGAAGATTGTTGATAAGTCCCTTCTCATTGCACAATACCCAGTCTAAAATGGCCTGATCTCGAGTCGGCTCCTCGACATATTGGTCCAGATAACCGTCCCGAAAACATTCCAGGAATTCCTCCTCCTCAGAATTTTTACTAATTTGGGTAGTCCAATCAATATGTAAATTAAAGTCACCCATGATGACAGCTGTGCTCTTATCGCACGCTTCTCTAATTTCCCTTTTTATGCCTTCCCTCACCTAGTCTTAGAATAAGGGGCTGCTCTTTCAAAACTGAGATGAGGAGGAACTACTTCACTCAGACGGTGGTAGGTCCATGGAATATGCTGCCCCAAAAAGCTGTAGAAGCTACATCATTACATAAATTTAAAATAGAAATAGACAGTTTCCTAGAAGTAAAGGGAATTAAGGTTTACGGGGAGCGGGCAGGAATTTGAACATGAGTCTAGGTTCGGATCGGTCATGGCCCTGTGGGTAGCGGAGCGGGCCCAGGGGCCATGTAGCCTGATCCTGCTCCGATTTCGTGTGTCTAATTCTGTTAGATTCAGGAGATGGTTCTGTGATAGTAGATTGGTGGTTAGGATCAGATCAGCCATGATCTTATTGAATGGCGGAGCAGGCTCGAGGGGCCGATTGGCCTACTCCTGCTCCTATTTCTTATGTTCTTGTGTTCTTATGTAGAACTTATGGTAGTAGTTCACCAACCCGAGGAACGACCTCAGTTGCGACACATTTTCCGGTGCTGGAGCCTTGACTGCAGCCTCAATCTTGTCCGGCGACTTATGCAACCCTTCCTCATCAATCATGTGGCCACAATACGAGATTTGTCTCCTGAAGAACTCGCATTTGGGGCGGTTGGCTCGTAGCCCATATTCCTGTAATCTCGTGAGCACCTGCTCCAGGTTGGCAAGGTGTTCACTGTCATTTTCGCCCGTAACCAGGATGTCGTCCAAATAACACTGGGTCCCCGGGATCCCTTGCAGGACATGTTCCATCGCCCTCTGCCAAATATACGGGGCTGATGCTACCCCGAATACCAGTCGATTGTACTGGTAAAGGCCTTTGTGAGTGTTTATCGTGAGGTATTTCCTCGATGCTTCTTCCACCTCGATTTGTCGATACGCTTGGGCCAGATCAATCTTTGTAAAGCATTTCCCTCCAGATAGTGAGGCGAAAATATCTTCTATCCGTGGAAGTGGATCTTGTACTGTGTGCAGGACTGGGTTCACAGTTACCTTGAAGTCCCCACAGATGCGAACCTTCTTCGGTTCCCCGGCCGTGCTGCTCAATGATTTCTTCATTTCAGGAATGATGGGTGTGGCCCACTCGCTCCAGTCCACCTTGGACAGCACACCCGAACACTTCAGACTCTCCAGCTCTGCTTCAACGACTGGGCGGATCGCGTAAGGTACCGGTCTGGGCTTAAAAAATTTTGCGTTTGCGTTATCTTCGATTTTTATCATTGCCGTTACTCCTTTTAGAGTCCCAAGTCCTTGTTGGAACACCTCTTTCGCGTCAGTTAGAATCTTTGACAGTCGTCCAGGTGTGACGTCATCATCCTTTTTATCAGTCACAGTTAGCGCCTGAATGGAATGCCAATCCAATTGTATTTTTCGGATCCATTCACGTCCCAATAATGGTGGTCCTCCATCTGGTAGTATATATAGATACAGTTTCTGTGTTTCCTTGCCGTTGTATTCAACTGGCACCCTTATTTTTCCTCTGGGGTAGACTTTTTGCCCCGTGTATGTCTTCAATACAATGGACGTGTCCTTCAAGGGTATGTGTGGGAATAGCCGCTCATAGTCTCATCGATTCATGACAGTTAGGGCTGATCCTGTGTCCAATTCCATCTTTACTGGGGACCCTGCTATCATGAGGGTGACCCAAATGGTTCGGTGATCCTCCTTTGCGATCACGTTGTGTAACTTTAGACAACTTAGTCTCCTGCTCCCTGAGTCCTTATCACACTCCTGATCTTCCGAACTACTGTCTGTCAATTTCTTTACTTTCTTGTACTTTTCCTTAGTAGTTCTTGTAGTGTTGGTTTTCTTTCCCAACCTGCAGTCTCTTGCTATGTGTCCCATTTTCCCACATTGCTTGCATACTTTGTCCTTAAACCAGCAGTCCTTCTGATCATGGGTTGTTCTGCCGCAGCGATAGCACTTTTCTGCTCCATACGCCATTTTGTTAGCGCTGTATTCTTGTGGTTTCTGTTGTATTTCTGCAGCTCCCCGTGCTGCTGCTTCGTAGGATACTGCCACGCTGAAAGCCTGTTCCAGCGTCAGGTCCTTTTCCGAAAGTAGTCGTTTCTGGGTTCCTTCACTCTGGAGCCCGCAGACAAACTTATCCCGTAAGGTGTCTGCCAGTCCTGCTCCGAACTGGCAGTGCTTCGATAACTTGCGTAGTTGCATAAGATAGTCAGCATTGCTCTCATCTTTGTGCTGGTTTCTTTTATGGAACTTAAATCTTTCTGCTATCAGCAGCGGTGTAGGGTTTAGGTGTTCCTGTAAGATATTAACAATTTCTTCAAAACTTTTCTCCATTGGTTTAGCTGGGGTAATTAAATTCCGCAATAGGCCGTACGTTCTCGCGCCCATCAAATTCAATAATACCGATGCCTTCTTTCCATCGGCCACCTCATTTGCCTTGCAGTACACTTCAATTCTTTCCACATACGTGGTCCAGTCTTCTACCTCGTTGTCGAAAGCAGTGATACTGCCACTTTTCGGCATCTTGGGTGATTTAAAACGGCGCCTCCCGCGCTTTTCCTTCTTCCCCTTGCTGCCACGCTGCTCCTAGCATTCTGCAGGGTAATGGCGGCGACCCGCGGCTTTGGCGCGTCTCACTTTTCCTTCCCCTTGTTTTATTTTTGCTACGCTGCCCGGTTCTTGAGCACCGACTGCACCCTGTGCGCTCCACCCTCTCTCTCTTTTCCTCCCGACAACGCTGCACGGCCCCTTTGCAGAGCCACTCGATCGAGCTCGAGCCCGCCGCAGTCCAGAAGGGTCAGCGCACTACCTGCTACCAGCACGATTTGCTGGAACACCTTGACTGGGGAGCCAAGCCCAGCTCTCCACAGCTTCTCCTGCAACTCTCCGAACTCCGATGGATCCTTGGGCGGTTGCCCGCGGTCGACGCCTGTTGTTCTGACTTCGACCTCCAAAAGCTTCTTCTCAGGGAAAGATCCCCGTGATGTGATGCAGTACTGCAGGTGAGGTTGAACCTGTTCGTCGCCAATGTAGTGTCTGAGTATAAATAATACACGGACTGCAGGAGAACAATAATAACAGGTATTTACTGAACAGAGGGTACTCTTTTATTTGGACCCAAAAAAAAACCAATTCGACTGTAAATAAACAAAAGTTCAACTAAAGCTTAACAAATCAAATTAAAATTTGGTTTTCCGTGTTGATGATGCACTCCAGTCCCCGCGGCCCCCACCGGTCACGGAAATACTCAAGCGCACCGGCGGACTCCGCGTGCTCCATCTCCAGGGCCACCCGGGCGCGAACATGGCCGCGGAAGAGAGGCAGGCAATCCGGCTGGACGACCCCCTCGACCACCCACTGCCTGGACCAATTGATGGCTCTTTTAGCCAGGCCCAGGAGCAGGCCCACAAGGAGGTCCTCCAACCTGTCCGCTCCCCTCCGCACCGGGTGACCGTAGATCAAGAGCGTGGGACTGAAGTGCAACCAAAAATCGAGGAGCAGCCCCTTCAAGTAGTGAAAGAGGGGCTGCAACCTCTCACATTCCATATGAACGTGAAACACGGACTCCTCCAGGCCGCAAAAAATGCAGGCGGCCTGGGAGTCCGTGAACCTACTTAAAACCTTATTGCACAGGACCGCTCCGTGCAACACCCTCCAGGCCAAGTCCCCGATGGAACAAGGGAGGACTCCCGCGTAGAGAGCCCTCCATTGGGGACCTCCGCCACCGCCAGTCGGCAAGACGCCACGCCAAGGCGTGTCCGGACGGTAGATGAAGATGGCAAAGTGGAGAGTGCGCAGGAGCAGCCCGTACAGGAAACCCCTCCGCGCGGAATGAAAAGGCACGGAGGGTATTTCCTCGAGACGGCTCAAGTTGTGAGGCGCCGGTTCCCGAGGGGAGTTTCGGGGCCGGGCGCCGATGAGGAATTCCGTCCGAACGGGGGTAAGCTCGGACGGGATCGCCCCACGTGCTTGAGCCGCCTTGATACACCTAGTGGAGTCGGGGCCCAGTGCCGCTTTCACCAATTCGATGGCTTCGACCGCGAGCCGGACGTTGGCCCAGGACAAGCGCCGCGCCAGCTCCTCTGGCGCCATCCAGCCCGCTCCTCCGCCATCGAGCAGGTCCCCGACTCTGGTCACCTTGCCAAGCACAGCCCTGCCCTCCGCCAGCCGCCCGAACCCGCGTTCGTGGAGGTGCGGATTCCTGAGCAGCGGCTCCCGAAGGAGAGCCGCCGCTCCTGACGGGGGAGAGCTCCGCCTGGAAGCGACGTAGTTCCAAACCCATAGCAGTTCCTGGTAGAAGACAGGCAGCTCCCGCAGGCCGGCACGCCTGCCGCCCACTTTCGCGAACAGGAGCTGCGTGTCGTAATTGAGGCCGTGCAGCTGGCGGAAGAAAAACGTCGCCAGCGCACACCATCTCGGAGGATTCTCGACGTACAGGTATCTCTGCAGCGTCTGAAGACGGAAAGTCGCAGCCTGGGTGCGAAGGCACACCAGCGCCTGACCGCCCTCCCTAAGCGGGAGACACAGAACCGCGGCAGAGACCCAGTGCTTCCTTTTGTCCCAGAAGAAGTCGATGAGCTTCTTCTGCATCTTGGCGACAAACGCAGGGGGAGGGATCAAAGTGACCAACCGGTACCACAACATGGCGGCCACCAGCTGGTTTATGACCAGCGCTCGACCCCTGTAGGACAACACTCGGAGCAGTCCTGTCCAGCGCCCTAGGCAAGCGGTGACTTTGGCCTCCAGCTCTTGCCAGTTCGCCGGCCAGGCGTCCTCGGCAGGGCTAAGGTAGACTCCCAAATAGAGGAGGTGCGTGGTGCTCCAGGCGAAAGGCCTGAACTCCTTCGGCAGGGAGTCCACCCGCCACTGACCCACCAGGAGTCCGGAACATTTCTCCCAGTTGATCTTGGCGGAGGATGCGTCCGAGTAAATCTGCTGGCATTCCCGCATCCTCCGCAAGTCAGCGGGATCCGTGACCGTGAGGAGCACGTCATCGGCGTAAGCCGAGAGGACCACCTCCACGTCCGGCCCTTGCAGAGCCAGTCTCGTCAACCTCTTCCGCAAGAGGCGCAGGAATGGCTCCACGCAAACGGCGTATAACTGACCGGACATGGGGCATCCCTGACGCACCCCACTCCCGAAGCGAAGGGGCGCCGTCAAGGACCTGTTAACTTTAATCAGACATTCTGCGGCAGCGTACAAAAGTCGGATCCGGGCGACGAAATGCGTCCCGAACCCGAATGCGCGCAGAGTCCCGAAGAGATACTCGTGAACTACCCTGTCGAATGCCTTCTCCTGATCCAGGGAGAGGAAGGCGACTGACAGACCAGCCCTCTGGGAGTGGTGGACCAGGTCCCGGACCAGATGGATGTTATCATGGATGGTCCGGCCCGGGACCGTGTAGGACTGGTCAGGGTGGATCATGTGGGCCAGCACGGTGCCAAGGCGAGCAGACATGGCCCTGGCAAAGATTTTATAGTCCGTGCTGAGGAGGGAGACCGGGTGCCAGTTCTTAAGGAGGCAGAGATCGCCCTTCTTAGGCAGCAGGACAATGACCGCCCTGCGCCAAGAGAGAGGCATCTCCCCGGTCGCCAAACTTTCCCCCAGGACCCGCGCGTAGTTGCCCCCCAAGACATCCCAGAACGTCCTGTGGAACTCCACGGTCAGCCCGTCCAACCCCGGGGACTTTCCCCTAGAGAGCTGGCGGAGGGCGCCGGTCAGCTCCGCCAGGCTTAGCGGAGCGTCCAGTTTTTCGGCGCCCTCCGGGCTGACCTTCGGCAGGTCCTCCCACAAAACTCTGTGTGCATCCTCGCTGGATGGATCTGGAGAGAAAAGAGCCCCGCAGTAGGCGCGGGTCTCCGCGCTGATTCCCTCCGGATCTGAGACCAGAGATCCGTCGTCGGCCAGCAGCCCCAAGAGCTGCTTACGGACCCCCCGTCTTTTTTCCAGCGAGTAGAAGAAGGGGGAGCCGCGGTCCAGGTCCCGCAGGAGCTGGATCCGCGACCTCACGTACGCGCCTCGGGACCCGACGAGCTGCAGGTCCTTCAACGCGCCCTTCTTCTCTTCGTACACCTTCTGCAGGGCCGGGTCCTCGACGACCTGACCGAGACGGGACTCCAGGTCGAGCACCTCCTTCTCCAACCGCCCGACCCAGGCCTCCCGCCTCTTGGTTGACCCCTTCGCGTACTCCTGACAGAAGAGACGGATGTGAGCCTTGCCCACATCCCACCATAGCCTCAAGGAGGGGAAGCCCCCCTGCTTCCTTCTCCAGTTGGCCCAGAATTGATGAAACGAATCCCGGAACCGTGCGTCTTCCAGCAGCAGGTTGTTAAAATGCCAGTACGCGGACCCCCCCCGCGCACGCAGCGGAGCAAGCTCCGCCCATACCAGGTGGTGGTCCGTGCATGGCACCGGCTGCATGGAAGCCGCCTGAATGCAGGAGGCGTACACCCGGGAAATGTAAAGGCGGTCGATTCTGGACCTTCCTCCCCCAGACCTCACGCTAGTGAAGGCGATGGAGTCGGGGTGGAGATTTCGCCAGACGTCCACCAAGTCGAAGGACCCAACCAGGTCCCTCAACTTCTCCATCGCCGCCGGGCTTCACGGGGGACCCGAACGGTCCCTCGCCTCGAGGGTGCAGTTAAAATCCCCCCCGAGGATGACGCACTCGCCCACGTCGATGGAGCCCAAAAGAGCGGACACTTCTTCGAAGAAGCGCACTTGCTGCGCACTGGTCTGAGGGGTGTACACGTTCACTAGATGGAACGGCACGCCCCCCAGGCGAACAGTGACCTGGAGCAAGCGGCCCGGCACGTGCTCCTTGACCCCCAAGATCTCCGGCTGAAAATGCGGGGCCAGCAAGATAGCCACCCCGCTGGAATTGTTGGAGAGGTGACTCATGCTGACCCCTCCTTGCCACTCCAGGAGCCACGTGGCTTCATCTCCCGGAACGGTGTGGGTTTCTTGCAGGAAGCACACCGCATACTTCCCGTCCCGAAGGACCGAGAAGTTATTGAATCTGCGGCGCGCCTCCCTGCTGCCGTTGATGTTGAGGCTGGCTATGGTTATCTTCATGTCAGAAGCATAGTGCAACCTCTACCTACACCTAACGGGGGGAGGAAGCGCAGCCGCTGGTCAGCCGCCACTTCCTCAACAGCCCAGTGAGAAACGTTCTGAGCCGACGCAGCTCGAGGGGGTTCACACCCTCGTCCGCGCCCATGATCTTAACGGCGGCGCAGACGGATACGATGAGCAGCGCCAGCTCTGACCACCTGTCGAGGGCCAGCCGGACCTTATTGCGCCGACCCAGGCACATGCCCATAAAATCCAGGAGTTCCCTTATGGGAATGAGGGGAGACTCGGCAAGGGGCACGAGGTCATCCATCGCCTCGTTGGCGCTGGAGTCCGAATCGTCCTCCGTGCCCATCACCGAGTCCCCATCCTCTTCCAGGGGGTCGTCACCAGCGGCCGACCTGTCTGCCGCGCAGTGCGAAGCGAACGGCTCGGCCGCGCCAGCCAGCCCCGCCTCCGCCCGGATCCCCCCCCAGGATCGGCGGCAGAGGATTTCTCCCTGGGCTCCTCTAGGGGTGCTGGGCCAGAAGACGGCGGCGGTTCAGAGCTCCCCTCCGCCTCAGACGCCGGAACGACCGGAGAAACCGGGGAGAGAACAATTCCCAGCTCCTCCAGTACGTCCGGCACCAGAGACGCAGCCAGGGGGCCATCCTCGTCCCCACCACCAACCTCTGACCCAGCGGATGGGGGGTTTTGAATTAAAAGCTCTACCAGGACGAGCATCCCCTGGGAGATGTCTGGGTCGCATTGGCGAGCTCATTATCCTCGAGCTCGCCCGACCCAAACCCCAGGCCGTCCGACCCGGCGAGGGGTAACGGCACCGATAGAAGGTCAATTTCAATTACCGCCGCGGGTTGTTCCGCGACCCCCCCCCCATGGGCAGGGTCTCGTCCCCATCCCCGGGAGGCACGCGTCGGACAGACACATCTGCCTCAGCCTCCCGAGGGACAGGCGACCCCTGCCGATCGCTGGTGATGACGACAGCGGGGGGGGGGCGCAGTACCCGCGGCGGGCGACGACTCCCCCTGCTCGGAGGGACCTTCCTCCTCCCGGTCCTCCTCCTCTTCCAAGGGGTCTCACCTTCTTTTTAGCACAGAGGGAGCGAGGGAGACCTCCATGACTGCAGAGGCCTCCTCCTCAGCTCCCTCCGGCGGAGCAGGTTTGTCGGGCTCCTCGGGCCCGAGCCCGGCCGCAGGTAATGGCGTTTCCGCTATGGCGGTTGCGGCCACAGGCTCGGGCACGAGGCCCCTCCCGCTCGCGTCTGCCCCGATTAACTCCGCGAGGAGCGCGGGTGTAAGGGGCTCAAGGGGCAAGGGCTGGCCATCCATGGGGGGACCCGCCCTAAGGTGTTTATTTTTCCGCCGCGCCTTCTTTCCAGCCGGACACGCTCCCTCCCCCCCACCGGAGGCCTTGGTGGCATCGGCCCCCGACGTCGACCGCGCATCAGACGTTCCCGACGCGCGGGCAGATCCGGGGGGAGGAGCGTCGGCGGCGCCAGCCTCGGCCGCACGAGATGATCCGGCGGCCTTGGAGGCAGGGCAGTTTTTCCGGAGGTGCCCCACCTCCTTGCAGGCGTGGCACCGCACACCGTCCGACGTCCAGAAGACGCGATATGCAGTCCCCTTGTGGTGGACGACGAATGCCCCGTCAGTGTCCTCCTCCCGCGCCAGCTGGATGAACAGCTGGCGCCGGAAGGAGAAGACGTGGCGAAGGCTGGCCTCCCGGAAGCCGAGCAGGATGGGTGTGATCCCCGACCTCACCTCCCCAAGTTGACGTAGATGGGGAAGGAGGAGCTCACCAGGAACATAGGGCGGGACGTTCGAAATAACCACCCTCTGCGTGGTGGCCTCGAGGGGGTCCACCGGCAGGAAGGTCCCGCCCACGGTGAGCCCCTTGGTGAAAGCCAGGGACACCGCCCGCTCCGACCCCAGGAAGAACACAGCCTTCCCATACAGTTTTGAGGCCGCGACGATGGCTGAGGGGCCAACAACCCCAGTCATGGCTGTAACGCAGGCCTCAATGGTCATAGTGGGGTGAGTGTAGCTCTTCACCCCAAGCTTTTTTGTTATAAGTTTAAAGGGTGACGGGGCAGCAGAAGCAGCGGGAGCAGCTGTGGTTGTGGTTGTCACTCCCGCATAAGTCCTAGCTGGCCCCGCCACCAGCGAAGATGCAGTCGCCATTATGGGGTGTTTTTATAAGGGCTACACTCACCCCAAGTCACAGGCCTGAAGGTGTTAATGGCCTCAGGTATTTTTTTTTGGTCCTCTATTGAGCAGAGGGAGCTGTTTAAAATGAAGACACACCGCTCCCCTTATTGGTTGAAATTGGGAGAGGTGCCTTCTCCCCTCTGCTCAATAGGCAATTAATAATTAAAGATGAAATGAGGTGCCTCAGAGAGAAAGGCAGAGAAAGACAAAGAGAGAGAGAGAGAGAGGGGGGGTGAGAAGGAGGGAGGTGGCAAGGACAGTGTTGCCGCTCAGGATGGTGGGTGGGTGTTGGCAGGGGTGCACTCTCCGATGGGATTTAAAAGTCTTTGATGGTGGTGGTCTTCTGGCAGGGGGAGAAGATGTCTTCACCTGGGAAAGCTGGAGTCGCCCAGGCTCAGTCCTGCACCAGGTCTTAACAATGTAATTAATGGAATTAGCCACTTAACCTAGGCAGCTCCAGCTGGCCCAGGTCAGGCAATAGAAGGGATGCTTATTATTGGTGTGTGTGGCCTAGTTTTGGCAAGATCCACACACACACACACAGCCACCCCTTGATGTTCCGGCCTTGTTTCTTCTTTTCTCCCCCCACCTAAAATATAAAGTCTTTGGGAGAGTGCCCCAAATAACACCCACCTGTAGATATTTTGAAGATGATACTCCTCCCTCCTTCCAAACAGTTGGTGTTGGTTGATGGTGGTTTCTCTCCCCTCTCTCCCTCTCCTGAAGTGGAGGCCAATTTGGGGAGGCAGTGATAGGAAAGGCCTCTCCCTTGGTTGATGTTATTGCAGGCCTTCTCTCTCCTCCTCCTCCCCCGTCCTCTCTCTCCAGGCACCTCAGTTGATGTAATGATGGTGGAGTTGGTGGTGGTGGTGGTCCAGCGTTCTCCTCCTCTTCCTGGTCAGGGGACCACCACTTTAGTCCACTCTCCTAGTCTGGCTGCTCCTTCTCCTTCTGCTTGCAGCTGCACAGCCAGCAATGCTGTGAATGAGGTACAACAGAGGGTAACTTAAGACTGACGTACAGAAGCCTGCTATGGCTTTATATACAGGGGTGGTCACTGCCGGTACTGCAGTATAGAATCAGTTCTTCTCTTAAAGGTACATACACAACAGTTGCCTTGGTGGACAAGGACACTGAGGGGAGATTTTTACGGCTAAGGGTAAAAATGGAGGGATTTAATTGCGATCTCTTTAATATCTATGCACCGAACAACCATTGCAAGCGTCGCGAGTTTTTTCGGGGGTTATTCACTGAAGCGGCAGAGGTGGAAAATTCTTGTATAGTGGGGGATTTTAATGTATTTTTATCTCGGATGGACATTTCAGCCCAGATGACCTTTAAGGATGATAACTCCAGAGGGATGATTGTAAAGATGATGGCAAATTTAAATTTGAGAGACTTATGGAGGGACCGGAACCCCATAAAAAGGGAGTTCTCCGGAGCAGGTTGGGTGGGTGATGTTTTAAAACAGAGCCGAATAGATTTTGTGTTAATGCGGGAAGGGTTAAGTTCGGAGGTGATGGAGATTTATTATAAAAAAGTATTTTTTAGTGATCACTCGGCTTTGGTTCTTAGAATTAGGAACAGCAGAGTTAAGATCGGTTCAGGGGTGTGGATTTTAAACAATCAATACCTGAAAGAAATTGCTTATAAAGAAGGGATTGTAAATCTAATAAAGAATGCTCGGAAGGAACCTTTGTTCTTGAAAGAAAGAAGAGTTTGGTGGGACAATTTCAAATATGAGGTAAAAGTTTTTTCGGTATGTTATGGGAAAAAGAAGGTGGCAGCTAACCGGTATCGAGAAGAGAATATAAACAAAAGGTTTCCGGATGTCTGTAAAGCAGTTGACGGAGGGGATAAGGGAGCTGAGACTAAGTTCCAGGTGCTAAAGGAAGAGTGGGAATTATTGCAAGCTGAAAAATGCAAGGGGGCCATTCTCCATGCAAAGGCTAGAGATGCATTGGAGGGCGAAAGATGCACTAGATATTTTCTAGAGCAGGAGAAGCTGCGACAGAGATTATCGTTAATTGAAGAGTTGGAGGTTGGGGAGAAGATCATTCATGAAAGTGGGGAGATTTTAGAGGCGGCTGGCAGCTTTTATCAAGAGTTATATACAAAAGAAGACATTTCCAATTTGCCGATGGAGAAGGTTACTGCTTTTATTGAAGAGGGTATAAAGGAGGACGAGAGAATCATGTGTGACAAAGAAGTAGGATTAGCGGAAATGAAAGTAGCAATAAGTGGAATGAAGGGGGGGAAAAGCCCAGGGTCCGATGGACTAAGTGCAGAATTTTATAAAGAATTTTTTGAGATTTTAAGTCCATTGCTCTTAGAAGTTTTTAAGGAAATTAAAATTGAGGGAAGCCTGGCCCCATCTATGAGGAGAGGTATCATAAGCTTAGCTTATATAAAAATAAAGGGGATAGACAGGATCTGAAGAATTGGAGGCCCATCACATTATTAAATGTGGATTATAAGATCTTGGCGAGGGTTATGGCAAATCCTTTGAAGGAGGTGTTACCGGAGATAGTTTGGCCCTCTCATAGAAACATAGAAGATAGGAGCAGGAGTAGGCCATTCGGCCCTTCGAGCCTGCTCCGCCATTCAACGAGATCATGGCTGATCATCCAAACCCTAGCACCCGGTCCCTACACCGACAGCCATCCCACCCAAGCCCTATCTCCATAACCCCGTAACCCCACGTATTTAATCCCCCCTAACACTAAGGGCCAATTTTTTTATCATGGCCAATCAACCTAACCCGCACATCTTTGGACTGTGGAAGGAAACCGGAGCACCCGAAGGAAACCCACGCAAACACGGGGAGAATGTGCAAACTCCACACAGACAGTCACCCGAGGCTGGATTTGAACCCGGGTCCCTGGCGCTGTGAGGCAACAGTGCTAACCACTATACCACTATCTCAGTCCTATGGAGTCATAGGCCGGGACATCGCAGACTCTGTGGTCTCAATCCGAGATGCGATAGAGCTCATGGAAGAGAGTGGGAGGGAGGCTTATGTATTAAAGATAGATCAAGAGAAAGCCTTTGATAGGGTCTCTCATGAGTTTTTATTGAAGGTTTTGGAAGCACTTGGTTTCAAGGAAAATTTCATTCAGTGGATAAGGAATTTTTATTCAAACATATTTAGCTGCGTTAAATTTAATGGTTTTTTATCCAAGTATTTTCCGATACAGAGATCAGTGAGACAGGGTTGTCCCCTGTCCCCATTGTTGTACACATTGGTAGCAGAACCATTAGGTTACATGATGCGAAAGAAACAAGGTGTAGTTGGGATTGTGGTCCCCAGTTCTGGGCTGGTGTCAGTGATACACCAATATGCAGATGACACAACCTTAACATTGAGAAATGGGGAGTCAGTGAGGAAAACTATGGAGGTAGTGGAGGAATATTGCAGAGCTTCAGGAGCCAGAGTGAATTATAGTAAGTCCCAATGCCTGGTTGCAGGGAGGGGTAGGGGGGAATGGTTGGGGGAATGTCCCTTTAAGGTGGTGGAGGTTTTGGAAGTTCTGGGGGTGCATATGGGGTGCAAGAAAGACAGGGATGAAGTGGATTGATTAAATTGGGAACCAAAGGTTATGAAAATTAAAAAGATTTTGGGAAGATGGGGAAGAAGGTGGTTGAAAGTGCAAGGAAGAGTGACAGTGGTGTCTGCCCTCCTGCTATCTAAGCTATGATACTTATTGACAGTGGAGGATATGCCTGAGTGGGCAGAAAAGTCCATCCGAGAAGCTTGTGTGAGGTTTTTATGGGAAGGGAAACCAGCCTTGGTGGCATACAATACCATCATTGGACGGAGAAATCAGGGAGGACTCAATTTCCCAGATATTGATTTGAAGAAGAAATCCTTTAGAATCAAATGGGTGAAGAGATTTCTTCAGAAGTCAAATACAAGTTTTTGGAAGAGTTGTTTTGAGCATTTTTAAAAATGAAGTGGGATAGGAGGGCAGGGGATATTATATATGGAATACAATAATATGTTTTTGAAATCGATTAAACTTCTCCCTAGGTTTTATAAGGGGGTTGTAGAGACTTGGGCCCAATTTTTAAAGAGTGTGCAGTTTATGCCCAAGGGGACTGAGGAATTTTTAGAACAGCCCTTATTTTTGAACAGGTGGGTCAACATCGAAGGAGAGGTTTTATTTAATCAAGCTTTTATAAAAGCTGGGATTATATCTGTGAAAGATGTATTATACGAGGTAATTCCAGGTTGGTTGCCGGAAGTGATAGTGAGGGACATGGTGTGGGAGGAGGATCAGGAGGTAGAGGGAAAAGCAATAGGAATCATGTATGAGAAGATTGTGAGGGCAATGCCACAGGATTGGATGGAAGAAATAAATGCGGAAATCTCCAAAGGAAGTAAAATGCGTCCTGCTTTTCCAAGCTTTGTACTGGAGAAAGGGGGAGAGTTGGTCCAATTTAACAACTGTAATACTCGAGATTTCTATGAGGTATTCAGAGAATGGAGATTCAAGACACCTGCTGGTCAGGAGTTTTGGCAGAGTATATACACACAGCTGGACTTCAACAGGTTTTGGAAGGGAGTGTGGGCGAATTTTAAATGCCCAGAATGGATTGAACTGGATTTCAAATTGGCTCATAACCGGATTTTTACCATAACAGTCTTGTGCAAGATTGGACAAGTGGAGGCGGCAACTTGCCCAATGTGTGGGACACGGGATGAGACTCTGTCCCATTTACTGGTGTTATGTCCGCAGTTAAATGACTTTAAGTACTATGTTCGACAGTTGTGTGAAGCTTTTTTGCTGGGTGGGGACCGAAGAGCGAGAATGGGAATCCCATGGGATTCAATTTTGAGATGGGGATTGCAGGAGAGTCTGCCAGAGTCTAGCGGAGTGGCAATTAATTTAATGTTCAGTTTGGCTAGATTCGTGATTGTGCAAAGAAGGAATGCTCTGTTTTTTAAGGGGAGGAGAATCAATCTAAAAGAGTATTTTAAATATAAGCTAAAAGATCATTATAAGGCTCTGTGGATGTTTTATTCAGAAAGGAATTTAAGGACAGTATTTTACAACCAATTTTTAAAGTACAATCGATTAATATATGTTACAGGTGACAAATTAAACTTCAGGTTTTGATGTTAAAATGTGGTGGCGGAATGGCTGTGCAGAGCGGTGGAATTGATTTGTATCATACAATGTAATGATCACGATGTTGTAAATGTTCTTAATGTTCAATAAAGTATAATATTAAAAAATTGTGTAACACACTCCCCTTTGCATCAGAAGGTTGTGGGTTCAAGTCCCACTCCAGGGACTTGAGCACATAAATCTAGGCTGACGCTCCAGTGTAGTGCTGAGGGAGTGCTGCATTGTCGGAGGTGCCGTCATTCGGATGAGATGTTAAACCAAGGCCCCATCTGCTCTCTCTGGTGGACGTTGAAGATCCCATGGTACTATTTTGAAGGAGAGTTACGGAGTAATCCCTGGTGTCCTGGTCAATATTTATCCCTCAATCAATGTAACAAAAACAGATTATCTGGTCATTATCACATTGCTTCTTGCTGTGTGCAAATTGGCTGCCACGTTTCCCACATTACAATAGTGACTCCACTTCAAAAGTACTTCATTGGCTGTAAAGCGCTTTGAGACGTCTGGTGGTCATGAAAGGCACTATATAAATGCAAGTCTTGCTTTCTTTATCTGCTCCCTGACTGCTTTCCTGCCCAACAGGCGTCAATCTGGCTGGCTGTCGGGTGGGAAACCTGTTGAAAAAATTTAACGGCAAGACATGTGGGAAACCCATACTTCTGGGTTTACCATCTGAAAATTCTCTCCCTGCTCTCTTCCCGGCCTGGAGTAAGTATCGGGGCTATGCCTCATGATACAACATCAATGATTCAATTTGCCTTTATTTAACCTTAATGGCTTAGCTGCCATCTTTAATGGTCAGCCTATCTCCCCCCCCAAGTCCCTCTGCTCCAATACTCCAATGTAAATCTTACAACTTAAGGAGCAGTTCTTTTCATTTTTATTACTTCCAAAGTGTACGACTTGAGGCTAGGTCAACTGAAAATTTCAAAACTGAGATTGATAGATCTTTGTTAGGCAAGGGTATTAAGAGTTACGGAAGTAAGGTGGGTGAATAAAGTTAAGATCAGCCATGATCTAATTGAATGGCAGAACAGGTCCGAGGGGCTGAATAACCTACCCCTGTTCCTATGTTCATATTTTTCTACATTAACGGCCTCTCCCAATCTGTTTGCCTATCCTATTACCCTGTCTAACTCCTTCTGTAGTCTTCACAATTTGCCATTTATCCTGTTAGTATCATCCACCAATTTTGATATTGTTCTCTCATTTGCTAAGTCTAGAGAATTTATGTGTATAGTAAATAACAACTATCCCAACAAAGGATACCTCCGGATCGCCACTCAACAACAAGAGCTTGCATTTATATAGCGCTTTTAAACCATCCCAAGGTTTCACAGAGGCTTAATCAGACAAAAGTCGCCATTGAGTCAAAAATTGTGATATTAGGAGGAGTGACTAAAAGCTTGGACAAAGAGATGGGTTCCAAGGAGCACCTTAGAGTCATAGGGCTAGATTTTCAGTTGCTTGCGCCAGCAGTTAGCGCCTTAAGAGAAGTGATTTCCGGGTGCTATGCGTGTAGCGCCCGGGCGCAGCGCAGTTTGCGCCCCGCCCCAAATTAAGTTGCCCGTTAGCGCCGGCGCAAAGTTTAGCGCCCGCCCGGATGCGCGCGCAGAAAATGACGTCACATCCTCGTGCAACGCCCTTTGGCCGCCCCGATTGCAAACTTCAGTCGGACCGCCCCATTGTGCGGCGGGCGGCCGGAGCGTTTGGAAAAAGGAACGCAACACAACCAGCGCGGGCCCCGGGGGGCGCTAATTAAAGGGAACGTCCTCTCCAGTATAAAGGCCATCCTTTTTTCAGAAAACAGTCTTGTGCAACGCATTTCTGGAGACACAACAAGGAGGATAGCTAACTGGTTTCAAGCAGCAAGAGCCAGGTATTTTTGGACTCAGGCAACAGCGCTGCAAGTGGCCATTTGGAAATTAGAGTGTTTGCCAGGATTTGATGGGGGTTGCATGGGGTGCCAATGCGGAGCTGCAGCTCCATGTCCGTAGGGCTCGCAGACGCATTGTGAGAGGGGCAGCCCTGGCTAGAGGCAGAGGGGGCTACAGGCGTCGGCCACGTAGGCCTTACCCAGTCAGGCTATACCGCCAGCAGCGCTCCTACCTAAACATGAGTGCCGCGCGATGTGTTAAAAGGCTCCGATTCCGAAAGGGGGTGATTGCAGAGATCTGCCACCTGCTTCGCCGAGATCTGCGGCCAAAGCTCAGGTGCAGGACGTCTCTGTCGGTGGAAGTGAAGGTGACAGTGGCATTGAACTTCTATGCCACCGGCTCCTTCCAATACGCTGCTGGGGACATAGCAAACATCTCCCAGTACGGCGCGCATCGCTGCATCCGCCAGGTGACCGAAGCACTGTTCAGAAGGAGAAGCCAATTCATCTCCTTCCCCATGGCCCTGGAGAGCCAGCATCAGCGCGCATTGGGATTTTCCAGACTCGGGGAATTCCCCTTGGTGCAGGGCGCCATTGACTGTACGCATGTGGCTTTGCGGGCCCCTCTGGAGCATGGCGAGCAGTATCGCAACAGGAAGGGCTACCATTCTCTGAATGTGCAGCTGGTCTGTGACCACAAGCAGCGCATCATGGCAGTCAATGCCAGCTTCCCAGGCAGCAGCCACGATGCCTTTATCCTGCGGCAGAGTACTGTGCATGACATGTTCCAGGCACAGCCTCCCCCAAGAGGATGGCTACTCGGGGACAAAGGCTATCCTTTGTGCACCTGGCTCATGACCCCGCTCCGCGCGCCCAGGACCGCTGCTGAAGAGGCCTACAACGAGAGCCATCAAACCACCCGCAACATCATCGAGCTAACTATTGGGGTCCTCAAGCAGCGGTTCCGCTGCCTTGATCGCTCCGGAGGAGCTCTCCAGTATTCGCCGGACCGGGTCTCCCAATTTGTGGTGGTTTGCTGCATGCTACACAACCTGGCTATCCGCAGGACTCAGGCACTGCCACCTGACGTTGGACCAGCACCTCAGGAGGAGGAGCAGGAGGAGCATGAGGAGGAGGAGGAGGAGGAGGAGGAGGAGCAGGAGTACGTTCCCAGGAGGGAGCGACCAGGGCCAAGGGCCGCACGACGCCACCTTATTACACGGTACTTCTAAGCCCCCTGTCAGGGAATGGCCAGGGGCCATGAGGGAAGATGAATGCAGCCGCTCCGCAAGCCCTCAGCCGGCGAAGCCAACAAACACTAAGAAGAACAACCATGGAGACTGCATGAATAAAGATAATTTTTTATTAAACAAAAATGAAAAGCCCTTCCCACATGAATCCCCAAAAACAATAAACGGGCCCCACAAAAAGCCCAACAAACGACTCACTCCCACAAACTGGGGAGGAGCCACTCCACCTTTATTGAAACCGGGCCTCAACGTCGGCCTAACGCAAAAAAAAAGCCCTCCAAAAGCACAACCATGGGCAAAATAAAGATGGCCACCGCCATATTAAAGGAAAGCTGGCCACACCCTCTACTGAGTGGCCCGCGAGGGCGAGACCTTGGCCAGCATTTTGCCTCCCCTGCCCTGCCTGCTGCTCCTTCGCAAGCTCTGCCCAGTGGCTGCTGCGAGGCTGGGGGAAGGCGCCTGAGGCTCAGATGCCCTTCCGCCAGATGCCGCTGGGGGGCGGCCTACACGGCGTTTGGGCCTCGAGGGGCCGTCTCCTGAGTGGCGCACCTGAGCCTGGCCACCATCAGCTGCAGCCGCTTGCCCTTGACGCCCCAGAGGGGGAATGGCGGCGACGGATGGCGCAATGTGGGCCAGCTGGCGTCTGGGATGCGCTGGCTGGTGCTGTGGCGCGGTGGCACTCGGCCGGGCCCGCACTGCAGGATCCGCAGCAATCAGCCGACGGCCGGCTTGCTGGGATGGTCCAGCGCGGCGCCTGCCCTGGCGATGCCTGCCTGAGACAGCGCGTGTGGCAGCAGTGAGTGGCCCTGTGGTCCTGGTGTGCGCGCGCATCACATCCGCCAGGGTCTTGACGGCATCAGTTAGCATGCGGCCAGTCGCGGCAGTTGCTGCCCCGAACTCGCGCACACTGGTCGCCAGCGACTCGATGGCCTCAGGCATGCGCCCCACCACGCTCATGAGCTCCGTGTGGCGCCGGTCCGAGTCGTCGGCCATCTGATCGAGCTTCCGCACCTCCTCCGAAGTGAAGGTGTCCGGACTGGAGTCGCGACTCTCCCGCTGGGGAGGAGGGGGCCGAACTAGGGGACCCTTGCCGCGTTGGTGACGGCGAGTGTGCCGAGCAGCAGCACTCCCCTCTGATCCTTCCCCCCTTTGGGGGGAAGGCCGCGGGCCACGCGCACGGCTGCTGGGTGGCTGGACGCCACTGGTCCCAGAAGCTGCATTGCCCTGCGACAGTTCCTCCAGGCACTCGTCCAGTGAGGAGGTGTCAAGCATTTCCTCCTCTCCTGCGGGACGTGACTGTTCCCCCGAAGGTCCGGCTTGCTCCTCCTCCTCCTCCTGGTTGGAGGTGCTGTCACTGGCAGCCTCAGGGTCCTGGTCGTCACCAGCTGAAAGCAGGAATGCACAAGAGTAGCTTCAGAGTGAGGAGACGGCGTCAGCGAGGGAGTTAGGACTGGTGGGATTCAGCGCATTGGTGGGACAGTGGCAAAGGAGGTAGCTCGGATGGGCCAGTGCGACGCGAGAGGGCCAAAAGGCGAGGTCCTTACCATTGCCGGGCAGTGGAGGGTCGGATACACCGCACACTGTGGGGACAATCACACGGGCTCCCTTGAGCACACACACGCGCTCCTCCAGCCGAGTGAGCTTCTGCAGCTTGGCGCGGCCACCCCTGGCACGGGCCTGGCGATTAAACGCTACTTTAGCCTGCAAGAGAAAGGACGGGCTGTAAGTGCGCAGTGAAGCCCTGATGTAGTGTGCACTGCCTCCCATGGTGGAATAGCTTGGACAGAGTGAAGCCCTGATGTAGTGTGCACTGCCTCCCATGGTGGAATAGCTTGGCCAAAGTGTAGAGTGCCGAATGGCCATTTGATGCTCATGACTGTCCCAATGCTGCTGGCTGAGGGCTGGCCAAAAGGACTTTCAGGTCCCTTTGCCCATCATGTCAGGTGTACATGCAAGAATGAGGAGGAGACTGGAAAGGCTACTCACCCTCACAATCCTGGTCAGATCGTTGTATTTCTTACGGCATTGTTTGTGGGTCCTGGGGGCCTCGCCGGTGAACGTCACCCTCTGGGCGATCTGCTTCCAGGCTTTGGTGTAGTCGTGGTGGGTTGGATTCCTCCCACTCTCTGGAAACAAGATCTTGCGCCTCACCTCCAGAGCTGTGACCATTATGTCCAGATCACCCTCTGAGAAGCGCAGGGCACGCTGACGGGCCTTCTCTGGCGTTGCCATGACTCCCTGGGGCTGAGCAGCAGTGTTGAGGCCTCTTTGCAAGGCTGCAGTGTGCAGGGCGTGGCAGCAGACCAATTCGTCCCTTCCCCCTTTAAGAGCTGGTCGGCACCACGGGGTCTGCTGTCAGTGCAAAAATGACCGCACCCGTGCTGCGCCCCGCCTGGGCGCTATCCCTCTGGACCGCCGGCTTAGCGCCTAAAGAGAGTAGTGGAACGCCTCTTTTAGCGCTCCACCAACCTCTTAGGGCGAAGCCACTGAATTCCCGGCAACGGGGCGCTACTTTGGGGCGGGCGCTAACTTCGGGCGGGCGCTAAAGCTAGCGCCCCAAAACTGCCTATACTGAAAATCTAGCCCATAGAGTCATAGAGTCATAGAGTTTTACAGCACAGAAAGAGGCCCTTCGGCCCATCGTGTCTGCGCTGCCCATCCATCCCTGCCCAGTCTAATCCCATTTTCCAGCATTTGGTCCATAGCCCTGTATGCAATGGCATTTCAAGTGCTCATCCAAATGCTTCTTGAATGTTGTGAGGGTTCCTGCCTCTACCACCCTTTTAGGCATTGAGTTCCACATTCCAACCACTCTCTGGGTGAAAAAGTTCCTCCTCAAATCCCCTCTAAATCTCCTGCCCCTTACCCTGAATCTATGCCCCCTTGTTATTGACCCCCCTACTAAGGGGAAAAGTTCCTCTTTGTCTACCCTATCTATGCCCCTCATCATTTTGTACACCTCAATCAGGTCCCCCCTCAGCCTTCTTTGCTCCAAGGAAAACAACCCCAGCCTGTTTAGTCTTTCTTCATAGCTGAGGCGCTCCATCCCAGGTAACATCCTGATGAATCTTCTCTGCACCCTCTCCAAAGCAATCACATCCTTCCTATAGTGAGGCGACCAGAACTGCACACAGTACTCCAGCTGTGGCCTCACCAGCGTTTTGTACAGCTCCATCATAACCTCCCTGCTCTTATATTCTATGCCTCGGCTAATGAAGGCAAGTATCCCATATGCCTTTTTAACCACCTTATCTACCTGTTCCGCTGCCTTCAGAGATCTATGTACATGTACACCAAGGTCCCCCTGACCCTCTGTACGCCCTAGGGTCCTACCACTCATTGTGTATTCCCTTGCCTTATTTGTCCGTCCAAAATGCATCACCTTGCACTTTTCAGGGTTAAATTCCATTTGCCACTTTTGCGCCCAACTGACCAACCCGTCTATATCGTCCTGTAGCCTGAGGCTTTCCTCCTTGCAATTTACCACCCCACCAATTTTCGTGTCATCTGCAAACTTACTGATCATCCCTTTTACATTCTCATCCAAATCATTTATGTAGATCACAAACAACAAGGGACCCAGCACCGATCCCTGAGGTACCCCACTGGACACAGGCTTCCAGTCACAAAAGCAACCTTCGACCATCACCCTCTGCCTCCTGCCACTCAGCCAGTTTAGGATCCAACGCGCCAAGGCACCCTGGATCCCATGGGCTCTTACCTTCTTGACCAGTCTCCTATGCGGGACTTTGTCAAAAGCTTTACTGAAGTCCATGTAAACCACATCCACAGCATTTCCCTCATCCACCTCCCTAGTCACCCCCTCGAAAAATTCAATCAGATTTGTCAGACATGATTTACCCTTGACAAAGCCATGCTGACTATCCCCGATTAATCCTTGCCTCTCCAAGTGGAGACTAATTTTGTCCCTCAGAATTTTTTCCAATAATTTCCCTACCACAGATGTTAGGCTCACTGGCCTGTAATTCCCTGGTTTATCCCTGCTACCCTTCTTGTATAATGGTACTACATTAGCTGTTCTCCAGTCCTCTGGTACACCCCCTGTGGCCAGAGAGGTTCTGAAAATTTGTGTCAGAGCCCCTGCAATCTCCTCCTTTGCCTCCCACAGCAGCCTGGGATACATCTCGTCCGGGCCTGGGGATTTATCCACTTTTTGGCCTGCTAAAACCGCTAGCACCTCCTCCCTCTCGATGCTAATATGTTCAAGTATGTCACAGTCCCCTTGCCCGATTTCTATGTCTGCATCGTCTTTCTCCATAGTGAACACAGATGCAAAAAATTCATTTAAAACCCCGCCTACATCATCTGGCTCTACACACAGATTGCCACTTTGGTCCCTAATGGGCCCTACCCTTTCCCTGGTTATCCTCTTGCCCTTAATATACTTATAAAACATCTTAGGATTTTCCTTTATTTTGCTCGCCAGTGTTATTTCATGGCCCCTCCTCGCCCTCCTAATTTCTTTTTTAAGTATGCCCCTGCACTTTTTATACTCCTCTAGGGCTTCTTCCGTCTTTAGTCTTTTGTAACTGCCAAAAGCCCCCCTTTTATTTCTAATGCATTTTTGTATCTCCCTTGTCATCCAAGGTTCCCTTTGCTTGTTGGTCCCACCCTTGACCTTTACAGGAACATGTTGGCGCTGTACTCTCTCTATTTCCCTTCTGAAAGTCTCCCACTGTTTTGATGTGGATTTTCCTATAAGTAGCTGCTCCCAGTCCACTTTGGCCAGATCCTGCCTTATCATATTAAAATCGGCCTTCCCCCAATTTAGAACCCTTATTTCCGGGCCGTCTTTGTCTTTTTCCATGACCACCTTAAATTTCACCGAATTATGGTCACTGTCGCCAAAATGCTCTCCTACTGATACTTCCACCACTTGCCCGGCTACATTCCCCAGAATTAGGTCCAGTACCGCCCCCTCTCTTGTAGGACTTTCTACATGTTGGCTCAAAAAGCTCTCCTGGATGCACTTTAAGAATTCTGCACCCTCTAAGCCTTTCACACTCTGACTATCCCAATTTATATTGGGGAAGTTGAAATCCCCCACTATTATTACCCTATTATTTTCACACTTCTCTGAGATTTGCCTACATATCTGTTCCTCTATCTCCCCCTGACTGTTTGGGGGCCTATAGTACACTCCCAGCAAAGTGCTTGCCCCCTTTTTGTTTTTAAGTTCTACCCATATGGCCTCATTTGAGGAACCCGCTAATATATCATCCCTCCTTACAGCAGTAATTGACTCCTTAATTAATATTGCAACACCCCCTCCCCTTTTACACCCCCCTCTGTCTCGCCTGAAGATTCTATACCCCGGAATATTGAGCTGCCAGTCCTGACCCTCCCTCAACCATGTCTCCGTGATGGCAACAATATCGTACTCCCATGTGTTCAACAACAACTTCAGTTCATCCACCTTATTTGCAAGACTCCTTGCATTAAAATAAATGCCTTCCAGCCCTGCCATATTCCCTTTTGCCTTCACATATTTGCTCTGCCTTCCCAGCTGACTTGTTTTTTCCTCTGTATTTGGCTGTAAATCACCCCCTACTATAGCTCCACTCTGTACCCCATCCCCCTGCCAAGTTAGTTTAAACCCCCCCCAGCAGTGCTAAATGAGGGAAGGGAAGAAGGGAATTCCAGAGATGACGAAAGCCATGGCCATCAATGGTAGGGATTACACAAGAGAACTGATCTGGAGGAAGAGTTCTCAGAGGGTTGTAACGCTGGAAAAGCTTACAGAGATAGGGAGGGGCAAGTCCATGAAGGGATTTAAACACAAGATAAATTCATTAGACTTTCCAGTCCAAGAAAATCTCTCGTATCCCTATACTTTTCTTTCTGCTCTTTCATTGTGCAGCCAATATTGTTTTCATTCATTCATGGCCAGCATTTATTGCCCATCCCTAGTTGCCCTTGAGAAGGTGGTGGTGAGCCGCCTTCTTGATCCACTGCAGTGGGTGTGGTGAAGGTACTCCCACAGTGCTGTTAGGGTACGAGTCCAGGATTTGATCCACTGACGATGAAAGAACAGCGATATATTTCCAAGTCAGGATAGTGTGTGGCTTGGAAATATATCGCCGTTCTTTCATCGTCAGTGGATAGTCAGGATAGTGTGTGACGTGGAGGGGAACTTGGAGATGGTGGTGTTCCCATGTGCCTGCTGCCCTTGTCCTTCTAGGTGGTAGAGGTCATGGGTTTGGGAGGTGCTGTCGAAGAAACCTTAGCAAGTTGCTGTAGTGCATCTTGTAGAAGGTACACATCGCAGACACAGTGCGCCGGTGGTGGAGGGAGTGAATGTTTAATGTGGTCGATGGGATGTCAATAAAGCGGGCTGATTTGTCCTGGATGGTATTGAGATTCTTGAGTGTATTTGGAGCTGCACTCATCCAGGCAAGTCGAGAGCACTCCATCATACTCCTGACTTGTGCCTTGTAAAAAGTGGATAGGCTTTGGGGAGTCAGGAGGTGAGTCATTCACCACAGAATACCCAGACCCTGACCTGCTCTTGTAGCCACAGTATTTTTGTGGCTAGTCCAGTTAAGTTTCCTGTCAATGGTGACTCCCAGGATGCTGATGGTGGGGGATTTGGTGATGGTAATGCCATTAAATGTCAAGGGGAGGTGGTTAGACTCACTCTTGTTGGAGATGGTCGTTGCTTGGCATTTTTGTGTCGTGAAAGTTACTTGCCACTTATCAGCCCAAGACTGAATGTTATCCAGGTCTGTATGCGGGCACGGACTGCTTCATTATCGGAGGAGTTGTGAATCGAACTGAACACTATAACAATCATCCCCATTTCTGACCTTATGATGGAGGGAAGGTCATTGATGAAGCAGCTAAAGATGGTTGGGCCTAGGACACTGCCCTGAGGAACTCCTGCAGCGATGTCCTGGGGCTGTGGTGATTGGCCTCCAACAACCACAACCATCTTCTTTGTGCTAGGTATGACTCCAGCCAGTGGAGAGTTTTCCTCATGATTCCCATTGACTTCAATTTTACCAGGGCTGCTTGATGCCACACTTGGTCAAATGCTGCTTTGATGTCAAGGGCAGTCACTCTCACCTCACCTCTGGAATTCAGCTCTTTTGTCCATGTTTTAACCAAGGCTGTAATGAAGTCTGGAGCTGTGTGGTCCTGGCAGAACCCAAACTAAGTATTGGTGAGTAAGTTATTGGTGGCTAAGTGCCACTTGATAGCACTGTCGACGACACTTTCCATCACTTCACGGATGATTGACAGTAGACTGATGGGGCAGTAACTGATTGGATTGGATTTGTCCTGCGTTTTGCGGATAGGACATACCTGGACAATTTTACACTCTGTCGGGTAGATGTCAGGGTTGTAGCTGTACTGGAACAGCTTGGCTAGAGGCGCAGCTAGTTCTGCAGCTGGGATGTTGTCGGGGCCCATAGCCTTTGCAGTATCCAGTGCGCTCAGCCGTTTCTTGATATCACGTGGAGTGAATTGAATTGGCTAAAGACTGTGATAGTTTGGACCTCAGGAGGAGGGCGAGTTGGGTCATCCACTCGGCACCTCTGTTTGCAAATGCCTCAGCCTTGTCTTTTGCACTCACATGCCAGGCTCCACCATCGTTGAGGATGGAAATGTTCATGGAGCCTCCTCCTGCCGTTAGTTAATTGTCCACCACCATTCATGAATGGATGTGGCAGGACTGATCTGTTGGTTATGGGATCGCTTATCTCCGTCTATAGCATGTGGCTTCTGCTGTTTAGCATGCATGTTGTAGCTTCACCAGGTTGGCACCTCATTTTTAGATATGCCTGGTGCTGCTCCTGGCATGCTCTTCTACACTCCTCATTGAAGCAGGGTTGGTTCCCTGGCTTGCTAGTAATGGTAGAGTGAGGGATATGCTGGGCCATGACGTTACAGATTGTGGTGGAATACAATTCTGCTGTTGCTGATGGCCCACAGTGCCTCATGGATGCCCAGTTTTCACTGCTAGTTCTGTTCTGAATCTGCTTGTCATGTCAATGTCCCGCCTCCATCATCGTCTGACCAACCAGAGGGATTTTCCCCTTATTGACCTTGTTAAGCCCGCCCTGTTAGGGAGGAAATCACTGACAGAGCACATCAACGTCTGACGTGCTATCTGTCAAGACTTCTTGAAAGAAGAAATATCAGAATTTGACAGCTCTGTGAAGCCGTCAAACACTGACACTCTCTGTAGTTTTGAGCCCTTGTGTTCAGGACTCATCAAACCTTTCAACTTTGTTGATTTCAGATGGCTGTTGGTTCAGAAGATCCAACAGCTAGTCTGTGAAATCGACAAGGAAGATGTCGGGTCTCCCGATCCAGGGTAAGTGAACATTTTTAAACACTTATCACTCACCTTACATACTTACCACTCCACACTTGCACCCATCACTCACCTCTACATCTTACTTCCAGGTGCCCCCGCAGACTTCCTTCATGTCTCCTCCAGCCCGGCAGGGTGTTCCGAGGTCGGGAATCCTTCACCTGAGAAGACAAAATGCCACTAATCCTTTTTCCTGCCTGTTGACTACCTGCTAACAAGCAGTTAAAAGGATTTAATCCCTTTCCCGCCTCCAGGAGACGGGACCAGAAGCAGCACATCTTCCCCCTCCTGGCAAAAAGGCGGGTTTGCTATCCGCCCCCACTTTCTGCTACTTTGCCGGCAGTCCCGCCTCCATGGGGCTGAGAAAATCCAGCCCATGTCAGGCTGTTGCTTGACTAGTCTGTGGGTCAGCTCTCCCAATTCTCAGATGTTAGTGAGGACAAGGTCAAGTAGGACTTTGCAGGGTCGACAGGGCGTGACATTGTGATGTCTGATTCCAGTGCCTAGGTTGATGCCAGGTGGTCTGTCTTATTTTTAGTAGTGGTTTGATACAACTGAGTGGCTTGCTAGGCCATTTCACATTGCTGTGGGTCTGAAGTCATAGACCAGACCGGGTAATGGACATAAGTGAACCAGTTGGGTTTATTACAACAATCCGGTAGTTTCATGATCACCATTACTGATACGAACTTTTTAATTCCAGATTTATTGAATGAACTGAATTTAAATTCCCCCAGCTGCCATGGTGGGATTATGAACTCTTGTCCAGGCCTCTGGATTACTAGTCCAGTAACATAACCACTATGCTACTGTACCACTTGGATAATAAGAGTCTAAATGTAGTAGAGGAGCAAAGAGATCTGGAAGTACTGATACTCAAATCAGGAAAAGTAGCGACCCAGGTTAATAAGGCCATAGAAAAAGCATACTAGGTGTTAGATCCGTGTATCTTGATGTTGTGTGTCCTTCAATACTTAGACAAGAGACTGCAGGGAACAATCAACAGGTGTTTACTGGATGAGGGTTGTGATGAAATATATCATTCATCAGACTCTGTATTTAACTACATATATTGTATTGCCTGCTCCTGTGTTTGTATTGCCTGCTCCTGTGTTTTACCTTGTATTGTATATAGTGCACCGCCCCCTTTCTCCCCATTGGGTGTGTCGGCTCCGCCCATACCTGGCCCTACTTAAGACAAGCCCAGGTTTGCCTTGCAGCAGAACAGCAGAATGCTAGGGGAAGCTAGGTGAAGACACAGGCATCTTTCTTTGCTAATAAAAGCCTTGTTTTATCCAGTTAACTTTGAGCCTTGAAGTTATTGAGGCGCATCAATTTTATTAGCAAACTTTCAACGATGGATCAACTTTTGAAACCGGAACGCTTGGATTTGGAACTGCATGCTTCGGATGCATCGGCATGGTTTGGACACTGGTTCCAGTGCTTGGAATTTTTTATGGCCAACTCCGAAGCCGTCACAGCCTCTAAAGCCACCGGAGATGTGAAAATCAGGATCCTGCAGAATCGGGTAAGCCACCGGGTTTTTCCACTCATCCAAGACGCCGCCACCTACCTGGATGCCTGCAACATTCTAAACACCCACTATCAGCGGCCTACCAACGAGGTGTATGCCAGGCATCTGCTTGCTACCTGCACACAGCGACCCGGAGAGTCGCTAGAGGACTTTCTAGTCACCCTAAAAGTGCTTGGCAAAGACTGCAAATGCAAAGACGTGAAAGCCACGGTATACACAGACGAGCTTATTCGGGATGCCTTTGTCGCAGGCCTTAGCTCTAATTACATCCGGCAGAGACTGCTAGAGAAAACGGGCCTAGATCTGACACAGGCTGTGGACACAGCGCGATCGCTGGATGTGGCTCAGAAGAACTCTGACTCCTACTCTTCAGGCCGCGCGGTCCATGCCGCCTCGTACGCACCAAGGGCGCCGCCATGTTGGAAGACATCTTCCCCGCCCGGTAGCCCAACACCGTCGGGGCCCTGCTCTCCCCCCAGAAGCCCCAAATGCTACTTCTGCGGGCAGCCGAAGCACACCAGGAACCTGTGCCCGGCGAGAGGCACCACCTGCTATAAGTGCGGTAAGAAGGGGCACTTTGGGAAGGTGTGCAGAGGGAACCCCGCAGGCAAACCCGCCACCGCCGCGTGCGCGCCGTGGGAGCGGCCATCTGGGACGCCATCTTGTCCGACCTCGTGGGGTCCGCCATCTCGCGAGCAGACATCGTGGACGCCATCTTACCCGGCCTCGTGTGGCCCACCATCTTGTCCCGATCAGGGCCCTATAGTGCCGTCGATCACAGTGGACCAGTCCAGACCGCACCCACTATCCAAATCGATGGTGGACATCGAGGTAAACGGGTGCAAGGTTAAATGTTTAATTGACAGCGGGAGCACGGAGAGCTTCATTCGCCCTGGTCTGGTACAACGACTCTCTCTAACTATAGTCCCTACTCAGGGCACGATCTCTATGGCCAACAAAACCCAGATATCGACTATTGCGGGTTACTGCGCGGTACGATTGTCCGTTAAAGGCACTGTATATAATAATTTTAAACTGTTAATTATGAAGGATTTATGTGTGAGCGTTATCTTGGGCCTGGATTTTCAGTGCCACCACCAAAGCATCACGCTCAATTTCGGTGGGACCCAGCCGCCCCTCACAGTGTGCGGTCTGGCTACCCTGAAGGTAAAGCCGCCTTCGCTATTCGCGAACCTTACCCCTAACTGCCGGCCAATAGTGACCAAAAGCAGGAGGTACAGCTGGGAGGACAGGCGGTTTATCGCGACCGAGGTAGACAGGCTCCTGAGGGAGCGCATTATTGAACGCAGCAACAGCCCGTGGCGCGCCCAAGTGGTGGTGGTGAGGGGTAGCGAGAAGAAGCGGATGGTGATTGACTATAGTCAAACAGTCAACATCTATACCCAACTAGACGCCTACCCGCTACCCCGCATATCCGAGATGGTGAACCAAATCGCCCAATATCGGGTGTTCTCCACTATCGACCTCAAGTCAGCGTACCACCAGCTCCCTATCAGACCAGAGGACCGTTCGTACACCGCCTTTGAGGCAAACGGACGCCTCTACCAGTTCCTCAGAGTCCCCTTTGGGGTGACGAATGGGGTCTCGGTCTTTCAGAGGGAGATGGACCACATGGTTGATGACCACCACTTGCAGGCAACCTTCCCCTATCTCGACAACGTCACCATCTGCGGCCACAACCAACAGGACCACGACTCAAACCTCTCGAGGTTTCTGAAAACCGCACAAAAACTCAACCTCACTTACAACGAGGACAAGTGCGTTTTCAACACCACGCGCCTCTGCATACTAGGCAGCGTGGTGGAGAATGGGGAAATCGGACCAGACCCCGACCGATTGCGCCCCCTATGGGAGCTGCCCCTGCCCAACACTCCCAAAGCCCTGAAAAGGTGCCTGGGGTTATTCTCGTATTATGCCCAATGGGTCCCTAACTACTCCGATAAAGCCCGCCCCCTCTTGAAAGCATCCTCTTTCCCGCTCTCTGCTGAGGCCCATGCTGCCTTCAAAAGCATTAAGCAGGATATTGAGCGGGCCACGCTACAGGCAGTGGACGAGAACACTCCCTTTCAAGTGGAAAGTGATGCGTCTGACTTTGCCTTGGCGGCCACCCTCAACCAGGCGGGGCGGCCTGTAGCTTTCTTCTCGAGGACCCTCCAGGGGCCCGAGATCAGACACTCCTCCGTGGAAAAGGAGGCCCAAGCCATCGTGGAGGCAGTGCGCCACTGGCGGCACTACCTAGCCGGCAAACGCTTCACCCTACTTACCGACCAGCGGTCGATAGCGTTTATGTTCAATAATAAACAGAGGGGGAAGATTAAAAATGATAAGATTCGTAGGTGGCGGATCGAGCTCTCCACCTTCGAGTACGACATCATATACCGGCCGGGGGCCCTTAACGAATCCCCCGACGCCCTCTCACAAGGGATGTGTGCCAACGCCACCGGGGATCGGCTACAGACCTTCCACAACGACCTCTGCCACCCAGGGGTCACACGGCTGTTCCACTTCATAAAGTCCCGCAACTTACCCTACTCGATTGAGGAAGTCCGGTCTCTGACCAGGAACTGCCGCACTTGCGCTGAGTGCAAGCCTCGGTTCTACCGCCCTGATAGAGCCCACCTAATCAAAGCTACACGGCCCTTTGAGCGGCTTAGCTTAGATTTCAAGGGCCCCCTCCCGTCCGTCGACCGCAATGTTTACTTCCTGAACATTGTGGATGAATACTCCCGTTTCCCATTCGCCTTCCCCTGCCCAGACATGACCAGCGCCACGGTCATTAAATGCCTCAACAGCCTGTTCTGCCTGTTCGGAATGCCAAGCTATATCCACACGGATAGGGGGGCGTCCTTCATGAGTGAAGAGCTACGCCAGTACATGCTGTCCAAGGGGATTGCCACGAGCCGTACCACCAGCTACAACCCCCGGGGTAACGGTCAGGTGGAGCGAGAGAACGGGACAGTATGGAGGGCAGTCACTCTAACTCTAAGGACCAAGGGCCTCCCTATCTCCCGCTGGCAGGAAGTCCTCCCAGATGTGCTCCACTCAATACGGTCACTATTGTGTACCGCCACTAATGCCACGCCTCATGAGCTAATGTTTGTGTTTCCCCGGAAATCCACCTCAGGCGTATCCATACCGTCATGGCTCTCCACCCCAGGTCCGGTACTTTTGCGGAAGCATGTGAGGGGCCACAAGACGGGCCCTCTCGTGGAGCCAGTGCACCTGCTCCACGCCAACCCACAATATGCGTATGTCCGGCACGCCGACGGACGGGAGGACACTGTGTCCATAAAAGACCTCGCCCCAGCCGGTAACAACAGCAACAACGACAATGACTACAACAACAACAGCAACAACGACAACAACCACAACAACTATTACCCACCCACTCCACCCACTATTCTTTCATCACCCCCGGAAGAACACCAGCCAACGGTACCCCCACCACCTACTCCTTCAACAACCCCGGTGGCGCCCCCGGCAGAGACCCAGGAGGTCACCTGGGACACCCAGTCGGCACCCGCGGCACCGCAACCGTTACGTCGGTCACAGAGGACTATCACACCCCCGGACAGACTAAATCTGTAGAAGGGGTGAATGTGATGAAATATGTCAGTCATCAGACTCTGTATTTAACTACATATATTGTATTGCCTGCTCCTGTGTTTGTATTGCCTGCTCCTGTGTTTTACCTTGTATTGTATATAGTGCACCGCCCCCTTTCTCCCCATTGGGTGTGTCGGCTCCGCCCATACCTGGCCCTACTTAAGACAAGCCCAGGCTTGTCTTGCAGCAGAACAGCAGAATGCTAGGTGAAGCTAGGTGAAGACACAGGCATCTTTCTTTGCTAATAAAAGCCTTGTTTTATCCAGTTAACTTTGAGCCTTGAAGTTATTGAGGCGCATCAAGGGTTACTCTAAAAACTAACTGTACAGATCCCTACTCAGGGTTTATTTACAGGTGTGGTCACTGCCGGCACTACAGTATACAGGAGCTGTAAAAAGTAGTTCTCCCCTTAAAGGTACATACACTACACTAGGCACTGGGGTTCATTTCTGGTGGGATAGAATTTAAAAGCAGAGGCATTATGTTAAACTTGTATTGAACCTTGGTTAGATCACACAGTTCTGGCCTCCATATTATAAAAAGGATATAGAGGCACTGGAAAAAGTGCAAAAAAGATTCATAAGGATGATACCAGAACTGAGAGGATATATTTATCAGGAAAGAGTAAACAGGCTGGGGCTCTTTTCTCAACTGGACTCCTTTTGGTTCTTCAACCTATCCGCTGCTGAAACCCTCATCTATCCCTTTGTTACCTCTAGACTTGACTATTCCAACGCGCTCCTGACTGGCCTCCCATGTTCTACCCTCCATAAACTTGAGGTCATCCAAAACTTTGCTGCCCATGTCCTAACTCGCACTAAGTCCCGTTCACCCATCACCCCTGTGTTCACTGACCTACATTGGCTCCCATTTAAGAAACGTCTCGATATCAAAACTCTCATCCTTGTTTTCAAATCCCTCCAAGGCCCCACCCCTCCCTATCTCTGTAATCTCCTAGAGCCCCACAACCCTCCAAGATATCTACGCTCCCCTAATTCTGGCCTCTTAAGAATCCCTGATAATCGCTCAACCATTGGTGGCCGTGCCTTCAGCTACCAAGGTCCTAAACTCTGGGGTTCCCTCCGCCTCTCTACCTCTCTTTCCTCCTTTAAGACACTCTTTGACCAAGAATTTGGTCATCTGCCCTAATATCTCCTTATGTGGCCCGATGTCAAATTTTGTTTGATAACACTCCCGTGAAGCGCCTTGGGACATTTTATTACGTTAAAGGCGCTATATAAATACAAGTTGTTGTTGTTGTTCAAATAATGCTGGCATTGTTGAATGGTGCAGAATGAAGAAATCATGAGCACTGCTACGGTAATGAGCATTGACATGCATAATTTTGTACCTTTGGTTGCAGGCAAACCTATACATTTAAGAGTAGTTTCCTTTCTATTCATTAACTGAGCTGCATTGGGGTCGGGGCACATATGGCCATATGAGTGCAATCAATTATGCACTGCACTTGTGGGAATCCTGCCACACTGTGGAAGTGGAGGCTCTTTCTTACTGCTGGCTCCTATACAGAGGGAAATTGATGACTTCACTGGCCTTGCAAACAATGGAGCAATGATCTGCTTGATGCAAGTACGCACAGAACATTGGGAGATGTGACAGAGATCTCCCACAGTTGCCTGGAAGGAGCCTACCACATAAATATTCAATCCAGCTACTTTGACAGCCACTGACAAAGTTGTCCCTGTGCTCGAATGGGTTTGAAGTCTAGCTGCAGATTTGTACATAGTCTTGCTGTGATGTCTTTCAGGAATCTTAATCTGCGCAGGTAGATGTCTTTGGGTCTAGAAACAAGAGCCTGGCCCCATACACCTGTATGATTGCACAAGGACATGTTTGAATGGATGGTCAAAGGTTAATATGTGCCTGTCTGCTGCTGCTCCATAGTTGCATGGAAATTAGATCAATAATAGCTTCAAAATAATCACAGATAATAGATGCAGTGTGTTAAGTCCGTGAATGATTGAGACACGGACCAGCAGGAGTGAAAACAAACAAGTCTTTACTGGTGGAAGTCAATTGTGAAACTAACAAACAGAGGCTCTCTAGCGCCTTTTATACAGGGGTGGCCACTGCCGGTACTGCAGTCTGAGACCAGTTATTCTCTTAAAGGTACATACACAACAATTCCTCCCCTTTTAGATAAACAGTGCATAACATTCATTTAACAACTAAATGATAACGAATTACAATCACAATTACTGTTGCTAGATACATTGGTTAAGTTTAAGCAATTATAAGTTCAGTCTTTGAGGAGGCTTCCTGATTCTATCTGGATAACGCCTCTTTGGGGTATCAGGTTCTTCTGGCAATGTTGCGTCGGGATCAATGTCTTTGTTTGGTTCATCTGCTTCCAATATTACCAGTTCTACGGTAGCTGCAATTGGAATGTCAATTTCATTACCAGGTGTATCAGATCGTGGTGTGGAGTTGACGTTTTCCAGTGACTCTAGAATCTGGTCAGCATGGCGTCTTACAATGCTCTCCCCAACGTCCACGGTATACATGAGAGGTCCTTGTCGTGTACAAATCGTTCCTGGCTGCCATTTCTCAGTGCGGTAGTCCCGGGTCAAAACTGGTTGACCTATCTTAAAACTCCTGGTCGGCCTTTCATTCATATTCTGAAACTGCCTGTTCTCCACATCTCTTCGGACGTTTGGCTTAACCAAATCCAAGCGGCATCGTAGTCTTCGATTGAAGAACATCATGGCTGGAGTTTGGTTGGTAACCGCATGTGTCGTATTCCGGTAGGCAAACAAGAAGTTGTCCACCTTGTGTTGTAGGGGTATATCTTCATTACACATTGCCTTGATAGCCTTCTTGAATGTTTGGACAAACCTCTCGGCCAATCCATTAGTGGCTGGATGATATGGGGCAGATGTGTAATGCTTAACGCCATTGTTCTTTAAGAACCTCTGGAACTCTTCAGACACAAACTGTGGTCCATTGTCAGAGCAAATCTGTTCAGGCAGCCCATTCCTGGCGAATATGGTTCGCAAAACTGTGATAGTTTTTTCCGTGGTGGTTGAGGACATTTTTATGACCTCTGGCCACTTTGAATGTGCATCCGCCGCAATTAAAAACATCGAGTCCATGAAGGGACCAGCAAAATCAATGTGCACCCGTTGCCATGGAGATGAGGGCCACTCCCATGGATGCAGAGGAGTTTGTGGTGGGGCGTTTTGGACCTTCTGGCATCCTGCACAGCTCTTGGTCATCTCTTCGATTTCTCTATCGATTCCCGGCCACCACACAAACGCTCTGGCTAAGTTCTTCATTTTTACCCCACCCAGATGACCCTCATGAAGCTCATTGAGTACTCTATCCGTCAACTTAGGTGGAATTACTACTCTGGATCCACACATCAAGGTTCCTCTGCACACTGACAGCTGTTCTCTTCTCGGCGAGAATGCTGGCAGCAGTGGTTCGCCATGTGCTGGCCATCCCTTCACCGTTAAATCATAGACCCATGATAGTGTCGGGTCATTCCGTGTTTCCTTTTCTGTGTTTGCATTCGTCACAGGGAGACATTTGACTATGGTCGAGTGGAATAACTCCATTGGATCCACTGCAAGGTCTTCTTCTTCCACCGTCGGCAACGGTGGGCGTGACAATCCATCAGCATTTCCATGTTGTTTAGTTCCTTTGTACTCGATGTCATATTGGTGTGCCCCTAGGAAAAGGGACCATCTCTGCAGCCGTTGTGCCGTCATTATCGGTACGCCCTTCTGAGGGTTGAAAATGGAGACAAGAGGTTGATGATCGGTTAGTAGAGTAAATTTTTGACCGTGCAGATAGTGATTGAACTTCTTCACCCCCCACACTAGGCTGAGGGCCTCTCTGTCAATCTGGGCGTAGTTACGCTCGGCAGAAGTTAACGAGCGTGACGCAAAAGCTATCGGCCTCTCTAAACCATCAAGGAATTTATGTGACAGTACCGCCCCAATGCTGTAGGGAGACGCATCACACGCCAGCCTGATTGGCAGTGCTGGGTTGTAGTGAGCCAATACTTCCCTTGAAGTGATTAAGTCCTTACTCTTCTGAAAAGCACGCTTACAATCATCGTTCCATTTCCATGCTACCCCCATTCGTAGCAGGGCGTTCAGTGGGTGCAGAATTGTCGACAAATTTGGCAAAAACTTATGATAGTAATTCGCCAACCCGAGGAATGACCTCAGTTGCGACACATTTTCAGGCGCTGGGGCCTTAACAACCGCTTCAATTTTGTCAGGGGACTTATGTAACCCCTCTTCATCAATCACGTGGCCACAATACGATATCTGTTTCTTTAAAAATTCGCACTTGGGGCGGTTGGCTCGCAGCCCATGTTCCCGTAGTCTAGTGAGCACCTGTTCTAGGTTGTTAAGGTGTTCACTGTCATCTTCACCTGTTACAAGGATGTCGTCCAAGTAACACTGAGTCCCCGGAATCCCTTGCAGGACTTGTTCCATCGCTCTTTGCCATATCACCGGAGCCGATGCTCCTCCAAATACCAATCGATGATACTGGTAAAGACCTTTGCGAGTGTTTATCGTGAGATACTTCCTAGAGGACTCTTCAACCTCCATCTGCAAATATGCTTGTGCTAGGTCAATTTTTGTAAAACGCTTCCCTCCAGACAGTGAGGCAAAGATGTCTTCTATCCTTGGAAGAGGATATTGTACTGTGAAGGACAGGGTTCACCGTCACCTTGAAATCCCCACAGATGCGAATCTTCCTTGGCTCTCCGGACTTATTGCTTAACGTTTTCTTCATGACAGGAACGATGGGTGTCGCCCACTCGCTCCAGTCGACCTTAGACAACACGCCCGCCTTCTCCAGATTCTCCAGCTCTGCCTCGACGGCTGGGCGAATTGCATATGGTACCGGTCTTGCTTTGAAAAACTTGGGAACTGCATTCTCTTCTATTTTTATCGAGGCGGTTACACCTTTGAGCGTGCCCAGTTCTTGTTGAAATACCTCTTTGGCGTTAGCTAAGATTGTTGACAATCGTCCAGGTGTGACGTCTTCATCTTTTTTACCGTCCACCGTCATTGCATGAATGGAATGCCAATCTAAGTTTATCTTCCTGATCCATTCCCGTCCCAATAACGGTGGTCCACCATTTGGCAGTATGTAGAGATACAATTTCCGTATTTTCTTGCCATTTTATTCGACAGGCACCCTTATTTTTCCTCTGGGGTATACTTTTTGCCCCGTACACGTCGTCAAGACGATGGATGTCTCTCTCAAGGGTATGTGTGAAAATAGCCGCTCGTAGTCTCGTCGATTCATGACGGTTAGCGCTGATCCTGTATCCAATTCCATTTTAACTTGGGACCCTGCTATCGTGAGGGTGACCCAAATGGTTCGGTGATCCTCTTTTGCAATTACATTGTGAAGTTTGAGACAGCTTAGTCTCCTGTTCTCGGATTCACTATCGCTCATCTGGTCTTCGGAACTACTGTCCGTCATCTTTTGTACTTTCTTGTACGGTTCCTTAGTAGCCTTTTTGTTGTCGCTGGTCTTCTTCCCAGACCTGCAAACTCATGCAATGTGTCCAATCTTCCCACATTGTCTGCATATTTTGTCTTTGGACCAGCAGTCCTTCTGGTCATGGTTAGTTCTGCCTCAGCGATAACATTTTGCAAATCCCCGTGTCATTTCGTGGGTGCTGCATTCCTGTGGTTTTTGTTGAATTTCTGCAGCTCCCCTGGCTGCTGCTTCATACGATACTGCCACGCTGAAAGCCTTATCTAGCGTCAGCTCTTTTTCTGAGAGTAACTTCTTCTGTGTTCCTTCACTCAGGAGTCCACAGACAAATTTGTCCCGTAGGGTATCTGCCAGTCCTGCTCCGAACTGGCAGTGCTTTGATAGCTTGCGTAGTTCCATAAGATACTCAGCATTGCTCTCATCTTTGTGCTGAGTTCTCCTGTGGAATTTAAATCTTTCTGCTATCAACAGCGGTGCAGGGTTTAAGTGTTCCTGTAGGACAGCAACAATTTTGTTAAAACTCTTCGCCTTCGGTTTGGCTGGAGTAATCAGGTCCCGCAATAGGCCGTACGTTCTAGCGCCCATTAAGTTTAGCAATATCGATGCCTTTTTCCCCTCCGCTATTTCGTTTGCCTCGAAATATACCTCGACTCTTTCCACATACGTGGTCCAGTCCTCCAATGTATTATCAAAAGCAGTGATACAGCTAGTCTTCGGCATCTTGCAAATCTAAAATGGCGCCTCCCGCGCTTTGCCTTCTTCCCCGATTTAACAAAATGGCGCCTCCCGCGCTTAGCCTTCTTCCCCGCTGTTGTTGGCGCTGCTTTCCACGGTTTCTTGCACGTTAAATATTGATTCTTTTTCTTTTATTATTTTCCCGTCGTGGAGCGGACCCTCTGGGACACTTCCCTCCCTCTTCTTAGGTCCGAACGCTGCCCGGCTTCGAAGCACCGGCCGCACCCTGTGTGCTCCACCCTCTCTCTCTCTCTTTGCTTCCCGACTCGCTGCCCGGCCCCGTTGAAAAGCCACCCGATCGAGCTTCAGCCCGCCGCAGCCCAGGAAGGATCAGAGCACTACCTGCCACCAGCCCGATTAGCTGGGAAACCACAGACTGGTGAACCGAACCTGGCTCTTGACAGTCTCTCCTGCAAGTTTTCAAACCGATGATTGACGGTCGACGCCCGTTTCTCGAGTTTCTTTGGACTCAATTTTTTTTTTTCTTTCTTCTGGCTCCGACCTTCAACAACGTCGTCTGAGGTGCTGCCGAGTTGCAGGTAAGTTCGTTTCTTACTCGTCGCCAGTGTTAAGTCCGTGAATGATTGAGACACGGACCAGCAGGAGTGAAAACAAACAAGTCTTTACTGGTGGAAGTCAATAGTGAAACTAACAAACAGAGGCTCTCTAGCGCCTTTTATACAGGGGTGGTCACTGCCGGTACTGCAGTCTGAGACCAGTTATTCTCTTAAAGGTACATACACAACACAGTGAAGGCTCAAAGAAATTCCCTTAACTATTTTTGTCCAACAAGATCAACACAGGACTGACACGATGAGTTGCTAAGAGATACAGAGAAAAGAGCTACGTACCTTTGACAAGGACCCAACTGAAGGAAACTAACCCCACTCGTAGCAGTCAATGGATGTTCAACCTATTGGAGGCTGCTGAGGCCTCCGGGTGGCATTATGGGGGATTCCCCTCAATAACATTAAAGGGCTCCAAGCACTTTCACTTTGCAGTGCTATGCAGAATGTGTTTCAGGCCTCTGTGCCCCATAATACAGAGCCCTGACACCAATAACACAGTAGCGCTTCGGATGCATTCTATCCATTATCAGTTCAGAATTACCATGACAAAAACAACAGCAACATTTTGCATTTATATAATGCCTTTAATGTAGAAAAACGTGTCAAGGTGCTTCACAGAGAGATAAGGGGAAAAAAATTGGCTCTGAGCCAAGAAGGAGCTATTAGGAAGGGTGACCAAAGGTTTTGTCAAAGAAAGGTCTAAAGGAGGAGAGGGAGACAGTGAGGAAATGAGGTTTAGGAAGGGAATTCCAAAGCATGGGGCATAGGTGACGACTATGCCTCCCATTGTGGAATAAGCGGAATATAAAATAAAAGGTTCACATCCTTCAATTTGGAAGACTTTGGGTGGAATTTTTACCTGGAAAAACAGGTGGGGTTGGAGCATGGGGTAGTTAAATTGTTAAAAATCGGATTTCCGACCTCAACTCGTCCACTTCCAGTTTTAACGGAAGCGGGAAGCGGGGAGCGGGATGGGGTTGGGCAGCCAAACCGCTCCCAGGAGGCGGGACATCAATTTCAATATTATAATGAGGCTGGAAGCCTCTTCTTTAACCTCTATTTTGTTTTTAACTGCATCGGGTCAGGTTTTAAACACTTCGTAAAACACGGCAGTCACAGCAGGGCGGGGACTGCTGCACCCAGGAGGTAAGTGCCTTTACACGAACCTCCTGGATCCAGGGTCCCTACCTGACAACCCCCCCCCCGCAGTCGGAGAACCCTCACGAGGCCTTTGATTGCCTTCCCGAACAACACCCCCCCCGCACCCCCACCGATGATCCTGAGGTCGACCCAATCCTCCGGTGGTCAGTCCCGATCTCTTGCCTCTCCCCCGGTCCCTCGACAGCCCCAATCGCTAGCTTCCCTCTCCCCCGGTCCCTCAATGGCCCCGATCTCTTGCTTCCACCACCCCCCCCCACCTCAGTCCTCCGGAGGCCAGCACCGAACCCCGCTCGATCTCTCCCTCCTTCCTCTGTGCGGCCTAGTGCCGCAGGCCTACCCGCTCCCAGCCAGCCAGCCTCTCCAACTGAAATAACAACAGAAAATGCTGGAAAAACTCAGCAGGCCAGGCAACATCCGTGGAGAGAAATTAGAGTCGACGTTTCGGGTGAACCCTTTTTCAAAACTGGAAAGGAAATGAAACAGATCGAAGGCAGGGCTGCGATAGAACAAAAGAAGTAAAGAGACATTAAGAGGTATTCAAAACCAGACAAGATGGTAATAGGACAGTGGAGACAAAAGATGGCTCAGATTAGGTGTGAAGTGTACTGGCAGGTGTAAAGTCCGCGCCTCAATAATACACGGACTTCAGGAGAACAGTTTAACAGGTACTTTACTGAACAGGAGGGTACTCTTTTGTTACTGAACAGGAGGGTAACATCAGACTGAAATACAGAAGCCTGCTAGGGCCTTTTATACAGGGGTGGTCACTGCCAGTACTGCAGTCTAAAACCAGTTCTTCCCTTAAAGGTACATACACAACAATTCCTCCCCTCTTAAATAAACAGTACATAACATTCATTTAAAAAATAAATAATAACTAATTACAATTACAATTTTCTCTGTACTATATACATCAACTGAAATAATCGTTTATAAGCTCAGTCTTTGAGGAGGCTTCCTGATCCTGACTGGATAGCGCCTTTCTCAAGTATCCTGTTCTTGCGGCGGAGTTGATTCTGGTTCATTGTCATTGGTTGGTTTGTCAGCTTCCAATACCACTGCTTCTGAGGTAGATGCAATCTGTACTTCAGGTTGATTACCAGGTGCACCTGCTCGTGGTATGGGTTTGGCTTGTTCCTGTGACTCTAGAATCTGGTCAGCATGGCGTCTCACGATGCTCTCTCCCACGTCCACTGTGTACATTAGTGGTCCCTGCTGTGTGCATATCGTTCCTGGCTGCCATTTTTCTGTTCAGTAGTCGCGGGCCAAGACTGGTTGCCCTATCTTGAAGCTCCTGGTTGGCTTCTCATTTATGTGCTGGAACTGCTTATCCTCAACAACTCGTCTTATGTTTGGTTTGAGCAAATCCAGGCGACATCTTAGCCTTCGGTTGAAATACAGTATGGCTGGAGCTTGGTTGGTGACTGCATGTGTCACATTCCGGTAAGCAAACAAGAAATTATCCACCTTGTGTTGTAGTGGTATGTCGTCATTATACATTGCCTTTATGGCCTTTTTAAAGGTCTGAACAAACCTCTCAGCCAATCCATTTGTGGCTGGATGATATGGGGCAGATGTGTAATGTTTCACCCCATTATTCCTCAGAAACCTCCGGAAATCCTCAGACACGAACTGTGGCCCATTGTCGGAGCAAATCTGTTCTGGCAACTCATTCCTGGCGAAGATGGTCCTTAGGACTGCAATAGTTTTCACCGTGGTGGTGGAAGACATTTTAATGAGATCTGGCCATTTCGAATGGGCGTCCACAGCGATTAGAAACATTGAGTCCATAAATGGACCAGCAAAATCAATGTGTACCTGTTGCCATGGAGATGAGGGCCACTCCCATGGATATAGCAGGGCCTGTGGTGGAGCGTTTTGGACCTTCTGGCATCCTGTGCATCTCTTGGTCATATCCTCGATTTCTTTATCGATTCCCGGCCACCACACAAATGCCCTGGCTAGGCTCTTCATTTTTACCCCTCCCAGATGACCCTCATGAAGCTCATTGAGCACTCTATCTCTCAGCTTAGGTGGAATTACTACTCGGGATCCACACATCAAGGTCCTCCGGCACACTGACAGCTGTTCTCTCCTTGGCGAGAATGCTGGCAACAGTGAGTCGCCATATGCTGGCCATCCCTTCACCGTCAAATCATAGACACGAGAGAGTGTCGGGTCATTTCGGGTTTCCTTCTCTATACTTGAGTTTGTAACAGGCAAACATTCGACTATGGTCGCATGGAATATCTCAACAGGGTCCACAGCAGGTGCTTCTTCTACCGTAGGCAACGGTAGGCGCGACAGCCCATCAGCGTTTCCATGCTGTTTCATACCCTTGTACTCTATGTCGTACTGATGTGCTCCTAGAAAAAGTGACCATCTTTGCAGCCGTTGCGCCGTCAGCACCGGAACGCCCTTCTTTGGGTTAAAAATGGAGACCAGGGGCTGATGATCAGTCAGTAGGGTGAATTTCTGCCCATGCAGATAGTGATTGAACTTCTTCACCCCCCACACCAGGCTGAGGGCCTCCCTGTCAATCTGGGCGTAGTTACGCTCGGCTGAGGTTAGCGAGCGCGACGCAAAGGCTATTGGCCTCTCTGAACCGTCAAGGAATTCGTGTGACAGCACCGCTCCAATGCCGTAATGTGACGCATCACATGCCAACCGAATCGGTAGTGTTGGGTTGTAGTGGGCCAATACTTCTTTTGAAGTGATTAGGCATTTACATTCCTGAAAGGCACGCTTACACTCATCACTCCATTTCCATGTTACTCCAGTTTGCAGCAGGGCGTTCAGTGGGTGCAGAATTGTAGATAAATTCGGCAAGAACTTATGGTAGTAGTTCACCAACCCGAGGAACGACCTCAGTTGCGACACATTTTCCAGTGCTGGAGCCTTGACTACAGCCTCAATCTTGTCCGGCGACTTATGCAACCCTTCCTCATCAATCATGTGGCCACAATACGAGATTTGTCTCCTGAAGAACTCGCATTTGGGGCGGTTGGCTCGTAGCCCATATTCCTGTAATCTCGTGAGCACCTGCTCCAGGTTGGCAAGGTGTTCACTGTCATTTTCGCCCGTAACCAGGATGTCGTCCAAATAACACTGGGTCCCCGGGATCCCTTGCAGGACTTGTTCCATCGCCCTCTGCCAAATAGCCGGGGCTGATGCTACCCCGAATACCAGTCAATTGTACTGGTAAAGGCCTTTGTGAGTGTTTATCGTGAGGTATTTTCTAGATGCTTCGTCCACCTCCATTTGTAGATACGCTTGGGCCAGATCAATCTTTGTAAAATGTTTCCCTCCAGATAGTGAGGCGAAAATATCTTCTATCCGCGGAAGTGGATATTGTACTGTGTGCAGGAGTGGGTTCACAGTCACCTTGAAGTCCTCACAGATGCGAACCTTCTTCGGCTCCCCAGGCGTGCTGCTCAATGCTTTCTTCATTACAGGAAAAATGGGTGTGGCCCACTCGCTCCAGTCCACCTTGGACAGCACACCCGAACACTCCAGACTCTCCAGTTCAGCTTCAACGGCTGGGCGGATCGCGTATGGCACCGGTCTGGCCTTAAAAAATTTTGGGTTTGCGTTATCTTCAATCTTTATGGTTGCCTTTACTCCTTTTAGAGTCCCAAGTCCTTGTTGGAACACCTCTTCCGCGTCAGATAGAATTTGTAACAGACATCCAGGTGCGACGTCATCATCCTTTATGTCAGTCACAGTTAGCGCCTGAATGGAATGCCAATGCAATTGTATTTTTCGGATCCATTCACGTCCTAATAATGGTGGTCCTCCATCTCGTAGTATATACATATATCGTTTCTGTGTTTCCTAGCCGTTATATTTAACTGGCACCCTTATTTTTCCTCTGGGGTAGACCTTTTGCCCCGTGTATGTCTTCAATACAATGGACGTGTCCTTTAAGGGTATGTGTGAGAATAGCCGCTCATAGTCTCGTCGATTCATGACAGTTAGGGCTGATCCTGTGTCCAATTCCATCTTTACTGGGGACCCTGCTATCATGAGGGTGACCCAAATAGTTCGGTGATCCTCCTTTGCGATCACGTTGTGTAACTTTAGACAACTTATTCTCCTGCTCCCAGAGTCCTTATCAATCTCCTGATCTTCCGAACTACTGTCTGTCAGTTTCTTTACTTTCTTGTACAGTTCCTTAGTAGTTCTTGTCGTGTTGGTTTTCTTTCCCGACCTGCAGACTCTTGCTATATGTCCCATTTTTCCGCATTGCCTGCATACTTTGTCCTCAAACCAGCAGTCCTTCTGCTCATGGGTTGTTCTGCCGCAGCGATAGCACTTTTCTGCTCCATACGCCATTTCGTTAGCGCTGTATTCTTGTGGTTTCTGTTGTATTTCTGCAGCTCCCTGTGCTGCTGCTTCGTAGGATACTGCCACGCTGAAAGCCTGTTCTAGCGTCAGGTCCTTTTTTGAAAGTAGTCGTTTCTGGGTTCCTTCACTCTGGAGCCCGCAAACAAACTTATCCCGTAAGGTGTCTGCCAGTCCTGCTCCGAACTGGCAGTGCTTCGATAACTTGCGTAGTTCCATAAGATAGTCAGCATTGCTCTCATCTTTGTGCTAGTTTCTTTTATGGAACTTGAATCTTTCTGCTATCAGCAGCGGTGTAGGATTTAGGTGTTCCTGTAAGATATTAACAATCTCCTCAAAACTTTTCTCCATTGGTTTAGCTGGGGTAATTAAATTCCACAATAGGCCGTACGTACTCGCGCCCATCAAATTCAATAATACCGATGCCCTCTTTCCATCGGCCACCTCATTTGCCTTGCAGTACACTTCAATTCTTTCCACATACGTGGTCCAGTCTTCTACCTCATTGTCGAAAGCAGTGATACTGCCACTTTTTGGCATCTTGGGTGATTTAAAATGGCGCCTCCCGCGCTTTTTCTTCTTCCCCATGGAATAAAATGGCGCCTCCCGCGCTTTTCCTTCTTCTCCAATGGGATAAAATGGCACGTCCTGCGCTTTTCCTTCTTCCCCTTGCTGCCACGCTGCTCCTAGCGTTCTACAGGTTAATGGCGGCGACCCGCGGCTTCGGCGCGTCTCACTTTCCTTCCCCCAGTTTATTTTCTCTCCGCTGCCCGGTTCTTGAGCACCGACCGCGCCCTGTGCGCTCCACCCTCTCTCTCACTTTTGTTTTCTTTTCCCGGCGACGCTGCGCGGCCCGTTTTGTAGAGCCACTCTATCGAGCTTGAGCCCACCGCAGTCCGGAAGGGTCAGCGCACTACCTGCTACCAGCACGATTTGCTGGAACACCTTAACTGGGGAGCCAAGCTCAGCTCTCCACAGCCTCTCCCGCAATTCTCCGAACACCGATGAATCCTTTGGGCGGTTGCCCGCAGTCGACGCCCGTTGCTCAGACTACGACCTCCAAGAAACCTCCTCTCAGGGTGAGATCCCCGTGAGATGATGCAACACTGCAGGTGAGTTTGAACTTACTCGTCGCCACTGTAAAGTCCGCGCCTCAATAATACACGGACTTCGGGAGAACAGTTTAACAGGTACTTTACTGAACAGGAGGGTACTCTTTTGTTACTGAACAGGAGGGTAACGTCAGACTGAAATACAGAAGCTTGCTAGGGCCTTTTATACAGGGGTGGTCACTGCTGGTATTGCAGTCTAAAACCAGTTCTTCCCTTAAAGGTACATACACAACAGCAGGATGAGAGACAGCTGCCATGTGGGAGAGAGAAAAAAAAGGAAAGGGGGGCGCGGAAGGGAAAACCCAAAACAGAGGGGTGGAAAAAAAATATAAGCAAAAATGTAATAGGGGCCGAGGTTATGATCTGAAATTGTTGAACTCGATATTGAGTCCGGAAGACTGCAAAGTGCCTAATCGGAAGATGAGGTGCTGTTCCTCGAGTTTACATTGAGCTTCTGTGGAACAATGCAAGAGGCCAAGGACGGTGAGGTCCGAGTGGGAATGGAGCGGTGAATTAAAATGACAGGCGACCGGAAGCTCGGGGTCACCCTTACGGACTGGCTGGCTGTGGGCGGGAAACAAAGGCTTCAGATGCAAGTCAGGCCCTCCCATTAATTTCGGCAGGGCCTACAGGAAACCCGTTCTCCCAGGTTTCCCGCCCGTATCAGAGACCCACCCCCCACACCCCCAACCCATCTTCCCCATTAAAATCCAGCCCTTTGAGTCATGACAACTGAGAGGCCAGAATTGTAAGTCAGGGAAGGAAATTGATCGCAAATGGTTTTAATTTGTCAGTTTGCTAATAAATCATTATCTCCTGAGCATGCAAATACTGTATTGACAAAGAATGCAATCAGGGATGTCTTCCATATCGATATTAAAGATTTAAAATAACACTAGGTGATGTATTGTGTCCTTTCAAACATTGGAACCTGGGGAAAGAGTAGTAGATTTCCACTACGATTTGTGTGAAAAAGTGCTTCCTGATTTCACTCCTAAACGGCTAAGCTCTAATTTTAAGATCCTTGTTCTGGATTCCCCCACTAGAGGAAATAATTTCTCTGGCCCAATTATAAAGGGAGGGTGGGTAGGGTGCGTGCAAGCCCTGAAGCGGACTGCGCAACCAGCAAGTCCAGGTACGTGGTGGCCCGGCCCATCTTAACGGCCGGGCATCATTTCAATAAATTTTCTCCAACTCCCACCCGAACCCGGCCAGACCCACTACCTGGTTGGTGGGCAAGAGTGGGAATTCAGCTAAAGGAAGCTGCAGCCAGGCACCTGTGAGAACGGTACCCGGCAGTCAGTTGAGAGAGAATCCTCTGGTTGTGATGAGGGGGGAGGCAGGGTAGCCCGGGGCAAAGGAACACCTGGCACACAAGGAAACCTAAAAAAAAACAGGTTTTAAACTTACCTGCCGCTTCTGGTCCACAATCCAGCTCCCGACAGAGTTGGTCTGATAGGGAAGCCTTCACTTCTTCCCCGCTCAAGCCTTCAGCTAAAATTGCGGATCGGGTACTGATGACATTATTAGACCCGATTTGCATAATTAAAGAAGCACCCTGCTTCCTTTCTGCAAGTATCCCGCTTGCCTGCTCCTATGAGCAGGTTAAGATCGGAACACAGCGGGATCAGAGGGGGTAAGTGATTGGCCTCATTTTAACTGGCAAATCCGATTGAATCACTTAATAATTTTAAACACCTCAATTAGATCACTCCTCAAACTTCTAAACTCAAGGGAATACAAGCCAATATTATGCAATCTATCCTCATAATTTAACCGTTTAAGCCCCTATGTCATTCTGGTGAATCTGCGTTGTATCCCCTCCAAGGTCAATATATCCTTCCTGAAGTACAGTTCAAAATGGAATACAGTGCTCCACATGGGGTGTGACCAAGGCTGTACACAACTGAAGCATCACTTCCTCCCCTTTGTATTCCAGCCCCCCTTGAGATAAAGGCAAAGATTCCATTAGTCCTTTTGATTGCTTTTTGTACCTGCCTACTAGCTTTAAATGATTTGTGTACCTGGACTCCTAAATCTCTCTGCTCTTCTCCAGTTCCTGGTTTTTCACCATTTAGAAAATACTCTGATTTATCTTTCTTAGGTCCAAAATGGATGACCTCACACTTGCCCATATGAGCTCAGTAACTAACTGGAGGAAGGCATATATATATATCAGTTGGCAAATTGTAAATCTTCACTAATATAGAGACCAAAAGGTCAGGCACATACAAATAAATGCTGATTGTATGAGGCTAACATGGACCTCAATAAATATCTTGGGTTCATGCCTACTCAGAGAGCCATTCTGGTACTCTTTAGGCATGTTTCTGTGATTTGGTGCATCAACAAGCTCTCAAGACGTATTCACTGTGAGCACTGAATTACAGAATGACCCCTTTTGATTATTTCTCAAAGAGTGCATTTAAACTTCATCTGTAGCGGCAGTGCGAAGCAGTTTTGCTTAGCGCTGATGCTGCAGTTATATTATTATATATATATATATATTACGCATCTTGGATCCAGTGTCAGGGCCCAACCTGACAACGGAGCAAAGTGGAGTGAGACTCCCTTAAGGAGGCAGTCTTAAGTTGTTTCACTTCAGAGTCAGTTCAGACTTTAACATCTGAATTAAACTACACAAGCTTCACTTTGGTGCACCGACCTAAACTTGTAGGGGGCTAAATTGGGCCGTGTAGCACACATCCTTTAGGTGCTATGCAGCCAACTAAGACTCAAAAATGAGGTACGAGACTTCCGACTGGAAGTACGCAGGATGCCATTTTGGTAAAGGGGTTTGTGTGTGCACCTAATGCTCACCAGCAGCATGCAGTGAGATCATGATGCAAATCAGTATGCAACGCTGATTTGAAGCCACCACTGCCATTTTCCAGATACAAAATCCAGCCAATGCCCAGGTTTAACCTCACACAGCTGAACATAACATTAAACAGAATGAAGGACCCCCCACCAGCGCTATTTAAAGGGATCATGCAGTATTTACAGGTTAGTTGCTGGATTATTTGTTCTGGCTGCTGGAGCAATTGTACACTTTTTTGGAGGTTTCCTATACGTGGCAAAAGTTTAATTCATCTACAGGAAGTGGTCTGGCTGGTTTTGCAGTACGTTTTTGACATATAAAATTTCGTGCTAAAAGAAGTTGCTTCCAGACATGGGTGGCCTGGTAGGGCTTCCTTCAAAAATTGAACATGACTGGGAGAATGAAGAGAGGCAATGCAGAGCAGGACAAGCTGCTAGAAGATGGAGGAGGAGGAGGGAGAGAAAGTGGAGGAGGAGGACAAAGTGCAAGAGGATGTGGAAGAACAGGAAGCGCAAGAGGAAGTGGAGGAACAAGAAGAGGAAGGGAGGCTATAACGTAGACAGCCCCTATTTGCCTGGGCTCGACATGGTCAGATTATTCGTGAGCAATACCTGTAACCTCAACCACACCTCCCCATTAATCAACAGTCCCACACACTTTAGCTTTCCTCTATCTCTGACCATCACATCGTCCTCATTCTGACAACATAAAAATACAAACCACCAAGAAATACAAATTCAAATCCAATTTTATAAATTCACTCATTAAATAATACATACAAATGAAACTAATCACCCTTGTGCATTCCCTTAGTGCCTGTCTTCCATGTGTCTTTACCATTCCTAGTGTTGCTACGAGGTGCTTCCCCAGTGGCTGCAGCATGGGTGGTGGAAGGCTGCTGACCTTCAATTGAGGAGACTGTAGATGGCCTTGGAGGATGACCTCGAGTAGCTCTGGGCCTAGAGGGCCCGGCTTCATACTGCACCATCTCGGCCTGGGCTGTAGGAGTCTGGGCTGGCTGGCTGACAGGCACCAGCAAGGTGGAGTGGCATGGGGTGGGAGCAGGAATGCTGTCATCCTGAGATAGGACAGCAGGTTTGTGCTGTATGAAGCAACTGCCACTCCCCTGGGGCAGCGTCTTCAGCAGTCCTGTTGATCATTTGGAGAACAGTTTGATGAACTGCTCTGGTGCCCTGGAAGGTCCTTTGCACGGTGGTATCCATAGCCACAATGGCAGCAGTCTGAGCTTGCAAGGCAGCAGTCGGAGATTTCAATGCAGCAGTCAGACCTTTCATGGAAGCTGCTTGTGCGGCAATGGAAGCTGTGACATTGGCCATCAGATGCTGCATCATGGTGGGTTCCACAGGTGTGCTGATGGAGGTGACCACCCGTTCCATGTTTGAAAGGATGGGCTCCAAGTTCTTCACAAAGCCCTGTGCTAAGTTGGAGCTTATATGTTTCAATGCGATCACCTCTCATTCTTCTAATCTCCAGAGAGTATAGGCCCAATCTACTCACTCTCTCTTCATAGGACAACCTTCTTATCCCAAGAATTAATCTAGTGAACCTTCTTTGCACCGCCTCTAAAGCAAGTATATCCTTCCTCAGATAAGGAGACCAAAACTGTGCACAGTACTCCAGGTGTGGCCTCACCAAAGCAAGAGTGCCTTACTCTTGGGGCTCGATTTTACCATGGTTGAGGAGACGGGTTTGGAGGCATGTGAGTTGTCAAAATCGCAAAAAATGGCGGGTGGGTCCGATCCTGCCTCCATCCCGTCTCTGAGCAATTTTCCCACATTCATGGTTTCAGACCCCATTTCCATCCCCCCTCTAAGAGGCGGAATAGGCCCTTAACAACTAGTTAATAGCCTCTATAATCCCATTTTGAGAGGCCTTTCTGATTTTAACACATTTCCCCCATCCTGCACGTCTCCTCTGGAACACGCCAGTGAATCCTGGTGGCCTCACAAGTGGACTTACTAACAGCTGCAGCTCCACCATTAAAAAGGAGTTTTCTCCAATGATCATTTGCAGGTGGCAGAACTTTGCTGTCTCAGGTCTGGGGGAACTTTTAGCAGCCATACTCATTGTTGTGGAAGTTTGGAGCCTGACACCCATCTCCAGTGTGAACCTCCTGGGGAACCCCTCTCCCCACCTTGACTGAGCGCTTCCTCAACTGAGGCATATACCAGAAGCATGGGAACCATTTATTTCCTTTCCTCCTGGACATCAGATTCAGACGAAGACCAGCCACAGCAGCAGCAGACCCCTGAACAACAGCACCACCAACAGTAGGAGCAACAACAGGAGTGCCAAGCTACTGCTCACCCACCCACAGGCCAGAATGCGCCAGCGCACGACCACATTGCTGCCCGGCATGCAAGGGATGCACTTATGTTGGCCAGATTTGCTTAACCTGCACAATCAAACACTTTTCCCTTGCACCTTCTCACCAGAGCATCGACAATGGACAAGAACCTACGGATTCCTATCACTCTGACCACCATACTGACAATTGCAAGTCACCCTAAGCCCTCAATGTGGCAGTCCCATTTGTGAAATGGCACAGGCCACAACTTCAAAAGTTTGCCATCAAATCTGTTTATCATAACAATTCAAGGATGGCGTGTCAAAAATCAATACAACAGAACACCCAAGTGACTATCCTTGTGACTACTTGTGCTTTATCTTCCTCTTACGCATGCTCCTACGTGGTGCTTCCCCTGTGGCTTCAGCAGATGTGGAGGCCCCTTGCTCACTTTCTTGCTGCTCCTGTCTCAACACCTTTGGCGGCCGTCCTCTGGGGTTGTGTACCTGTGAGGGCTCAGTAACAGTCTGCTGCTCCTGCGGCTGTGCAGGGGTTGAGACGCCCATCTCAATTGGGTGAGGACTCTGGTGGGGCTCTGACCAAGGACTTTGCAGTGGCATGGTCATGTGAGCGCTTGGAGAGGAGCCCCCACTTCCTTGTCTGCCACCAACATCCCTCTCATGGGTCAGCCCCACTTCAGAGCTAGCAAGTGGCTGGAGAGCACCTTGCTGCACTTCAGGAGGGCCATGAGGACCCATTTCTACACTGGAAGTCCTATTCCAGAGGACATTCATGAAGGTCTGGTTTCTATGTTCAATAGCTGACCATCGCTCCTCAAGAGATGTCAGTCTATTCTGAACATGTTTTCAATACCCTGGCAACTAAGCTACTCCATGGCCATAGCCATCCTCTCCTCTACCGTAGCCATCCTCTCCTCTACAGTAGCCAGCCTTACCACGGAGGTAGCCATCCTTTCCACGGAGGTTGCCATCCTTTCCATGGTGATGCGTTCATGCACCAATGCCTCCACAAAGGCTCTGCTCATGTTCGCAATGGGCTCCTCCATTTGCTCCACACTTGCAGCGACCCTGGAGACAAAATCTGTAGTGTATGTACCCATCTACCTTTAAGAGAACTATTGTATGTAACCGTTCACCTTTAAGAGAACTACTTTAGGTGTGGCACTACTTGTTTGGCTTCTGTATACTGTAATACCGATGGTGACCACACCGGTATATAAGTGTTGTGGCATGATTCCTTGGGCAGATTTGCCCTGACCTTCGAATAGTAAAGACCTGTTTGTTTGTTATTCCTGAAGTCTGTGTCGTTATTAACTGTACAACCCACAGACTTTACAGTGGCGACGAGTCCGATCGTACCCTGCGGCAAGACTACCAAAGCAACTAAAGAGCGTCGAAGAGAGGCAACCGCCCTCGTCGTTCTGCTGGAAGAAAACACGAGGCTGCAGCAATAGAAAGGAGGAAGACTTTAGCAACAAAAGCTTCCATCAGCAACAGGCACTGACTACCCTTCTACCACGGTGCGGAGTGAGCCGATCAGCAGGAAACAAGGCGGCCGCGGAGACTGTGAGTAGGGAAAAGTGTAACGAAATCCGAAGGATAAGGGCTATGCACTCGACCACGGTCGAGGGGGAGCAGAGCTGGTCAGGAAGGCGGGTCCAACGGCGTCGTGAGATAGCCGGACCGCGATCGGCGGGAAAAGCCGGGCAGCGACCGAAGCCACGAAGCGCTGAGACCGGGAGCAGGCGCGGGAAGAGAGAAACTCAGCCGCAGCCGGGGAGGGAAGCACCGGACTGCGTGAGGGCTGGGAGGCGAACGGGAGCCGGGCGTGTGGGAGAGGCAGAGCCGACCAAAGGAGGCTGCGCGAGAGCCAGTCCAGCGGCTGAACTGTTCTCCACCAACGGGGTACCCAGCGCCGGTAGAGCCGAACGTGGGGGAGAGAGAGACAGAGCCGAGCAAGGGGAGAGAGACTGCGCGAGAGCCAGTCCAGCGGCTGAACTGTTCTCCGTGACCGGGGTACCCAGCGCCGGTAGAGCCGTGCGAGCGGGAGAGAAAGACAGAGCCGAGTAAGGGGAGCTGTGCGGAAGCCAGCCCAGTGGCTGAACCTGTCCGCTGTGGGGAAAGCGTACCCCTCCCACCAGGGAAGAAACGCGGGAAGCCGCCATTAGGCGGAGAAGACGACAGACGCGGGAGACCGCCATTGAAGGGGCGGGGAGAGAAGGAAAGAGCGGGAAACCGCCATTTTCGCGGGAAAAACCGCCATCTTAGAAATAAATAAATAATAAATAAGAATTTAAAGAAATACTTGTGCTGCTCCCAAGGAAAGGAAGATGCCTAAGCGAGGGAATATTAACGATTTTAATTCTGAGGTAGAAGACTGGGCCACGTACGTGGAATGCATCGAGATCTATTGTGAAGCCAACAAAATAGAGGAAGACGACAAAGCGATAACATTGCTAAACTCGATGGGCGCAAAGACATACGGGCTCTTGAAGCATCTACTAGCACCAGCTAAACCGGCGGATCAGACTTTCGAAGGGATTGTGGCTGTTCTGAAGGACCACTTGAACCCCACACCGTTGATGTTGGCTGAACGATTCAAATTCTATGCAAGAATGCAACGGAAAGACGAAAGCAACGCGGAATATTTGGTCGAACTGCGTAGGCTAGCGAAATGCTGCCAGTTCGGAGGGAATCTGACAGAGGCACTGCGAGACAAGTTCTTATGCGGATTGTCCAAGGAAGGGACACAAAAGCGACTACTCGAAGAGAACGACCTCATACTTGACAGGGCTGTCCTTATAGCCGCATCGCACGAAGCCGCAGCAAAAGGAACGGCGGAAATGCAGCTAAAGGCGGCGGCACTCGGGGTGGACCAAATTACCTCAAGTACAACAAAATGCTATCATTGTGGGAAGACAACACACGACCAGAATCAATGCTGGTTTAAGAACCAAGAATGTAGGAAATGTGGCAAACTGGGTCACATCGCTAAGGTATGCCGGTCAGGGAAGAAGACCAACAACCAAAGGAAGCCACCACAAGAAAAGTACAACAAGGTACACAAGGTGGCTGAGAAGAGTTCAGACGAACAGAATTCAGACTCAGACCCAAACAGCCAGGAGCTGGGTAGCCTGAGAATTCACAATGTGAGTAAGGAAGCTGACCTACAAACTATCTGGGTCATACTAAAAATAGCTGGAGTCCAAGTAAGAATGGAGTTGGACACTGGATCAGCTCTATCAGTCATAAATCGAAGGGACTACCACCGGCTATTCTCTCACATACCCTTAAGAAATACCAAGTTTGTATTGCAGACATACACGGGGCATAAGGTATACCCCATGGGGAAGATAAGAGTCAAGGTGAGAGATAGGGGTAAAGAACACCCAAGAATGAACTTGTACATATTATCTGAGGGAGGACCACCACTTCTAGGACGAGAGTGGATCAAGAAAATAGACATGGAATGGCACTATCTAAAAGCCATAATGAGTGAGGACTCGGTGCAAGCTATCAGCTCAGATTCTGAAACGGATGACGATAAGACCAACTCAAATATGGAAGACAAGGCTAAAATGAACTTGCCGACTATGGTGGAGAAAACGAAGACATGCATAAAGGCTTATGCTACCGAGAAGAATAAAGCTTCAGAGCAGAACTCCAGTTTGACAGAGAATTCTGAGCCTGTTCAAGTTAAGGACTTATCCACGACGGAAGAACACCGAACTCGGACTCAAACTTATTTCAAAGTACGACAACAATTAGAACAGTTGAGTTACCGTCTCGTACAAGAGATGAAAACAATGGAAAAGTTCTGGGACACTGAATGGGAGAACCTGGAAAGACAGCAGAGGCAGCTAGCTCAAGCAAAGAGCGACCAGAGAGCCATCGTGACCAATTACCGATCACATCTCCCTTATGATGTTCAGGAGTTAGAATATTTGCATGATCTAGAGATACAGCATAAAGGCAAACCACGCTACACTGAGGATTTTGTTCTGCAATTGGAGACAGAGCTAGTGCAAGCAAGGTTAAGAGAAGCTGAATCGCAGTGTGCACTTAAAGATATGCAGAAAAAAATCTTGGACATGGAAAAGAGAAACGCTTCTTTACCTGATGTGAATAATGTGGCCATGTTGCAAGAGGAGCTTATAGGGGTGAAACTGAAAGAAGCTAAGCAAAGGATGTTGGAACTTGAAACACAGAACCAAATCAGCAGTAACCAGCTATGTCGAGCAGAGAAGGAGTGCTATGGTCTACATGAGAAGGTGCAATATCTCTCAGCCCAGAATAAGGGACTACGCACTCAGTTAAATGAAAGTAATCGGAAAATGGCTGAGATAGACTGCAGGAATAAAGAAGATTTGATGGCAGTGAGACTTCGAGAGGCAGATAGCATAGCAGCCTTGGCTGAACTCCAACAGGAAATTGCGAAAGAAGCAAATGAAGAGGAATCTTCAGGAAGCCAGGATGTTATTCCAGTTCTTCTCTACGACTCCTTACAAGCAGAGTGTGAGAAGTTGAAAGAACAGTATGAACAGGCCCAGGCTACAATTCTGGAGGGGGTTAACTCGGCAACCTCCGAAAAGCTAGTTTCAGTAGAAGCATATGAACAACTAAAGGTTGAACATGAGCAAGAAGTCCAAAGGCTGCAGGAAATTCTTGATGAGCTCAAGGCCAAGACAGACTCATCGGTAGAAGTTCCATCCATAGATGAGAAATTAGAGGTGAAAGACATGGCAGAACATGAAAGACAAGATGTCCAAGAACTCATAAAAATATTGAAGGAAACCCAAGACAAATATGAGGTGGCAATGTCCGAGGTTCAACAACTTGAAGAACAGATTCAACTGGGAATCCTTTCAGTGGAAGAAAAGGAAACTGTAAGAAACACAGAGACTGTAAGAATGGTCCCTGAACATGAGCTAGAGAGCATCAGGGCGCAACTTTTCCGAGCGCTGAAAGCCAAAGTACAAGAGGAACAGAAGGTGGAAGCATTGGAGGAAAAGGTGGATGAAATGGAGAAGACTCTGATCCACAGTGTTCCCGTGGAAGAGTTAACGGTCAGCCAACTCCTTCATATGCTGAGGGAAAAGACTCTGCAATGGGAACAATCTGAACACGAGCTTCAATCTTCAACGGGAAGGAGTTCGGAGCTCTCAAAAGTTTGGGAAATAGCTGAGGTTGCAAAACAGACTTTACTGGGATGCCAAAAGTACGCTGAATCGCGTCTATGTGAACAACAGAATGTTGAAACAGCTGCTCCAGTAGAAGGATTGAATAGCCCGATCAATCAATCCCCGAGGGAAGGGGAAGTATTGAAATCACAAATGAGGTCATTAGTGAAGGATTTGCAGGAAACCCAGGAAGAGCGGGATGAAGATGAATGCATGAAGAAGTCTTTTCAAGAAAGATGTCTAGGGAAGGAACCACAGTCAGCTAATGTCCAGATGGGTAAGGAGGAAGTAGAAGGCCCTCTCGCTGGCCTAACTCAGGACGAACCCGAATATTACCATGACCTGTTGAGTGACACTGAATATTACGAGGATGTGGTCTGCCCAGTTTGTGATGAAAACTCCCAAAGTGCCGAAATCAGGATGAAGCACTTAAAGTCGAAGGAACATAGAGAGTTGGTGGCGCTACAGCTGGCAGCTGATAAGGGAGTCCCGAGAGTCTCCAAAAAGCAGAAAAGAAAAAGAAGAAGCAGAAGATGATAACTATCGCAAGTATTATCACTTCTACCAGATCATGCGTGGACCCTACGAAAGGAGTTAAATCAGTTGGGAAGTAGGAAAATATCAAGGCAACCCAGTTGTTGTAAAAGTCAGCACTGCTGGTTCAGCAGGACGAAAGTTCAAGCTGTTACGTCAAGAAAAGGATATGGAGGAGTCACGCTAGCAATGTGAACCATCTACACCAAAGAGATGTTGTTCGGACCGAGTCAAGATCAGAGACTGAATCTGTGAACTGTTCCCGCAGAGACTGAACCTGTGAACTGTTTCCCACCGAGACTATGTCTGTAAATTGTTTTATATGAAGTTGAAGATATGTTATGTTTAATGGGGACTCTGTATGTAATAAGCTAAAAAGGGAGGATTGTAGTGTATGTACCCGTCTACCTTTAAGAGAACTATTGTATGTAACCGTTCACCTTTAAGAGAACTACTTTAGGTGTGGCACTACTTGTTTGGCTTCTGTATACTGTAATACCGACGGTGACCACACCGGTATATAAGTGTTGTGGCATGATTCCTTGGGCAGATTCGCCCTGACCTTCGAAGTAAAGACCTGTTTGTTTGTTATTCCTGAAGTCTGTGTCGTTATTAACTGTACAACCCACAGACTTTACAAAATCTGCCAGAGACTCGTGCACCTGTTCCTGGAGTTCCAGCACCGCTCTCCTTCTGGATGGACCCGGAGGCAGAGGGTCGACATGCAGCTGAGCTGAGCTGGCAGATTCTTGCGCCCTCCGACTAGGACTCTCCACTGCTGTCCCTGGCTCCACCATCTGCTGATGCTCACCTGTGATCTGTGATACACCAGGTGACAACACTACTCTATCTCGCGAAGGTCCCACCGAGGTGTGAGTGTCTGCGCTGGTGCTGGGTGCGCTGAATTTTGCTGCGCTGCGCCCTCAGAGGTTGCAGCTTCCTCTGAGGAGTCTTGAGGCTCAGGCTGTTCCTCCTGGACAGTGGGGACGAGGGCTCTCGATGGTCCTGTGGAGGAGTAAAGGAAAGAGTTAGAGATGTGAGGTAAAGGTTGCATGCACATTGAATTGTGCAGATGATCATAAGTCAATCTGTTAGAGCATCAGAACCATTATCAGTCGCTCATGCAATGTCAATGAGAGAGATGCAAAACTAGCTTGCTGTGATGCGCCCATCTGTCCATCCCCCACTTGCGAATCATCCTCCACTCCGGCGATCTCCAGGGCCACCTCCTCCGAAGTGGTGAGCTGGGCTACTGAGGGTGGCCCTCCTCCTGTCCTCGTTCTTTCCTTCTTATTGTGGGCTTTCTTTTCCTGCAATGAGGGACACAAGTGGAGATTGAGTGAGAATGAAGGAGTGAGTGTAGAGAATCCATAGCATACATGCTTAGAAAGAGACAAAGGGCCCTTCCTGTGTGTTGTAAGTTGCTGTCATTGCATCACAGTGATAGAGAGTGTGAGGACTGCATGGTCGAATAGTTAAAGGAATGTGACCATAGAGAGAGAGGGAATGGGTAAGGGTGCAGGGATGTAAGGGTCAAGTGGGATGTGGAGGAAGAGGTTGGCAAAGCAGAGTGCTGGTGATGAGAGGCAATGGGGATCAGATTAAGGGTGATGGGAATGTCATACTCACTTTTCCTGTGTGGAGAAGGTCATGAAACCTCTTCCTGCACTGCAGCCAGGTTCTGCTGCACATAGAAACTGTGTTTACCTCTTGGGCCACTTGTAGCCACACAGCTTTAGTCTGCTGGGGAGGCTTTTTCCTCCCTGAGGAAGGGAAGAGCACCTCCTTATTTGCTCTTGCTCCCTCCACCAGAGCTTGGAGGGAGGCCTCATCGAATCTTGGAGCACACTTTGGTCTACTGGTGGACATAATTGCTGAAGGAAGCGCTCAGAACAATGGGCATAAAGTTTAAAGGCTGAAAAAGAAGCAAGGCTGCTTGCAAGCCTTAAAGCCAGCAGCATTGATGATGTCATTGGAGGCGACTTTCTGTATGAAAAGGCTCATTGGGCCAGGGGTTTCCACACGCTGGAAATCAAGTGCCCAATTAGGGCAAAATCACACTTTTGTCCCACTTCACATCTGAGTCGGGATCCTGACACGACGACCACCTGACACGCCCCCAGCCTGCACCCACTGGCAAAATCGAGCCCTTGAACTCCAACCCCTTGCAATAAAGGCCAAAATTTCTTTTGCCTTCCTATTTGCTTGTGGTACCTGCATGCTAACTCTCTGGGCTCATATTTTCAAGCCCCGAAGAGGCAGGTTTGGAGGTGGGAGTGGTGGGAAAATTGCAGAATCGGGGGGCAGGAACCCATCCTGCCCCCAACCCGCCTCCGTGCCAATATCCCAGGAGGCGGGTACCCGACCTGTGCTGGGAGATGCCTCCCCGAGGCAGGAGGGGGATTAGTGCCAATTAACTGCCTGTTAACAGGCAGTTAACAGGCAGTTTTTTGCCTAATCCCTATTTTTATCCCTGAAGTGTGGGCTGTCCGATGGCTCCAAACCATGCCAAGTTAGCAAGGCGGACCGTCGATCTGCAGGGGTTGGAGGGGTCGAGATGTTCGTTGTGCAGATGAGTGATGGGTGCATGTGTGCAGAGGTAAGTGTGTGAGGTAAGTGTAAAGTGTTTTAATTAGTTTTACTTTCCTTTACTTTCTCCTGCAGGCTTCCTTCCTTCAGTTCTTGGGAGTCCCTCAGTTCACCGACATAGAAAGCAGAATGGCCGCTGAACTGTCAAAAGCTGCAGCCTCTGCTTTCTGGTCTGGAGAGCTCTCTAACTGAGTCTGAGTAGAAGGACTCCAGTTAGAAGACAGATTGTCAGTGTTTGACCGCTTCACAGAGCTGTCAAATGCTGATTTTTCATCTGTCAAAAGCTCTTGACAGATGAAATGTCAATCGCTGACGTCGCCAGCAATCAGGTGTCCCTTAATTGGCCTGCTGAGCCCGCTGGGCGGGCTTAACAAGGTCAATCAAGGGAAAATAGCGTGGGTTGGCCACAAGTCGATGGAGGCGGGACTACAACCCAAAAAGTGGGAGTCCCGCCTCCAAAAGCTCCCCATTGACAAAATCGAGCCCTCTGTGTTTCTTCTATGAGAACACCTAAATCTCTCTGGAAACCAACATTTAATAGTTTCTCACCATTTAAAAATTATTCTGTTTTTCTATTCTTCCTGCCAAAGTGAACAACTTCACATTTCCCTACATTATACTCCACCTGCTACCTTATTGCCCATTCACTTAACCTATATCCCTTTGCAGGTTCTTTGTATCCTCCTCACAGTTTGCTTTCCCACATAGCTTTGTGTCATCAGCAAAAACTTGGATACATTGCACTCGGTCCCTTCATCTAATTTGTTAATATAGATTGTAAATAGCTGAGGTCCAAGCACTGAATCTTACAGCATCCCACTAGTTACAGCCTGCCAACCTGAAAACGACCCTTGTATCCCTACTCTCTGTTTTCTGTCTGTTCACCAATCCTCAATCCGTGCTAGTATATTACCCCCAACCCCATGAGCCCTTATCCTGCGTAGCAACCTTTTGACTTAAACTAGATCTAGTAACTAGTTAAAAAACAAAACTATAAGCTAAGTTAATTAAATACACAAACTCTTAATTAAGTAAATAAATAAAACAAGGTTATATAGGGATGGCAGTGCAGGTGGTGTACCACAACTGCAGCATGTGAGAGTTTGTGGAGAGCATCGTGATCCCAGATGACCACGTTTGCAGTAAGTGTCTGCATTGAGGAACTTCAGCTCAGAGTTGTTGAGCTGGAATCCAAGGTGCAGCTATTGCGGGGCATCAGAGAGGGGGAGAATTACCTGGACACTTTGATCCAGGAGGCAGCCACCCCTTAGGTAAGGTAGTGATACAGATCTGGTAAGTGGTCAGGGACAGGAGGGTGTGACTGCGACTCAGGCAGGTAAGGGGACCCCAGGTGCAGTGCTGGAGGAGCCTCAGCCCTTATCCAACAGGTATGAGGTTCTTGCTGCCTGTGGATGATCCAATTCACGTATGAACCGGGGTCAAACAAGGCTGCGTCATCGCACCAACGCTCTTCTCGATCTTCCTTGCTGCAATGCTCCATCTCACCCTCAGTAAGCTCCCCACTGGAGTGGAGCTAATTTACAGAACAAACGGGAAACTGTTCAACCTCCGTCGCCTCCAGTCCAGATCCAAGGTTGTCCCATCCTCTGTCGTCGAATTACAGTATGCAGACGACGCTGCGTCTGCACTCACTCGGAGGTTGAACCCCCAACCATCGTCAACACCTTCACCGAAGCGTACGAGAGCATGGGCCTTACACTAAACATCCGTAAGACAAAGGTCCTCTACCAACCTGCCCCCACCACACATTACTGCCCCCCAATTATCAAAATCCATGACAAGGCCTTTGACAACATGGACCACTTTCCATACCTCGGGAGCTTACTGTCAACAAGGGCAGACGTCAACGACGAAGTCCAACACTTCCTTCAGTGTGCCAATGCAGCCTTCGGTCGCCTGAGGGAGAGAGTGTTTGAAGACCAGGACCTCAAACCCAGCACTAAGCTCATGGTCTACAGAGCAGCAGTGATACCCACCCTGCTGTATGCCTCAGAGACATGGACCATGTACAGCAGGCACCTCAAAGCACTGGAGAGGTACCACCAATGCTGCCTCTGCAAGATCCTGCAAATCCATTGGCAGGATAGGCGCACCAATGTCAGTGTTCTTGGTCAGGCCAACATCCCCAGCATCGAAGCTTTGACCACATTCAATCAGCTCCGATGGACGGGTCACATCGTCCGCATGCCCGATACGAGACTCCCAAAACAAGCGCTCTACTCGGAGCTCCAGCACGGCAAGACAGCCCCAGATGGGCAGAGGAAACGCTCCAAGGACACCCTCAAAGCCTCCTTGAAAATGTGTAACATCCCCATTGACACCTGGGAATCCCTGGCCCAAGACCGCACAAAGAGGAAGAGAAGCATCCGGGAAGGCGCTGAACACCTAGAGTCTCTTTGCCGGGAGCAAGCGGAAGCCAAGCTCAAACAGCAGAAGGAGCGCACATCAACCCAAGCACCCCACCCACCCGCCCCTTCAACCACCGTCTGCCCCACCTGTGACAGAGACTGTAGGTCCCGCATTGGACTCATCAGTCACCTGCAAACTCATTTTTAATGTGGAAGCAAGTCATCCTCAGTTCCGAGGGACTGCCTAAGAAGAAGAAGAGGGATGAGCAAACTCTTCAGGGTGGATGAGCAAAGAATGTAGCTGGCCTTCTGGTAACACTTTTCAATAGCTGTCATTCTAAGCCTCAGAATTTCCTCATATGTCATATTACAGATATTTGTTTTCAGCATGGTAGAAAGACCTATTGTAAGACAGTTTGCGATGTACCATACATCTTGGTGCTCTGGAGCTCCAAGTCTAATTCCGGTGTCAAGCTTACTCATCACCAACTGATTAACACCTATAATGAGACCAATGGCCTCCAGCATGCTGAGTAAGAGATTGGAATATGTTAGTGTCCTCTCTCCATACAACTGCCTTCCACTTTTTTTTAACACAAATTCACCTCACAGCCTGGCTCAGTATCTCATACATAGGCCAAAGAGAGCCCTTGCATTGCATGCATAGAAACTCTGACCCATTGAAGGAGAACTATTTGGACACAGTTTTGTACACCACAAGTTTAACCTGCATTTTACAAAATGTTTGGTGTGGTGTCCTATTTCCCTATTCCTCAGTGTCCTGACACTGGTTTTCCCAATGTCCAGTATTCCACCACCCTTCCCATCTTCTCCCTGATGTCCCCTCCCCCACATCAAGAAACTGCCTGGCCTAAAACAGACAGCTAGCAGCTTTCCATTGGCTACTGGCACCCAATAGTACAGCATTTCCAGCATGTCATGAGAGACGCACCCAGAGCCATTAGATTATGCAAATAGTCTGACCTCTCATTATGTGACAGGGTCAGCCCATTCATGCGCAGGTGCATATAGCATCTGCCCAGTGGCGCAATGTTCAGGCCACACTATTAGCTCCACGTGTCCTTTCTTTTTTTTTGTTCTGAAAACTTTACCGACACGACTTAATGATAGGCCCAAAAACCTGGCTGTTATTCCAATTTTTTTTAGTTTTCTTTTCAGAACAACATCTTGCATTTATATAGTGCCTTTATCATAGTAAAACGTCCCAAGGTGCTTCACAGGAGCGTTTTCAAATAAAATTTGACACTGAGCCATATAAAAAGATATTAGGGCAGATGACCAAAAGCTTGGTCAAAGAGGTAGTTTTTAAGGAGTGTCTTAAAGGAGGAAAAAGAGGTAGCAAAATGGAGAGGTTTAGGGAGGGAACTTAAGAGCTTAGGAGCTGAAGACACGGCCGCCAATGGTGGAGCAATTAAAATCATGAATGTGCAAGAGCCCAGAATTGTTGGTGTGCAGATATCTCGGCGGGTTGTAGGGCTGGAGGAGGTTACAGAGATACGGAAGGGCGAGACCATGGAGGGATTTGAAAACTAATTGAGGTGTTGCTTAGCCGGGAGCCAATATAGGTCAGCGAGCACAGGGGTAATGGGTGAACGGGACTTGGTGCGAGTTATGGGCAGCAGAGTTTCGGATGAGCTCAAGTTTATGGAGGGTGGAAGATGGGAGGCCAGGCAGGTGTACGTGGAATAGTCAAATCTAGAGGTAACGAAGGCTTGGATGAGGGTTCCAGCAGCAGATGAGCTGAGACAGGGGTGGAGTCGGATGATGTTACGGAGGTGGAAATAGGCAGTCTTAGTAATTGCATGGATATGTGATCAGAAGCTCATCTCAGGGTCAAATACGGCACCAAGGTTGCGAACAGTCTGGTTCAGCCACAGACAGTTGCCAGGGAGAGGGATGGAGTTGGGGGCTAGGGGATACAGTTTGTGGTGGGGACTGAAGACAATGGCTTCGGTCTTCCCAATATTTAGTTGGAGGAAATGTCTGTTCATCCAGTACTGGATGTCAAACAAGCAGTGTGACAATTTAGAGACAGTGGAGGGGTTGAAAGAGGTGGTGGTGAGGTGGAGCTGGGTGTCTTCAGCATACATGATTGCTACAAATTTTAAAATTATGTAGTTGCCCTGCCCTGGATTTCAGGATTTAGAATAAATCCACGTTCAGTATTGAAATATTGCTGGCATGGAAACCTTTGCATTTTCCACAAATGAGATAGAAATTTTCATGACCATGTTCTATCAACAGCAGACCTTAAAATGATCATTTTCAATGTTGTTTACTGGTGCACTCTGAATTTCTGATATGTGCTTGCAGCGGTTGAGGCTCCCCGTTGGATGCCTGAAGTCAGAAAATTACCTATTGAATGTCTAAATAACGTAGTGAATATTAGTATAAATTTAAATGTGTTCAAGTAGAATTTAGTTTTATATGCATTGTCAATAGAAAAGTTTTACATTTTTAAGTATGGAGCATTTTGTATAGTATTTAATTTACTGTAAAAGTAACATAAGGCTTAAAGTTACTATCATAGATATTGGCCTGGATTGTGCGGTCAACGGCGAAAGAATGGCGCTCGTTGCTGACCTCGAAGAAAGCTGCCCACAAAGATCTAGCAATCTCTGTTGTGTGGATTTCACCTTTCCCAACGCTAATTTCATTCTGGCGCCACCTCTGTGGCTACAAGAGCAGGTCAGAGGCTAGGTATTCTGTAGCGAGTGTCTCACCTCCTGACTCCGCATCTACAAGGCACAAGTCAGGAGTTTGATGGAATATGCTCCACTTGCCTGGATGAGTGCAGGTCTAACAACACTCAAAATGCTTGACACCATCCAGGACAAAGCAACCCGTTTGATTGGCACCCCATCCACCACCTTAAGCATTTACTCCCTACACCACCGGCGCACCGTGGTGCAGTGTGTACCATCTACAAGCAACTCGCCAAGGTTTCTTCGACAGCACCTCCCAAACCCGTGACCTCTACCACCTAGAAGGACAAGGGCAGCAGGCACATGGGAACACCATCAGCACCAAGTTCCCCATCAAGTCACATACCATCCTGACTTGGAAGTATAATGCCGTTCCTTCATCATCGCTGGGTCAAAATCCTTGAACTTTTCCCTAACAGCACTGTGGGAGTACCTTCACCACAGGGACTGCTGCGGTTCAAGACCACCACCTTCTCAAGGGCAATTAGGGATGGGCAATAAATGCTGGCCTTGCCAGCAATGCCCATATCCCAGGAACAAATTCTAAAAAATGATAGGGGATCTCCAGTGCCTCACAACAGTGATGTCAGCAAGCAAACTAAGCAGCCAATCATATTGAAGAATTCTCACAGACAACAAACCAGGAAGTAAAAAGCACTGGTTATCCTTCACTTTCTAATCATTTTACAGGGAGCGAAATAAAGATTGGGACATACACATGGGCTTAAGGTGCAAGCTGAAATATCATAAACAAACTTGGAAAAAATAATTTTTAATCTTTAAAATATCTATGGAATTTTTATCATAATGGAGAAATTTGATATTCCACAAATATAAAATTAGTTTTTTAGGGCAATAGAGATTGTTCAGCAGTAATTAAGCTTAGTACCTGTACACTGTTAAAAACCCAGTTACACCTCATTCAACAAAGTTTAACTTTTTGGGGGGTTTTTACAGCGAGATTAGAGTGTAAAAAGTGGAAGTGCATGTCAATTCAAGTGATTTCTAAGATTTCCATCTGTGAGGACTTCAATAGCATACCCTGTAGAGCAGCAGGAAATTACTGACAGCAACTTCTGGATTTTCGCGTTTAACTGCGCATATGTGGACATTGCTGTCAGTTTCACAGTGCAATGACGGTGAACGCTGATAGTTTTGCCATCATTACAATCAAAAATTCCGGGCCTACAAGCTGACGAGTAGGGAGGGACAATTCAGCAATGGTGCATGAGAAGAGGAATGTGCCTCACTGAATTGGACAAGTCAACCCAAATGCCCAATTCATGGAGCATCAAATTCAGCCAGCTTCAAATTTTCGGAGGCCTCGCACAGAGCATGTGAGAGCCTCAATAGCCCTCTTAATTTTAGGCAATCCTATGTGTAACTTGGTCCCATGCCAATATCCCAATCGCACCAGTTTGCTCATATAAAACAGGAGCTATTGGGACTTTATGCTCTGACTAATAGTAGTTTTATTCTGAAAGGTGTGATTGACAGTTTAGTATTCTATTTAAAGCTATTGCACTTTTCTTTATCTTTTGAGCTGCTGGTTTTGTTGTTGCATTTTTGCATTAAAGGTCTCATTTTCAGATACCTTTCTCTACAGTACTGTTGCTGGCAGCAGCTGCTTCATTAGCAGCAATCAGTGTTCAACATGGGAATGCTCTTGTGCATTCCATTGGCAATGCTGAATTTCTAACAGGAAGTGGAGTTCATGCAGAAAGAAGAAAGGCAGGTGGCTCTCAGGGAAGTGGATGTCCACTTGGGCTTGTCACAGGAGTCGGGTCTTCAGAGCTAGGTATAGCTTCCTGGGAGTATCTGACGGGACCTGCCTTCACCAGATATGCTTTTACAAGGGAGGATGCCGTGGAGTTACGCCTCCTTGAGCCCAGCCACTACCCCCACCACCAAAATCTTTCACAGGGATGGTCCTGCCTGTGGCTGTGAAGGCTACCATAGCTTTAATTTTTTATATTACTGGTGATGTCAATCAGTCTCCTCTCTACATGGTTTAAAACAAGTGACAGGCGCCTTCATTGCTAGGGGAAACATTTTCATTACTTTTCATATGAAATGAAGCAACAACCTGAGAAGGTTAGCACTTCTATCAGGTGGCAGCTTTTCCAAAGGTTCAGGGCACACCTACTTTTTGATGGCACACATACCATGGGGTTGTTGCCCCGAATATGGACATGGAATTGCATGAGTGAAAGTTGTAAAGTTGTGCCAGCGTTTCCCATTTTCCTTCACTGATGCTGCACCATGTTTGGCGCAGAATGCTTGTGGCACACATACTACAGATATAAACTTAATTTGAGGTGTTAAACTGTGGGAAGCTTTATATTAGCACCTTAATCATCTGCTACCATGATCCACAAACATAAAGAGTGATCACTCTATCAACTACCTTGTGCCATGTTTGCTGCACATTGTGGCAGGGGAAGAGGATTACCCTCATCCTCAAATAGGGTTACCTTCCTCTGCTGAACCTCTTCCAGCAGAACATCCAAACAGACACCATCAAAGGGGACAGTTTTGCCAATTGTCTATTGTCGATCTTCCATAGCTGCTCTTCAATGCAGCCAAAGCAACCAGCTATGTTTGTGGAAAGAGTCGCTTCTCATGATTCCCTACTCCTTTCATTCATTATGTTCCCTGTGTTCACAGATAGTGTTCAGGGAGCCCATTCTAATTATTCTAATGAGCTGACCTCACTGAATTTGGTAAGACCAACTTCTCTCTCTAATTGTATGATGGATCATGGTAGCTCAGCAACTTGTAAGGGGCGGTGTGTGTGGTTAGCTTTACCTCTGACTCCCTGAGCAGTTCGAATCACTCCCACTCCCTTGGTTCTAGACTTTGGACTTATTTGGGGGTAGTAATGAAATTGCAACAGACACCTGAGTTGGTCAAAAGAATTGAGATTTTTATTTTGAAACAGGAAAATATACAATACAATAAACCTTATACTCTAAAAAAGGGGAACACTTCGGAATATGCGAGGGAGAATTACAATAGACAAAAATACCTTACCCTCCCAACCCCACTATCCTAACTCGGTTGAAATCCAGAGGACCAGGAAATGCTCACCAAACGACTTTCTTGACAGATTGTAGAGGTTCGCGATTTCGGGGTTCTCTTTAGTTGAGGTGGTTGGGGCCTGCCGTACCCCGGAGGTGGTGGAAGACTGCACCTGCGTTGGGTTTTCAGTATTCGCCTGTCCGCTGATGCTGTTAGCTGCGTAGTTGGATTTATTGGGTAAGTGCCCAATTTTCTGTGGTTAGGTAAAGTTTTTAGGGTCTTTTGTGTCAAATCTTACCCAGGGGTAAGTCAGACTAGCCTGTAGAGTGGAAACAAGTTTGCGACTTTTTGATTTCTCGGTGGTTGGTTTCTTGTTGGTTGCGGTGGCCCAATACTACCTGATTGGTGGTAATATTGGTAGTTGTTGGTTTTTTGAGGCCTTTGGTTGCCGCGATTTCTCTTTTGTTTCTTTCGTTCTTCTTTCGTCAAGTCTCCGATTCTCCGACTGAGTACGGTGATGATGATATCTGTAGTGTATGTACTTTGCAGAAGGAACTATATTCTGCAGCCCCTGTATACTGCAGTACCAGTAGTGACCACCCCTGTATATAAGCCTGTGTAGTAACTTTGCATAGTTAGTTCCCATTTGTCTCCACTCAGTAAAGACCTGTATTAACCAACTCCTGCAGTCCGTGTCTCAATTACACACGGACATAATACTGGCAACGAGCAGATCCGAACTTACCTACAGTCTGCACCACCTCATGGGGATCCATCCCTGAAGCGAAGTTGCCAGAGGTCGAGGCCAGAAGGAAGAAAGAAAAAAAAACAAACAGAAGAAACGGGCGTCGACCGTGGGCAACCGCCTCTGATTCATCGGGATTGAAGATTTGCAGGAGAGGCTGTCGAGAGCGGGGCTTGGTTATCCTGTCGATGGTGTTACAGCTAATCGGGCTGGTGGCAGGTAGTACACTGATCCTTCCTGGGCTGCGGCGGGCTAGAGCTCGACCGGGTGGCTTTTCAAATGGGCCGAGCAGCGTTGTCGGGAAGAGGAGAGAGAGAGGGAGGGTGGAGCACACAGGGCGCGGCCGGTACTACGAAGCCGGGCAGCGTACAGACCCGAGAAGAGGGAGGAAAGTGTCCCATAGGGTTGCTCCGACGACGGGGAAGATAAATGAAATTAGAAGCGCAGAAAGCCATGAGGAGCTGCAGTTTGCCACGGGAACCGCAGAGAGCGGCGTTAGCAGCAGCGTGGGGGGGAGGTGCGCGAAGACCATAGGGCATCACCATCAAGGCATAAAACGCCAGCAACAGCGCTAGCAGCGGCGGAGAAGACTGAAAGCGCGAGAGGCGCCATTTTGTTAAATCGGGGAAGAAGGCAAAGCGCGGGAGGCGCCATCTTAGATTTCCAAGATGCCGAAGACTGGCAATATCACTGCCTTCGATAATGCAATAGAAGACTGGACCACGTATGTGGAAAGAGTCGAAGTATATTGCGAAGCAAACGAAGTAGCCGATGAGAAAAAGGCATTGGTACTACTAAACATAATGGGCGCAAGAACGTACGGCCTATTGCGGAACCTGATTATTCCAGCCAAACCGATGGCGAATAGTTTTAACGAAATTGTTGATATCCTACAGGAACACCTAAATCCTACACGGCTGCTGATAGCAGAAAGATTTAAATTCCACAGGAGAAATCAGCATAAAGATGAGAGCAATGCTGATTACCTTACGGAACTATGCAAGCTATCAAAGCACTGCCAGTTCGGAGCAGGACTGACAGATACTCTACGGGACAAATTTGTCTGTGGACTCCTGAGTGAAGGAACCCAGAAGAGGTTACACTCAGAAAAAGAGCTGATGCTAGATAAGGCTTTCAGCGTGGCAGTATCGTACGAAGCAGCAGCAAGGGGAGCTGCGGAAATACAGCAAAAGCCACAGGAATACAGCACCCACGAAATGACACGGGGATTTGAAGAATGTTATCGCTGCGGCAGAACAACCCATGACCAGAAGGACTGCTGGCCCAAGGACAAAATATGCAGGCAATGCGGAAAGATGGGACACCTTGCACGAGTTTGCAGGTCTGGGAAGAAGACTAACGACAACAAAAAAGCTACTAAGGAACAGTACAGGAAAGTACAAAAGATGATGGACAGTAGTTCCAAAGACCAGATGAGCGATAGTGAATCCGGGAACAAGAGACTAAGCTGTCTCAAACTTCACAACGTAATCGCAAAAGAGGATCACCGAACCATTTGGGTCACCCTCACGATAGCAGGGTCCCAAGTCAAAATGGAATTGGATACAGGATCAGCCCTGACCGTCATGAATCGACGAGACTATGAGTGGCTATTCTCACACATACCCTTGAAAGAGACATCCATTGTCTTGAAGACGTATACAGGGCAAAAAGTATACCCCAGAGGGAAAATAAGGGTGCCTGTCGAATACAACGGCAAGGAAATACAGAAATTGTATCTGTACATACTGCAAGATGGTGGACCACCGTTATTGGGACGTGAATGGAACAGAAAGATAAGTTTAGACTGGCACTCCATTCAGGCACTGACGGTGGCTGGTAAAAAGGATGACGACGGCACACCTGGTCGATTGTCAACAATCTTGGCTAACACCAAAGAGGTATTTCAACAGGAACTGGGAACTCTTAAAGGCGTAACCGCCTCGATAAAAATAGAAGAGAATGCAATTCCCAAGTTTTTCAAAGCAAGACCGGTACCATATGCAATTCGCCCAGCCGTCGAGGCAGAGCTGGAGAATCTGGAGAATGCAGGCGTGTTATCTAAGGTAGACTGGAGCGAGTGGGTGACACCCATCGTTCCTGTCATGAAGAAAACGTTAAACAATAAGTCTGAGGAGCCAAGGAAGGTTCGCATCTGTGGGGACTTCAAGGTGACGGTGAACCCAGTCCTTCACACAGTACAATATCCTCTCCCGAGGATAGAAGATATTTTCACCTCACTATCTGGAGGGAAGCGTTTTACAAAAATTGACCTAGCACAAGCATATTTGCAGATGGAGGTTGAAGAATCCTCTAGGAAGTATCTCACGATAAACACTCACAAAGGTCTTTACCAGTATAATCAACTAGTATTCGGAGTAGCATCAGCTCCGGCGATATGGCAAAGAGCGATGGAACAAGTCATGCAAAGGATTCCGGGGACTCAGTGTTACTTGGACGACATCCTGGTGACAGGTGAAGATGACAGTGAACACCTTGCCAACCTAGAGCAGGTGCTCACTAGACTAAGAGAACATGGGCTACGAGCCAATCGCCCCAAGTGCGAGTTTTTTAAGAAACAGATATCGTATTGTGGCCACATGATTGATGAAGAGGGGTTACATAAGTCCCCTGACAAAATTGAAGCAGTAGTTAAGGCTCCAGCACCTGAAAATGTGTCGCAACTCAGGTCATTCCTCGGATTGGTGAATTACTACCATAAGTTTTTTCCGAATTTGTCCACAATTCTGCACCCACTGAACGCCCTACTACAAACTGGAGTAGCATGGAAATGGAGCGATGAATATAAGCGGGCCTTTCAGAAGAGTAAAGACCTAATCACTTCAAGAGAAGTATCGGCTCACTACAACCCATCACTACCGATAAGACTGGCATGTGATGCGTCTCCCTACGGCATTGGAGCGGTACTGTCACATAAATTCCTGGATGGTTCAGAGAGGCCGATAGCTTTTGCGTCACGCTCGTTAACTTCAGCCGAGCGTAACTACGCCCAGATTGACAGAGAGGCCCTCAGCCTGGTGTGGGGGGTGAAGAAGTTCAATCACTAACTGCACGGTCAGAAATGTACTCTACTAACTGATCATCAACCTCTTGTCTCCATTTTCAACCCTAAGAAGGGCGTCCCGATAATGACAGCACAACGGCTACAGAGGTGGTCCCTTTTCCTAGGGGCACACCAATATGACATCAAGTACAAAGGAACTAAACAGCATGGGAATGCTGATGGACTGTCGCGCCTACCGTTGCCGACGGTGGAAGAAGCACCTGCAGTGGATCCAGTGGAGATATTCCACTCAACCATAGTCGAATGTCTACCTGTGACGAATGCAAACATAGAAAAGGAAACACGAAATGACCCGACACTCTCCTGGGTCTATGATTTAACGGTGAAGGGATGGCCAGCACATGGCGAACCACTGTTGCCAGCATTCTCGCCGAGAAGAGAACAGCTGTCAGTGTGCAGAGGAACCTTGATGTGTGAATCCAGAGTAGTAATTCCACCCAAATTGAAGGATAGAGTGCTCAATGAGCTTCATGAGGGTCATCTGGGAGGGGTAAAAATGAAGAACTTAGCCAGAGCGTTTGTGTGGTGGCTGGGAATCGATAGAGAAATCGAAGAGATGACTAAGAGCTGTACAGGATGCCAGAAGGTCCAAAACACCCCACCACAAGCCCCTCTACATCCATGGGAGTGGCCCTCATCTCCATGGCAAAGGGTGCACATTGATTTTGCTGGTCCATTTATGGACTCGATGTTTTTAATTGCGGTGGATGCACATTCAAAGTGGCCAGAGGTAATAAAAATGTCCTCAACCACCACAGAAAAAACTATCACAGTCTTACGAACCATATTCGCCTGAAATGGGCTGCCTGAACAGATTTGCTCCGACAACGGACCACAGTTTGTGTCTGAAGAGTTCCGGAGGTTCTTAAAGAACAATGGTGTTAAGCATTACACATCTGCCCCATATCATCCAGCCACCAATGGATTGGCTGAGAGGTTCGTTCAAACATTCAAGAAGGCTATCAAGGCAATGTGTAATGAAGACATACCCCTACAACACAAGGTGGATAACTGCTTGTTTGCCTACCGGAATGCGACACATGCGGTTACCAACCAAACTCCAGCCATGATGTTCTTCAATCGAAGACTACGATGCCGCTTGGATTTGGTTAAGCCAAACATCAGAAGAGATGTGGAGAACAGGCAGTTTCAGAATATGAATGAAAGGCCGACCAGGAGTTTTAAGATAGGTCAACCAGTTTTGGCCCGGGACTACCGCACAGAGAAATGGCAGCCAGGAACGATCTGCACATGGCAAGGACCTCTAATGTATACCGTGGACGTTGGAGAGAGCATTGTAAGACGCCATGCTGACCAGATTCTAGAGTCACTGGAAAACGTCAATTCCACACCATGATCCGATACACCTGGTGATGAAACCGAAGTACCAATTGCATCTACCTCAGAATCAGGAATATTGGAAGCAGACGAACCCAACAACAACGTTGATTCAGAATCAACTCTGCCAGAAGAACCTGATACCCCAAAGAGGCGTTATCCAGACAGAATCAGGAAGCCTCCTCAGAGACTGAACTTATAATTGCTTAACTTCAGCTAATGTATATGACAACTGTAATTGTAAATATGTTATTTAATTATTAATCGAATGTTATGTACTGTTTAGCTAAAAGGGGAGGAATTGTAGTGTATGTACTTTGCAGAAGGAACTATATTCTGCAGCCCCTGTATACTGCAGTACCAGTAGTGACCACCCCTGTATATAAGCCTGTGTAGTAACTTTGCATAGTTAGTTCCCATTTGTCTCCACTCAGTAAAGACCTGTATTAACCAACTCCTGCAGTCCGTGTCTCAATTACACACGGACCTAATAATATCTTTTTCTGAACCGTACTTTCTCTCCTGTACTGTACTTGAACCTTCTTTCTGATCTGCTCTGCTGATCTCGATGCTCTCCAATGTCTGTGTGCTCTGTTTCACTGAACAAGCAGGCCTCAATTATACTGTTTTGAGGCCTGGCTTGTCTGACCACCAAATCTCTGGTCCTTTTGTTAATTTTGGTGGACTTGTTATTTTTAATATGTTTTAATTCTTATCGAGTTTTCGGGGATGGTCCCATCTATTTTTAATTGGCTTTTAACTGGTTTCGGGATTGCCTTGAAATCAGTTTATAATGTGTAAAGTGTTTTGGAAATCTTTCTGATTGGTTTTAAACTGTTGTTTGATTGTTCTTTTCCTGCTGTGGCCAGGTTCTCTTTTGTTGACTGTTGGCATGTATTGTAATATTCATGTTCTTAATGGCCCTGTGGGTTTCGGCAGGAACAGTCTTTCGGTGGGCTTATTGTCTTTATGTAGAATGGTTGGGGTGGTCCAGAACATTCCCAGACGATCTGGCCTTTCTAATACTCAAACTGTCTGTGTTTCGGGGGCCCATCCCACCTCCTTTTGTCACAGTTTTTCCACAGGCCTGAACATGCCTTTTAAACTAACCAAATCTTCCTGGGGTTTTGATTTTGGCTCCCCTTTGGCCCAATATTATTTCAAACAGTCCAATATCTCTTCTTTTCTTACTTTGGGGGAATTTGTATAATTTTGCAAGCCTTACAACTCTGACTCAATTTTTGCTGGGATCACGGAATCATCTCTTTAATACATTCATAGGACATTTCTGTCTGCTATTTTAGTAGAGACATTAACTATTTCACTAGAGACGCTGGCCTATTTATTTAGTCCACTTATAGCACAAACAAATCTTATTTTAAGCCCTCAGTTTTTCAAACACGATAAAGTGAAAACATTATAAGGTGAATTTTTTGTGCAATAATTGCATAGTGCAATTTCATTCCATTAGTTCTTATAATGTATTATAATCACAATTGCTTTGTTTTTGTCAAGAGTGCCTTGGATAATAAATAATTCCTATACTTTAACTGAATCCTTCAATTTGTGAGCTCATTGTTAGGCAACAAAGTAACTGTTTATTCCCTCACATTTCTCTGACAATTGCATGTCAGTGCTTGGCTAACCCACATCCAAATATGGGTAGGGACTGTATAGGTGCTTTGACCTTTCAATTTTCAGTATGACAAGAATTAAAACTGAATACAGGAAAAGATGCTAATTTTAAAGTAAACTCAGCAGTATTGTTAAGGGGTTCCCATCGCGGCACAAAGATGATATTCTGCTTCCTTGTTAAGTAGACAATGTAACAATGGTATTTTAAACAAGCCAAGGGACACATTGATAACAATCAGATGCCAATAATGCTGATGCCAGTGCACATGTGTGCAGAAAAGATCCATACAGATTGGTAACACTGCAAAGAATATTTTAAGAATCATCAGATAGATTATCTTCCCTTCAAATAAAAGATGCAACAGTGTAGGAGCAATCATCAAGCTCCCACTCCTGTAGAGTCAAATGAGACATACAGTCAAAAATAAAAATGATTTCCAACGTCATGTCAATAAGGTTTAACATTGTCTAATTGCAAATAATTTGAAGTTGGCTAGCGTCAAACAATTCACAAAGGGTATTGACACTCCTAACTAACTCTCTATCCATGAAAAAGGCTGCCTGGTAACTGACTCCTGCGGCTTATGAAAAAATGGAAGATAATGGGCCGGGTTTTGCTGTACAAATAACAATGAGGCTAAAAGCGTTCACCATTATTTATTTATGTGCAAATCAGACAGCAACTTCACATGCACAGTTAAACACAGAAATCCAAAATTTGCTGTCTGAGACGCCCTGCTCCTCCAAAAGCTGCGCAAAAGCTCATAGATATGGACTAAATGCGCCAAAAAAATTAGGGCTTGTCTATTCCAGTCTAAGTACCCTTTTAACAGCGTGGTAAGTCTTAATTACTGCCAAATAACCTCTCTGGCACCGAAAATTAACTTTACAAGTGCGGAGTCTCATTTCTTCAGCTTTTAATTATTGTTGGAATTTTTTTGCAATTCAATTTTTAAAACTTTTTCTTTCAGTCTCTTTTATCTCTCCTAATCTAATCTTTCTTTCCCTCTCTTTATTTCACTTTCTGTTCCTGAACTTGTTGTGTCTGTGTATAATAAGACACAGACTGCAGGAGAACGGTACAACAGGTGTTTACTCAACGTGGCTCACACGGGAACTGATCTGTTCAGATTACTACTCAGTGCTATATACAGGTGTGGTCACTGCCGGTACTGCAGTATACATGAGCTGTAAAAGACAGTTCCCCCCTTAAAGGTATATACATTACAGAACTGACATTGAGTTCACTATTCTAACACTTGCTGGTTCAGACTCTGCGCTGCTCATTAAAGATTCCTCAATCTGATTGGTTAAGGAGATACACAGTTGCTTTCCCTGTTCACTCAGGTCCCAGACCATTAGAAAGGGTATTGGCACTCCTAAGTAACTTACATTGGCATGTGAAAAAGGCTGCCTGGTAACTGACTCCTGCAGCTTATGAAAAAAATGGAAAATAATGGTCCGGCTTCTGCTGTACAAATATCAGTGAGGCTACCAGCGCTCACCATTATTTATGTACAAATCAGACAGCTGGCACCATTCGTTTTCAGCTCAGAGCAAAATCCGGCCCAATGTTAGGATTTGGAATGCACTACCTGATAGGGTGGTGGATGCAGATTCCATAGTAACTTTCAGAAGGGAATTGGATAAATACTTTAAGCAGAAAAAATTGCAGGGATATGGGGAAAGATCATGGGAGTGGGACAAACTAGATTGCTCTTCAAAAGAGCCAGAGCAGACTCGATGTCCGAATGGCCTCCTTCTGTGCTGTATTATTCTATGATTCTATGTTTTAGATCTGCAGGAGCCAGAGAAATTAATAGTAATGTACAATAAAGCTAGCGTATTTTTAATAAAGCAAACTTAAAATCAACTTTGTTTAGAAAGCTAATGGGATATTTTTAACAGTGGTACACAAAAGGCCTATCAGCCAATAACCCAATGTTTGTGTCTCCTTGGGATTTTTTGGGTGGTATTATTGGAACTTTTGTGTTGTCTATTATTACTGCCTCATTTTTTTGCAGCAACTAAAACTGAATAAAAATATGTTTACAGGAATGGTTGTTATATTGCAGTTATTTTTGTATAGTAAAATAAAAATATATTTCAAAGAAAGCATTATATGAAGACAACTCTATTATATCAGCACACTCAAGTAGCAAAGGTCACAGAAACAAAAAAGGGATTATTTTAATTGCATGAAGTGGAAGGCATCACGTACTTTACAAATTAATGGTACAGTTCATTTTTAACGCACACCGTGTTAGTTCGGAACTCAGGGTTATACATATGTACTCTCAACTAAATGTATCAAATTGTGTTCATGCCAAGGGGAAAAATATGCCTGTCATATTTCTACCTCTCAATAGATATTTACACCTGCACATAAATTATTAGAAAAAATAATTCAACAATCCACTAATTAAATTACTTTTCAAATGCTTGCAAAAGCATGATCCATTAGCAGGGTGTTGATTTTTAATTATTTTGCATGGATTCTTCAATAACATCATGTAAATATCTAAGTGAGAATGATTTCTGCTAAAGGAAGAGTGAACTAAGGATGAATACTAAACTGAATGGGTGAGATAAAGTTATCTAAATTTTTCTTATGTTATGATGGTGACATGTTCCAGTTTGACTGGGACAATACTGAATACATTGAATTACATAGAAATTACTACATGGAAACAAGCCATTCCGCCCAACCAGTGCGTGTTGGTGTTCATTCTTCACTTGAGCAGATATATGACAGTGTGAGTCAACACTCATAAAAGTAAGATGCTCGGACCACTGAAGGGAGCGACTAATGCCACTGAACCCAAGAAGCTATCTGCCGTAGACCCAAATCTGTATCACTATGGATCAAACAGATTCATCATACACTCTGCCTGAAACCTGAGAATGTCACTCAACTAGCAATCGGTGCATAAGAAGTTTTTTTTAAATTTAAAACAAAATTAAATACTTTTATCATTATACTTTATCAATATCCATATATAATAAACTGCTTACTCTTCACCATCATGATAGCTGGAAAATTTGTAGAGGGATGAAGCTAAAAGTAGCTTACATGCAGGGGATAGTGATCCAAACCCAACGGCCTGGATCTTCTACAGTAAAATCACCCATTTTCCAGCGACGTTGTGGTGGTAAACTAAGGAAAATGAGGTGGGGAGGTATCATGCTGAAACCATGCACCAAAAAGAACCAGTAAAAACTTTCTTCCAGTGAACCTGCCAGTCAATGAGGTCACCCACCGTGAACCCACTCTACCACATGTAGATAGAGACTGATGGGTGTGGTTTACTTGACCCCACTATTTTCCTTGGTTTCTGCCCCATACCATCCCCAGAAAACAGCCATTACAAAGGTGGCAGCACGAGGCCAGTATGGTGTCCAGGAGAGCAGAATGTAGGCCATAGCTTCAGGCAATGCTTTAAACCTTCAGGACTAGTTACAGACTGAGAGGGGCTGTGATTTTTGGAGCCATCTTACATCTTGGGTAATTAACAATACAGAACTTAGGAGTGAACACTAAAATAAAATTAAAACATTTTAGGAAAAGTAATGGATTTCCCAGTAGGAATACCCTTATTCCTGTATTATGAGGAGGGTGAGGATATAGAGGACAGGATGGAAGAAAGCAGAATTAGGCTGTTGTGGCGACACGCCACCACTGGACATAATCCGCTCACGGCGGCACAGACAGTCTAAGCAGAAGCCCCCAGCCGGGGGCCCTTTCCTCCGGCAACTTGTTTCCCGCAGGGACAGGCTGCCGGGAGCACTTCCTGTCTGGGAAGTATTTAAGTGGATGCGCGGGCTTTTCTAGTTCCTGTTTGACATGTGGAGGGAATAAAGCAGTTGTGTTTTCAATAGCTCTGGTCTCGACTCCCACGTTTGCCGCGGTATCTCAACACTGGTGACCCTGACGCTCAGGACGAATCCTAAGCTAGCATGGCAGATACAAACGCAGTCACGGTTAAATTACCAGACTTTTGGGAGAACCTCGCCGAAGCCTGGTTCGTTCAAGCTGAGTCCAGATTCCGGCTGAAAGGCATTACAGTCGACGCCACGACGTACGACTACCTCGTCGCCTCGCTCACCTACGCTACAGTCCCCAAGGTTTGGGCAGCGCTGCAGAATCCACCAACGGATGGCAAGTACGAACATCTGAAGGCTGCGCTACTTAAAAAATTTCAAACGTCCTCTTACCAGCGCCACTGCCAACTCCTGGGCCTCCCCGGCCTTGGTGACGCTTCACCATCAGACCTGCTTTCCCACATGCTGTCCCTCTCAGACGACAAAAATCCCGGCGCCCTTTTTCGCACGCTTTTCATTTGGCAGCTCCCCGCCAGCATCCGCCCGCTCATTGTGGAGTCTGGCTCCACGGACCTGAATGATATAGCCGAAAAGGCCGACCGGCTGCTCTCTGCACAGGCCGCTCGCGACGTCGCGCCCGACCTCACGGCAACGACCACGCGGTCTTCCCGGGCCGCTAGGCCCGACCGCCCTACCACTCCGGGTCACTGCTACTACCACACCCGTTTTGGCGCTAGGGCTCAATGCTGCACGCCACCGTGTACCTTCAAACCCCCCCCCGCACTGGCCCCCGCGATGGCCGCGGGGCAGAAGGAGCCCCTACTGTACGTCACTGATGACAGAACCAACCGCCGATTTCTGTGCGACACAGGGGCCCAGCACAGCATCACCCCCGCCTCCGCCCTCGAGATCCAACGCGGCACACGGGGTATCACACTGGCTGCAGCCAACGGCTCTGACATCCGCACATATGGCACCCGCATGGTCACGCTCGACATCGCGGGCCGCCGCTACCGCTGGGAGTTCCTCACAGCCAAGGTCCTCTGCCCACTCATCGGCGCCGACTTCCTATGCGCCCACGGCCTCCTTGTCGACATTCCGAGGCACCGCCTCGTCGACATCAACACTATGGCCCCCATCCCCGGCGCCTTTACCCCGGCCCGTTCGGCCGGCCTGACGACCTACTGCCTCGCCAGAGCCACGGACGACTACTCGGCACTCCTAGCTGAGTTTCCCGCCCTCACTAACCCGACCTTTTCGGCCAAAGCCGCCAAGCACGGTGTGGAACACTATATCCCCACCACCGGCCCCCCAGTTTCAGCCCACGCCCGCAGACTCAACCCGGCCAAGCTGGAAATCGCGCGGGCCGAGTTCACCACCATGGAACAACTCGGCATCATCCGCCGCTCCAGCAGCCCTTGGGCCTCGCCCCTCCACATCGCCCCCAAGCCCGGCGGAGGCTGGCGCCCTTGCGGGGACTACCGCCGCCTCAACGACGCCACCACCCCCGATCGATACCCGGTGCCACACATCCAGGACTTCTCGGCCCGACTGGCCGGACGAACCGTCTTTTCCAAAGTCGACCTGGTGCGCGGTTACCACCAAGTCCCCGTACACCCCGCGGACATCCCCAAAACAGCCGTCATCACCCCATTCGGCCTGTTCGAGTTCCTGAGGATGCCCTTCGGCCTCAAGAATGCAGCACAGGCTTTCCAGCGCCTTATGGACTCAGTCCTCCGGGACCTGAACTTCCTATTCGTCTATCTAGACGACATTCTCGTGGCCAGCTCCTCCAAACAGGAACACCTCGAACACCTTCGCATCCTGTTCGGGCGCCTAGCCCAACACGGGCTCATCCTCAGCCCGGCGAAGTGCCAATTCGGCCTAACCGAGATCGATTTTCTCGGTCACCACATCACCCCTGCTGGGGCCGTCCCCCTGCCCAACAAGGTGCAGGCCGTCCAGCAATTTCCCCGCCCCACAACCATCAAGGGCCTCCAGGAGTTCCTCGGGATGGTGAACTTCTACAACAGGTTCATCCCCAGAGCTGCAGCCCTCATGAAGCCCCTATATGACTCCCTCCGAGGAAAATCCGGCAAGATGGACGTAGCCTGGACCACTGACATGGCAGCCGCCTTCGACGCCACCAAAAACGCGCTCGCCGACGCCACTCTGCTCGCGCACCCGAGGGCCGATGCCTGGGTCGCGCTCACCACCGACGCCTCCGACCACGCGGTCGGGGCCGTGTTCGAGCAGTGGGTCAATGGCGCGTGGCAGCCACTTGCCTTCTACAGCCGCCAACTGCGCCCCCCGGAGGTCAAATACTCCACTTTCGACCGCGAGCTTCTCGCGCTCCACCTGTCGGTCCGCCATTTCAGGTTCCTCCTGGAAGGCCGCCCCTTCACTGCGTATGTGGACCACAAGCCACTCACATACGCGATGGCCAAGCACACCGAACCCTGGTCCGCTAGGCAGCAATGCCAGCTCGCGGCCGTGTCCGAGTTTACTACGGACATTCAGCACGTCTCCGGTAGAGACAACGTGGTCGCCGACTGCCTTTCCCGTCCCGCCGTCTGTGCGAATCACCTCGCGGTCGACTACGCACAACTAGCAGCGGCCCAGCTCATGGACCCAGACCTCCTCTCGGCGGCTACCAGCCTGCCAGGGCTACGCCTAGCCAAGGTCGCGCACGGGCCCGAAGCCACAGCAGTCACTTGCGACGTCTCACTCGGCCACCCCAGGCCAGTCGTCCCTGAGACCTGGCGCCGCCGCGTCTTCGACGCACTCCACGGGCTCTCTCACCTGGGTTCCCGCGCATCCGTCAAACTCCTCTCCAAGCGCTTCGTCTGGCGCGGCCTCAGCAGAGATGTTCGGACTTGGGCCACCTCCTGCCTCGCCTGCCAACGGGCTAAGGCACAGCTGCACACCAAAGCACCCCTGGGAGACTTCGAGGTACCCAGCCGCCGCTTCGACCACGTACACGTCGACATCGTCGGTCCCCTGCTGCCATCGCAAGGCCATACTTATCTCCTCACGATGGTCGACCGCTACACACGCTGGCCTGAGGCAGTGCCGCTGTCCTCCACCACCACAGCCGACATCGCCAGGGCGTTCGTTAACACCTGGGTTGCGAGGTTCGGCGTACCGGCCGACATAACCTCCGACAGAGGCGCCCAGTTCACCTCCAAACTCTGGACAGCCACAGCACGCAACCTCGGGGTGACGCTCCACCGCACCACGGCGTACCACCCGCAGGCCAACGGACTTTGTGAATGCTTCCACAGGTCACTCAAGGCCTCACTCCGCGCCGGCCTGCAGGACAGTACCTGGACTGACCGCCTGCCGTGGGTGCTACTCGGCCTACGCACCGCGGTCAAGGAAGACCTCCAGTCCTCGGCAGCGGAGTTAGTCTACGGACAACCGCTGCGCGTCCCAGGCGAATTCCTTCCAGAGCCTACCAAGCCTTGGTCGGCCGAACAGCAGCGACTCAACTCGTTCTCTTCCGCTCAGCAGTTCGCCCCACTTCCGGTCAACCGACACGGCGAACTCGCACCTCACGTCCCGCCAAATTTACAGCAGGCGCGCTTCGTCTTCGTGCGACACGACGCGTACCGCAGGCCCCTGCGACCCCCATATGACGGACCATACGAGGTACTACAAACCGGGGACAAGGTCTTCAAGCTGCGACTCGGCGACAGGGTCGACACAGTCTCCATCGACCGGCTCAAACCAGCACACACAGAACCAGGGGAACAGGTCCCCGTGGCCCAGCCTCCAACTAGAGGCCGTCCCCCCGGCAAGCCAGCACAGCCGGCGGCGAACCGCCCGACCCAACCAACCAGACCGGCGACCACTCAGAGCCGCTGCGGCAGAACCATTAGACCACCGTCACGACTCGTCCACTCCTCCTAAGCGGATTCTGGGGGGAGCTCTGTGGCGACACGCCACCACTGGACATAATCCGCTCACGGTGGCACAGACAGTCTAAGCAGAAGCCCCCAGCCAGGGGCCCTTTCCTCCGGCAACTTGTTTCCCGCAGGGACAGGCTGCCGGGAGCACTTCCTGTCTGGGAAGTATTTAAGTGGCTGCGCGGGCCTTTCTAGTTCCTGTTTGACATGTGGAGGGAATAAAGCAGTTGTGTTTTCAATAGCTCTGGTCTCGACTCCCACGTTTGCCGCGGTATCTCAACACTGTCATTATAAAACAGAATATCCTGTGATTTATCATGACTGATATCATGGAAGATCTACTAGCATTTATCCCTCAACCAACGTCACTAAGAAAACAAATTATCTAGTCATTTGTATCATTGCTGTTTGTGGGATCTTGTGTGTGCAAATTGGCTGCTGCATTTCCCTACATTACAACAGTGACTACACTTTAAATGTATTTCATTGGCTGTGAAGTGCTTTGGGGCATTCTGAGGTCATGAAAGGTTTATAAATGCAAATATTTTCTTTCAAACTTCTGCAAGAACTCTGTTTGCAATGACCTCTGGCCTTCACCATCTTTTCACACCTCTGTAACACTGTACTGGTTCCAACACCACCCCTTTTACACAGGTTTTATTTTCTGAGAATGGGAAATCAGTGCAAAGACAGAAAAATAGTGCGGAGTACTAAACCACGCACCTCAGCCTTCATCTACATGTGCTGGTACAGGCTCGGGGCAGGTGTATCCGAGTAATAGCAGGGTCAGCAGATGGAAATTTTTGGGGTAGGGGTTTGGCGGAAGGACTCTGCCCCTTTTCCTCATCAGACCTCCTCAAAAGCAAGCAAATATTGCCAGGAAAATCCAAAGACAATATAGTCTATAATACAGAATGGAATTACTAGGAACTTGGAGAGACAGGAGTTAATCATGGCAGTCAGAACAAAATTCAAAAATGCATGTCGTGCTTAACAACCCTATACAATTCCTTGAAGAAATAGCGGAGAGGATAGATAAAGGAAATGAATTTTCAAAAAGCATTTGATACGGTACTATATAAAAGACTTATAGTACAAAGAATTAAAGCGACTGTAGCCACATGGATAGAGAGATGGTTAGAGAACAGGAATCAAATGGTAGGGGTAAATTAGAATTTGAAATAATTCTCTGCCATAAAATGTTGTTGAAGCAAAGTCCATAAACTCTTTTAAAAGAGCATTAGGTAGCTTGAAAAGAGGATTATTAAAGGGTATGGAGAGGAGAGTGGGATTAGACTAGGTGGTTTATGTGGAGTAAAACACAAGCACAAACTTGATGGTCCAAATAGCCTGTTTCTGTGCTGTAATATTCTATGGAGTTGATTTTAATTGAAAGGAAAATTAATCGGGGTGTAAAAAAGGCAACCGACCCGCTCCTGCCCATTTCCTGCCCAGTAGGAACAATTAAAATCGACCCCTATGACATTCTACGTTCCAGTATTCAAAAATTATTACCTCTTACAGTGTCACCTAATATTTACATCCCAGCCACAAGGTGAGACTGTAACATGATGTTATATTTAAATTTGAGACTTAATTAATTAGAAAAAGTTAGAAATAATTAAAGTAATAGGGGGAAAATTGGGTCACGCCCCCTTTAGGGCGCTAATTTCACTGGAGCGCTACTTTTAGCGCCCTAAAAAAATTAGCGCCCCCGCGGTCGAAATTCATCGGTAGCGCCCCAAGAGGGAGGCACGGCGCTACTGGAAGCACCCACCTCCCTCTTCGGGTGCTGCGAGTGAATATCGCGGCACTATGTGCTGCAGCACCATGCGCTGCGGCAAATCACGCCGCGCTACTGCAGGCCTTCCTCCCCTTCTTAAAGGGGAGGGGCCTTGTGTAGCGCGATCCAGGGCCCAGCTGGGCCACCAGGGGTTGAAGTGCCGGCAAAAGAGCCCAGCACTAAAGAGAAGTGCCAGGCTCACGGAGCGCAGCCGGCATTCCACGGGGGAGCTGCTCAGGAGGCCGGGAATGGCAACGGGGGCAGGTGCTGGCAGTCAGCCAGCAACAAAAATGGCTGCCCGGCACCTCCCCTTTAATTTGCGCCACCCCGGCCACAGGTAAGCCCCCCTGACCCTGTCGCACATAGCGTCCAGCGGTACGTCAGGGGGCGCTACCGAAGATCACGGCCGTTGTGCGAGCAGGGTGCTGCGCACGGCGATGACATCATCACCAGCGGCGCAGCACTGCAGGGTGCTAATGGTTACCGCCGCCACTAATCTCCTTATGAATTTCGCGGGAGGCATTGGCAGTGCCGCGCCCAGACGCTAGTTGCTAGTTGCTTTGCGCAAAGCAACTGAATTTTTAGGCCATGATATCGCTCCCCTCCCCAGGCACTTTCTCAGGCTGAAATTTAGGCCTGAATTTTCCCTTTGAAATGAGTGCAGGTTTGCGAGCGGGTGGGCAGTTTAAAGCGCTGAAAATGACAGCGAAGCGGGAAGCCAACTTCACCCCATTGACTTCCGCCTTTAACTCCGGCGCATTTCTCAGCGTGCCAGAGACCCGCTCGGGAGAGGCGGGCAACCTAATTCAAATATTTAAGAGCTCGTTAACAGATTATTAACAGGCTTTTCAACCTAATGTTGCAGCTTTTACTGGCTGTGCACAGGATTCACGAGCTTCCTGAACATCGCCTGTGAAAGCAAGGCAAGAGCTGAGTGGCCATAGTGTGAGCTAAACAATTGACAGTTGAAAGAAATCACATAAATACTCACACCTCACACCTGCTTCCTTGCCTAAGGGAAAGGCTCTTGCTGACATGATTTTATGCAGAGATTTTGCTTTCAGGAGTTTGCAGGTAATTTCTGCAACCTCGGAAGACACTCTCAATACATTGGAATTCACTCTTGAAGGGATAATTACTAGTCCTAGCCCTTTTTGGGCTACCCCAGATCAGGCCTTTTCCCCAGATGTACACCTTCAACTAAAGTTAGAGATAGCCGAATTCTATAAGAGGCTTAATTGGATCTAAAGGTCCAGACTAACTCTCCCTAAAGGAAAGGGATGACTTGAAGATGTTACCGTCCTCTAGATAGCACTTTTAATAAGTTTAACTAGACTGTAACCTTCTGGATATTATGAGGGTCCGGAATACTCCCCCAGGATTCTGTAACTCCTCACCAAAGAGAGTACAGAGATTGAGTGTGCGAGTTTGATACAGAAGTACTCTGTGAGACAATTCTAAAAATATATAGATTTATTAAAGAACCGACATGTAGTTAACAGCTGGTGATTTCAGTCGCAACATTAACAGTTCCAAAAACAATTAGCTTACAATTCTTATTCTCAGAGATTCTTACTCTCAAATTTTAACTTCATTACATTTTTACATTTCTACTTCTTTCTTAATCCAGGATATCCACCAAAATCAAATAAAAGTACCTTTTTGATCCCCGAGACTCAAAGAGTTAAAAACTTACAGAGATTGCCTCTGAAGCTGAGAATCGCTTTGGCCCTTCCAGCGACTTCTGACTTTCTATCTGAAAGTTCTCTATTTTATACCCTTTCTCAGTGGTATATCCTTTGAAGTTTTCTGCTGATGTAAGCTCATTATCTCTAGTCATATTTCTGTTGACTTCTTTCTACTCTTACTGTCAGTTCAGCTGCTGCATGAAGACTTGTGTCTGCTGTGTAGGTATTCAAAACTTATCATAAAAAATGGCTAACAGATGTATCTATTTGATGCTATTCTTACAAAGTTCTCTATTCAATTTTAATCACCTCAGCTGGTTATAAGCAGATGTCGTGTCACCTAACTGTTCCATTTTCAACACAAACACAATGGGGGGGATTTTAACTCAGGTGCGGGCTGGGGTCGTGTTATCCGAATTTCGTGTTTCCCACATGAATCTAAATGGATGTGGGAGACTGATGTAATTTTAACTTAAGTGGCCAATTGATTTCCAACGTGTGGGAAGCCTTTGCAAATGGGTTTTTCATGACTGAAAGTCCCCTCCGATGACGTCATCATTGCTGCTGCATTTAAGGTCCACAGCAAGCCTTGCTTCTTCTGCAGACTGCCAAGCTTCTTGACTGTGCAGTGTGAGGGAGCTGCAGCAAAAATGACAAGCGGGAGGGCAAGATCAGCTCCTCACTTTGACGAGGTGACACTGCAGGCATTAGTTGATGGGACTAGGGCCAACAGGGAGGTGCTCTTCCTTTCATCAGGGAGAAAGAGGCCTTCCACTCAGACCAAGGCAGTGTGGATGCAGGTGGCTGAGGAGGTCAACTCCTTGGGAGTCACCCGCAGAACCTGGATGCAATGCAGGAAAAAAATGTATGACCTTCAGCGCACTGGAAAAGTGAGTATGAATTTCCCATCACCCTCAATCTGATCCCCATTGCCTTTCCTCACGAGCACTCAGCTTTAGCAATCTCTTCCTCCACATCCCACTTGACACTGACATCCATGCACCCTTAGCCATTCCCTCTCTCTCTATGCTCACATTCACATAACTATTCCACCATGCAGCCCTCACACTCCCTATCACTCTGATGCTTTGAACACAACTGACAACACACAGAGAGGACCCTTGGTCTTGCAACTTCACTCCATCTTTGTCTCCTTCTAAGTATCTATGCTATGCAATCTCTACACTCACTCCTTCATTCTCACTCAACCTCCACTTGTCTCCCTCACTGCAGGAAAAGAGAGCTCACAACAAAAGAGAGCAAGCCAGGACAGGAGGAGGGACAGCCTCAATAGCCAACCTGACCCCTGGGAGGAGGCCGTCTTGGAAATTATGGGAATAGAGGATGATTCGCGCGTGGGGGAAAGACAGACGGGTGTAACACAGCAAGCTGGTGACAGAAAAGCTTCCCATCTCTCTCTTTGACATTGCATGAGTCGCTGATAATGATTGTGAAGCTGTAACAGGGGCACTTATGAGCATCTACAAAAAGCTATGTGCATGTAGCCTTTGCATCACATCTCTGACTCTTTCCTTTACTCCCCCATAGGACCATCACAAGCATCCGTCCCCCCTAGCCAGGAAGAAGATGCTGAGCAGCTAGGCTCCTCAGAGGAAGCTGCAAACTCTGAGGGCGCAGCGTCACCAGAAATCTGCGCACCCAGCACCAGCGCAGACACTCACAGTTCGGTGGGATCTTCAGGACATAGAGTAGTGTTGTCACCTGGTGTATCACAGCTCACAAATGAGCATCAGCAGATTGTGGAGACAGGGACAGCAGTGGAGAGTCTTAGTCGGAGGGTGCAGGACTCTGCCAGCTCGGCTCAGCAGCATGTCGACCCTGTGCCTCTGGGACCATCCATGAGATCAGCAGTGATGGAACTCCAGGAACAGATGCAGGAGTCTCTGGCAGGTTTTGTCTCTAGGGTCACTGCGAGTGTGGAATGAATGGAGGAGTCCATAGCGACCATGACCAGAGCCTTTGTGGAGTCATTGGCACATGAACGCATCACCACGGAAAGGATGGCAACCTCCCTGGAAAGGATGGCTACCGTAGAAGAGAGGATGGCTACGGTAGAGGAGAGGATGGCTACGGCCATGGAGGAGCTTAGCCGCCAGGGTATGAAAAACATGTTCATTGTTCAGAATAGAATGTCATCTCTTGAGGAGCGATGGGCATCTATTGAACAGAGAAACCAAACCTTCATGGAAGTCCTTCTGAGTAGGACTGCCATTGCAGATACGGGTCCCCATGGCCCCCCTGATGTGCAGCAAGGTGTTCTCCAGCCACTTGCAGGCGCTGAGAGGGACCTGACCCATGAGAGGGAGGTTGGTGGCAGACCTCAAGGAAGTGGGGGCTCCTCTCCAAGCGCTCACACATCCATGTTTCTGCAGAGCCCTAGGTCAGAGCCCCACCGGAGTCCACACCCAAGTGAGATAGGCGACTCAACCCCTGCACAGCCGCAGGGTCAGCAGACTGTTGACAAGCCCTCACAGGCTCGCCACCCCAGAGGACACCCGCCAAAGGTGTCAAGACAGGAGCAGCAGCAAAGTGAGCAAGGGGCCACCACATCTGCTGAAGCCACAGGGGAGGCACCACGTAGGAGCATGCATAAGAGGAAAATTCTGCACAAATAGTCACAACGGTAGTCACTTGGGTGCAATTTTGTGTTTACTGCAAAAATGCCATCACTTCATTAATGTACATAAAATTTCTGATGGCAAATGTTGCAGTTGTATCATCTGTCATTTCGCTAGTGGGATTTCCACATTGAGGGCTTAGGCATACTTGCAACTGTCAGTATGGTGGTCAGAGTGCTAGGAACCCTTTGGTTCTTGGCCATTGTCAATGCTCTGGTAAGAAGCTGCAAGGCAAAAGTGTTTGTTTGACTAGGCTAAGCAAATCTGGCCAGGATGAGTGCGTTCCTTGCATCCCAGGCAGCAATGTTCTCACATAATGCTGCCGCTGGTTGATGGGCCTCTGCAGGATGTTCGTTTTCGCCCTCCTCCTCCTCAGCTGAGGAGGACATGTGAGGAGCCATTTGGTCCACAGGAATTTGCAAGCCACGACGCTGTGCAATGTTGTGAAGTACACAGCAAACCACGACGATTCTGGAGACCCTGGCTGCTGAGTACTGCAGGGCTCCACCTGATCTATCCAGGCATCTGAAGCGCATCTTCAGCAAATCGATAGTTTGCTCGATTATGGCTCTGGTGGACATGTGGCTGGAGTTGTAGCTCTCCTCAGCTTGGTTGGATGGTCTCCTCAACGGCGTCAATAGCCACGTCCTCAGGGGATAGCCCTTGTCTCTAAGTAGTCATCTGTTAAGTTGATCTGGCGGACTGAATAGCGGAGGCACACTAGACTGGCACAGTATGAAGGAGTTATGGCAACTGCCAGGGTACATAGCACAAACATGCAAAATTTCCTTCTTGTGGTCACACACCAGCTGAACGTTAAGGGAGTGGAAGCCCTTGCAATTGACAAAAATACCTGGATTGTGATGGGGTGCCTTAAGGGCCACATGTGTGCAGTCAACGACGCCCTGCACCCTTGCAAAGCCTGCCAGGTGAGCTAATCCAACCGCTCGTGCCATGACACTTGGTCGATCCTTGGTGAAGTGGATGTGATTGTGCACGAGGGCAAAAAGGGCATCGGTTACCTGCGTGATGCAAGTGTGTGCGGCCGCCTGGGAGATGCCGCTGATGTCTGCTGCTGATCCCTGGAATGAGCCTGAGGCAAAAAAGTTGAGTGCGGTGGTGACTTTGACGGCCACTGGTAATGCTTGTCCACCTGGTCCCCTGGGCAGCAGGTCTTGCTGTAGCATTGCGCAGATGTCAGTCACTACCTCTTGCGAAAGTCGGAGCCGCCTTTGGCACTGCTGCTCAGACATGTTGAGATAGCTGACCCTGCATCTGTGGATCCTGTTCGGGGGGTATCTCCTGTGCCGACAAGCTTCCAGGCGCTGGCCCCTTCTGGCCTGTGCAGCTTCAGGTGGGTGAGCAGCAGCCTGGCGCTCCTGCTGCTGCTGCTGTTGCTGGTGCTGCTGTTGATCCTGGTTCTGCTGCTGCCATGGCTGGTGCTCGAGCTCCTCTAATGCCCAGATGGGAAGGAAATAAATGGCTCCCATGCTTCTGGTATATGCCTCCGTTGAGGAAGCGCTGAGTGAAGGTGGCGAGAGGGGTTTCCCAAGAGGTCACACTGGAGGTGGGTGTGAGGCTCCAACCTTCCACAGGTGTGGTTAAGCCTTCTAAAAGTTGCCCCAGACCTGAGACCACTAAGTCCTGCCACCTGCAAATCATGGCTGATCAAATCTCCTCTTTAATGGTTGACCTGCAGTTGATAGCAATCCAATAGTGCTCCCGCCAGGTTTCACATTCGTGTTTCCCACCAGGCGTGTTTCATGTGGGAAAAGGGTTACATTCTCAAGGGTCATTCAAAATAGGATTATCGAGGCCATTTAGTGGTTGTTAAGGGCCTTAATGACCAGTCCCGCCTGTTGGATACGGGACGGAGTCGGGACCATCAGGCACGCCTGAGTTAAAATTGCTCGGAGTTGGGAACCAGGCGTGGGGGGGGGGGTCCCGGCTGCCAGTTTTTGTGATTTTAACCCCCCGCATGCTTCCAAGCCCGGCTCTACGGCTCAATGAAAATCGAGCCCAATGTGATTGCTTGGTGCATCTACTGATGTCATATTTACAAAGTCTTCTGTTGGTATCTTTTACAACATGTAAATTAAAAACACTTCAACTAGGATGTTCTATGCATTTCTTATTTACCTCAGTTGATTATACATATAATCATGTCTCCTGTTTCATTTGATGTCATATTTATCAAAGGCACATGGTTTTTTAATGTTCTGTGTTTCTGTTTGCAGTGTTAGTTTTTAACACTTTAAACTGGGCATAACTATTGTGTTTTTTCCAAACTGCAGACTTCTTGGAAACTCCAACCCTTCGCTTCAATAGGGCCATTGTCTCAGTTTCAACAACCAATTCCCATTTCAAAAGCTTGTATAGTGTTTACAGCTTTGTGTAAACGACCCACCTTATCTCAGAAGCCTGCATTTACAGCTTTGTGTCGTTGAGGCTGTTAGATTTTTAAACCCAGTTTGTCTTATTTTAATAAAGTCAGAATTCTGTTCATAGGATGGTGTATTTTTCTGAATAGGTATGGCTCATTCCTTCACACTCTCACTACATTGGAGGATTGTGCCTCTGATCTCCACTTTACCTGCAATCTATCAGTTCAGCATGGCTGCTGCTTATGCTGTCTCACCTTGGACCTCAGATTCAGACCAAGATGAGCCCCAGCACCAACAACACCAGCCACACCAGCAGCAGCAGCAACAACACCAGCAATCTTATTCTCACTGACCTGATGCTCCACAGGAGGGAAGGGATCAGCACAGGGTTACACCGCACCGGAGGCGATACCCCCATCACAGGGTATACAGACAGAGGATGAGCTTCCTGGACATGACTGAACAGCAGTGCTTCAGGAGGCTCAGGCTATCATGTCAGGTCATCAGAGACATTTGTAGCTTGCTGGAAGTAGACCTGCTGCCCAGAGGGCCTGGTGGATACACCTTACCAGTGGCTGTCAAAGTCATCAGCACTCTCAACTTCTTTGCCTCAGGCTCCTTCCACGCATCTGCAGCAGACATTTGCAGGATCTCGCAGTCAGCCGCCCACAAATGCATCAGCCAGGTGACTGATGTTAGGTTTCACACGTCAGGCAGTTATGTAGATTTGGCACTGATGAAGCCAGTGACACTGAGCGGGCGCTCGGCTTTGTGGCTCTGGTTGGCTTCCCACAGATACAGGGCATCATCAACTGCACACATGTGGTCATCAAGGCACCCTCAGATCACCCAGGAATGTTTGTGAACTGGAAGGGCTTCCACTTCTTCATTGTGCAGCTTGTCTGCAACCACAAAAAGATCATCATGCATGCATGTGCCACATTTCCTGGGAGCTGTCATGACTCTTTCATCCTGTGCCAGTCCACCCTCCTTCAGCTCTTTGCACCTCCAAACAGGCTTACCGATTGGCTGCTTGGAGACAAGGGCTATCCACTGAAGATGTGGCTGATGACACCCTTGAGGAGGCCAAGCAAAGACGCTGAGGAGTGATATAATGAAAGCCGCATGTCCAGCAGTTGTGTCATAGAGCAAGCAATCGGCATGCTGAAGATGTGCTACAGATACATTGACAGATCTGGAGGAGCACTGCAATATGCACCAGCCAGAGTCTCGAGAATCATAGTCGTATGCTGCATGCTGCACAACATAGTGCAGCAGTGAGAATTGGGCAAGGCGCATAGCACACAGCCTCTTCGGAGAAGGAAGACCCTGAGATGGAGATGGCATCAGCAGTGGCGCACATTGCTGCACAGGAGGCCCAAGATGGCTTCATAATGGCACGATTTAGTTAAGTTGCACCAGTGCACCCATATAGCACCCAGATGCTGAACCAACTCCCGCCCCAACACCCAAAAACCATAAAGCTGTCCTGAAATGACCAAACTATTCCCATCACACACGCACCCATTGCTCAAGGTTAAGTATTGTCTTAGCATTCACTCCAAGTGACAAGGCCACTTCCCAGGCAGCAGGCAAAAATGAACAAGGTGGGGAAGTGGTACAAATAAATGAATTTATGTGGCTCATAAATACAACTGGAACTTAACACTAACATTTTGGAACACACACATGTGCATACCCTTGTGCATCTATAATTGTGTAATTTTTCTTTTCCTACTACTTTTATGACTTGCACCCCCTGTGGCTGCAGCAGAGGTAGAGGCAGCCTGCTCACTTCCCTGCTCTGACTGTTTAGACACTTTTGGTGGATGTCCTCTAGGTTTTGGAATCTGTGAGGGCCGCGCCAAAGACTGCTCCTTCTGCAAATGGGCTGGGGCAAACCTGGCCATCGGGATCCGAGGAAGCATGTGGGGCTCTGGTGCTGTTCATGTTGGAGATGGACTCCTCCATTCTCCCTACAATTGTGCACATCGCGGCTGCAAAAGCTGCCAGAGCCGCCCACATTTTTTGCTGTTCCTCCAAGGTCATTCTCTTTGTCGACGGCTCCCAAGGTTCAGCATCTGCGTCCAGCTGAGCAGAGCTTGGAACATCCCTGCGCCCTCTGATGAGGACTCTCCAGTGCTGTCCCTGTCTCCACCATCTGCTATTGCACACTTGTGATCTGTGAGACACCACGTGACTACACTACACTCTCTATCACTGGACCTACCGACGTGTGCGTATCTGCGTTGGTGCTAGGTGTGCATGGGTCGTGTGACGGTGCACCCTCAGAGACTGGAGCTTCCTCTGAGGCGTCATCTTCCTCCTTTGGCTGGATAGTGGGTGGGGGGCACTTGATGGACCTGTGGGAGAGTAAGGACATGAATTAGAATTGTTATGATGAGAACGTTTTAAATTACCATTGTGCACATGATCATATTTCACTGGCTGCTGACATCAAGTCATCATGAGCAACTATTATATGCCATGTGGTTGTATATTTAATTCTGTCACCAGGTTGCTGGGAGGTCCCCCTTGCTCCATCTCCCACCGCCAGCAGCTCCGCAACTTTACTTATGTCCAGCGCCTCCTCCTCTGCTGCCATCAATGGAGTGGTAAATGGAGGGTCACCTCCAGGTCTCTGCCTCTCCATGGTGTTCTGTGCTCTGTTCTGCTGCAAGGAGGGAAAACAGAGACCTTTGAGTGAGAGTGATGGAATGAGTGTAAGGGATGGACAGGCTACATCTGTAGAGGGTGATAATGAGGGAGTGGCATGACATTCCCAAATGGCCTCCTTCTGTGGTGTTAATTTCTATGATTCTATGATTGCATTAGGCTGAGGGCGAGTGTCAGTGGTGGATACTCAGATCAGGATGTGAGTAGGTGCCATAGACAGTGAGGGATGGGTTCACACGTAAGGTAGGTTGGCGTGAGAAGTGATGTGCAGGAGTAGGCTTGGGAAGGCAGAGTGATGGGGTTGGAGTGACACACACATCAGGATGTAGCTGAATGTGGCATTGTACTCACCTTTCCTGACCTCATGAGTGTAGGAATTATTAACGGGGATGGGGTTATTGTCTCTGGCCAGTCAGAAGCCTCTGAGCTGCTCCAGAGCCCCGTGCAGTTTCGAAGCACTCCCCTCTTCCTGGTTCTGACCGCCGGACTTATTCGGTAGCGATGTAGCCAGAAACAAGACCCATGGTTGGGTGCAAAACAGACCAGTATTTATTGAAACAAAAAAAACTTAAAATAATGAATACAACACCCCTGTGCTCGATACAGCACTTTTACTTAACACAGTACACTTAATGTCCACTACAGCACTCTTTTGCTTAGTGCAACACTCTTTTACTTAAATACAGCACTTTTAATACAGTACACTTATTTAAATACAGCACCTTTAACTAGTGCAGCACTTTACTTCTCACAGTACTTAGTGTCCACTACAGCACTCTTTTGCTTAGTGCAACACTGTTACTTAAATATAACACCTTTAATACAGTACACTCTTACATAAATACAGCACTTTTAACTAGTGCAGCACTTTACTTCTCACAGTACTTAGTGTCCACTACAGCACTCTTTTGCTTAGTGCAACACTGTTACTTAACAGGGGAGGAGAAAATGGACACAACGAGGGAAAATTGACTAAAATCACAATTTAACAAAATCCCCCTTAATTCCCACCCATAAATACCTATCTAAGTTGCCTTGTGATAGGCCAGAAAAACTATGCTCACCAGTGAAACGCCTGCTCCGTGCCCCTGCGGTCTTAGATTCTTCACCACCCTGAAATGGAGATACCCCAGTGTTTAAAAGTAACTGTTGGTATTCCACTCCCTTGGGCGGGCTCCTGAGTTGTAGATAGGGCACAGAGGCGAGGCTGCAGAGAGAGAGAGAGAGAGATGGCTTCCTGAGAAGCTACCTTATACTCCATTTGGGGCCGAAATCTTCCCACCCAAATCCGGATGTATCTGGGCTGAACAAAAGGGATCCAAACTGTCCCCATTGACTGTGATGGGGTTTGGATGAATTACCCATTTCCCTTATGATGGGTTTTTGAATGTATCCCCATTCATCGTGATGGGTTTGAATAGAGCTGTCTTGGTTTGAAAAAATACATGTCTATTTCCTTAATTGCTAAGTAAACAGCCCTTGGATGTTAGTGTAAACAAAGCCATTGTCCTGTGGTCACTGGAACCACAATTGATTGGCAGTCTCAAGTGGTTAAGCCTTTGTGTCAACATTGTAGGCTTCCTGTAAACAAACATCGATTGTCCTGCGGTGAAACTCCTCGAACTGCCTTTGATTGACAGTTTAAATACTCCATTGCTTCAGGGGCTGGGTTTTTTTTCTAAATCCTTTGTCAGCCATCTTTGATTTTCCTTTTCATATGCACACAGGCTGTGTGGTGTCCTCTGCCACGAGGTCAGACAGCCATCTTTGATTATCCTTTTCACAGCACACACACAGGTTGCCTTTCAAGTCCTATTTGTCAGCCTGTGCTTTGCAGAGAGACTGTATTTTGTCTTCTGCCATGAGGTCTGACGGCCATTTTGATCCCTGGATTTTTAAAGGTATATTCTACCCAGGTTATCTTTAATCTTCGGCTGTAGAAATTTTGGAAATTCTTGCGAAATCTTACATGAGGTCAGTAAATCTCTTCCTGCACTGGATCTAGGACCTGGTGACCACAGTCCTACTGCTCACTTGTTCCGCAATCTCCAGCCATGTCTCTTCGGCCGCAATTTTGCCCACGCTCAGAGGGCGGGTTTGGAGGCGGGTGAGAGATTAAATTCGTTTTGATTGACAGCGGGTTCCAAACCCACCGTCAACCCACCTCCACGCAACTTTGCCAAGTGTTGGCTCTTGGAGTCCCAATCAGACCCGCCACCAAGCTGCTGGAGAGGCACTTAAGGCAGTTAACAGCTTGTTAACTGCCTATATAATCCAATTTTAGCAGGCTCTTCCCATTTTAGGACATTTTCAGTGTGTTCCACGCCATTCACAAAACACGCCAGCTGATTGTGCCGGGTTCAGCAACTACCTGAATTCTTGACAGCTGCTCCTGCAGCATAAAAGCGGACCTGTAACATGGCTGACTTTCAGATGCCAGAACTTTGTTTTTTGAGATGTTGGAACGCTTTTTGCAGATCTATTGAGCTTGTAATTGGTTAAGCTGAGATCCATATGCACTGTGTCCTCCTTGGAAAACCCTCTCCCCACATTGCCTGAGCACTTATAACATCTATTCCTAAACTGAGATATATACCAACGGAATGGGAACCATTTATACTCTCTCATCCTGGTCATCAGAATTGGAGGAAGAGCAGCCGTGGCAGCAGCAGAACCAAGCACAACAGTAGCAGCAACAACAGGAGTGCCAACCTCCTCCTCACCCACCTGATGCTGCACATGGCAGAGGGCATCAGCGCAGGGCTGCACCTTGGCGCAGGAGATACCCCCAACATAGGGTTTACTGGCAGAGGATGAGTTTCCTCAACACGACTGAGCAGCAGTGCCAAAGGAGGCTTAGATTTTCACGAGAGGCAGTCGCTGACATCTGCGCAATGCTGCACCAACACCTGGAGCTCAGAGGAGCGGGTGGACACTCCTTACCAGTGGCTGTCAAAGTCACCACTGCCCTCAATTTTTTTGCTTTCGGGTCCTTCCAGGGATCATCAGCAGACATCAGCAGCATCTCCCAGTCGGCTGCACACACTTGCATCACGCAGGTTACCGATGCCCTCTTTACAAAGGCGCACAATTATATCCACTTCTCCATGGATGAAGCAAGTATAACCTCGCGTGCGGTTGGCTTTGCAAATATGGCAGGCTTGCCAAGGGTGCAGGGCATCATAGACTGCATACATGTGGCCATTAGGGCACCCCAACACAACCCAGCTGTATTTGTCAACTGTAAGGGCTTCCACTCCCTTAACATCCAGCTGGCGTGTAACCACAGGAAGAACATTACGCATGTTTGCGCCAAGTTCCTTGGCAGTTGCCATGACTCATTCATCCTGCGGCAGTCCACTGTGCCTCAGCTCTTCAATCCACCAACCCAACTTTCCGGATGGTTACTTGGAGACAAGGGCTATCCCCTGAAGACGTGTCTAATGACGCCGTTGAGGAGGCCATCAAATGAAGCTGAGGAGCGCTACAATGCCAGCCACATTTCCACCAGAGCCATCATTGAGCAAACCATCGGCTTGCTCAAAATGCGATTCAGATGCCTCAACAGATCAGATGGAGCCCTACAGTACTCACCAGACAGGGTGTCCAGAATCATCGTGGTCTGCTGTGAACTGCACAACATCGCACAGCAGCGTGGCTTACCGCTGCCTGAGGAACAAGTTGCTCAGTGCACAGCCTCCTCCTCCTCCTCCTCCTCCTCCTCCTCATCCTCCTCAGAGGAGGAAGACCTTGCGGAGGCAAATGTGCTAGCTCCACCAGCATGCATGCACATTGCTGGCCGTGATGCAAGGGATGCACTAATCCATGCCAGATTCACTTAAGTTTATGAAGCAAACACATGTGGCTGCAACCTTCTTAACACACCATACACCATCTGTACAATAAACTGGGTGTTCCTATCACTCTCATCACCATCATTACAGATGAAAGGCACCCTGACACTTCACTGTGACACTTCCATTTCTGGGCACACATAGGCCAAATCTTTGAATGTTTGCCATCGCATTTCTTTATTACAATTGAAATTATGATAATCTTAAATTTGTATTACATCAAAACACCCAAGTGACTAGCCTTGTGATTATTTGTGTGTTAACTTTCTCTTACAAGTACTTCTACATGGTGCTTCCCCTGTGGATTCAGCAGATGTGGAGGCACCTTGCTCACCTTCATGTTGCTCCTGCTTCGACACCTTTGGCGGGCGTCCTCTGTGTTTGAGAGCCTGGAAGGGCTCGGCAACAGTCTGCTCCTCCTGTGGCTGTGCAGGAGCTGAGATGACCATCTCGGTTGGGTGAGGAATCTGGAGCTCTGACTGAGGGCTCCGCAGTGGCATGGGAGTGTGAGCGCTTGGAGAGGAGCCCACACTTCCTTGTTGTCAACCACCAACAACCCTCTCATTGGTCACCCACACTTCACTGCTAGCAGGTAGCTGGAGAGCACCTTGCTGCACATCAGTGGGGCCATGAGGACCCGTCTCTGTACTGACAGTCCTCATGTACCTCTGGTGTATCTCCTCAATAGCTGCCCATCTATCCTCTATAGCAGACCATCTATTTAGAAGAGTCACCATGCTCTGTTGAGTCTGGTGACTTATATCCTCCAAGGAGGATGCTACACGGCACCCCCCACCCTCGCACCCAACCCGACGGAATGGTAGAGATTCAGCCCTTAGCATCCTGTTCGATCCCGAGATGAGATTTTGATCCCATATCCTCTTCATCACAAAGACTGTCTACTTCCACCTCCACCCCTGCCTCAGCTCATCTGCTGTTAAAGCCCTCATCCATGCCTTTGTCACCTCGAGACTTGTATATTCTAATGCTCCCCTGGCCAGACTCCCATACTCCACCCTGTGTAAGCTTCAGCTGACCCAATACACTGCTGCCCATATTCTATCCTATAACAGTTCTCGCTCACCTATCACACCTATGCTTGCTGACCTATATTGTCTCCTGGTCCCCCAGCGCCTCCAATGTAAAATGCTCAACCTCGTGTTGCAAATGTAAGTGCATTTACCTTAGTTAAGTGTTTAAGTAACACCAAGTCCTGAATAGAATATTTAACTTTTTGTTTTATAGTGAGATGAATAACATAATTTATAAATCAAAGAAAGAACACAAAAGAATAGAAAGATTTAAGGATAAGTAATGTTTAAATAAAAACTATTTGTGATGTTTCTACAGTATTGACTGCAATGAGAAACACAAAATAAATATCACTGATTCAACAAAAACATCAATATAAGTGCCTCAAATAGCAGTTGATGCTAGGTCAATTGTTATTTTTAAATCTGAGATTGATCGATTTTTCTTAACCAAAGTTATTAAGGGATATGAGGCAAAGGCAGGTATAAGGCATTAGGTCACAGGTCAGCCATAACCTCATTGAATGTTGGAACAGGCTTGAATGGCTGAATGGACTACTCCTGTTCCTATGTTCCTAAGTAAATTCTAACTAAAATTTTTGTACAATTTTATGATTTTTTACTAATATAATAAATAAAATCAAAACTAAACCTAATTCAGTTCACTGATTCTCACACCCGTCCGCTGAAGCCCAGCTTCAGGGAGGTGAGGTTCAGTCCTCAGGGAGCAGCACAAAACTCCTGTATTAAAACACATTATACAACAATGCACGTCACAGACCAACATGAACTCCCCCTCCCTCCAGTTTGTGTTGCTCTCTCTCCCTCCCTCTCCCAGCTTACGTTTCTCCCTCTCTCTCCCTCCCCAGTTTGTGTTTCTCTCTCCCTCCCTCCCCAGTTCATGTTGGTTTCCCTCTCTCTTCCTCGCCCAGTTTGTGTTGCTCTCTCCCTCTCCCTCTCCCAGCTTTTCCTCCCTCCCTCCCGTTTGTGTTGCTCTCCATCTCTCCCTCTCCCTCTCCCAGTTTGTGTTGCTCTCTCCCTCTCCCTCTCCCAGTTTGTGTTGCTCTCTCCCTCTCCCTCTCCCAGTTTGTGTTGCTCTCTCCCTCTCCCTCTCCCAGTTTGTGTTGCTCTCTCCCTCTCCCTCTCCCTCTCCCAGTTTGTGTTGCTCTCTCCCTCTCCCTCTCCCTCTCCCAGTTTGTGTTGCTCTCTCCCTCTCCCTCTGCCATTGGCAGCCATGCTTTCAGCTGTCCTGGCCCCTTGCTTTTGAATTCTCTGCCCCTCCACCTTCCCTTCCTACTTTAAGAGCCTCCCTGAAACCCATATGTTTGACCCATCTTTTGGTCACCCCTCCTAATATCTTTTGTCTGATTGAGAAACTATGTGAAAAGCCTTGGGATGATTTTCTACTTTAAAGGCACTACCTAAATACAAGTTGTTGTTGTTTACTTACACAGCCCAGCAACACAGTTCAAACAGTTAACACTAAGCATTGCCATAAGGAAAAATCCTATTACTTTCCTGGTGTTTCAACACTGCAGAGCATGCACCAAGGAACAATCATGACTGTAATACAGTCCAGTCAGAGCAAAAATGTAACTGAATAGTTTTTAGCTGCTTTCAAATCCTTGCATGACCACAAACCACCCTTGCTCCAGGATGTCCACCAGCCATATGACCTTGCACACATCCTTTTCTCCTCATCCCTTACTCCCTCCAATCCAACATCAATAGCTACTCTTTCAACACTAGGCCATGGCACTCTGGAACATAAGAACATAAGAACATAAGAAGCAGGAGCAGGAGTATGTCATATGGCCCCTCGGGCCTGCTCCGCCATTCAATAGGATCATGGCTGATCCGAATCTAGACTCACGTCCACTTCCCTGCCCTCTCCCCGTAACCACAAATTCCCTTGTCTGCTAGGAAACTGTCTATCTCTGTTTTTAATTTATTTAATGTCGCAGCTTCCACAGCTCTCTGGGGTAGCAAATTCCATAGATTTACTACCCTCTGAGTGAAGAAGTTTCTCCTCATCTCCGTTTTGAAAGGGCAGCCCCTTATGCTAAGATTATGCCCCCTAGTTCTAGTCTCACCCATCAGTGGAAACATCCTCACCGCATCCACCCGATCAAGACCCCTCACAATCTTATATGTTTCGATAAGATCGCCTCTCATTCTTCTGAACTCCAATGAGTAGAGGCCCAACCTACTCAACCTTTCCTCATACGTCAACCCCCTCATCTCTGGAATCAACTGAGTGAACCTTCTCTGAACCGCCTCGAGAGCAAGTATATCTTTTCTTAAATATGGAAACCAAAACTGCACGCAGTATTCCAGGTGTGGCCTCACCAATACCTTGTCTAACTGCAGCAAGACCTCCCTGTTTTTATACTCCATCCCCCTTGCAATAAAAGCCAAGATTCCATTGGCCTTCCTGATCACCTGCTGCACCTGTATACTAACTTTTTGTGTTTCATGCACCAGGACCCCCAGATCCCTTTGTAATGTAACACTTTGCAGTTTCTCTCCATTTAGATAATAACTTGCTCTTTGATTTTTTCTGCCAAAGTGCAAAACCTCACACTTTCCAATATTATATTCCATCTGCCAAATCTCTGCCCACTCACTTAGCCTGTCTATGTCCTTTTGCAGATTTTTTATGTTCTCCTCACTCACTGCTTTCCCTCCCATCTTTGTATCGTCGGCAAACTTGGATACGTTGCACTCGGTCCCTTCCTCCAAATCGTTAATATAGATTGTAAAGAGTTGGGGTCCCAGCACTGACCCCTGCGGAACACCACTAGTTACTGATTGCCATCCTGAGAATGAACCATTTATCCCAACTCTTTGTTTTCTGTTAGATAGCCAACCTTCCACCCATGCCAGTATATGACCCCCAATCCTGTGATTTTTTATCTTGATCAGTAATCTTTTGTGTGGAACCTTGTCAAATGCCTTTTTGAAGTCCAGATACACTACATCCACTGGTACCCCTTTATCCACCCTGTATGTTACGTCCTCAAAGAATTCGAGCAAATTTGTCAAACATGACTTCCCCTTCATAAAACCATGCTGACTCTGTCCTATTAAATTATGTTTATCCAAATGCTCTGTTACTGTTTCCTTAATAATGGACTCCAACATTTTGCCAACCACAGATGTTAGGCTAACTGGTCTATAGTTTCCAGCTTTTTGTCTACTTCCCTTCTTAAATAAGGGTGTTACATTAGCAGTTTTCTAATCTGCCGGGACCTTTCCTGAGTCCAGGGAGTTTTGGAAAATAATCACCAATGCATCCACAATCCCTACCGCCACTTCTCTCAAGACCCTAGGATGTAGGCCATCAGGTCCGGGGGATTTGTCTGCCTTAAGTCCCATTATTTTACCGAGTACCATCTCCTTAGTGATTTTAATCGTGTTTAGCTCCTCCCCGCCCCCCCATTGCCCCCTGTTTGTGCAGTGTTGGGATATTTTTAGTGTCCTCTACTGTAAAGACTGATACAAAATATTTGGTCAGTGTCTTTGCCATCTCCATGTTCCCCACCACTAGTTTCCCGGTCTCATCCTCTAAGGGACCAACGTTCACTTTAGCCACCCTTTTTCTTTTTATATAGCTGTAGAAACTCTTGCTATCTGTTTTTATATTTTTTGCTAGTTTACTTTCATAATCTATCTTCCCTTTCTTAATTAATCGTTTAGTTATTGTTTGCTGGCTTTTAAATGCTTCCCAATCTTCTATCCTCCCACTAGATTTGGCTACTTTATATGCCCTTGTTTTCAGTCGGATACTATTCTTTATTACTTTACTAAGCCACGGATGGCTGTCTTTTCTTTTACTCCCCTTTTTCCTCAGTGGAATATATTTATCTTGAAAAATGTGAAATATCTCCTTGAATGTAGGCCACTGCTCTTGTACCGTCTTACACTTTAATCTGTTTTCCCAGTCCACTTTAGTCAATTCTACTCTCATACCTTCATAGTCTCCTTTATTTAAGCTCAGTACGCTGGTTTGAGATCCAACTCTCTCACCCTCAAACTGAATTTGGAATTCAACCATATTATGGTCACTCATTCCAAGGGGATCCTTTACTAGGACATTTTTTATTAATCCTGTCTCATTACACAGGACCAGATCTAAGATTGCCTGCCCCCTGGTTGGTTCAGTTACATACTGCTCAAGGAACCTATCCCTAATACACTCTATGAACTCTTCCTCAAGGTTGCCATGCCCAATTTGATTAGTCCAGTCAATATGAAAGTTAAAATCCCCCATGATTATAGCTATTCCCTTATTACAAGCCCCAACTATTTCCTGATTTATACTCCGACCAACAGAGTTGCAACTGTTAGGAGGCCTATAGACTATGCCCACTAGTGACTTTTTCCCCTTATTATTCCTTATCTCCACCCAAACTGTTTCACTATCTTGATCCTTTGACCCAATATAATTTCTGACTATTGCAGTGATTCCATCCTTGACTAACATAGCAACCCCACCTCCCTTTTCTTCCTGTCTGTCCTTTCTAATTGTCAAATACCCTTGTATGTTTAGTTCCCAGCCATGATCATCTTGCAGCCATGTTTCCGTAATGGCCACCAGATCATACCCATGTGTAGCTATTTGTAGCATCAACTCGTCTATTTTGTTACGAATGCTGCGTGCATTCAGATAAAGAACTTTCAAATATGTTTTCTGACAATTTATTCCTGCTTTTACCCCTTTTACTACTTTACCTTTATCATTATATACATTCTGTCCCTTCCTGACATGCTCTGGTTTTTAATTCCCCCACTGCTACCTTGCTCTATTGCCTTCTCCGTTGTCATTTTTATTTTTCGCTCTCTTAAAACCTCCCCCCAACTAATTATGTTAAAGCCCTCTCTGCAGCCCTAGTTACTCGATCCGCCAGGATTCTAGTCCCAGCACTGGCCAAGTGAAGTCCGTCCCAACGGAACAGCTCTCTCCTGTCCCAGTACTGATGCCAGTGTCCCAAGAAGCAAAACCCATTTCTCCCACACCAGTCTTTGAGCCACGCATTTAACACTTTAATTTTATTTACCCTAGCCAAATTTGCACGTGGCTCAGGTAGTAATCCAGAGGTTATTACCCTTGTGGTTCTGCTTTTTAATTTGGCCCCTAGCTGCTCAAACTCCCTCAGCAGAACCTCCTTCCTTGTCCTATCTATGTCGTTGGTACCAACATGGACCACGACAACTGGATCCTTCCCCTCCCACTCCAAGTTTTTCTCCAGCCCAGAGGAGATGTCCTTAACCCTGGCACCGGGCATGCAACACAGCCTTCAGGACTCTCGCTCTCGGCTGCAAAGAACCCTATCTATCCCCCTAATGATACTATCCCCTACCACTACAACATTTCTTTTAACTCCCCCCACTTGAATGGCCCCCTGCTCCACGGTGCTGTGGCCAGGTTGCCCATCCTCCCCGCAGTCCCCGTTCCCATCCCCACAGGGAGTAAGAGCCTCAAACCTGTTGTACAAGAGCAAGGGCTGCTGCTCCTCCAACACTACCTCCTGGATCCCCGTACCTGCCTCACTTCTAGTCACACCATCCTGTCCCTGTCCACGGACTACATCTGAATTAATTAATCTAATTGGTGTGACTACCTCCTGAAACACAGAGTCCAGGTAACTCTCCCCCCTCCCTGATGTGTCTCAGTGTTTGAAGCTCGGATTCCAGCTCTTCAACACGGAGCCGGAATTCCTCGAGCAGCCAGCACTTACTGCAAATGTGATCACCGTGAGCATCAATGGTGTCCACCAGCTCCCACATATTGCAGCAGCAACACATCACCTGCTCTCCCATTCTATGTAATTAATTAAATTTATTAATATTATTTTTAAATACCCTCTGCCCCGATTTTAGATGATGAATATCACACCTTAGAAACTATAAACCACAGAGTTTAAGTTTAAAAAGAGAGAAATACTCACCAACCAATCACTTACCTGCTTTCTGGTGACGTTACACTTCGATTATTTTTTACCTCTCTCCTTCCCTTTGAGTTCTGAGTTCGGAGATTAGTATGCCTTACCTGGTCTCTGGAGCCTTTTATAGCCCCGCTCTGCCGCTCGAGTTTCCCGCCGACGCTCTGAGGCCTTACCTGGTCTCTGGAGCCTTTTATAGCCCCGCTCTGCGGCTCGAGTTTCCCGCCGACGCACTGAGGCCTTACCTGGTCTCTGGAGCCTTTTATAGCCCTGCTCTGCCGCTCGAGTTTCCCGCTGACGCTCTGAGGCCTTACCTAGTCTCTGGAGCCTTTTATAGCCCCGCTGCACCCGCTCGAGTTTCTCGCCGACGCTCTGAGGCCTTACCTGGTCTCTGGAACCTTTTATAGCCCCGCTGCTGCCGCTCGAGTTTCCCGCCGATGCTCTGAAGCCTTACCTGGTCTCTGGAGCCTTTTATAGCCCCGCTGCACCCGCTCGAGTTTCCCGCCGACGCTCTGAGGCCTTACCTGGTCTCTGGAGCCTTTTATAGCCCCGCTCTGCCGCTCGAGTTTCCCGCCGACGCTCTGAAGCCTTACCTGGTCTCTGGAGCCTTTTATAGCCCCGCTGCACCCGCTCGAGTTTCTCGCCGACGCTCTGAGGTCTTACCTAGTCTCTGGAACCTTTTATAGCCCCGCTGCACCCGCTCGAGTTTCTCGCCGACGCTCTGAGGTCTTACCTAGTCTCTGGAACCTTTTATAGCCCCGCTGCACCCGCTCGAGTTTCCCGCCGACGCTCTGAGGCCTTACCTGGTCTCTGGAGCCTTTTATAGCCCCGCTCTGCTGCTCGAGTTTCCCTACCTAAATCCCCAGTTCTCTTTGTCTTGTTATCTGGTCATTATCTGCGCAAATTGGCTGCTGCGTATCCCACATTACAACAGTGACTACACTCCAAAAGTACTTCATTGGCTGTAAAGTGCTTTGAGACGTCTGGTGGTTATGAAAGATGCTATATAAATGCAAATCTTTCTTTCTTTTCTTTCATTACCACATTGCTACTTGTGGGACTTTACTGTACACAAATTGGTTGCTGTGTTTCCTACATCACAACAGTGATGCCAGAAGTTGGCTGTGGTGGTTGGAGGTCAATCATTACAGCCCCAGGACATCGCTGCAGGAGTTCCTCAGGACAGTCTCCTAGGCCCAACCATCTTCAGCTGCTTCGTCAATGACCTTCCCTCCATCATAAGATCAGAAGTGGGAATGTTCGCTGATGACTACACAGTGCTCAGTGCCATTCGCAACGCCTCATATAATGAAGCAGTCCATGCCCGCATGCAGCAAGGCCTGGACGACATTCAGGCTTGGGCTGATAAGTGACAGGTAACATCCACACCACACAATTGCCAGGCAATGACTATCTTCAACAAGCGAGCATCTAACAACCGTCCCATGACATTCAACAGCATTACCATCGCCGAATCCCCCACCATCAATATCCTGGGAATCACCATTGACCAGAAACTTAACTGGGCCAGCCATATAAATACTGTGGCAACAAGAGCAGGTCAGAGGCTGGGTATTCTGTGGCAAGTGTCTCACCTTCTGACTCCCCAAAGCCTTTCCACCATCTACAAGGCACAACTCAGGAGTGTGATGGAACACTCTCCACTTGCCTGGATGAGTGCAGCTCCAACAACACTCGAGAAGCTCGACACCATCTAGGACAAAGCAGACCACTCGATTGGTACCCCATCCACCACCTTTAACATTCACTCCCTCCACCACTGGTGTACCGTGGCTGCACTGTGCCAAGGCTTCTTCGACAGCACCTCCAAAACCCGTGGCCACTACCACCTAGAACATAAGAACATAAGAACATAAGAAATAGGAGCAGGAGTAGGCCAATCGGCCCCTCAAGCCTGCTCCGCCATTCAATAAGATCATGGCTGATCTGATCCTAACCGCCAATCCACTATCACAGAACCATCTCCTGAATCTAACAGAATTAGACAAACAAAATAGGAGCAGGATCAGGCTACACGGCCCCTGGGCCCGCTCCGCTACCCACAGGGCCATGACCGATCCGAACCTAGACTCATGTCCAAATTCCTGCCCGCTCCCCATAACCCTTAATTCCCTTTACTTCTAGGAAACTGTCCATTTCTGTTTTAAAATAATGTAATGATGTAGCTTCTACAGCTTTTTGGGGCAGCATATTCCATGGGCCAACCACCCTCTGAGTGAAGTAGTTCCTCCTCATCTCAGTTTTGAAAGAGCAGCCCCTTATCCTAAGACTATGCCCCCTAGTTCTAGTTTCACCCATCATCGGGAACATCCTCCCCGCATCCACCCGTTCCAACCCCTTCACTATCTTATATGTTTCAATAAGATCGCCTCTCATTCTTCTGAACTCCAATGAGTAGAGTCCCAATCTACTCAACCTCTCCTCATATGTCCATCCCCTCATCCCCGGGATTAACCGAGTGAACCTTCTTTGTACTGACTCGAGAGCAAGTATGTCCTTTCTTAAGTATGGACACCAAAACTGTACGCAGTATTCCAGGTGCGGTCTCACCAATACCTTGTACAACTGAAGCAATACCTCCCTATTTTTATATTCTATCCCCCTAGCAATGAAAGCCAACATTCCATTGGCCTTCTTAATCACTTGCTGCACCTGCATACTAACCTTTTGAGTTTCGTGCACCAGGACCCCCAGATCCCTTTGTACTTCAGTACTTTCCAGTTTCTTGCCATTAAGATAATAACTTGCTCTACGATTTTTCCTGCCAAAGTGCATAACCTCACACTTTCCAGTATTGTATTCCATCTGCCAAGTCTCTGCCCACTTACTTAGCCTGTCTATGTCCCCTTGCAGCTTTTTAATGTCCTCCTCACTCACTATTTTCCCTCCCATCTTAGTATCATCTGCAAACTTTGATATGTTACACTCGGTCCCCTCCTCCAAATCGTTAATATAGATTGTAAAGAGTTGGGGACCCAGCACTGACCCCTGCGGAACACCACTAGTTACTGATTGTCAGTCTGAGAATGAACCATTTATCCCAACTCTCTGCCTTCTGTTAGATAGCCAATCCTCTATCCATGCCAGAATATTACCCCCAATCCCATGATTTTTTATCTTAAGCAATAATCTTTTGTGTGGCACCTTGTCAAATGCCTTTTGGAAGTCTAAATACACTACGTCCACTGGTTCCCCTTTATCCACCCTATATGTTACTTCCTCAAAGAACTCCAGCAAATTTGTCAAACATGACTTCCCCTTCATAAAACCATGCTGACTTTGTCCTATTAAATTATGATTATCCAAATGTCCTGTTACTGTCTCCTTAATAATGAACTCCAACATTTTACCTACCACAGATGTTAGGCTAACCGGTCTATAGTTTCCAGCCTTCTGTCTACTGCCCTTTTTAAATAAGGGTGTTACATTAGCAGTTTTCCAGTCTGCCGGGACCTTTGCCGAGTCCAGGGAGTTTTGGAAAATTATTACCAATGCATCTACAATCCCTACCGCCACTTCCCTCAAGAACCTAGGATGTAAGCCATCAGGTCCAGGTGATTTATCCGCCTTGAGTCCCACTATTTTACCGAGTACCACTTCCTTAGTGATTTTGATCGTGTTTAGCTCCTCCCCCCCTTTAGCCCCCTGTTTGTCCAGTGTTGGGATATTCTTAGTGTCTTCTACTGTAAAGACTGATATAAAATATTCATTCAGTGTTTTTGCCATCTCCATATTTCCCACCATTAATTTCCCGGTCTCATCCTCTAAGGGACCAACATTTACTTTAGCCACCCTTTTTCTTTTTATATAACTATAAAAACTCTTACTATCTGTTTTTATATTTTTTGCTAATTTACTTTCATAATCTATCTTCCCTTTCTTAATCAATCTTTTTGTTATTTTTTGCTGTCTTTTAAAGTTTTCCCAATCCTCTATCCTCCCACTAGATTTGGCTACCTTATATGCCTTTGTTTTTAGTCGAATACTATCCTTAATTTCTTTACTTAGCCATGGATGGCTGTTTTTTCTTTTACACCCTTTTCTTCTCAGTGGAATATATATTTTTTGGAAGTTGTAAAATAACTCCTTAAATGTACACCACTGATCATGTATCGTCTTACCCTTTAATCTATTTTCCCAATCCACTCTACTCAATTCCGCTCTCATACCTTCATAGTCTCCTTTATTCAAGCTTAGCACGCTTGTTTGAGATCCAACCTTCTCACCCTCTAATTGAATATAGAATTCAACCATGTTATGGTCACTCATTCCAAGGGGATCCTTTACTAGGACATTTTTAATTAATCCTGCCTCGTTACACAGGACCAGATCTAAGGTTGCTTGCCCCCTGGTCGGTTCAGTTACATACTGCTCAAGAAACCCATCCCTAATACACTCAATGAACTCATCCTCAAGGCAGCCCTGCCTAATTTGATTTGTCCAATTAATATGATAGTTAAAATCCCCCATAATTATAGATGTTCCCTTATTACAAGCCTCAGCTATTTCCTGATTGATACTCCATCCAACAGAGTTGCCACTGTTCGGAGGCCTGTAGATTACGCCCACTAGTGTTTTTTTCCCCTTATTATTCCTTACCTCCACCCAAACTGTTTCATTATCCTGATCTTTTGACCCAATATCATTTCTCTGTATTACAGTGATTCCTTCCTTTATTAACATAGCCACCCCACCTCCCCTTCCTTCCTGCCTGTCCTTCCTGGTCGTTAAATAACCTGGTATGTTTAATTCCCAGGCATTGTCACCCTGCAGCCATGTTTCTGTAATGGCCACAAGATCATACCCATATGTAGTTATTTGTGCCATTAACTCGTCTACTTTGTTACGAATGCTACGTGCATTCAGATAGAGAACTTTCAAAGATTTTTTGTGACACTTAGTTCCTGCTCTTGCCCTTTTTATTACTTTACCCTTTACTCCATACCTTCTGCCCCTTCCTGACATGCTCTGGTTTTTCATTTCCCCACTGCTACCTAAGTCTATGACCTTCTCTGTTGTCATTTTTATTATTTGCTCTCTAGGAACCTCCCCCCCAATAGTTAGTTTAAAGCCCTCTCTACAGCCCTAGTTATATGATCCGCCAGGACTCTAGTCCCAGCACTGGCCAAGTGAAGCCCGTCCCAACAGAACAGCTCCCTCCTGCCCCAGTACTGGTGCCAGTGTCCCAGGAAGCAAAACCCATTTCTCCCACACCAGTCTTTGAGCCACGCATTTAACTCTCTAATTTTATTTGTCCTAGCCAAATTCGCTTGTGGCTCAGGTAATAATCCAGAGGACAAGGGCAGCAGGCACATGGGAACACCACCACCTCCAAGTTCCCTTCCAAGTCACACACCATCCTGACTTGGAACTATATCGCTGTTCCTTCATCATCGCTGGGTCAAAATCCTAGAACTCCCTCCCTAACAGCTACTGTGGGAGTACCTCCACCACACGGACTACAGCGATTTAAGAAGGCGGCTCACCACCACCTTCTCAAGGCAACTTGGGATGGGCAATAAATGCAGGTCTTGCCAGTGACGCCCACATCCCATGAACGAATAAAAAAAAAACGACACTTCCAAAAAAAGTACTTAATTGGCTGTAAAGCGCTTTGGAACGTCCTGAAGTCATGAACTGTGCTATATAAATGTAAATCTTTTTTTTCTTTCTTTTACCTGCTTTCAGAGGCCTCTGAATAACTACTCTCCTTGAAACCATGCTTTTATTCCCCCTAACTTTCTCCTTTTTCCTAGTCCCATTCACTCATCACCGCTTGCTGGCCTATATTGGCTCCCGGTGAAGAAACGACTCGATTTTAAAATTCTCAGCCTTGTTCTCAAACCCCCCCATGACCTCGTCCCTCCCTATCTCTGAAATCTCCTCCAGCCCGCCAACCCTCCAACATATCTGTGCTCCTCCAATTCTGGCCTCTTGAGCATCTCTGATTTTAATCACTCCACCATTGGCGGCTGTGCTTTCAGCTACCAAGGCCCTATGCTTTGGAATTCCCTCCCTAAACCTCTCCGCATCTCTTTCCTCCTTTAAGACGCTCCTTAAAACCTACCTCTTTGACCAAGCTTTTGGCCATCTGCCCTAATATCTCCTTATGTGACTCAGTGTCAAATTTTGTTTGATAATGCTCCTGTGAAGTATCTTGGGACATTTTACTATTTTAAAGGTGCTATATAAATACAAGTTGTTATTCTTTCCATCCTTTTCTCCACCCTGTAAATACTCTAAGGCATCTTCTGTGTAGTGAATAGTACAGGTCCCACAGAAATGTAAATTGTTGTATAGAAATATTGTATTTGGTAAATATGCATGCAGCATGTTATTGTGATTTATAGTGTGGAACTGATCTTGCAAACAGTGTTGTCTTCTTGGATACAGATTGAATGTTAATTTACTGTACATGGGCATTGTTATAATGTGTTGTATTTTATCTTATGCAGTTTATATGTGTGATTTAATTGAGTTCTGCTGTAAAACTGTATGATAAATAAATAAACAAAATGCATAAATCTTCCACATTCCTGCTGGAATTACTAAGGGAAGCAAAAGAGATCAGAAGTTTTCAAATCAAAAAGAAGGTATTTTCATTTACAAGATGATCTGCTTGGCCCTGGTTGTCCCAAGGAGGTCAGAGCAACATTTAATGTGAACCCAAGCAAGGAGGCTCATCACAGGAATTAGGATGATATAAAAGTAATACTGCAGAAAAGGCGGGGGCGGGGGACCAGATGGGGCGTGGTTTTGGTTGCCCCTGGGGTTTGTCTCTGGCCAGTCAGAAGTATCTGAGCTGCTCCAGGCCCCGTGCGGTTTTGAATCGCTCCCCTTTCTGGTTCTGACCGCCGGACTTATTTCAGTAGCGATGTAGACAAAATGAGACTCGTGGTTGGGTGCAAAGAAGACCAGTATTTATTGAAATAAAGAATAAATTGAAAATAATGATGAATACAGCACACCTTTGCTTAATACAGCACACCTTTGCTTAATACAGCACACTTTTGCTTAATACAGCACACCTTTGCTTAATACAGCACACCTTTGCTTAATACAGCACACCTTTGCTTAATACAGCACACTTTTGCTTAACGGGGAGGAGAAACGGACACATCGAGGGAAAATTGACTCAAATTACAATTTATCAAAATTCCCCTTTAATTCCCACCTCTAATACCTATCTAGGTTGCCTTGTAATGGGCCAGAAAGCTTATGCTCACCAGTAAATGCCTGCTCCGTGCCCCTGCAATCTGTCTTGGATTCTTCACCGCCCCGAAGTAGAGATACCCCAGTAATTCAAAAGCAACTGCTGGTATTCCACTTCTTTGGGCGGGTTGTTGAGCTGTTCCTCTTGTAGGCAGGGCATCGGAAGCAAGGTGGCAGAGAGAGAGAGAATGGCTTCCTGAGGGGTTATCTTTATACCCCATTGGGAGCTGTTATCTTCGTGCCCAAATCTGGATGTATCTGGGCTATACAAAAGGGACCAATCTGTCCCCATTGACTGTAATGGGTTTGAATGTGTTTCCCATTCATTTAAACTGGTTTGTGTTCAGTTTAAAATGTCTCAAGTGCTGGACAAACAAATCCTTAAGTGTTCAGTCAACAGCACTCAAGTGCTTTGTAAACAATCCATTGTCTTGTGGTCACCGCCCAACCGCAACTGATTGACAGCTTTAAGTACTTTAGCCCTTGAGTCAACATTATAGAGAGCTCGTGTAAACAAACAATCCTTTTGTTCCTCTGTTGAACTTCCTAAACTGCAGTTGATTGACAGTTTTAAGTACCTCAAGTACTTCAGTCAGTAATGGGAGATGTTCAGGCAGGCTGCCTTTGTCTTCTGCCATGAGGCCTGACAGCCATTTTTGATGCCCTGGGTTTTTAAGGTACATTCCAAACAGGTTTTCTTTTAATCAAATAATCTTCGGGGGCTGCAGAAATTTCCGAAATTTTGCGAAAACTTACAATACATGAAAGTGTGATACATCTGAACTGAACTTCATGAATGAGGGCCTTCCTACCAAGAAAGGGCAGAGGCCATACACCAGTAAGGATTCATTGAGGTTGAAAGAATGACTTGATGCTTTGCATCACAGATATTATTATAGACATGGCATAGCATCATTTTCTAAAAGATTGCCTCGTTATGGATAAGTGTTCCAGAGCTACATGCTACCGACTGATTATTTTCAGTATGTTTGAAATACTGGCTAGTCAGGAAGTGAACTTTGACTCACTGTTGCCTTCTGCGTTTAATGAAGGAATAGCTACCAATCACAAACCAGGAACCCACATAAACCCAACCAATCAAACTGCTGAAATTTACAAAAGTACCAATCAGGAACTGCAACTGCAATAAAGCAATCCAGAATTTGCTCAATCAAATTTTTCCAGCTTTTCATGCTGGCATTTTCCTTCCTTGCTAGGTTATACAACTTAAAATATCAAAAATGTAAACATATTAAAAATGACACAATTCAGACAAAGTGACTCATTAGTCTTTTAATGTTATAAATGTTTGCAAGAGGTTTCCCCCATATAGACCTGCCCTTTCTGTCAAGCTTCTCTCCCAGAGTTGGAAATTTCACTTGAGCCTTGGGTGCTAGGGATTTTCAGTACTTGCTGACAAATTGTGTGCATGACATGTAGATGAAAGCTGTAGATTTTAACCTACTCCTATGAAATACAGGGGTAGAAATTAGTCCTCATTTCGCCTGTTTTCTGGGCAGAAAATGGGAGCAAGACACCCCAACGATGCCTGAAGTATGTCTAATGCCTCGGACGATTTTCAGGCATCTTGGATGGCCGCCTCAAACAGGTGTAAGGCTCCTTGCATATGCTAATGAAGGACCTATTACTTATTTAAGGACCCCTCAGGAAAATTTGTCAGCACTGGGCATATTTCACTCTGGTTGAAGAGACATCTTAGAATGTCAGGTATAAGACCCTGTTCCGAGATGGAGGTAAAGCAGTGGAAGTGTATAAAATGACCTGAAAAGGATAAAAACTGGCATGTGAAACAGTGGAAAAGCTGAAATAAACTCATAAAGTGACAAGGAGACTGGAGAAAACAACAGGCTGTGTTGATGGGAGAGTACTCCATGTGCCACAAACATCCCATGTAGATGCCTGCGGCATATGTTACCATTGATGTCAAGGCCATCAGTTATGTTTCTGTGATATAGCATAGCAGAAAAGAAGGCAAAGCTCGCGAGCAGTCTATAAAATTCTATTATAATGCAAAATTTTCATTGTATGTAATGATTATGAACACAGAATCAGCATGTTATTAATGGGTTGACAAAATTTACTGCATCTGTTGAATTCAACCTGCTATTAGCATGAATGAATTTTACTTTTGCATACAATACAGGCATTCAAATTGGGGAGCCTAAATAAAAAAGATGTCTGAGTATCAGACATATTTACAGATTATGATTTGTCAACATGAATCTTTCTGAATTGAGCACAGGGGTTGTTTATCTCTCAATGCCAATTCAGGAATACATCCATGCTTTTTAACCTTTTTATTAATAACAGTTCAAAATAATAAGTTTGCAAATATCATGATAATGCACTCAACCGTACAAAACATTCACAATATGCCAGACACTACTTAATCACATTTCCTGGGCATAATAGTGTAAAGTTTCACATTCCTAATGCAAACCATCAGTTCTGTAAAGTAGCTGGCCATTTCCAGCAATTGATACAAATTTACTTTGTAGCTGGCGATACGCCATATGAAAAGGACAGCAAGAAGCACTCCTGAAAATAATTATTTTATTTTGGGTTAGTATTTTTGAATGTAAAAAGTAAAACGGTTAAAATTATGAATCTGAGCTAATGCAAAGCCTTCAGGCTATATTGGTTTTGCACCCTTGTACCTAGGATAATCAGAAAAAAATACTAGAGGCATGTACAATACACAGTAACATTAGCCAACATTTTACAGGCTTGAGCTCCTGAATTCCATGGGAGCAGCTTAACAAGTGGCTTAACAACATTATTGTAGATGTGTTATGATTAGCTCTTCAGCTGAGGATTAAATTGCAACACACCTGATTTTGCCAAGAGCCAACAGAGCAAAGTTTTGTATTCCTGTATGTTGAAAGAAACTGGGAAAGGATTAGTTCTCATTTATTGCATTTGTTGTTGGCTCAAAGTCATTTCAAGCCTTGTGTACTTGGGGGTAATTTAAAAGTTTAGTCCGAAAAATGGCTTGAGCACATTCTCATGGAAAGTAAATGATTTTGTTAAAATGGTAGCCAATATTGATGATCATTGTGGTGCTATTTGAGGGTAAAGCCTGTAGAGCTGAACCCCCACAGCCAACATCTATTTCCATAATTGTTCAGTATGTAATAACCTGCTACTATAAAAATTCACAAATATCTGCTCCGATGGAAAATGCTGAAAAATTGCATAGAATACACATTTTTATGGGTCTGCAACAGATTTCCAAATAGGCTTCATTAGTCTCAAGTCAACCTTCAATTTCGTAATGAAAGCTATGAGAACAAATAGACAGACTAATGTGATCTTGGCCCTGTTCAGCGAAGGAATGTTATTTAAACATTAGTAGGTTATTCTTTACAAAAGATAAATCCGACAGTAGGTAATCTTATAGCCAGCTGTGTGCCAAAAGTCTTTCTCATTAATATAATATCTTTACTTTGTAAAATCTAACACATCCTTCTGCTATTGTAGCTGCTGAGAAATAACCCAAGTAATCGAAACATTTATTACAAGCACGTAAGAGGAAACAGAAATTCTGTTTGTGAGGACAAAAGAGTCCTCCTTTGCCGAACAGATGATTTATATTCTCAAGTAGTAGAGTGTCTTATTGTGCAGGTAATTGCAGAAGAGCTTGACCTGGCAATGAGGTATTGTATCTAATCACCTGAGTCAAGGGAAGCAATAGAAAGGAAAGTAGAAGCCCCATCTGTCAGACTGTAATGATTGTGCTATTTGAAGGCAAAAGGCTTGTCTGTAGCAGCTGGTATCTCTCTGAGTGACCTTTTACCATTTCTCTTCTTGCAGTCTGACAGATGTGTCAACTCGATAATTTCAAAAGGCCTTGAATAAATAACCAATTGTGAACAAGGATGACCCAAAGCGATGACAAAATGGGTGCATGCAGCGCATTATGGCAAAGAGCTCAAAACATTATATAGCAAAGAGTCTTTTGCTCTTTATTTTTGGCTAAATGACTTTCGTGCCTACAGATCCATTTTTTTTCTTGGAAGGAGGAATGTGAAGTGAATTGAAGGGTGTTGTGATGTGTTTGCCCTTGAAGCAGTGCTATTAGCTGGTCACAGGACTCAGGTGGTGTGTCAGTACACAGAATGGATTCTTGCTCAGACACACAGCTGAAGAAGAAGACTTACCCAAACTAATTGGCTCTGTGAGTTATGGGAGAGTTGCAGAGAGGTGACTGTAATCAGGCCATGTTTTATAGAGCTTAAACCTTCTAAATAGTTGGAGAAAAACTGGCATGACTGTCTCATACCATTGCAAGCACACCTGCTACAGACTACAAAATGGCAAGAGCAATAAAGAGTTTGGAGAAGCTTATTTGCCTACCCACACTTTCAGATTAAAGAGGTTGCTCGGAGGCGAAAGTCCTTGAGGTGGCAGACCATAGCAAGGTTTGTATGATGTGGTGATATCACACATTGAGGGTAATTTTGACTTTGGGTGATAGTGTAAAACGAGCGATATCGATTCAGTCGTTCATTATACATCTCTCCCGATTTTCATTTCCATTGACTTCAATCTGGAGAGATGTATAACAGGTAGCTGAATTGATATCGTTCGTTACACTATCACCCAAAGTCAAAACTCCGCCTATTGAGTGAACCAGGGATGTGAACTATGCATGAATTGGCCATGTGTACAACTTCGAACTTAAGTTCTTTCTAGAGCAGCTGATGTATTTTAAAAAATGTAAATTTAGTTTGTTATGATTTTGATGTTAGATGCCTTAGATTCAATATGAAGCCAAGTTTATGATTCTCTTAACAATTCATCTCACTAGGTAAACTAGTGTGGCTATTATTAACCTCTGTTTCAATTATATCCACATAGACATACATACGCATTGTGATAAGAGTGCAGGATTGCTGTCATACAATATCTTGTCAGACATCAATAATAAGGGATGGTTAAAAAAGTTGACAATTTAAAACAACAAGTAGCAGTAATGCACATAATAATTAAGTCCGTTTTTGCAGCATTCTGGTTTGCAGGAGCTAAAGCATTAAGACCTTGTAGATATGTCTAAGCGTGAAAGTATCACTTCTTATGAAAGAAACATTTTCGCTTTAGCTGTGTAATTTATTGGCTATAAAATTCACATCAGTGTCTTTTATATGCCCTGGCCGTAGTTTTATGGATCCATAAAAATTAGACTTTAGTATTTAAAGTGATCTGTATTGAGGAATGACTGCAATATGTGACATTTTATGGTGTAAGATATATGCTAAAAGGAAAAATGATCACCATGTGCTTTTTGATTTTAACAGCTTTAGTATACATTCCAGAAGGACTCAGAAGCAATTTGCTTCTTTATGTCAACTTTTTAATGTTTTCATTCAAAAGAAAGCTACATAAAGGTTTTGAAGCTCTTACTGAAAACAACAACTGAAGAAAATATCTTACCTAAAAGAATTAATAGAGATTATGTATTCTGAAGTAAAATTTTTAAATCAATCATCGAAGAAAAGCTTGTTTCCATTGGGATTCTTTGCAGGAAAAACATTGGGCAAAAAATTAGGCAAAACAAAAAAGCAATTTCAAATAAAAATCTGGTGGTTTCCTGTCTGAGTAAGTAAATGCATATAATGTTCCCTGTAATTTTTTTGGGCGCGTGGCCCATTCAAATGTTCGCGCATGCGCGGATATTCCAATTGAAAAGCCAATGAGTGGCCTACACAGCGAGCTCCAAGTCGTGTGGCCACATAGCTTAAAGCATCAAGCTACAAAACAGTACTGCCAGGATTGACCTGCTGAGGCCTGTAAGATTCGAAAATTTTCAGCAAAAATCACGCAAGAAAACTGGATAAAATAAGACTGTTTATTGACCAAAGTAAGCTTGCACAGAAAAACCTTTGATAAAAGGGCATACAAAATGGCCGCCAGGCCCCGTGATCAGTTTCTGAACCAGTTTATTTCTGTTACTGCAAGCTAGACAGGCTTGTGGATTGAAGACAGTAAACCCGCGAAAGCCAGTATCTGGGAACCGAAACTCAGAGCAACAGCATACATATTCAATGGATTATAAGTACAGGATGGGGCCCATCAAGATATGGGTGGACAATGTAAAAACACTTATACCCATTTATTGTACAAAGGAAAAACCGTTTAGCAGCCATCAAGGAAAATGTCCGGACCGATCAATATGCGAACCGAGCCGCGGTGACAATGCAAAGGACATTAACAGACATTATCGGCCAGGAAGGCCAGTTCAAGTTATCACCGGCTCCGTTACAAGACAAAGCGCCCCTGCAGAGATCTCTGCCCGCCAAAATTAATACAAAGACAGGACTATGATTTGGCGGGAGATAAGACTGTCCCAAAAGAGTATAACTATGGATTGAAAGTCCATCTAAGTTACTTGGACAACTTCGAACTTCTTCACTGCTACGGCTTCTTGTTGGGCGACTTCAGGCTTCCATTTTTTCAAGAACTTTCTTCTACGAGGAACGAACGAAGGGCGGACGGTGCCCGGATCGGCGCCTCTTCCACTTCGGCAGATCGATGAAAACGTTTTCGTCTTTTTAAAGACGGACGGTTTCGGAAAAAGGACAACGTGGCCGGTGTTCAGCCAAACAAGGCTCGGCCACGACGAGAAGACGACAAGGGTGGCCTGGGTACTGGGGTCGGGAGATCATCGACGACCCAGGCCGATGGAGAAGAAACCCTCTGGAGGACTGGCGATCTAGGCCACAAGATTCTCCCATGTGCATAGCCTGCATCTGGGTCTGCTCCATGAACCCAAATCGACTTAGTGGATCTCAACCTTAATGAGCGCTCATCGAGGCTGGGTCTACCCCACCGCCTCGAGGGAGGAGAGAATATCGACTGCGCCAGAAGCTTCCAATCCACGTGACGACGGGAAGCGGTGTCAAAAAGGCTGCGAATCCCTTTTCGCGATTTCGAGAGTGGTGAGCATGATCCCAAGTTCCCCAGGTCGAAACTTAGTTTAGGTATAGGGGAGGGAGTTAAGGGAAATCGTAATGTGTTTCCCCTTTTACGGTGTGCCGTGTGTTCCCCATTTCCATAGAGTCAAGTTCATAAATTTGTGCATGATTGTAGTTACTTTAATCTGTGCCTATGACATGTATTTTGTAATGCTTCAAACTGTTCAAAAATAAAAGCATCCATTTCGTGCTATTCAGCCTGGTCTATTGAGTCCTCTTCTCTGCACTACTGTTCTCTGCATCTAAGTCCAAGGTCTAGAACCGTAGGGGGGGTGGGTCGAACCACTCAAGGGTAATTCTTGCACGAAGCCTGGCAGGGGGCCAGAACGGGCAAGAGAGCAGGAAAAAAAAACCTACAGGAATGGCGACCGCGGCAGGACCTTGGCAGCAGGAAAGTAGTGTGTTAGATCAAGATCTGAATAAACGAAATGTGATGGATGAAAGAATAGCAGATTATGTTTTCGGAAAAGTCAACCTCACAAAACAATGGATATCTGATCTACTAAGGGATAGGCGCCCGCTAGACGCAGCCATCAAGTGGACAGCGGGTAGAGAGCATAAGAAATCTGTAGAAAAGGCGGTCTGGCTGATGTGCTACAAGAAGCAAGTCCAGCTTTTGGACCAGGTAGTTGCAGCACAGACAGTCCAGATCAACGGCTTGCTTAAAGACGTAGAGGAAAAGGTTGTTGGAGGTCAAAAACTGATTGAATCGCTTGACGCGCTGAATCAGGAACGCCGCTCTGTAATTCGCTGCCACGAAACCCGGGTAGAATATTTAAAATGTCAGGTCGTTGAGGCCAAGGCCAGTGAAGGTAGAATGAGAGAGAGGTGTTTCCGTCTAGCCAAACAAGTAGATGCCCAAGAGGAAAAGCTCCTGGGAGCCAGGGCAGCATATAAGATGGCCATGGAGGATAGATCTGAGAACACCGACCACAGCGCTTGCCGCCGGGAGCTAGAGGACCTGAGAAAGGCCCTAGCGAAGGCAAACGGGTTGGTGTGTCTCATAAATCCACCAGCGAGTCAGCTGTTGCTAGCCAAGGAATCCAAAAGACCGATTCCACAAGAGGCAGTTGGGGTACCAACCCCCGAACCCTCTGCGCCTCCTGCCTATGAGGAGTCTTGGGCTCCAGGACAGGAGACGGAGACGGTAGAGGAAGAGAGCCCTGAGGTAGAGCAACCCCAGACAGTAGAGTCGGGGCCGGCGCCGATGTGTCCAACGAGACACCGGAGGCTCGGTCCAAATGAAGAAAATGGCGATGACGGACCCCTTGAGAGTCAGACCATAATGCCTCATAGCGCACGACAGCTAAGAGAGATGATAAGTCACATCCCAAAACTCTCCGAGTCAGGAGATCCCTCCGTGCATTTCAGGGACGTGGAGCAGACCGCAGCAGTCAATGACTGCGACGGGGTTGAACAGTCTAAAATGCTGCTGTTCTCCCTGGACAGTTCGCTCCTCCAGTGTCTCCCTGACGAGAGCAAGAGAGGGCACAGGGACTATGAGTTGCTACGGGATGAGATTCTGGAGATCATGGGAGAGGGGGACGGAACTCCGTTCCTCCGTTTAGAAAAGACAGTGCAGCTAGAGGGAGAACCCCCACGGGTTTTCGCCGACAGGTTGTGGCCAGTGTATCGGCGCAGCTGCCCGGGCGGGCCGGCCCGGGCCGGGCTGGATGGCGAACAAAGGGCTCACTGGCTTCGGTGCCTGGTAGCAGGTTGCCTGCCAGTAGTGAAGGAACAGGCCAAAGCATGGTTTGACCCCACTAACGCCCGCTCCACGGAGGAAGTAGTACTAGATCAGCTCACGATCAGTTATAGAAACAACAAGGGCAAGAAAACGCCTGTTGTGAAAGGAAAGGTGCATGAGGTGAGACCCGCAGCCTCTGCTAAAAAGGAATGGCGTCAGGAGGGAAATCGCCATCCCCAAGCCAATAGCAGTTGTTACGGGTGTGGGAAGGAGGGTCATTGGCGCAAGGACTGTAGGAATCCTTGGAAGGATAAGAGGGAGAGAGCATTCGCCGCAGCCCAAGATCAAGCCCAAGCCCGAGTCGCCAACGGCCCGAGAGTTTACCCAACACCAGCACAACCACAAGTGCAGGCCGCTGCCCCAACACCAGTCCAGAACCCAACCGTAGCCTCTGCCCCGAATAAAGGGGGTGGTGCGGTTGTGGACCCCGCTGCGATCGAGTCAGTCTTGGAGACTATGCGGTCTTTGATGACCTGGCAGGGGAAGGTAGCGGTTGCTAACAGCCCTATCGCCCCCGAGACCCCAGCCAAAACACCTAAATGACTGATGCCCGCGCAGCCCGTCTACTTGTGTCCGCTCCGCTATGATGCTTGGAGAAGACCTGTGGTGGAGATGGAGGTGGAGAAACAAAGGGGTAGTTACCTGTTGGATACGGGAGCTTCGTGTACCATGATCCACACGGACAAACCTTTTGCCTCACCTCTGTCCGCCCAGGCTCCATATTTAGTAGCGGGTTTCACAGGTAGAGAACAGGCTGGCGCGTACTCCCTCCCGCTCTCCATTCAGTTGGGAGCGCTCCACACCACATGGACGTGCATCCTATTGAAGTGGAATGAGGGGGGGGGAAAAGGCATCCTCGGGGCTGATTTCTTGGTGGAACACGGGGTCCTCGTGGACCTGAGAAATCACTGTCTCTGGGGAGCCGAGGGCGGTTTAGGTAAGGTAGTCGTAATCCCGGGGAAGGAAGAAAAGGGGGCCCTGTGCACTATGAAGCCGTCAGGAGGTTACGATCTCGAGCTCATGGTAACAAACGTCCCAACGGACTTGCAGGCGCGTGTTTCAGAAAATCTGACCGCGTTCGCCACCCACAAGCACGACTGCGGGAGAGTCACTGGGTTCGAAGTCAGCGTAGACGGGGACCCCATGATCCGACCCCAAAAGCAGTATAATTTCCCCAAGGAGGCAGAACCCGACATGGAGACAGCAATATCTTCATTGGTACAGCAGGGCGTGTTGAGGACGATAGCCACCCACGTGAACTCCCCATTATGGCCGGTAAAGAAACCGGACAATTCGTGGAGAGCCACGGTGGACTACAGAGTCCTCAATAGTAATATCCCAGCCTGCGCGCCCACGGTAGCAGCAGTTGCAGACTTAATAGGGAGTATTCCAGCATCGGCGACCACATTCACGGTGCTGGACATCTCGAACGGTTTTTGGTCCATTCCGCTGCGGCGGGAGGACCAGTACAAGTTTGCCTTTACTTTCAAAGGGCAACAGTACACTTGGAACTGCTTACCACAGGGTTTTCACAACAGCCCCAGCATTTTCCATTAGTGCATGGCGGGGAGTTTGAAAGAGTTCAGCCAGCCCAACCAGATAGTGCAGTATGTGGACGACTTACTCCTGTTCACAGATACAAGGGAGCAGCACGGCCCACTGTTAGCCGAATTGTTGGAACTGTAAACCCAAAGAAAGCCCAGATCGGCCAGCAGGAAGTTAAATTCCTGGGTCTGGCCATCCGCGCTGGGGAAAGAGCCATAGATAAGGCCAGACGGGAATCTATACAAGATCTGCCGATTCCCAACACAGTAACGGGTGTAAGGTCCTTTTTGGGATTGACCGGGTACTGCAGAGATTTCATCGAGGACTATGCTGCCACAGCGGCCCCGCTACTTCGACTCTTACACAAGGGAGTCGAGTGGTCTTGGGACGAGGGGTGCCAGGCAGCATTCGAGAAGTTGAAAAGAGATCTGCAGACCGCGCCAGCCCTAGGGGCCATAGATGGGGGAGAGGAGTTCTTTCTGGAGGTAGCCGCTAGTGGGGACAGCCTGAGCGCAGTGCTGCTCCAAGAGCGGCACGGCAAGCTAAGACCAGTAGTTTATTCCTCCAGGGTGCTCACGGATGTGGAGAGGAGTTTCTCCAATTGTGAACGGCATCTCCTGGCCACGCATTGGGCTGTGAACAGATCAGTGATCTTCACAGGGACCTCTCCCATTACGCTCCTCACCCATCACACCCCCACGAAGATGCTTCTGGACGGGAGGATTAAGGATGGGACCGTAAGCAGCGCTCGGATTGCGCGCTGGACCCTCCTCCTTTCCCAGATGGATCTCAAAGTTAAAGGCCTCTGCGCGCCAAGGCTCGCAGCCAATATGGCATATCCCGGGACAGCCCATCAATGTTCCGTAGAAGGGGTATGGGAAGTTAACATAGGTTTACGGGCCGGGATACATCCCACAGGCCGCGAGATCTACGTAGACGGTTCTAGCACTGTAGCTGACGGCAAGCGACTCACAGGGTGTGGAGTTTATGACCCTGCGGCAAACATTGCCCTGGCAATTAAGCTCCCCAGCACTATGAGCGCGCAGCAGGCTGAACTGTCCGCGGTGGCGTACGTGGTTACCCACCCCGAGATTTTCCCAACCCCATACACGATTTGCTCAGACAGCATGTTCACGTGCAATTCGTGTACAGAGTACCTCGCCATCTGGTCCCGACGCGGGTACACCTCCGCGGACGGGCGGCCTTTAACAGTTAAGCCCTTGCTGGAGAAGATCCTAGCAGCTGTGGGGGAGAAAGGAGAGGTGTTCATCCATAAGGTGAAGGCTCACTCCACTACAGAACCCCGCAGTCAGGGCAACCAGCAGGCGGATGCGCTAGCCAGGGAGGGTGCCCGCAACGGCATTCTCTGGGACCCATACGAACCCGGACCCGTGGCGGCGATCCAAGGCAGGGAGGGAATTCCCGGGAACACAGGGGTGACACCGCCCCCAGACCTAAAGACCGTCCAAACCCTGGATCCCGCCCTAAAAGCAGTCCTAAAAGCCATCACAGAGGGCAAACAGGTAGAAGGTCCGTACAGTACGGCAGCCCTCACAGTCAAAGAAGGTATGCTGTTCCGAGAGGAGCAGTGGGTTGTGCCGCAGCAGCACCGAAGGGAATTCCTGCAATTGGCCCACGAGGGTCCAGGAGCGGGACACCCCGGACCTGAGGTCACCTGGCAACGGGTGGAGCAGGCGGGATGGTGGCCGGGACTTCGGGACGATGTCCGCGAGTTCTGCGCAAGCTGTCTTGTGTGTGCTGCTAACAACCCAGACCCCCACAAAAGGAAGGTGCCCATGGGGCACATCAGGAGGGTAGAGGGACCATGGCAGTCGATTCAGGTCGACTACATAGGGCGCCTGCCCGCCGCCCAGGGAGGCTATAAGTACTGCCTTGTCCTGGTAGATGTGTTCACCAAATGGGTAGAAGCCTTCCCGTGCAGAACAGCTACGGCACTGGGTACTGCTAAGATCTTGATTCGGGAAGTGTTCTCACGGTGGGGACTCCCCCATTTTGTAGAGTCCGACCAAGGGAGTCAGTTCACTGGTCAAGTAATGCAGAACGCCCTCATGCTCTTGGGCATTGAGGGAAAGTGGCACGTAGCATACAATCCCCAGTCATCCGGGATTGTTGAGCGTATGAATCGGACCCTCAAGGAAAAGCTGAGGAAAGAGACAATGGGCTCGCCCCAGAAATGGGCGGAGGTCCTGCCTTTAGTCCTCATGGGGATCCGAGCCAGCCAGTCCAAAAGCACGGGGTATTCCCCGCACGAGTTAATGACTGGAAGGATCATGCGAACACCCACCCATGTGCTAGCCCCGGTGCTCACTGAGGGCCAGCTCCGAGAGGTGAAACGGGACAAATTCGCCCAAACCCTCTTGGAGCGCCTGAGACAGATTTATGGACAGGCGGCTGGGAACATGGGAAGACAGCACCAGGGAAATAAACTGTTGTTGGAACCTCGGAAACAACAAGAGTGGGTAGTCGGAGACCAGGTCATGGTCCGAAACTACGCCAGGGTAGGGAGTTTTGAACCACTGTACATGGGGCCATACAGCATTGTAGACAAGGCCAGCCCCATGGTTTATGCAGTGAAGACGCCCCGACGTACCAAATGGTTTCACATCAACCAGTGTAAACTGTTTAAACCGGGTACACAAGGGCCACCAAAGGGGACCAGGTCTGAGAACAAAGATCCTCAGCCTGTAACAGAGTCACAGACCACACAGGCTGGAGCAGTAGCCTGCGTGAAGGGAGAGGCCATCCCATTGGAGTGGGAGGTCTCATCTTTTGAATGGGATTTAGGCAGGGGAGAGCCCGAACAGCTCAACCTCGCTTTAGACCCAATCACGGAGGAGGAAGAGTCAGAGGACGGCAGTCCCGCCCTCGACTCAAGCTTGGGGGAGGTAGGGAGTGGGGGCGGAGACTCGTTACCTGTAGGGACAGGTGAGGTGGAGTCAGAAGCCACAGATCCCGACCCCGGGGGGGCGGAGCCTGAGGGAGGGGAGCTGGAGCTGGCAGCTGTGGAGGAACCACAGGCTGTAACGGTAACAGTCACAACCCCCGGTCCATCGGCCCCGGGAGCCCAACCCAAAGCAGCCCCTCGTAGGTCGGCTCGAGCGCCCCAGCCCAGAAAATTTTGGCCAGATTCTCCCCATCCTTCCCAACCACGGTTTAAAGCAGCCCCAGGAAGACATGATCCCCGTTCAGCAGCGACAGGCTGCGGGGGATCAAAGCCAAAGATCAATGCAGCCCCACCGCAGGGTGTGGCACACGACAGACCTCACAGGGATTCGGAAAGCCGCCCCACGGAGGGCGGCGCTGTACATAAGTTAAGTTAGGTAATTATGGTCATAGTTTAAGGAATGTAAAGTATATGGTGTTAAGAGTACAATTTTGAGGTCTGCCCTGTATGTGTGTTTGTTAGGGAGCGGGGTCCAGGAACCCGCGCGTCCAATTAATTTAGGCCAGCACCTATCGGGAGCCCGGCTACATCATTTTGTTGGTTACAGAAACCTGGGATACGATGGAAAGGATTGTCGTCGCGTTCATGGCGATCGGGTGCGGGTGGGCCTACCGAGGCCGCACCAAGGACGTCATCATTTTCGGGTGCTCCGGGGACACGGCCCCCATCGCAACGGATGGGACGGGGGAGCGAGAGGTAGAGGAAACCGCCACCTACTTCCACCAAGGGAGATGGCCAGGTTGGCTGGGAACAAATTCTACGGAATATTCCAGCAATTTCGGTTTTGCCTACCAAGAGACTTCATTAACGTGCCCTCGAGTGAGGATCCTAGCGCCCAGAGTCAGCGTTACCGTGGGAAAGAGGATTTGTCTGGTGTGCAATGGGAACGTACCACCAAGGCGATGGTGGTGGCTGCGAAAGCTGGGAAAGGACATGAGAAACCCTACGGTCGAGTGGGAGCGACTGGGTAATAATACCCATCGGACTATTACGGGAACTCACGGACAATTACGTGTGTGTTGGGACAAATGGTGGGAACCAGATGAGGGAATATATGTCTGTATGTGGGGTTCGAGACACGTCTGCTCCAAGGGCGTGTCCATCTTCTTCCAGAGGCAGTGGCAGGATGAAGGGAAGGGGATGAGATGGGATGTTAGCACTCGAGCGTGCGGAGCCCCATACTCCCCTATTCCGGTGAACGCCACTGAACTCATCACCCGCCCACGCAAGCCCCTGCCCACGCTTCCGGTAGCACTAGCCCAGAAAGGAGGGTGCCCAACCACCACCAAGGGACCCGGGAACGGTTTAGTATTGGTACCCACCGGTCAGGTGCTGTACCAAGGGGTACACTACGCGGTGGCCTCAGTGATTTTAAATCTCACTGAGGTAAGATTGCCGGAGTGGTGTCCCAAAGAAATGGGACAATTATACCAGGTCCTGTTAACCCGTATGTTTAGACAATTTTACGAATTTGACTTTGCCGATATCGACAGAGACAAATTATACACCACACCGCCAGAAGTTTTGGATCGAGTCGGGAGGCAAAGAAGGGGTACTGTAAATGACATATTCACTGCTTTTAATACCGGGACATCTGTTGTCAACGCTCTAGATAACGTGGAGCTGCAGGCACAGATCAACGGTTTAAAAGCCCAGTTAAGGAACATATTGACAGACGAAAACAAGGTAGTGGGTTCTGAGTTGCATGAGGACCAGGCCATGACACTACACTTTAAGGACATAATTGCTGAGCTGGAGAAACACGCGAGAACGGTAAATGCACTCATTAAGGAGGATCGGAATGCGTCCGATCAAGCTGCGCAAAACGAGGCCTGTGTGCTGTACGGGGCGTGGTTATTGGGCGAGGGCCGCAGTAATCTTGAGGATTTAAAACAGGGTTTGGTCCCGTCCTGGATCAGCAACAAGCACTTGCAAGCGCTCCACCCTTTTGAGAATGCATTAAGCCCGTGCCAGCTCAGGCTAGCCGCAGAAGCATACCCAGTTCCAGTGGACTGCGGACATTCGAATCACACTATTATGGGAATAGTAGTAAGAATGCCGGTGTTGGGTCCCGCAGCAAAGCCCGCCCCGGTATACAGAGTAGAGAACATTGGAGTCATTCAGGGGGGCGCACACATTCGTTACGCAGTGGTCCCGCCTTACGTCATCAGATGGGAGCGTACGATGACAGGCACCGACCTCTCGGGATGTCGGAGCCGGGGAGCACACATCATCCTGTGTCCCCAGCACTTGAATGCCTTTTTGAAACCACAGTGTGGGTTCAGAACCGCTAGCGCGAAGCCGGTGAATTGCACCATGGAGGCAATGGCAGAGGACCATGTGCCCCCACAGGTAGCATATATCGGGGGTGGGACATACTGCGTCACCACTGCAGCGCCTCAGTACCGATATGGACAACACGAGTGGTGTTCGGTCGGTGATAGCAGTTTCTGTTTCAAACCCAGGGCCGAGGTTCAAGTGGCACAACAACGAATTGTTCCCATTCCTGCGCCCTCCACCGTACACATCACTATCAAAGAGAATTTCACAGACTTACAACGATTTGTCGCGCATTTTGGTTATGTCATTCCCCCTCTTCCCGAACACCTCACCAAGATTTTAAAAGCCGTTATAATTTCGCAGAAACATTTCTACACACTGGAGCAGAAGACTTTAGAGATAGGAAAAGGCATATTGGACATAACCATCCCACCATGGTGGGACTTGTTCACCAACATAGAAATCCCAGCCTGGATTAGAATAGCATCCCATATCCTAGTAGGATGTCAGGTTTTAATTGTGATATTTTTGCTCTTCGTGCATTGTAAGAGAGGCAAACGCCTCCAGAGGCACGAGAACGCCGGCGAATGGAAAGAACGCTATGTGCGAATGGGGGAAGAAGACACCCCACTTTAAGCTGCTAGTAGAAGATTAAGAGTCCATCCATTTTAAGATTTTTTTTTGGTTTTTGTTTCTCTTTTGAACATCCGTGTTTTCTTTTGCGTTTGGTTTGGGTTATAAGGAATTAAGTATTGTTATGTTATTAGTCGTTATTAAGTTTTGATTAATAAAAGGTGTATGCAGATGGCGCAAAAGGGTATCAACCCCTGCCCATCTGACAGGTGAAGGTGTTATAGTTTAAGATTTGCTGTCTATAATTCCAAATGTGCATGAGGTAATTTTCATTTTCTCCGGAAATGGGAACTGCATGTGTCGTGAGGGGCATAGATAGTTAAGTGCCAGGAATGTTTGGATGTGGGGAATCAGGGAAAATTTGCTCATCAAGGATTGATACTTTAAGCAAGCTATCAGTATCACAGGGGGGCCTGTAAGATTCGAAAATTTTCACCAAAAATCACGCAAGAAAACTGGATAAAATAAGACTGTTTATTGACCAAAGTAAGCTTGCACAGAAAAACCTTTGATAAAAGGGCATACAAAATGGCCGCCAGGCCCCGTGATCAGTTTCTGAACCAGTTTATTTCTGTTACTGTAAGCTAGACAGGCTTGTGGATTGAAGACAGTAAACCCGCGAAAGCCAGTATCTGGGAACCGAAACTCAGAGCAACAGCATACATATTCAATGGATTATAAGTACAGGATGGGGCCCATCAAGATATGGGCGGACAATGTAAAAACACTTATACCCATTTATTGTACAAAGGAAAAACCGTTTAGCAGCCATCAAGGAAAATGTCCGGACCGATCAATATGCGAACCGAGCCGCGGTGACAATGCAAAGGACATTAACAGACATTATCGGCCAGGAAGGCCAGTTCAAGTTATCACCGGCTCCGTTACAAGACAAAGCGCCCCTGCAGAGATCTCTGCCCGCCAAAATTAATACAAAGACAGGACTATGATTTGGCGGGAGATAAGACTGTCCCAAAAGAGTATAACTATGGATTGAAAGTCCATCTAAGTTACTTGGACAACTTCGAACTTCTTCACTGCTACGGCTTCTTGTTGGGCGACTTCAGGTTTCCATTTCTTCAAGAACTTTCTTCTACGAGGAACGAACGAAGGGCGGACGGTGCCCGGATCGGCGCCTCTTCCACTTCGGCAGATCGATGAAAACGTTTTCGTCTTTTTAAAGACGGACGGTTTCGGAAAAAGGACAACGTGGCCGGTGTTCAGCCAAACAAGGCTCGGCCACGACGAGAAGACGACAAGGGTGGCCCGGGTACTGGGGTCGGGAGATCATCGACGACCCAGGCCGACGGAGAAGAAACCCTCTGGAGGACTGGCGATCTAGGCCACAAGATTCTCCCATGTGCATAGCCTGCATCTGGGTCTGCTCCATGAACCCAAATCGACTTAGTGGATCTCAACCTTAACGAGCGCTCATCGAGGCTGGGTCTACCCCACCGCCTCGAGGGAGGAAAGAATATCGACTGCGCCAGAAGCTTCCAATCCACGTGACGACGGGAAGCGGTGTCAAAAAGGCTGCGAATCCCTTTTCGCGATTTCGAGAGTGGTGAGCATGATCCCAAGTTCCCCAGTCGAAACTTAGTTTAGGTATAGGGGAGGGAGTTAAGGGAAATCATCATGTGTTTCCCCTTTTACGATGTGCCGTGTGTTCCCCATTTCCATAGAGTCAAGTTCATAAATTTGTGCATGATTGTAGTTACTTTAATCTGTGCCTATGACATGTATTTTGTAATGCTTCAAACTGTTCAAAAATAAAAGCATCCATTTCGTGCTATTCAGCCTGGTCTATTGAGTCCTCTTCTCTGCACTACTGTTCTCTGCATCTAAGTCCAAGGTCTAGAACCGTAGGGGGGGTGGGTCGAACCACTCAAGGGTAATTCTTGCATGAAACCTGGCAGGGGGCCAGAACGGGCAAGAGAGCAGGAAAAAAAACCCTACAGGCCGCAATTTTGCTGCCCTTGGCGAGTCCGGTACGGGCGACGTTGGTGGCGGGTCCTGTCCCTGCTGCTGGCTCCATCCCGCTCTGTGAAATTAATTTCCCTTGATTGGGCTTGTTAAGCCGGCTCAGCGTGTTTCCTGGCCAATTAGAGGAAGTGGGTCTGGTGATGTCATTTGATGACACGTTTCCTTAAAGGGACCATGTCCAACTTTATTTTGACATTTGTGCTGTCAGTGTTTGGCAAACACTGACAATGACTGCACAAATGCAGAGGGCTACATCCAGGCTCTCCCATGACTCCCTCCATATGCTTATGGAGGGAGTCACAGCACGCAGGGAGGTCCTCTTCCCTTCCCATGGGTGGAAGAGACCTCCCCAGGAGATCAACACAGCCTGGTTGCACATTGCAGAGGCGGGCACAAGCAGGGATGTCGTCAGGAGGACCTGGGTGGAGTGCCGCAAGCCTTTCAATGATTTCAGCAGATCACAAAATGTTACTACTAAGCCACACTCAACCTCATCCTGCTGTGTCTCTCATCACATCCCCATCACTCTGCCATCCCTACCCTACTCCTGCACATCCTTACTCACACCAGCTTACTTGCACCTCCACCCATCCCTCTCTATTTATATTATCACATCCCCATCTCACTAGCCACCCCTCACACTCACCCTCATCCGAGTGCAATCATACCAACTAACAACACACAAGGATAGGCACTTGGTGATTTTATGCAATGTTCATGTAAAGTTTCTGTTAATGTGGTGTCAACCAATGAAACCTTTATTTTAAACACTTTGCGTTCTTGGACAGATTTGTGTGCAACTTTGGAAGTGGCTCAGTGAATTGCAGTGAATGGTGAGACATAATAGTACCCCCCACAATGGTGATCAGAGTGAAAGGAATGGCTTGGGCATTGTAGGGATGCTTTATGGTGTTGGTGTGGTGTGGTGCCAACCTGGTGCATCGTGTGGCAGCCAGGATGTACAGCATCAAGTGAAGTAAATCTGGCCATGGTGAGGCCATCCCTGGTGTCCCAGGCAGCAACGTGGTTGGGTGCTGATGACCTCTGTCCTGTGCAGCATCAGTTGATTGCGGAGAAGTTTGGTGGTGTTCTTGGTGCTGCTGATGTGCCTGGCGCTGCTGGTGTTGGGGCTGATCATGATGGGATTCTGAGGACCAAGATGGGAGAGTATAAAGGGCACCCATGCTGATGGAATAGATGGCAGGTGAAGTAGAGATGACAGAAGCGATCTGTCAATGGTGAGAGAGGTAATGAGGTCAGACTGGATGGAGACTTGTGTAAAGACTTGCAGCATGGTGAATCTGTTGTGGAAATGCAGTGAGGAAGGATTTGTGCTGAGGGAAGATTTCTCTGTAAGGTGGGAGCTTTTACTTTACATTTGAAGCTGTCAACTCAACAGCTGATTCAATGGCCGCTGAACTCCCGCCTCAGCTCGACAGACGTAGTCCACGACCAGCGTGGACACCGTGGGCGAGCTGTCAAATGCAAAAGGTGAGCTGAAAACCATTCTTAAGTGGCTCTAAAGAAGCCACTAATGACCTGAATTTGGTCTCCCGCCACTGCGTGTCGGACCTGTTCAGCGCTGACAGACCAACATTGAGAAAGGTGCGTGGCGTCAGGTTCATGATCCGCTGTGATAAAAATTCTCTCCCACCCGACCCGCCACTGATCACGCCCGCTGACCCCCGCAAAATTCCGGCCATAGTCTTTGGTGACATAGTTAACTTGAACTAGGGTCACAGTGAAGGTTCTGCAACTGGCCTTGGGCATCCTTCAGCTAAAGAGGGGAGAAGTTGACGAGGACTCATACTTACAATATCTATACAATGAGCATTCTGGAAAGGTGCATGCAGGATCGGGCCTCACTGTAATGGCCCATACAGCAGAACACCTTTTTGATACTTTGAAAGCTCAAGCACAGACAAGATACCCAAGGACAGCCACTTCCTATGGAACTGTATCCCTGAATTATTATCTCCTACAACAGAGGATTGGTTAAAAAAAAGTTTTTAAAACTTAGAAATTGAAAAGTGCAGCAGTTTTATAGAAATTTGTTTGACTGCATCCAGGATAATCTATTATTTCAAAACAGCTTCATTTATATTTAGAAGGGAACATAGGAACAGGAATAGGCCAATCAGCCCCTCAAGCCTGTTCCACCATTCAATCAGATCATGGCTGATCTGTACCTCAACTCCATTTATCCATTGATCCATATCCTTTGATAGCCTTACATACCAAAACTATCGATCTCAGTCTTGACTCAACATCCACAGCCTTTTGTGGAAGAACATTCCAGACTCCCACTATCCTGTGTGAAAAAGTGCCTGCTGATTTCACTCCTAAATGGCCTAGCTCTAATTTTAAGATTGTGCCCCTTTGTTCTGGATTCTCCCACCAGAGGAAATAGCTTCTCTGTATCTACCCTATCGAATCCTTCTATAATTTTAAGCACATCGATTAGATCATCCCTCAACCTCTATACACAAGGGAACACAAGCCACATTTATGCAACCTGTCCTCAGAATTTAAACCTTTAAGTCGAGGTATAATTCAAGTAAATCTGCACTGTACCGCTTCCAAGGCCAATATATCCTTCCCAAGATGTGGTGCTCAGAACTGAACGCAGTACTCCAGATGGGGTCTGACCAAGGCTCTATACAACTGAAGCATAGCTTCCTCCCCTTTGCATTCCAGCCCTGTTGAGAAAAAGGGAAACATTCCATTAGCCTTTTTGACTACTTTTTTACTTTTGCACTAGCTTTTAGTGATCTGTTTACATGGACATCCAAATCTCTTTGCTCCTCTAAAGCTCCTCGTCTCTCACCATTTAACAAATACTTTGATTTGTCTCTCTTGGATCCAAAGTGGATGCCCTCACACTTCTTCGCATTGAACTCCATTTGCCACAATTTTGCCCATTCACTTAATCTATGTCCCTTTGTAACTTCCTGCTCCCAACTGCATACTTTATTGTACCTCCCAACTTCATATTGTGTGCAAACTTGGATATAGAACTCTCTATTCCTTCATCCAAGTCATTGATATATATTGTTAAAAGCTGAGGCCTCAGTACAGATCCCTGGGGACAACACTTGCCACATCCCACTATTCCGAGTATGTTCCTATTCTCTGTTTTCTACCTCCAAATCAATTTTTAACCCATGTCGCCAGCTTGCCTCCAATTCCATGCACTTTCATTTTTGCTAATAATCTCTTGTGTGGAACTTTGTCAAATCCCTTCTGGAAGTCAATATAGATAACATCCATAAGCCTCCCTTATCCACATATTAGTAACCTCCTCCAAAAATTCAACTAGATTAGTCAGGCATTATCTACCCTTCACAAATCCATGTTGACTCTTTCTAATGGAGTGACATTTGCAATTTTCCAATCCAATGGCACAATTTCAGGATCTAGAAAGATTTGGTAAATTGTGACTAACGCATCTGCAATTTCCTCACATTGCTTATAATATCTTGGGGTGCAAACCATCCTGTCCTGGTTATTTGCCTCTCTTAAGTCCCATTATTGTCATGGGTGGTCTGGCAGGGCTGCCTTCGGGACTAGTGGACGAGGGGGAAAGGCAAGGAAGACAGCAGAGAGAAGGAGCAGTTGCCACAAGAGGGACGAGGAGGAGGGCACTGCGTGGGAGGCCATATTCACAGCAGATATACAGGGAGCACTTCCCCTGCATGAACTTCACTAAGGAGCAATGTAGGAGGTGCCTTCACTTCACAAAGGAGGCCGTCACTGAGCTATGTCACCTGCTGCAACCACAACTTGAGCCTCAGATCAGAGCATGGACAACACTGCCTGTGGCTGTCAAGGTCACCGTGGCCCTTAATTTGTATGCCATGGGCTCGTTCCATGCTGCAGCAGGTGATATCAGCAACATATCCCAGTTCGCAGTCTACCGCTAAGGTCACTGAGGCTCACTACATCAGGAGGGACACCTACAACCCATTCCTCTTGGACAGAGCAAAACAGGACAAAAGAGCACTAGGATTTGCTTGCATCGCAGGCTTCCCCAGGGTGCAAGGTGCCATAGATTACATCCACCTTAGCTCCTTCCCCTCACCCGTCTGGCACTTTTATCAATTGTAAGGGATTCCATTCACTCAATGGGCAGCTGGTTTGTGACCACAGGCAGCGCATCATGTAGGCCTGTGCCTGATATCCTGGCAGCAGTCATGACTGTTTCTTCCTGCACCAGTCCTCTGTGCTGCCTTTATTCCAACCAGGCTGTCAAGATACAGGCTGGCTACTGGGGGACATGAGCTATCCACTCATGACTCCTGTCAGGAACCCATGCACAGTTGCAGAGCATGCCTATAATGAGAGCCATGCAGCCACAAGAAACATGATTGAACAAACATTTGGCATGCTCAAGCAACACTTCCACTGCCTGGACCATTCCGGGGGAGCTTTACAGGACACCCCTGAGCGAGTATCCAGATTTGTGTCATCTGTTGCATGCTCCATAATTTTGCTTTCATTGGGGGCCAGTGCTTACCAACACCTGGGCAACAAGAAGTGCAGCAGGAGGAGGAGGATGATAAGGAGAAGGAGCATGAAGAAGAAGAAGAGTAGGTGAGGCATCAACCACCAATGCCCCAGCTGCTGGAGCTTTCAGAGAGCAACTCATAAAAGAGCTATTCACCTAAACCATCCCTCCAATCCCCAATACACCAACGGTCCCACAATTCTTACCATCGTCCTTACTACTGTATTTATTTCTATGTGGGTTCAATGACGACACATTGATGAAAGAGAATGTCTTTTAATCTAAAGTTTGTTCAACTATGTTAACAGCATTACAGGAGACACCATGTTAGAGATCCATCTAAAACCGAAACTAAAACTAAACTCAACTGCCTCTCTCACATGCCCTCTGCTGGTCAGGCATAAATAATCAAACAGGCAAATATGCTGGTAAGGCATAATAATCAAACAGGCAAATACCATCACTATTTGCTGATATCATTACATCTCCCTTTCTTAAAACAAAAGTATTTTACTTTTATCTAACAACATGTTTTCTTTGTATTACTCTGCATTTTAACTGTAACACTTAATGAACTTACATTATCATTATCATTATCAAGGTTTTTTAACCTTGTTTTGTGTGTTCACATGAAATATGAAAATACACTAGAACTTGAAGAGAGAATAAGATAACATTACTTCCTTCTATAACAAGAGTCCTTAAACTTGCTCAATGAGTCTCTCAGGAGGCTTCACGTGTCTTGAGGATTTTCTGATTGATTGTCCTTGAATCTGAGTTGTTGCCTCAGATGATGGTTTCTCAGCTGTGTGATCAGGTTGTTCAACAGTATCAGTCTTTTGACCTGCTGTGTGATCAGGTTGTTCAACAGTATCAGTCTTTTGACCTGCTGTAGCTGGTCCCATGAGAAGATCCCGATGATTTCTTCTGAGAACAGCACCCTCATCTGTCTGAATGGTGTATGATCTTGGTTGAACTTCACTCAGGACAGTTCCCTTCTGAGTCCATATGTTTGTTTTGTCTTTGAACCTTACTTGGTCACCAGTGTGGAGTTCAGGTAGGTTTTGTGTTCCTCTGTCATAGTAGTACTTTTGCTTTTCTTTCTGTTGTTCTTTGAACTTCCTCACTTTCTCCCCCTCTTTTGTTTTCAGGAGGTTCTCCGGGATGGGTAGGTTTGACCTTAGCAGACGTCCCATAAGGAGTTGGGCTGGTGACATACCACACTCGAGCGGCGTTGTGCGGTATACAAGCATGCTCTGGTAGAAGTCAGTTCCACTGTCTTTTGCCTTGTACATCAGTCTTTTCACTGTCTGGACCGATTTTTCCACTAGTCCATTGGACTGTGGAAAGTGAGGACTTGACGTTATGTGGACAAAGTCCCACTCTTTGGCAAAGTGTCGGAAACTTGCATTGTAAAACTGGGGTCCGTTGTCTGTGAAGACCTCGCTTGCCACGCCATGTCTGGAGAATATGGCTTTCATACATGTTATCACAGCATCTGCAGTGGTGGTGTACAGTCTACAAACCTCTGGATACAGGGAGTAATAGTCTGTGGCTACAAGATAGTCCTTCCCTTGACATACGAATAGGTCAGCACCTACCTTATGGTAAGGTCTGTCTGGCGCTGGGTGTGGCTTTAGTGGTTCTACCGGATTGCTTGCTCGATATTTCAGGCATATTGTGCAGTTTGACACCTCATTTGTCACATCTTGGTTGATTCGTGGCCAGTACATCACCTCTCGTGCTCTTTTCTTACACTTTTCAATTCTCAGATGTCCTCCATGGATCCTTTTTAGCATCTCTTTTCTCAGACTCTTTGGGATAACTATTTTACTTCCTTTGTAGATGATGTCTTCGACCACTGATAGTTCCACCCTGCAGTTCCAGTACTCTGCCATGTCAGGTGAGCAGTCTTGCTTCATGTTGGGCCATCCATCCAAGATGCTTTTCCTCAGTCGTCTCAGTGTTTCATCTTTGTTTGTCTCAGTCTTTATGAGCTCCATTTTTGCATCTGCTATGGGCAGTGCACTTGTGATCATGTCCACGTAGGCGTTCATTTATTCATCCATTTTGGTGTTTGCGGGCTCACTTGGGTCAACAGCTCTGGACAACGTGTCTGCTGTATACATCAGCTTACCCGGTGTGTACGCAACATTCAGTGTATAGCGTTGCAGCCTGATCATCATTCTTTGTATTCTAAGCGGACATCCATTTAGTGGCTTTTGGAACAATGCAATCAAGGGCTTATGGTCAGTGATGTAAGAAAAAGGAGACTTACCATCAAGTAACTTTAAAGTAAGCTTTAAGTAACTTATAAACACACTATATACAAGAGAGGTCTTTACCATGCCTCTGGTAGAAGCCTCTTACAATACTGAACAGACCAGTATTTATACCAGTCCAACAGGAAGTGATATTTACAGGAAGTGAGGTAATTACACAGTTCATAGTTCATAGTTCACAGGAAGTGATGACATAACTTCCCGGAAGTTAGCATTTTTATCACATTCTTCCCTCCTGCAGGATTAGGAGGCTGTGGTCTACCTTTTGGTCCGTAGCTGCCGAACAAGGAAGAGTCGCACCCGTTTGGATTCCCATCGTAGAGGGTCGCTGGTCCGCTTACATGCGGTTGGCCATTGGTCAGAGTCTGTGTGGCCTGGATTGCCCTGTGAAGGGTCGGGGAGATCATGGCTTCGAGTACGAGCCCCAATAGGTTCAAAGTCGGACTGCCTCTGTTCAGAGGGAGGTGCAGAGCTGGTCTGTGGCGGATCAGTACTTTCATGCGCGGTACTGGGAGGGTCGTAACCTTGAGCACGGGGTTCTACCGGCACCAAGCTAGTTGGTGTCCGATCAGGATCCTGGAGAGGGGTACCCGATAGGTCCCAAGAGTTTCCTGGTGAAATTCCATCACCCGATGTCCCACTAGGTCCTGGTGGGCAGGGAGCCAGATCCCGTAATGATACGGTAGATTCTCGGCCGTCGGAATATCGTATGTTTGCATAGGTGGGGTTGGCCTCGGTTAGTTCGACCTCGTCTACAAGAGGGTCATTTTTAGACGTCCGAACGTATCTTCGGAGTAATACAGGTCCAGGAGTAGTTAGCCATGACGGGAGTGATGTTCCATGAGATGAGCGACGCTGGAATCCAAAGAACCGCTCATGAGGTGTAGTATTTGTGGCTGTAGAAAGCAGGGACCGTATAGAGTGCAATGCATCCGGAAGCACTGTTTCCCATTGCTGGTCTGGTAGGCCCCGAGATCTTAAAGCGAGACGTACGGAATTCCAGATGATACCGTTATACCTCTCTACCTGCCCATTTCCGATGGGATGGTATGGTGTTGTTTTGCTTGTAGCAATTCCCCGTTCTGAGAGGTAGTCCTTGAGTTCCCTTGACATAAAGGATGGACCCCGATCTGAGTGAATATAAGCCGGCATGCCACAGAGAGAAAATACCTGCTCAAGGCAGCAGATTACTGTGGACGCCAGCATATTGGAGCAGGGGAAGGCAAACGGAAAACGTGAATATTCGTCGATCATGGTGAGCAAATATGTGTTCCGAGTTGAAGAGGGCACTGGGCCCTTAAAATCGATGCTAAGTCGTTGCATCGGTTGGGTTGCATGTATGAGTATACCATCTGAGGGGCGGAAGAACTGAGGTTTTAATTCCGCACAAAGCCGGCATTCTGAGCATATTTTTTTTACATCTCCAGTGGAAAAAGGGAGATTCCGTGATCGTACGAAATGTAGCATGCGCGTAACGCCAGGATGACACAAACCATTGTGGACATCCATGAGAGTGGAGGATGACATAGTGGAGCAGAATGCCCGTGTGAGGGTGTCCGGGGCCACATTCTCCTTGCCAGGCCGATAGAGAATGGTATAACCAAAAGAGGCCAGTTCCATCCTCCAAAGTTGTATTTTATTATTCTTAATTTTGGTTCGTTTTCGATTATCGAGCATGAAGGCGACTGATCGTTGGTCCGTGATCAATGTAAAATGCTGGCGAGCTAGAAAATGGTTCCACTTCCGTACTGCCTCTATGATGGCTGTGGCTTCTTTCTCAACCGGAGGATAATGTAGCTCGGCACCTTGTAAGGTCCTGGACATAAATGCTACAGGACGACCTTCCTGATTCAGAGTAGCCGAGATCGCCACCTCCGAGGCATCACATTCAACCACGAAAGGGAGATTCTCATCGATGGAGTGAAGAGCCGCTTTCTCCAACTGTTTTTTGAGAAGGTTAAAGGCTGCAACAGCCGCTGTTCCCAGTGGAAATGATCTAGCATGCAGCAAGGGTTGGATTTTGTCCGAAAAATGAGGAATCCATTTAGCGTAGTATGCAAACAGACCGAGAGCCCGACGTAAAGAAGCCGGATTCTTAGGTGACGGGAGCTCTTGGAGCGGGCGAAGTCTTTCTGGGTCTGGCTTAATGATACCATTGCCTACGCAGTAGCCAAGGATGTTGATGGTCGGTTGCGACTCAACAGATTTGGATTCATTCAGGGTCAAATTACGGCGATGGAGGGCATCCCGAAATTTTTGGAGGTTGGAGTCGTGTTCCTGTTGATCGTGACCTGCAATGGTAATGTTATCAAGATAGGGAAAAGTGTCCCTTAGGTTTTCCTGCTTAACCAGGCCATCCATTGCCCGTTGAAAGACAGCCACTCCATTAGTAACCCCGAATGGGAGGCGACGAAATTGGTACAGCCGTCCATTAGCCTCAAAGGCTGTGTACTGCTTATCTGAGACCTTCAAGGGTAACTGATGATAGGCACTTTTTAAATCGTAAGTTGAGAACACTTTGTATTCGGCCAGTTTATTAACCATATCATCAATGCGTGGCAATGGGTAGGCGTCCAAGTCGGTATATTGATTGATGGTTTGCGAATAATCGATGCATAGTCGCTGTTTGTGAGGTTTTAGAGGGTTCTTGACAATGACGACTTGAGCCCGCCAGGGCGACGAACATGGTTCAATGATATCCTCTGCTAGAAGTCGAGAGATTTCAGCCGCAATAAAAGATTGGTCTCCCTGATTAAAGCGCCGCGATTTCGTTATTATCGGTTGGCATTGAGGCGGAATACTGGCAAATAATGAGGGTTCATCAAGTGAAGCTGCTGATAATGCACAAAATGGTAATTTAGATGGTATATTAGAAATAGTAAGTCCGGGTTTGGATCCACCAAACTCAATGGTGAGTTTCTTATGCTGTTTTTGGAAGTCCAGCCCTAAGAGGAGATCACTACATAAGTCTTTGAGCACTGAAAGTCGGGTGGAGGGATACATACGACCATGAAGTGTCATATCAACAACACAAAAGCCGGAGATTCTGGTATTAAGTGATGACTGGGCCATCGCAATTGCCTGGTCCGATGGGAAGACATGTAGTTTCAATTTCGCAACAATCTGTTCCTTAATGAAACTATCAGTACTTCCTGAGTCAATTAAGGCATCTAAGGTATGCCCTTTAATTGAAATTTTTGTGGCTGCCTGAGACAGGTTCTGTGGGCAAGCAGCTGTAATTGGTGTCGTTGCACAGAGAGTGGCTAAAACTCTCGGTGTGCTTCTTCGGGAGAGAGCTCGAGAGGAAGCTTGATAGGTCCTAGCTGGAGCATCTTGATAGGCCCTAATTGGGGCAGTTCGGTAGGCCTTAGCTGGATTGGCCCTCGTAGAGGCCCTTGATAGGCAAACTTTAGCAAAGTGTCCTTTTTTCCCGCAATAACTGCAGATTGCATTGCGAGCAGGGCAGGTTTTCCTAGGGTGAAAAGCATCTCCACAAAAGAAGCATTCCTTCCTAGATTGCCAAGAGGCTGCTAAAGTGGGGTCGTCCTCCTCTTCTTCATCAGAATTATCAGAATTAGATTCCCCCATGATAGGGTTCACCTGAGACCGCTTGAATTGTCTGGTTGCAGCTACAGCAGCAGATCGAGATCTGGGCAGCTGATAGAGGTCTGCATTTCTCTTTGCCAAATCCAGTGAACAAGCTAGTTCAAAAGCTTTTTGTAGCTCAAGTGTTTTACTTTCTAGTAGACGCTGGCGTATAAATGGAGAGGCAATCCCGCAGATGAAAGCATCACGAATCATTTCTTGGCGGTACAGCTCAGCTGAGGCTGCCTGAAAGTTACAATCTACGCTGAGCCTGCGAAGTTCTTGCAGGAATTCGTCAATTGATTCCCCTGGCCCTTGTCGGGCTGTGGCCAGTAGATGTCTAGCATAGACCTCATTTGGGGTCTTCGCATACAGTTTCTTAAGTGCCCGAATCACCTCTTCGTAATTATCCCAGTCATCAACATATTCGAACACTTTTGGGGTCACATAATTGACAAGTATCTTCAATTTAGCAGGAGCATCCACTTTACATTCATCCAGAAAATTCTCAAAAGTACGATACCAATGCTTCCATACCCTGCCAGCTGCTGGTGTATTCGGGTCCAAGTCCAGACGAATAGGTCTAAGGATTTTCTCCATGATGGGTGGTTCCCTGGATCCTTAACTTCCGAGTTTGTCTGAAGGTCTAGTATTTGTCAGTGTAAATACTAAGTTACTTAAATTGATGTAAGAAAAAGGAGACTTACCATCAAGTAACTTTAAAGTAAGCTTTAAGTAACTTATAAACACACTATATACAAGAGAGGTCTTTACCATGCCTCTGGTAGAAGCCTCTTACAATACTGAACAGACCAGTATTTATACCAGTCCAACAGGAAGTGATATTTACAGGAAGTGAGGTAATTACACAGTTCATAGTTCATAGTTCACAGGAAGTGATGACATAACTTCCCGGAAGTTAGCATTTTTATCACAGTCAGTCTCTACACTGATTGCGTGTCCTGACACAAACTGGTGAAATCTTTCACAGGCGTATGTGATGCTGAGCAGCTCCTTTTCCATTTGAGCATATCGCGTCTCCGCGTCTGTCATTGAGCGCGATGCATATGCAATAGGTTGCCAGTAGTCATAATTTTGCAGAAGAACGGCACCGAGCCCACTCTGTGATGCATCTGATGATATCTTGATGGGTCTCGCTGGGTCATAAAACCTCAGAACTGGTTCCTCTGTGAGCAGTTTCTTTAGATCGCTCCATGACTTCTCATGCTCATGATTCCATTCCCATTCTATGTTCATTTCAGTTAGTCGTCTCAGTGGCGCCATCTTTTCTGAGAGGTTGGATATGAATTTACCCATGTAGTTGATCATTCCATTAAACCTCTGCACGTCCTTTTTGCATTGTGGCTTTGGCATATTCTCAATGGCGGACACCATTCTGGGATCTGGTCTGATGCCCTCACTGCTAAGGATATCTCCCACGAATGTCAGTTCTGTCACCCCGAGCTGGCATTTCTCTCTATTCAGCTTCAGGTTTGTTTTCCTTGTTGCTTCCAGCACTTTTTTCAGTCTCTCGTCATGCTCAGTTCTCGTGGTTCCCCATACTATGATGTCATCCATTGATGTATCAACTCCCTCCAGGTGCTCATAGATCATATGGATAGTTTTGTGATACACTTCAGGAGCTGAGGCAATGCCAAATGGTAACCTTAGGAATCTGTATCTGCCAAATGGACTGTTGAACGTGCACAGTCTTGAACTTGCCTTGTCCAGTTTCATCTGCCAAAATCCTGATGATGCATCTAACTTGCTGAAATACTTTGCATTTGCAAACTGTGACATGATTTCCTCACGTGTAGGAAGCTTGAAGTGCTCTCTTTATTGCTCTGTTTAGATCTCTTGGATCCAGGCAAATTCTGAGCTTTCCATTCTTTTTGTCCACAACGACAAGGGAACTCACCCACTCAGTTGGCTCATCTATCTTCTGAATCACTTTCAGGCTTTCCATCCTGTCCAACTCTGCCTTCAGTTGCTTTTGAAGAGCAAACGGAACTTTTCTGCATGGATGTATGACCGTTGGCATACTTTTATCTACTCTGATCGTGTGTTCTCCTAGAAGGCAGCCTAGACCCTGAAATAGGTCGTTGTACTCTTTCATGAGTTCATCATAGACTGTCTCTCCTTCGCTTTCCACAACGAGGACTCTCTTTACCAGGTTCAGTCTCTCACAGGCTATTAAACCTAATATGGCTTGCACATCCTTTGGCACCACGATTAATGCTAGCGTGTGCTCTCTGTCCTTGTGTGTCACTTTGACAATGCATTTTCCTTTCACTGGTATATCAGTACCTGAGTATCCTGTCACTTTCACTTTTATTCCATGTATCTTTGGTCTGGGTCTAATTTTCTTAAAATCAGTCTCTGATATCACATTAACTTGTGCTCCAGTATCCAATTTAAATGGAATGTGTATGTCATTCACTTTTAGTGTCAACATCCAGTCTCTTTTTTCTTCTTTGTTTTCAGACACAACATCCACATAGAACTCCTCTATCTCGCTTTCATCTACTGCATGGACCTTGCTTTGTTGCGCTTGGTTCTTACAGCAATGGGCATAATGGTTGTTTTTGTTGCAACTATTGCATGTTTTACCATATGCGGGACACTTTTTTGGTGGATGCTGTGTACCGCATCGACTACATGACTTTCGATTGCCCCTTTCATTTTTGTTCGCTGGCCATGCCTCTTTTTTCACATTGGCGCTCTTTTTGTTAAACGGTTTATGTCCGTTCTTTCTCACTGCATCCACGTTGCAGCTACTGTCACTGAACAGCTCCTTTGCCTGCAACTTCACAGTCTCTGTAGCCCTACACAGTGCTATGGCTTTTCCCAGGTCTAGATTTTGCTCTCTTAGCAGTCTTTCCCTTAGACCATTATCTGGAATACCACACACCAGTCTGTCTTTTATCAGCGAGTCTGTCAGTCCCCCAAATTCACACGTTTTGCTTCTGTTTCTCAGTTCAGTCACATACTGATCAATAGTCTCTCCCGTTTTCTGTACACATGTGAAAAATCTGTGCCTCTCAAATGTCACGTTACGTTTAGGTATGCAGTAGGCCTCAAACTGTTCCATTATTTTATCCAACTTCATTTTGTCTCCATCAGCAGCGAATGTGAAGTTATTATACACCTCCAGTGCTTCATCACCCATGACATGTAAGAACACTGACGCTTTCATTTTATCACTTTTCTCGTCAGCTCCGATTGCTGCTAAATACAACTCCAAACGTTGTTTGAACCTCCTCCAATTTTCAGCCACATTACCTGTCAACTGAAGCTTCGCCGGTGGGTGTAAACCTTCCATTTTTCACTTCGTTAGCTATTCTCCAATGGTAAGTAACGATGTTCTCTTTTGGCTTGCTAATATGTGGAGAGATGATTTCACTGGATAGCTTGCTTGCCACTATCTCGTCGAGTTGCTAACTTCAGATTTTTCCTCTTCATCTCTTTCAATCACTTCTTCTGACACCATGTATTGATTTCTATGTGGGTTCAATGACGACACATTGATGAAAGAGAATGTCTTTTAATCTAAAGTTTGTTCAACTATGTTAATAGCATTACAGGAGACACCATGTTAGAGATCCATCTAAAACCAAAACTAAAACTAAACTCAACTGCCTCTCTCACATGCGCTCTGCTGGTCAGGCATAAATAATCAAACAGGCAAATATGCTGGTAAGGCATAATAATCAAACAGGCAAATACCATCACTATTTGCTGATATCATTACAACTACCACCATCCGATTGCTTTCGTTCAGTCCAGCCTTATGGGTCTTGTCCTCACTTCACTACAAACACCAACTACAAATCCAGAACAAATAACAAATTTACCAAACAATTCAATTCCATCTGTATCTAACAGTGAACAGAAATATTTATGAGTCAACCTTGTGCAAGCCCTTCGTGCCTGTCTTATGTGCTAGTGGTTGCAGCTTGGGGAGTAGAGGGCTGCTGAGCTTCCACTGAGGACACTTCAGATGGCCATGGTGTGTGCCCTCGAGCAGCTGTGGGCCTTGAGGGCGCACCTCAGGGTAGGCTGTGGCAATCTGGCCCAGCTCACTGTGTATTACTAACAAGGGCACTGTCAGAGTGGGTGGTGGGTGAGCAGGCATGCTGTCATCCTGAGAGATGACAGCTGGTGCCACTCCATGGAGCCAAGGCCACTCTCCTGGGACTGTGCCTCAGCACTCCTGCGGCTCTGCACAAGATCAGAGTGCAGGAACGAGGTGACGCTCTGGAAGCCCCTGTCAACAGTGGCCCCCAAAGCCAAGGTGGAAACTGGCTGAGCTTCCATGGCAACTGTGAGAGCTGTAAGGAGAGGCTCCATGACGGGCAGAATTAGCATGGTGTTAATGGAGCTGACCGCTCGATCCATGTTGCACAGAATGATATCCATGATCTCCGCGAAGCCTTGACACAAGTTGGAGCTCGACTTCTGCATACTCTGCAACATTATCTGCAGGCTCGCTGACAGGCTGCCCCGTGCACTTAACATTAACTGGTGTATGCCTATCAGCCTGCTTCGGTAGGATAGGTCTTCGAAGTCTGCATCTGAGTCCTCTGCAACAGAGCTGGTGTTCAATCCCGCCCTAAGGCTTATAGCCAGTCCTCTATAATAGCTATTACATAGGAGCGGGAGGAGGCCATTCAGCCTCTCGAGCCTGTTCCACCATTCAATTAGACCATGGCTGATCATACCCTTTAAGCTGCATTTGTGCTTCTAACTTGCTTGTTTTATTCCTTATGCTAAAGAATGAAAGGACTTGCATTTTACAGTACCTGTCACAAACTCAAGGATGTCCCAAAGCACTTTACAGCCATCACTTTTTACAGTGCAATCACTGCTGCAATGTAGGAAACAAGGCAGCCAACCCACACACAGCAAGCTCCTAGAAACAGCAACATAACAATGATCAGACAATCTACCCTTTAGTGATGTTGGTTGAGGGATAAATATTGGCCAGGACACCACGGAGAACTCCCCAGCTTTTCTTCGAAATAGTACCGTGGGATCTTTTACACCCTCCTGAGAGGGCAGACAGGGCCTCGGTTTAATATCTCATCCAAAAGACGTGTATTAGTGCACAGGATAACTATCCCCACTCTCCCCTTTTGGTACATTTCTCACACTTTTTGATCCATCACACTTTTGTTGTTGATGCTCTGTACATCGCTATACAGGCAATTTAATATGTTTTATTTTTCATTGCTCCTGCTTTATTTTTATCAGGTATTTTATTGTTACTTCCTATAACCTTTTCTGGACCCGGAGTACTTATATTGGCCCAGAATCTACTGCAGCGGGGCATCTCATGGTGTGCCCTGTTAGTTAGACTTGTTCCTGCACCCTTCAGCTCTAAAAACATTTGTCCACAAAGTTGCTGGAAGTGAGAGCTGGTAATGGCGCTGTGCGGGCACCAGGGCATCTTGTAACTTAGTGAACAACAGGACAAACAATGTATCTCCTTAACCAATGAGATTTAAGGATTGTGAAATAAACAGAGGAAGGTCTGAGAAGGAGGGTGAATTAGAGTATGTGAATTCAATGTCAAATCAAATACAGAAAGAGAGGAAAAGAAAGATTGGATTAAGAGAGAGAGAAAAAAGAGACAGAAAAGAAAAGTAAGAAAAAAAATTGGCCCAGAAATTCATGTCGGGGGCTTCCCGCGGGTGCAAGCCCCCGACCTACACTTACCTAGCGCGCCGGCAGTTGAGGCCTGGGCCTGCGTGGATTTCCTCTCTATGGCCCGGTCCAGCTCCCGGCGCGCTGTGCTTGCGTGATCCAGCGGCGTAGTTAGCGCGATGCGTCGGCTGGGATCACGTGAGCACTGGGCAACCAATCGGAGGAGGGAAAAGCCCATTCATGAGATTGACAGAAAGAACTGTCAAACTAATGAAAACTCCGGCCCCCAAAACAGTACTTACCCTTCAAATAAGTATTAAAAAAATCACACTTTTTAAATAAACTATAAATAACATTAAATAACTATTTTAAACAATAATTTAAATTTTTGAAAAAAATAATTTTATAAAAAAACGGGGCTAAAAATACACTTACCTTACTTTAAAGTATTTAAAAATAATAAACCTGTGGAAAAAATGTTCTAATTTTAATTAATTGACCACTTACCTTTTAAAATGAAGTCCTTACGCCTGGTTTTTAAATGTGTAAAATGTAGAGGCCTTCACGCACGGAAAAACCTGTAAAAAAAAAGAAAGTTCAACGCGCACGTGCAGACTCCCGCGCGCACGCATTCGACCTCTGAACCCCTTCGTTCAGAGGATCGGAAATGCCGGTTTCCCGCGCATACGTAGTGCATGCAAGAAACCGGCACTTCCATCGGGTCCACGCGTGAGTACTCTGTGCGTACTCACGCGTTGGGACCCGAATTTCTGGGCCATTACCTTTTAAAATTTGACATTTTTTAAATTTCCAACAATTCACTACCTGAAGGAATGTGACTCCACACTTTTAATTGTTCACTTTCTGAGCAAGAGAGGTTGATTAGCAGTCATTAACAGTATCACGTCTTTAAAAGGGTACTTGTGCTATTAATTAGAAGACTTAACCTTTTGTGGTGAGTTTAATGGGCAATTAATGTGCAAATGCAGCAACTTCATGAAAATCACAGGAAAGTTAAGTGCAAGATGCTGGTTTTGCGAAACAATTCATGGGTTATCTCTTCCTCGCTACAAGTTGTTGGCCGATTTGTACGTTAATAATGGCATGCAACTTTCACACGGCTTTATTTTTTGAGCAAATTCTGGGCCATATCTTTATTACTTATGGTACTCTGACCTTTGCTCTCTTCCCTTCTTTTTCTTATCTTTAGGTTATTATTATTTCCACTATGATTTTTACCTGAACCCTCTTCTTTACAGGTTTAAAGCCCTTCCTACAGTCCTATTTCACCTTTCTGCTAGGACCTTGGTCCCAGCGCGGTTCAGGTACAGCTCCTTCCTGTCACAGTACTGGTGCCAGTGTCCATTGAAATGGAACCCCTCATTCCCACACCAGTCTTTCAGCCACGCATTTTTTTTCCTGATCTGTTTATCCCTATGTCAATTAGCATATGGTTCGGGTAGTAATCTGGAGATTACCATCCTCATGGTCCTGCTTTTTAATTTAGTTCCTAGTTACTGAAAATTCCTCAGCAGGGCATCCTCACTTGTTCCTCCCTATGTCATTCGTTCCAACATGGATTACAACAAACTGGTTCTTCCCCTTCCCTTTTCAAGTTCTTTTCCAGCTGCTTCGGGATATCCCTTACCCTGGGACTGTGGGTGAGCAATACACCTTTCTGGACTGCAGAGAATATCCTCTATTCCCCTAATTTTCAAATCCCCTATAAATACATCCTTTCTATTCTGCTCCTCCCACCACCCCGCCCCCAAACTACCTTTTGCTCCACAGTGCCTAGGTCAGCAGTCTGGCTGTCCTTCCCGCAGCCTTTCTTCTTATCCTCACAGGTAACTAGCACATCGTACCTGTTGGACAGGACCAGATTCTATGGTTCCTCCTTCCTTGCATCTACTAGGATTCCCCTACTCTGCTAACTGTCATTCACACATTCCCCTGTTTAAATTCACTCTGGGCCTCTCCCGCGATGCCCTGTCACTGCTTAGATCCCCGCACTGTTTAAATTTACTCCAGGATCTGCGATGTTCCGCCACCGCTCAGATTCCACGCGTCCTTTAAATTCACTCTCGGTCTCTCCTGCGATGTTCCGCCACTGCTTGGGTTCCCTGCACTGTTTAAATTCAATCCGGGTCTCTCCCGTGATGTTCCACTGGGAAATAATTGTATTTTTCCTGAACTGCCAACTGAAAGTTCACCTGAACTTCTTCCTCTCAAAATAACAGAAGGTTTGGCCAAGAACAGCACTTACCAATCTAAATCTCCCTTCACAAATGTTCTAGTTTCTTGATTTGTTTCTGTCAATATGCATTTTATGGATCCTGAAACCATTCACATTATCCTTTAAGTAAATGTAATTTTATGAAATCAGATATGTAAAAATAGAATAACTTCATGCATTTAGTTGTCTTAGTAAAAAGTTCAGCTATTTCAATCTAAAGAAGGGATGCCATATCGTTAAGTGAATCCTACCACCTAATTCTGTTCACCAACATATTAAAAGCTCCAACACTATTATCATATTATGGCTCTAATAAATTTCTGTTATTAAATATGGGTCACTACCTTTCTGATCACGTAATTCATCAAGACAATGCACAGCTGTCTACAATGAAATCAGTAACTGTGCGATTCTATAAAAATTGGATACTTCTAGGTCCTTTGGTTGACATGACAGCTTTGGTCAATTGTCATTTAATAATAAACTAGAGATATTGAGATTGATTGCCAGAACATATACAGTGGGAAATTACATTATCTACATATGTTTGTATATTAGATCACAGGAGATGAAAAGGGATAAATCGACAGCGATAAAGGGATAACAATTGGAATTTTTAAAAAATCCTTCAAGATGTGAAGATTGATTCAACTAAGAAGAATGTAATCAGAAACTAGTATAAATATTGCTAAATTCAAAGGAGCATGATGAATACCCATGCCTTGCTGCAAAATATTCCTAAGCATCAGTGACAATTTGAAAATCCTGCAGTGGAGCTTAAGACTTTTACCAGTCTAGCATGGAAAATTAATTAAAAGGATTTAGTATCCTTTGAAATGTGTTAATCAGATGAGCTGATGTATGATACGATTTTTCATTTCAAACTTATCATTTATATATTAGATATTATTTTATTGTACTGAAAATGCACAATTGTTATTTCATGACAAACCTGATTTTTAATTATAAAAAGATGCATTCCTATTGTGATTGCTTTCTATATTTACCAGTGTATGATTTGTGTGTAATAACATTATGTGAAAATAGATATTAATTTTGGTTTTATTAAATCCACATGCTTTAAAATGAAATTGATATTGATATTGACTAGTTAATCAATAGATTTGGATGCATATTTTGAAACTCTTGTAGCATCTAACTAATCACATCCCTGGTTAATAAGCCTGATCATAAGTCAAACTGTTACAAAAAATATAGGATTAACTTTATGACTAGTCATTCACTTTCAGTCTATTTGTGTGGATGTTTAGTTAGACGGCGAAGGCTAATTACATTGTTGAAGGCATTGGTTTGTAAGTTGTTCACAAATGTGAGGAGAGATCTTAACACCATTGAAAAGATACAATCAGACCAGTTTTCCTCTGCCCTGCTCCCAAATACCACCAAAAATGGCTTTTCTGTTGTCTGCACCCGAAGAGGTTGCAGCAATGTAAATTACAGAAGGCTTTGCACACGGATTTTAACTAAAGCACTGGGTGCAGCAGATAAGGGCCTAGAAATTGGGTATAGCCCCGCTTGAGGCGTTAGAGCTGGCGATGCGCAAAGTTTATAGCCAGACGAAACTTATCGCCGCCTGGCGCGATATTGGGTTGCATTGCCCCCAAAGGGGATTGAGGCGCTAAATCAGCCGTTGCATGGTGCTCTTAAGGCGCAAAAGGTCAGGCGCTACTCAATAGCGACGCGGGCGGGCGCAGCGCAGGTGAACTCAATTACGGGAAAGCACGAGACCTGCAGGCGCCGGCCGGCTCTTAAAGGAGTGGGTCAGTCAGCCTGAGCTTCAACACCCAACGCCCTGTAGGCCTCAGATTCGGCGCTCGCCCTTGTCTGGCGGTACAAACTTGTTCATCATGGAGAAGGTTAGGCAGAGAGCAGAGCGCTTCAGCACTGAGGCTCTGGACCACTTGGTGGCTGCAGTTGAACACCGTCGAGAGGTCCTGTATCCGGATAATGGCAAGAGGCCGAATCAGAAAGCTTATCGATGATCTTGGAGGGAGGTTGCTGTGAGGGTCAACTCCAGCAGCATGGCGACCAGGGCCCCTGTTCAGTGCAGGAAGAAATTCAACGACCTCACACGGATCGTTAGGGTGAGTGATGGTTTACCAAACTTGTGCTTCCCTCCATCTGCAGCTGACTTCGGGCACCCTGCTGCAATGATGCGCCAATGGCCATCTGTCAGTATGCACCCATGGCCCTTTCTGGGCACACACATGGACAGATGTCTCAAGGCCTCATGTAAGGGCTCTTGCACCATGGGGGGCATGCGATGAGGTCTCAAGGCATCATGTAACAGAACCTCCCCTTCGTTCCCCTGCAGTCCAAGCTGGCGATGATTCGAAAGGAGCAGCGTCGAACCGGTGGCGGACCTGCACAAGTGGTCACTCCCACGGATCTGGAGGAGAGAGTACACCAGGTACTTGGAGGACGTCTGTCTGGTCCTGTGACCACTGCATCTGCCGACCCCATTACCGACAGTGAGGGTAAGACTCTCACCTTTTTCACCTGTTGCCTTCCACTTGGTCCCCCCGCCAGCATGCATCCTCAGTGTGCAGCCATGTCAGAGCCTTGCCGCAATCTGGCATGCCTTTCAGCAAAGCTGTCCTTTTGCTAAAGCCACTCTTCCACCTCCCACTTTCAGATGAAGCAGCACCAACTCGGGCTCAACGCGCTGAAGCTGCCAGTGCCAGTGCCACCGGAGGCGAGGACCAGGAGGAATCCGGACCAGCCGTTGCAGAATCCGGGGAGCTGACACATCTGCAGACTGGGGATAGTAGTCCTCTGGAGGGGAGGGGGGGGCTCTGAGGATGAACCAGTTGCCGGACCAAGCGGCATGCAGCAACGCACGGGGGATAGGCAAGTTCGGCCACCGTCTCCCCGCAGGGCAAGGCAGGTCGTCATGACTGCTGCACAGAGTGCAGATGAGGTCCGTCGCCTGGCTGAGATGAGCAAACAGGCCCGGGTCAGACACACGGAGCTGATGGCTGCAGTGGAGAAGATGCCGGAGTCAATAGATTCATTGGCTAGGAGTATGTTGGACTTCGGGGCAACAATGGAGAGGACTCTCCAGGTGTTCGGGGAAACAATGGACAGGTCTATCCAGGGCTTCGGGGCCACAATGGACAGGACTATCCAGGGCTTCGGCCCAACAATGGAGAGGACTGTCCACGGCTTTGAATCGGCAATGGAAAGGACTGTTCAGGGCTTCGGACAATCCCTGGAAAGGTCTGTGCAGGGCTTGTCCGAGGCAGTGGAGCGGTCGGCACCTGCCTTGTCTGAAGCCATGGGAAGAACTGTCCTGGCCTTCTCCGAAACACTGGCACCTGGCACACAGGTCCTCACTGTTGCCACGCAGTCACTTGCTGGGCTCCTCCACACCCAGATTGACGCAACGCGATCTCTCACTGCAGCCACCCTCTCTGCATCAGATAGGATCACCCCGGGCCCTTCCACTCCCGTACAAGGCCAGGAATCAGTGGAGCATGCGATTGTGGCGGATGAGCCGAGCCGCTCCCCTCAGATAGCCAGTGTGTCGTCCGACCATGGTGCAGGTGTCTTCTCTCGGCAGGAGACCATTGCACATGCCAGCGCTGGGATGCCGGCATTGCAGCTGCCACCACCTGCAGGCCACACTGCTTCCAGCCATGGTCACAGCAAGCATCCTGCGTCCGCACCCTCCAAGCCCAGAGGTCGGCCAGCCCGTCCCTCAGGGGCTTCTGCGCTTCCAGACAGTCAGCAAGCGTCCCCCAGCCTTGAGCCCGCCACTGGGGTCCAATTACGTAGGAGCAGCAGGGAGGGAAGGGGCCGGGCGCGAAAGAGAAGTCGTTCTCCCTCAAGGGGCCAGTTGTAGAGGGAGGTGCTGAGACGTTTGTTTGTCCAAATTCAAGAACACCCTCACCTGCTGTTATATTTGCAGAAGGTTTGTTGAGTTTTGCGGCTTTGCCGAACAGTTCACAGTTATTTTGAAAGTTATGGTTTCTGCTCACATTACATTGTTTAGCTGTAATGAAAGACTTTTGTGTCAATAAACAGAAGTTTCAATGTTGCATGGTGCATGTGACTACTTTCAGTGATGCTGGCATTCAGAGGCCCTCAAACATCCAAAGTGCGCATGAGTTAAGACTCTCATCATTCCGCCACAGGGGTGTCGACAGGAGTCCAGAGGAGCCTCTGACATATGGACCTTCCACTTTCAGCAGCCCTTCCATCTTCCTCCTCCTCCTCCTCCTCCTCCGCCTGCTCTTCCTCCTCCTCCTCCTCATACTCCTCCTCCTCCGCCTGCTTGTGCAGGGTCCGAGGGAAGGTAATGAATTGACGCATTCGCCTATAAAGGGCATCAGTCACTTGCTGGATGCAACAGCGGACTGCAGCCTGAGCGACAGTCGCATTGTCCCCAATGGCTGACTGAAAGGATCCGTTGGCATAAAAATGGAGGCCATCAGTCAGTTTAGCCATCACGGACAGAGAGGTTCTGCAGCGTTCACACGGCTGCAGATGCTGACCAAGCAGGTGGCACAGATCAGTAACAATGTCCCTCCAGATTCGGCGCCTTCGCAAACACTGCTCCTCCGACATGTCAAGGCTTGTCACCTGCTGCCTAAAGACCCTCGCAGCATCCCGTCGGATTGGCCGACCTCCATTGCCCCTCCTCATTCTGGCCAATCCCGGCCCTCTCTCCCGCCGTCTCTCTGCCCCTTCACAGTGTTGGGCGATGAGGCCGTCGCCCTCCAAACAAGCTCCCATTCCGATGCCAGTTGGTCAAAAGGCTTTTAGGTGTAGTGCTGCAAGTGCTTCGGACAGGGTTGAAGGTCCCAAGTACTGTAAAGCTAAATTCCCAGAACTCCGCTCCACATTAGCTCGCCAACTCTCTCTAGCAGCGATCGCAATGAGCAGGCCAAGTGGCAGAAGATTCTGCACTAGAGCTGTCCCCTTTAAATAGCGCCGCCCTACTCCGAGAAGGGCCTGTTAACCCTCCCTCGAACTGTCATTAATAGCGCTGGGCACTAAGGCTCCGGGCGCCACCCAATATGCGCTCAGGCGCTCCTAAAAGGCGTTGCACACTGAAATGATGTCATGAGCTGCTTGCGCAGGCGCTAAATGTATAGTCAATATCTGAGTTGGCGCTATCTTCATAGCGTCCGCCCCAACATAGGGCTTCGCCCCAATTCTAGGTCTCTTTAGGCGCTCAGTGCCGGCGCTACCAATCCAATTTCTAGGCCACGGTGCCTTGGAAACTTTGTACTACTGTTTTCTGAGCTGCCATTTCAGTGCTATCCGTCATAAGGGATAAGCTGGTATGGTCAGGAAGGGTCTTTTTTTTAAGTAAGCAATGGTGTTGCTGCTTCTGTAGAATGTGATCAGTTATTTTACACTTAGTGATGAAGGCAGTGTTCAGTACTGTGCCAGCTGCCCTTTTAGGATATGTCTTTTTTAGTGACAGACATGGGTAAACAACAAACAACCACAAACTCTTTATTAGCCCCTGCATATATTCATCTGAGAAACTAATGGGACTAAAAGCCAACAAATCCCCTGGACCTGATGGCCTATGTCCTAGAGTTTTGAAAGAGCTGGCTGCAGAGATAGTGGATGCACTAGTTGTGGTCTTCCAAAATTCCCTAGATTCTATAATGGTCGCAGCAATTGGAAGGTAGCAAATGTAACCCCGCTATGCAAGAAAGGAAGGAGAGAGAAAATAGGGAACTACAGCTCAGTTAGCCTGACATCAGTCACCAGGAAAATGCTGGAATCCATTATTAAGGAATGGTAACGGCACTTAGAAAATTATAATATGATTAGGCAGAGTCAATATGGTTTTATGAAAGGAAAATCGTGTTTAACAAATTTATTAGAGTTTTTTGAGGATGTAACAAGCAGGGTAGATTATATTTGAATTTTCAAAAGGCATTCGACAAGGTGTAAATTCAGTTAATTAAATAAATCTGGAATAAAAAGCTAGTGTCAGTAATGGTGACCGTGAAACTGCCGGATTGTCGTAAAAACTCGTCCGGTTCACTACTGTCCTTTAGGGAAGGAAATCTCCCGTCCTTACCTGGTCTGGCCTATATGTGACTTCAGACCCACTGCAATGTGGTTGACTATTAACTGCCCTCTGAAATGACCTAGCAAGCCATTCATTATACCAAACTGTTACAAAGAAGCATAGAAAGCTGTGGTTCAAGATGGCGGCTCACCACCAGCTTCTCAAGGGCAATTAGGAATGGGTAATAAATGCTGGCCTTGCCAACGACGCCCACATCGCATAAACGAGAAAAAAGGTACCACATAAAAGGTTGTTACACAAGATAAGGGCTCATGAGGTTGGGTTAATATACCAGCATGGATAGAGAATTGGTTAGTGGACAGAAAACAGAGAGTAGGGGTAAACGGGTCATTTTCTGTTGGCAGACTATAACTAGTGGGTTGCTGCAAGGATCAGTGCTTGGACCTCAGCTATTTACAGTCTATATTAATAACGTAGATGAAGGGACCGAGTGTAATGTATCCAAGTTTGCTGATAATACAAAGCTAGGTGGGTAAGCAAGCAGTGAGGAGGACACATAAGGGAAAAATTAATCCCCTTAGCGCCTCCCTTTAGCACCAGCAGATGGCACTAATGGGGCGCTATATCAGTATGGCCAGGGCGAGGTACATCCAGCATCGCATGCCAAATCCCACCCCCACCCCCCCCCCACCCCACAGCGCCACCGGTAAGAGGTATCGCCGGGAATGTCTGTAGGCATACACAGACCCTTAATTTTTAATTTTGCTATATATTGAAATGCTTTGCCAGGCTAAAAGGCTTTTTCGAAGTGAAATAAAGTTGTAACAGACGGTCTTTCACTGATAAGTGGACATGGAATGTGCTTTGATGCGCTTTACTGGGAGCAAATGTGCTTTCAAAAGGAACTGTTGTATTTGGAAATAACAACAGAAAATGCTGGAAAAACTCAGCAAGTCAGGCATTTTCTGTTGTTATTTCGGATTTCGGATTTCGGATTTCGGATTTCGGATTTCCAACATCTGCAGTATTTTGCTATCGTGTTGTATTTGGAAGCTGCTTTGTAATGGAGATATTTAAAGAGCTATGTTTCGGATAAGCAGATACTGACAGAACAAATGGTTGTGACTGCAGGGGGTAGTCATAGACAACAGAGATAAACAAACCCACTTAGATTTGCAGACTTTGGCCTAGAAATTCAGTATCGCCACGTTTGGGGCGTTATACTCGAGCAGGCGCGAAATTTAGCGCCCGGCGCAAATTATCGCCACCTTCAGCTAAATTGACCTGCTTCGCCCCAAGAGGTGCTTGGAGCGCTAAAGCAGGCGTTGCACGACTGTCCTAAGGCGCTAAGCCGGAGAAACGAGGCGCTACCACGGAGGGTGGGCACAGCGCAGGTGCGGACAGTTAGCGATTGCACGCAGACACGCTGGCGCCGGTCAGCTCTTAAAGTGGAGGGTCGATCTTGGATTGCAGCCACACCCTGCATATCGGAGCCTTGATTCTTGGCCTGGACAGACCTGCTGCCCCATTCTAACGCCTAGGACCATGGAGAGGGCCAGGGAGTGAGCGCAGCGGTTCAGTGAGGGGGCCCTGCAGGTTCTGGTTGGTGCAGTGGAGCGCAGGCGATCTATCCTGTTTCCGGACAGTGGCAGGAGGCCGCTGCCCACCGACTACCGCAAAGCTTGGAGGGAGGTGGCTCACAGAGTGACTTCAGCAGCATGATGCCTAGGACCCCTGTGCAATGCAGGAAGAAGTTCAACAACCTCACTCGGGTCGTCAGGGTGAGTACCCTTTTCAGTATCCTCTTCATCCCTGCATGTGCACCTCACTTTATGGCCAACGGGTCCTGAAAGCCCCAATGCCCAGCCCTCATCCAACACCTATGGGCCTTTCATGAAACTCACATGCACAGTCACCACTTTACTCACTGAAAGGGCTATTCCACTATGGGAGGCAGCACAGCCAAGATCAGGGCTTCACACTGTAAGGGCTATTGAACCATGGGAGGCAGCGCAGCCAAGGTCAGGGCTTCACACTGTAAGGGCTATTTAACCATGGGAGGCAGTGCAGCCAAGATCAGGACTTCACACTGTAAGGGCTATTCCACCATGGAAGGCAGTGCAGCCAAGATCAGGGCTTCACACTGTAAGGGCTATTCCACCATGGGAGGCAGTGCAGCCAAGATCAGGGCTTCACACTGTACTCAGAGCCCGTCCTTTCTCTTGCAGGGCAAGCTGGCCTATAACAGGAGGCAGCAGCAACAGACCGGGGGAGGCCGGCCTCACCTTAAAGACCTCAGCGATCTGGAGCAGCGAGTCCAGCGCATTATGGCAGGCCGGATGATTGGCCCTGTCGCCACTGGAGATGCCAACCCCGTTCTGGACAGCAGTGGTAAGGTCATCACCTTTTTGACCTCTCTCCTTCCACTTGTGTCTCACGCCAGCATCCTTTGCCACTATCGAACCAATACAGTGCATTGCAGCACTCATGCCTCCCTCGCTGCCGCCCTGTCATCACGCTAAAGCAACTCTTGTACCTCCCTGCTTTCAGATGGTGATTCGCCAGGTGAGGAGGCGGGCCCTCAAGCTGCCACTGTGAGTGATTCTGAAGGCGAGGAGGAAGAGGAAGCCGGACCATCAGTGCCACCCTCAGCCGAGGCAGCCCATGGCCATAATGGGGACACGTCTTCCCTGGAGGGGAGCAGGGGGAAGGGTCTGAGGAAGGTGAAGCTCCGGGGCCCAGCGGGCTGCAGCAACGCGGGGGGGGGGGGGCGGTAGGGAAGCTCGACGGCCTTCTCCCCGGAGGGAGAGTCTGTCCTCCAGTCCTGCTACAGTGAGCGCAGAAGAGGTGCGGCTCCTCGCTGAAATGGGCGCCCAGGCGGAGCAGAGGCACACTGAGCTCATGGCTGCAGTGGCAAGGATGCCCGAATCCATTGAGTCACTGGCAAGGAGAGGACTTCGGTGCAGCACAGGCAAGGAGTCTGCAGGACTTCAGTACAGCACAGGCAAGGAGTCTGCAGGACTTCGGTGCAGCACAGGCGGCTTCCACGCAAGTGCTTAGTGCTGCAATGCAGTCAGTGGCTGGTCTGATGCATGCACAGATTGAGGCCACACGAGCACTGACTGCTGCCACCCTCGCTTCATCGGGCAAGAATCGCCGGGGCCCTCGCTGCGCCGCAGAAGGCCAGCAGTCTGTGCTTCAGCAGATTGCTCCGCATGCTGCAGTGCTGCCCCGTGGGAGTGCCAGTGTGTCGTCCGACCAGGGAGTGCCTGTCCTCTGTCAGGATGGCAGCATTCCTGCTGCCAACACTGTCACTTCTCCACTGCAGCTGCCACCACCCATAGGACAGACTGCTGCCACCCATGCAGAGTTGGAGCAGTCAGCAGCCAGGCCCTCCAAGCCCAGAGCTGGTCCAGGCCGTCCCCCAAGGGCATCTGCCAACTAGTTTCTGACACTCAGCAGCCTTCCCCCAGCCTTGCTTCAGCCACTGGGGTCCCATTGCGAAGGAGCTGCAGGGTGGGAAGGGGCCAATCTCGTAAGCGAAGCAGATCACCCTCGAAGGGCAAAAAGTATGAGGCGTGGCAAAATGCTTTAAATTTTTTTAGTGAAGGTCCGAGGATCGTGGTCATTTTTTGTTAACTCTTTTGTTCATTGTCTCCAGGTTGTGAGAGCCAATTATGTGTCTGACTGCTTTTTTGGGGGTTTCTCTCTATTACTTTGTCATGCGGGAAGGGCACACAGTTTGTTAAATAAAGAAGTGTCTTTATTCAGATTGTGCATGTTTGCTCTTTGAACTATTTGTTGCCTTGACCGGCTCAGGGTTTGTGGAACGGTTCCATTCATGTTCTTTCAATGGCACAAGCCATTCCCTCAGAGGGGGCCTAGAACCGACTTGCAATAAGCCGTTGACGGACGGCCCTTGCACTTTGTGCCTCCCTCCCATCTTGGTGCTCCTCCTCCTCCTCCTCCTCTGCTGGTGCTCCAATGTCTGCTGGCAGTGGCTGAGTCCTGAGGATTACCAGGTTATGCAGCATGCAGCACACTACAACGAAATGGGAGACTCGCTCAGGCGAGTACTGAAGGGCTCCCCCGGAATGGTCCAGGCAGCGGAACCGTTGCTTTAGCACGCCGATTGTGTGCTCAATGATGTTCCTGGTCGCTTGATGGCTCTCATTGTATCATTCTTCAGCAGGGGTGCTGGGCGCACGGAGCGGGGTCATCAGCCAGGTGCACAGAGGATATCCCTTGTCCCCGAGAAGCCAGCCTCCTGGGTGAGCCGGGGCTTCGAAAAGGTCTGCCACAGAAGTCTGGCGCAGGATGAAGGCGTTGTGGCTGCTGCCTGGAAAGTGGGCATTGACAGCTAGTATCAGCTGTCTGTGGACGCACACCAACTGCACGTTCAACGAATGGAACCCCTTCCGGTTGCGGTAATCCTTGGCATTTTCTTGCGGCGCCCGCAAAGCCACATGTGTGCAGTCAATGGTGCCCTGGACCATGGGGAAGCCCACTATTCTTACAAATCCCATTGCATGCTCTTGCTGCTTGTCCAGGGTCAGGGGGGAGGAAATGTACTGATGTCTCCTTTTAAAGAGGGCACTCGTGACTTGGCGGATGCAGCAATGCACCGCGAACTGGCGAGACATTGGCAATGTCCCCAGTAGCAGATTGGAAGGAGCCGGTGGCATAGAAGTTGAGAGCCACTGTCACCTTCACTGCCACCGTCAGAGACATCCTGCTCCTCAGTTGAGGCTGCAGATCTGGCTGAAGCAGGTGGCAGAGCTCAGTGACCACCTCCCTGCTGAATCGAAGCCTCCGAATACACTGCTCCTCAGACATGTTGAGGTAGGAGAACTGTTGGCGGAATACCCTGGGAGGGTAAGGCCTCCTGTGCCAACGCCTGTTGGCCCTCCTCCATCTGGCCATGATTGGCACTCTCTCTCGGCGTCTCTGAGCCCTATCAATGCAATGGAGAAACCCAACATTTCCACCCATTGCAGCCCCCATAGTATGTGGCCACTCAAGGTTATGGCACTGAAAAATCAATCCAACTGCAAAGTTCTGGGCCGAAGCCAGAAGTACCTGTGCGAGCGCTGACTCAATGCAGAAAGCTCTCTCCCTTTGTCTCTCTGCAAATCTCTCTCTCTCTCACAGAAGGAGTGGTCCAAAAATGGCTACCACTAAGAAGCCAGGAAGAGCCCCCTTTAAATAGCGCCCCCCCCAGCCCCACAGCGACTGGAAACCGTTCCAGTCAACCAGTCACTGGGAGCGCCAGGCAGAAAGGAGGGGGGCGCCACTGAAGTTCCGGTTCGGGGCGCCCCAAGGGCGTTGCACCATGAAATGACATCAGGATCTGCGCGCGCAGCTGAGCGGGCATTGCGGTTTTGCACCGCCGCTAAATATCCGCTCAATGTCACGAGAGGCGCAGGTCTTGCCGCGCCTGAGCACTAGCTGCTTCGCGCCCCACTTATCGCTCTCTTAAGGCACTAACGGGTGGCGCTAACAACTGAATTTCTCCCCCTTTGTGTCTACACCAAAACAGGCTACAAGATTGTAGAACGACTTTTCGTGGCTAAAGGGGAGGAGTCAAATCTTTCAAGTTCTGAAATACAGGATGCGACGGACATGTGAAATGTGACCAAGTGCTTTTCTGCTACTTTTGTAAACTTTAATGAGTGAATGAACAATTTTGAGTTTTAATAAAGGCAACTAATGGATAGCCACACAGGATATGTGAGTGTGAAACTTTGACAGCTCAAACAACTTAGGTCAAACATTAAAGTAACATCTCACCATCTCTGAATGATTGATTTACTGAAAAAAGCAAGGAAAACTGTATAAAAACCAGTGATTAAAAATATCGGCAATGCAGTCGGAAGGAGGTGGCCTGGCCAGTCATCTCACATATGAGGACATACAATCAACGCTGGACTGATCATCTGCGGGTGGTTGTATGTATGATTTCTTGTAACATTATTGGTGAACTGCTTGATAGTGGTTGGGGTTTTGAATCTGTTTTAGAAACAATAAAAGGCAGAACCCATGTGTCTGGTGTAATTTCTCATAAGTCTCAAGTCCGAACTCTATAACCTGTTGGGCAGGACGAGGGGTAATTCCGCACATCCTACACGTCAACGGCAGGTGGAATGTGATGTCAGTGAGTGTGCAATGCTCACAGACCACCCAATCTGCTAAATTGATTCTCGCTACTTACCTTCGCGCCTGGAGTAAACACCGACAGGGAGAGCTGGCATGACGCACCAGGAATTCGCTACATTTATTCGTTAGAGAATCAAAATTCTACACTTCCTAACATTAAAGGGGGCTGTACTGGCAGTCGACCTCGCCCTCCAGGATCTACGGGGGAGAGAGTGGAGGCAGCGAGAAAGACTGGAACATGTGACCTGAGGGAGGAGGAGGGCCATCAGGGCACTCAACAGGAGGCCTTACCATCCGAGGGTATTCCGAGAGCACTTCTACCTCCAATTAAGCGAGGAGCAGTGCAGTAGAAGGCTCCGCTTCACCAAGGAGTTGGTCACAGAACTCTGCCACCTCCTGCAACCAAACCACCAACCTCAGGCCAGGGTAACCACGGCTCTCCCAGTGGCAGTCAAAGTCACCATTGCCCTCAATTTCTTCATCAGCAGATCCTTCCAGTCTGCAATAGAAGATATAGGTAACATCTCGCAGTTCGCCATCCATCACTGCCTCTGGAAGGTTACAGAGGCTCTCTACAGTAGGAGAAGGGAGTAAATTTCCTTCCCCATCACCAGAGAGAAGCAGGACGAGCGTGCATGTGGCTTTGTCAGGATAGCGGGATTCCCCGTGGTGCAGGGCGCTATTACCTGCACCCAAATGGCTTTGCGGGCAGCGCATAACAATCCTAAGGTCTTCCCTAACCGCTAAGGCTACCAATCACTTAATGTATAGTTGGTGAGCGACCACAGATAGTGAATCCTCACCATCAATGCCCGCTATCCTGGCAGCAGCCACGATGCCTTCATCCTGCGCCAGGGTGTCAGCACTCTTCCAGCCACCACGTCAAGCTCGCGGCTGGCTGCTCGGAGACAAGGGCTATCCACTCTCCAACTGGCTCATGACCCCCTCCGCAACCCCAACACTCCTGCCCAGCACTCATATAATGAGAGCCATGCTGCCACCAGGAAAATCATCGAGCAGACCATCGGCCTACTGAAGCAATGGCTGAGTACTCGGCTGAGCGGGTGTCTCATTTCGTGGTGGTCTGCTGCATGCTCCACTACTTGGCCATCATGAGGGCCCAGCCCTTGCCACCAACGATTGCGGGACCACCTCAGGAGGAGGAAGAGGGAGAGGAGAAAGAGGACGAGGAGGAAGAGGAAGAAGAAGATGAGGAGGACGACGAGGAGGACAAGGAGGAGGAAGAGGAACAGGAGCGAGGGAGGAGGCAGCCACTCAATCGGCCTTCCGGAAGACCGCCTCATCAGACTGTGGTTTGAATGAATTAAAGTCCAGATCCCCGTTGCTCACTACACCTCCATCATTCCATTCCTGTCGCAGGCCATATCACAGTGCAAAGCTAAATCCAAACTGAATTAAGAAGTTTATCAAAAGTCAGTGAACACATATTTGCACCAAAAATATTAACTATTCACCCTTAGTGCCTGTTGTTACTGTGCCTTTGCCTACTCTAGTGCTCCTACGAAGTGTTGGCCCAGTGGCTGCAGCAGGGCTTGTGGAAGGCTGCTGAGTGTCCGTGCGGGAGACTTCAGATGGCCTTGCAGGACGCCCTCAACCAGCACCACTCTCCGTCTCTCCACAGCAAAAAACAATGCTTCCAATGCTTCATCTGAGAATCTGCAGGCTCTCTCCCTGTTGCATGGATCTGCCATGAGCACACTTGGTTCAGTCCTCCTGGTCCTTCTCCTTGTTCTGCTCCTGCTGGCTGAGGCAGCTGCAAAGCCAGGAATGCTGAGAATGAGGTGCTCCAGCATCAATGACCCTCCCCTTTAAGAAGTGAAAAAAGCCTGTGGCAATGATGAGTTGCGATTAGACTGCACCCGATAATGGTCCACTCTTTGAGTGTAACGCCAATGAGCTTGGGCTTTAAGACTTGATTTAGGACTCCCATCATTTTATTGAGCAGTGAGCACGAATTTTGCATTCAGTCTAAAGAAATTGCGCCTGACGCTAATTCTCCAATTTTTCTGACACCGCCCATTCCTTGGTTATAGTGAATTTCTAGCCCTTTAAAGAGCCTGCAAAGGGATATAGACAGGTTAAGTGAGTGGGCAATAAGGTGGCAGATGGAGTATAATGTGGAGAAATGTGAGGTTATTCACTTTGGTAGGAAGAATAGAAAAACAGAATTTTTTTAAGCGGTGAGAAACTATTAAATGTTGGTGTTCATAGAGATTTAGGTGTTCTCGTACAGGAAACACAGAGAGTTAGCATGCAGGTACAGCAAGGAATTAGGAAGGTAAATGGCATGTTGGTCTTTACTAGAGGGGTACAAGAGTAAGGAAGTCTTGCTACAATTGTACAGGGCTTTGGTGAGACCACACCTGGAGTACTGTGCATAGTTTTGGTCTCCTTATCTGAGGAAAGATATACTTGCCTTAAAGGTGGTGCAACAAAGGTTCACTAGATTGATTCCTGGGATGAGAGGGTTGTTTTATGAGGGGAGATTGAGTAGATTGGGTGTATACTCTCTGGAGTTTAGAAGAATGAGAGGTGATCTCATTGAAGCATATAAGATTCTGAGGCAGTTTGACAGGTTAAATGCTGAGAGATTGTTTACCCTGATTGGAGAGTCTAGAACTAGGGGGCATTGTCGCAGGAAACGGGGTTGGCCATTTAAGGCTGAGATGAGGAAGAATTTTTTCACTCAGATGGTTGTGATTCTTTAGAATTCTCTACCCCAGCGGCCTGTGGATGCTGAATCATTGAGTATATTCAAGGCTCAGATAGATAGATTTTTGGACTCTAGGGGAATCAAGGGACACGGGGATCAGGCGGAAAACCGCATGAATGAGCTACAGAATTTGTTCAGCCCAGTTTGGCATAGAAATAAAACAAAAAAGGTGACTCAACCGTGGCTAACAGGGGAAATTAGGGATAGCATAACATCCAAGGAGAGGACATATAAATTGGCCAGAAAAAGCAGTAAACCTGAGGATTGGGAGCAGTTTAGGATTCAACAAAGGAGGACAAATGGATTAATTAAGAAGGGGACAATTGAATATGAAAGTAAGCTTGCAGGGAACATAAAAACTGACTGTAAAAGCTTTTATAGATATGTGAAGAGAAAAAGATTGGTGAAGTCAAGTGTAGGTCCCTTGCAGTCAGAATCAGGGGAATTTATAATGGTGACCAAAAAAATGGCAGACCAATTAAATACATATTTTGGTTCTGTCTTCACAAAGGAGGACACAAATAACCTCCCAGAGATGTCGGGGAACATAGGGTCTGATGAAAGGGAGAAACTGAAAGAAATCAGTATTTGTAGGGGAATGGTTTTAGGGAAATTGATGGGATTGAAGGCCAATAAATCCCCAGGGCCTGATAATCTACATCCTAGGGTACTTAAGGAAGTGGCCCGAGAAATAGTAGATGCATTGCTGATCATCTTCCAACATTCGATGGAAACTGGAACAGTACCCATGGATTGGAGGGTAGCTAATGTTACCCCACTATTCAAAAAAGGTGGTAGAGAGAAAACGGGGAATTACAGACATCGGTAGTGGGGAAAATGCTAGAGTCCATTATAAAAGATGTAATAGCAGAGCACTTGGAAAACAGTGACAGGATCGGACAAAGTCAACATGGATTTACAAAAGGTAAATCGTGCTTGACTAATCTACTGGAATTTTTTCAGGATGTAACTGGTAAAATAGATAAGGGAGAACCAGTGGATGTGGTGTATTTGGACTTTCAGAAGGCTTCTGATAAGGTCCCGCATAAGAGATTAGCGTATAAAGTTAAGGCACATGGGATTGGGGGCAAGGTATTGACTTGGATAGAGAATTGGTTGGCAGACAGAAAGCAAAGAGTTGGAATAAACGGGTCTTTTTCCGAGTGGCAGGCAGTGACTAGTGGGGTACCGCAGGGATCGGTCCTTGGACCCCAGCTATTCACAATATATATTAATGATCTAGACAAGGGAACTAGATGTAATATCTCCAAATTTGCAGACGACACAATGCTGGGTGGGCTGTGAGGAGGATGCCGAGAAACTTCAGGATGATTTGGATAGGTTGGGTGATTGGGCAAAAGCATGGCAGATGCAATATAACGTGAATAAATGTGAGGTTATCCACTTTGGTGGCAAAAACAGGAAGGCAGATTATTATCTGAATGGCAATAGATTGGGAGAAGGGGAAGTGCAATGAGACCTGGGTGTCCTTGTGCACCAGTCGCTGAAGGTAAGCATGCAGGTGCAGCAGGCAGTTAAGAAGGCAAATGGTATGTTTGCCTTCGTAGCGAAATGATTTGTGTACAGGAACAAGGATGTCTTGCTGCAGTTGTACAGGGCCATGGAGGGAGTTCAGCGAAGATTCACCAGGCTGATACCTGGGATGGCAGGAATGATGTATGAGGAGAGATTGGGACGATTTTGCTTGTACTCGCTGGAGTTTAGAAAAATGAGAGGGGATCTTATTGAAACTTATAAAATTCTGACAGGACTGGACAGACTAAATGCAGGAAGGATGTTCCTGATGGTCAGGGAGTCCAGAACCAGGGGTCACAGTCTAAGGATAAGGGTTAGGCCATTTAGGACAGAGATGAGGAGGAATTTCTTCACCAAGAGAGTGGTGAACCTGTGGAATTCTCTACCACAGAAGGCAGTAGAGGCCAATTCATTAAATATATTTAAGAAGGAGTTGGATATATTTCTTAAGGCTAAAGGGATCAAGGGGTATGGGGAGAAAGCAGGGAACGGGTACTGAAATTGGATGAGCAGCCATGATCGCATTGAATAGCGGAGCAGGCTCGAGGGGCTGAATGGCCTACTCCTGTTCCTAATTCTTATGTTCTTATTCTCTAACCTTCAAATAGCTTCTGGATTTCACTCGCCCACTACACTGTCTCCGAACTTGACAACAGTTCACCGATGCTCCATGACAACTCCACCCTAGCAACGTCAACTTTATCCCAGGGCCTCTGACTTTAACTCTGGACTCCCTCTATTGTCTCCTACCTATTCCTTGTTATACCAGGAAATATGTATCCTAATAATTGCTACATGACCAGGCCTATGTAACTTGAGTTTTTTCTGTTTCCATTCACGTGCGCATTTTGGCTGCCGCTCCGGACCCAAACCGATGACATCTATTTCCATTATTTTCTCCCACTTTTTCTTTTCTCTCTATCCCTCCTTGAGCACGCTCTCCTGTCACCATGCCTCTTTTTATTTCTCCTCTCTTGGGTACTCATGGGAACGGTAGCATAGTGGTAATGTCACTGGGCTAGTAATCCAGAGGCCTGGACTAATGATCCACCACGGCAACTGGGGAATTTAAATTCAGTTAATTAAATAAAAATTTGGAATAAAAAGCTATTATCAGTAATGGTAACCATGAAATTATCGGATTGTTGTAAAAACCCATCTGGTTCACTAATGTCCTTTAAGGAAGGAAATCCGCCGTCCTTACCTGGTCTGGCCTATATGTGACTCCAGACCCACAGCTCTCTGAAATGGTCTAGGAAGCCATTCAGTTGTAACTAACCACTACGAAACATAATAAGAATGAAACTGGACGGACCAGTTGGCATCGACCTCAGCACCGTCTATGGACACGGCAATGGCACACCCAGCCCAGTCGACCCTGCAAAGTACTCCTCACCAACATCTGGGGACGTGTGCCAAAATTCTGAGAGCTGTCCCACAGACTAGTCAAGCAACAGCCTGACATAGTCATACTAACAGAATCATACCTTTCAGACAATGACCCTAACTCCTCCACCCACCGGCAGGACAGGTATACAGTTGGGAAGGAGTGGCCCTGGGAGTCCTCAACATTGACTCCGGATCCCATGAAGTCTCATGGCTTCAGGTCAAGCATGGGCAAGGAAACCTCCTGCTGATTACCACCTACCGCCCTCCCTCAGCTGATGAATCAGTACTCCGCCATGTTGAACACCAGTTGGAAGAAGCACTGAGAGTAGCAAGGGCACAGAATGTACTCTGGGTGGGGGACTTCAATTTCCATCACCAAGAGTGGCTCGGTAGCACCACTGCTGACCGAGCTGGCCGAGGCCTGAAGGACATAGCTACCAGTCGGCCTACAGGTGGTGAGAGAACCAACATGAGGGAAAGACCTGCTTGGCCTCGTCCTCACGAATCAACCTGTCGCAGTGCATCTGTCAATGATAGTATAGGTAACAGTGACCACCGCACAGTCATTGTGCAGATGAAGTCCCGTCTTCACACTGAGGACACCCTTCATCGTGTTGTGTGGCACTACCACTGTGCTAAAAGGGATAGATTCAGAACAGGCCTAGCAGCTCAAAACTGGGCATCCATGAGGCGCTGTGAGCCATCAGCAGCAGCAGAATTGTATTCCACCACAATCTGTAACCTCATGGCCTGGCATATCCCTCACTCTACCATTACCATCAAGCCAGGAGACCAACCCTGATTCAAAGGCTTTGTGAAAGGGAAATCATGTTTAACCAATTTATTGGAGTTCTTTGAGGAAGTAACATGTGCTGTGGATAAAGGGGAACCGGTGGATATACTGTACTTAAATTTCCAGAAGGCATTTGATAAGGTGCCACATCAAAGGTTATTGCGGAAATAGAAGCTCATGGTGTAGGGGGTAACATATTGGCATGGCTAGAAGATTGGCTAGCTAACAGGAAACAGAGAGTAGGCATAAATGGGTCATAGAAACATAGAAGATAGGAGCAGGAGTAGACCATTCGGCCCTTCGAGCCTGCTCCGCCATTCAATGAGATCATGGCTGATCATCCAAATTCAGTACCCTGTCTCTGCCTTCTCCCCATATCCCTTGATCCCTTTAGCCTTAAGAAATATATCCAACTCTTTTTTGAATATACTTAATGAACTGGCCTCCACCGCCCTCTGTGGCAGAGAATTCCACAGGTTCACCACTCTCTGGGTGAAGAAATTCCTCCTCATTTCAGTCCTAAATGGCTTACCCCTTATCCTTAGACTATGACCCCTGGTTCTGGACTCCCTGGCCATCATAAACATCCTTCCTGCATCTAGTCTGTCCAGGACTGACAGAATTTTATAGGTTTCGATGAGATCCCCTCTCAATCTTCTAAACTCCAGTGAGTATAAGCCCAATCGACACAATCTCTCCTCATATGTCATTCCTGGCATCCCAGGTATCAGCCTGGTGAATCTTCGTTGCACTCCTTCCATGGCAAGAACGTCCTTCCTCAGGTAAGGCGACCAAAACTGCACACAATACTCAAGGTGCGGTCTCACCAAGGCCCTGTACAACTGTAGCAAGACATCCTTGTTCCTGTACTCGAACCCTCTTGCTACGAAGGCCAACATACCATTTGCCTTCTTAACCGTCTGCTGCACCTGCATGCTTACCTTCAGCGACTGGTGCACAAGAACACCCAGGTCTCTTTGCACGTCCCCTTCTCCCAATCTATTGCCATTCAAATAATAATCTGCCTTCCTGTTTTTGCCACCAAAGTGGATAACCTCACATTTATCCACATTATAGTGCATTTGCCATGTTTCTGCCCAATCACCCAATCTGTCCAAATCGTACTGGAGTTTCACGACATCCTCCTCACAGCTTACCCTCCCACCCAGCTTTGTGTCGTCTGCAAATTTGGAGATATTACATCCAATTCCCTCGTCCAGATCATTAATATATATTGTGAACAGCTGGGGTCCTAGGACCGATCCTTGCGGTACCCCACTAGTCACTGCCTGCCACTCGGAAAACGACCCGTTTATTCCAACTCTTTGCTTTCTGTCCGCCAACCAGTTCTCTATCCAAGTCAATACCTTGCCCCCAATCCCATGTGCCTTAATTTTGCACGCTAATCTCTTATGTGGGACCTTATCGAATTTTCTGATTGGCAAGATGTAACGAGTGGTGTGCCACAGGGATCAGTGGTGGGGCCTCAGCTTTTTACAATTTATATAAATGACTTGGATGAAGGGACCGAAGGTATGGTTACTAAATTTGCTGATGACACAAAGATAAGTAGGGAAGTAAATTGTGAAGAGGACATAAGGAGGCTACAAAGGGATATAGATAGGTTAAGTGAGTGGGCAAAGATCTGGCAAATGGAGCATAATGTGGGAAAATGTGAAATTGTCCATTTTGGCAGGAAGAATAAAAAAGAAGCATATTATCTAAATGGTGAGAGATTGCAGAGCTCTGAGATGCAGAGGGATCTGGGTGTCCTAGTGCATGAATTGCAAAAGATTAGTGTGCAGGTACAGCAAGTAATTAGGAAAGCTAATAGAATGTTATTGTTTATTGCAAGGGGAATTGAATTCAAAAGTAGCGAGTTTATGCTTCAGTTATACAGGACATTGGTGAGGCCACATCTGAAGTACTGTGTATAGTATTGGTCTCCTTAGTTAAGGAAGGATGTAAATGCTTTGGAAGCAGTTCAGAGAAGGTTTACTAGACTAATACCTGGAAGGGGCGGGTTGTCTTATGAGGAAAGGTTGGACAGGCTAGGCTTGTATCCGCTGGACTTTAGAAGAGTAAGAGGTGACTTGATTGAAACATATAAGATCCTGAGGGGTCTTGACAGGGTGGATGTGGAGAGGATGTTTCCTCTTGTGGGAGAATCTAGAACTAGGGATCACTGTTTAAAAAAAAGGGTTGCACATTTAAGACAGAGATGAGGAGAAATTTTTTCTCACAGAGGGTCGTGAGTCTTTGGAACTCTCTTCCTCAGAGAGCGGTGGAAGCAGAGTCTTTAAATATTTTTAAGGCAGAGGTAGATAGATTCTTGATAAGCAAGGGGGTGAAAGGTTATCGGGGGTAGGCGGGAATGTGGAGTAATCAGATCAGCCATGATCTTATTGAATGGAGGAACAGGTTCGAGGTGCCGAGTGGCCTACTCCTGCTCCTAATTCATATGTTTGTATGTTCGTATGTATGTTCAATAAGGAGTGTAGAAGAGCATGCCAGGAGCAGCACCAGGTGTACCTAAAAATGAGGTGCCAACCTGGGGAAGCTGCAACACAGGACTACATGCATGCTAAAAAGCGGAAGCAGCATGCTATAGACATAACTAAGCCATCACACAATCAGCGGATCAGATCAAAGCACTGCAGTCCTGCCACATCCAGCCATGAATAGTGGTGGACCATAAAACAACTAACGGAAGGAGGCTCCATGAATATCCCCATCCTCAATGATGGTGGAGCCCCGCACGTGAGTGCAAAAGGCAAGGCTGAAGCATTTGCAACCATCTTCAGACAGAAGTGCCAAGTAGATGATCCATATCAGCCTCCTCCTGAGGTCCCCATCATCACAGAAGCCAGTCTTCAGCCAATTCGATTCACTCCATGTGATATCAAGAAACGGCGCAGCGCACTGGATACAGCAACGACTATGGGCTCTGACAACATCCCAGCTATCGTGCGGAAGACTTGTGCTCCAGAACTAGCTAACCTGTTCCAGTACTGCTACAACACTGACATCTATCCAACAATGTGCAAAACTGCGCAGGTATGTCCTGTCCACAAAAAGCAGGACAAATCCAATCCGGCCAATTACCGCCCCATCAGTCTACTCTCAATCATCAGCAAAGTGATAGAAAACATAGAAACGTAGAAAAATAGGAGCAGGAGTAGACCATTTGGCCCTTCGATCCTGCTCTGCCATTCAATATGATCATGGCTAATCCTCTATCTCAACACCATATTCCAGCTCTCTCCCCAGAACCCTTGATGCCTTTTGTGTCTAGAAATCTATCTATCTCCTTCTTAAATATATTCAGTGACTTGGCCTCCACAGCCTTCTGTGGTAGAGAATTCCACAGGTTCATCACCCTCTGAGTGAAGAAATTTCTCCTCATCTCAGTCCTAAATGTCCTACCCCGTATCCTGAGACTGTGACCCCTCATTCTAGACCCCCCAGCCAGGGGAAACATCCTCCCTGCATCCAGTCTGTCTAGCCCTGTCAGAATTTTATACATTTCAATGAGATCCCCTCTCATTCTTCTAAACTCTGGTGAATAAAGGCCTAGTCGACCCAATCTCTCCTCATACGACAGTCCTGCCATCCTAGGAATCAGTCTGGTGAACCTTCGCTGCACTCCCTCTATGGCAAGTATATCCTTTCTTAGATAAGGAGACCAAAACTTCATACAGTACTCCAGGTGTGGTCTCACCAAGGCCCTGTATAACTGTAGTAAGACATCCTTGCTCCTGTACTCAAATCCTCTTGCAATGAAGGTCAACATACCATTTGCCTTCCTAACTGCTTGCTGCACCTGCATGTTTGCTTTCAGTGACTGGTGTACAAGGACAACCAGGTCCCTTTGTACATCAGCATTTCCCAATCTATCACCATTTAAATAATACTCTACCTTTCTGTTTTTCCTACTGAAGTGGATAACCTCACATTTATCCACGTTATACTGCATCTGCCATGTATCTACCACTCACTCAACTTGTCTAAATCGCCTTCAAGCCTTGACGCCTTGATGGAAGGTGTCGTCGACAGTGCTATCAAGCGGCACATACTCACCAATAACCTGCTCACTGATGCCCAGTTTGGGTTCCGCCAAGACCATTCGGCTCCCAACCTCATACACAGCCTTGGTCCAAACATGGACAAAGGAGCTGAATTCCAGAGGAGAGCTGAGAGTGACTGCCCTTGACATCAAGGCAGCATTTCACCGAATGTGGCATCAAGGAGCCCTAGTAAAATTGAAGTCAATGGGAATCGGGGGGGACACTCTCCACTGGCTGGAGTCATACCTAGCACAAAGGAAGATGGTTGTGGTGATTGAAGGTCAATCATCAGAGCCCCAGGATATCGCTGCAGGAGTTCCCCAGGGCAGTGTCCTAGGCACAACCATCTTCAGCTGCTTCATCAATGGGGATGTTCGCTGATGACTGCGTAGTGTTTAGTGCCATTCACAACTCCTCAGATAATGAAGCAGTCCATGCCCGCATGCAACAAGACCTGGATGACGTTCAGGCTTGGGCTGATAAATGGCAGGTAACATTCGTGCCACACAAGTGCCAGGCAATGACTATCTCCAACAAGCCCCTTGACATTCAATGGCTCTACCATCACCAAATTCCCTACCATCAACATATTGGGGGTCACCATTGACCAGAAACTTAACTGGACCAGCCACATAAATACTGTGGCAACAAGAGCAGGTCAGAGGCTAGGTATTCTGCGGCGAGTGTCTCACCTCCTGACTCCCCAAAGCCTTTCCACCATCTACAAGGCACAAGTAAGGAGTGTGATGGAATACTCTCCACTTTCCTGGATGAGTGCAGCTACAATAACACTCAAGAAGCTTGACACCATCCAGGACAAAGCAGCCCGCTTGATTAGAACCCCATCTACCACCTTAAGCATTCACTCCCTCCACCACCAGTGTACCGTGGCTACAGTGTGTATCATCTAAAAGATGCACTGCAGCAACTCGCCAAGGCTTCTTCGGCAGTACCTCCCAAACCCGCGACCTCTTCCACCTAGAAGGACAAGGGCAACAGGCGCATGAGAATAGCACCACCTCCAAGTTCCCCTCCAAGTCATACACTATCCTGACTTAGAAAAATATCACCGATCCTTCATCATCGCTGGGTCAAAGTCCTGGAACTCCCTACCTAACAGCACTGTGGGAGTACCACATGGACTGCAGCAGTTCAAGAAGGTGGCTCACCACCACCTTCTCAAGGGCAATTAGGCATAGGTCAATCGTCCCATCCCAGGAATCAGTCTGGTGAACCTTTGTTGCACTCCCTCTAAGGCAAGAATATCCTTCCTTAGGTAAGGAGACCAAAACTGTACATAATACTCCAGGTGTGGTCTTACTAAGGCCCTATATTAAATGCAGTAAGACTTCTTTACTCTTATACTCCAATCCTTTTGTAATAAAGGCTAACATATCATTTGCATTCTTAATTGCTTGTTAACTTTCAGTGATTGTGTACAAGGACACCCAGGTCCCTCTGAATACCAACATTCATCTGGGATTCTTGGCCTCATTTCGACAGGTGCCCTAGATGTGACCCCAGTGACACAGGTTCCTGCTGGAGGCATGTAAAGGTAGGCAGACACATCCATCATTTATGATGAGCTGCTTCCCCCTCAGTGTCAGCTGTGGTTCAGTGGGTAGCGCACTCGTCTCTGAGTCAGAAGGTTGTGGGTTCAGAGTCCCACTCCAAGGACTTGAGCACATAAAACTAGGCTAACACTCCAGTGCAGTGCTGAGGGAGTTCTGCACTGTCGGAGGTGCCGTCTTTCGGATGAGATGTTAAACCGAAGCCCCATCTGCTCTCTCAAGTGGACGTAAAAGATCCTATGGCACTATTTCAAAGAAGAGCAGGGGAGTTATCCCTGGTGTCCTAGCCAATTTTCATCCCTCAATCAACATAACATTATCACATTGCTGTTTGTGGGAGCTTGCTGTGCGTAAACTGGCAGCTGCGTTTCCCACATTACAGCAGTGACTACAGTCCAAAAGTACTGCATTGGCTGTAAAGCGCTTTGAGACGTCCGCTGGTCCTGAAAGGCACTATATAAATGCAAGTTTTTTTTTTCTTTCACCCCTCTCCAATTCATGGCCGCCCAAAATCACTATTTTGAAGAAAACGAATACCTATCAACAGTGATTGCACTGCAGAATAATTAATATGAAGCATTTTGGGATGTTTCTGAGAAATGTGATAAGGCACAATATAAATGCAAGAATTTGTTTCTTTGAAAAGGATTTAAGTGGGAGCTGGTACTGTAAAATAAATCAACGGAAAAGGAATGTATTTAAGTCAGTTTTTTAAAGGATATGGAAAGGAAGAGTATTGCAAAAAATAGAATGAGAAACATAGCAAAACAAGACCACAGTGGCTGAATAAGGGGGTAAAAAATATGGAGGTAGTAAATTGCGAGTAGAAATACTTTAAAAGATGCAAGGAAAAAGAGTAATGAGTCCTGAAATCATACTAGTAAATCAATCAGTATGGTCAAGATTATTTGCGGGGTACTGTCTAAATTTACCTATCGAGTACAGAGATCAATAAGAATAGTCATCAGGGATTGTCGTGCCTCACTAATGTACTGCAATTCATTAAAGAGGAAATTAAATTCAATGAGAAAGACAACCCAGTGAATATTATCAATCTGCATTTTTTAGAAATAATTTGATAAGGTTCCACATTTGTGGCCTATAAAGAAAAATAAGGCTTTGCAATAAATAGCAAATAGGATAATTGAATTGAAAGCAGTTTATGGAATGGAAAGCTGAAAGTTATGATAAATGGAGAAGTTATGCTTAGGAATAGTGACTAGTGGTGTTCAGCAAGGATTTGCTTTGGATCATCTGCTGGTCACACTTTTTATTCTTATATTGTAAAAGTTTGTGGTCTTACGATAAGTGTAAGAGAGACTGATGGCATTCAAAGAGAATTGGACCAATTAGTGGATGGTAAGGAATAATAAATGGATTTAAGATAAATATAAAATAACACATAAATTGCAATATGAACATGTACACATTGCCCAATAGCAAGAGGGAGAAAAAATAATTGGGGTATCATTATTAATCATACACTAGTTAATGTGAAACTATTATGAAAAAAAGATTGATCATTTACTGGGCACAGATCAAGAGCCTTTAAATGAAAGTTGAAAAAATCACTCTATTCCAATCTTGTATTGACCATTAGCAAAGCCAGATTTGAAATATTGTATTTAGTTTGAACACTTTAACTTGAAAAGAACATTAATATGTTCAAAAGGGTAGTGAGTGTGAGAGTGATGATGCTGGAATTTAACAAGTTATGCAGAGAGACACTGGGGTGAAAGAAGGCATGATCTGGGTTTTTAGAATGATGATAGAAATGATTAATGCAGCTGCAAGAAAATTATTTAACTGGGACTAAGTGCGTACAACTAAAGGACACAATTATAAAATTAATAAGCATTAAACAAGATTTAAGATTAGGAAGGATTTTTTCCCCTGCAGAATAGTGTATATGGTATAGGCTGCTAGCTAAACAAGTTAATACTATGTCAATTAACACCTTTAAAAAAGAGCAGGATGGTTTGATTAAGAAATGGATTGAAGGCCATCATGCGTACAATTAAAGATGATCAAATGAACGACCGACACCATAAAAATGGTATGTCAAGGAAGGTGATTAATCAAGAATGAATAATGTAGGATGCAAGACTAGATAGATAATCTGACATTTTTCTTCGTTTTCTTTGCATTATTAAAGAGGAATTTTGCAGAATCTTTCCTAGAAGATTAAATGGATAGTGTATATAAAAGGAGAGATTGCATGTAGTCTGTAGAAGGAAGTCTCAATGGACATTCCTCATTCCATGCTTTCTTGTGCTCTTAACCGATCTGTCAAAATACCATGGTTCCATGCTTTGCAGGATTGCTCCAAGTCCAGCAAGTTATATTTAAAAAAAACAATGCTTGTGTTCAGAATGCAGCAATTTTCCAAATGTACTAATTATAATTATGTAAATATTCTCCATTACCTTGACACAACCATCTTCAGCCAGAAGTGTCGAGTGGCTGATCCATCTCAGCCTCCTCCTGAAGTTGCCACCATCACAGAAGCCAGTCTTTCTCCAGTTTCTCTCCGATCTTCCCTCATGACCTCTCCACGCTCATCTTGTCCACGAGAACTACTTCCTGCTCCCTTGACCCTAGTCCCACCAAACTGCTGACATTGTTAACGGTTCTCTCTCCTCAGGTACTGTCACCCTCTCCCTCAAATCTGCTGTCATCACCCCTCTCCTCAAAAAACCAACCCTTGACCCCTCCGTCCTTGCAAATTACTGCCCCATCTCCAATCTCCCTTTACTCTCCAAAGTCCTTGACAATGTTGTTGCCTGGTTCCATTCTTATCTATCTAATCGTAGCCAGCGAATCACCTGCAATGGCTTCTCTTCCCACTCCATTACCTCTGGTGTCCACCCAAGGATCTATTCATGGCCCCTTCGTATTTCTCATCTACATGCAGCCCCTTGGCGACATCATCCGAAAACACAACGTCAGTTTCCACATGTACGCTGACGACACCCAGCTCTACCTCACCACCACTTCTCTCGACCCCTCCACGGTCTCTAAATTATCCGACTGCTTGTCCGACATCTAGTTCTGGATGAGCAGAAATTTTCTCCAATTAAATATTGGGAAGACCGAAGCCATTGTTTTTGGTCTCCGCCACGAACACCGTTCCCTAGCCACTGACTCCATCCCTCTCTCTAACATCTGTCTGAGGCTGAACTACACTGTTCACAACTTTGGTGTCATATTTGACCCAGAAATGAGCTTCCGACCACGTTTCTTACGGCATAACTAAGACCGCATTTTTCTACCTCTGTAATATCATCCATCTCCGTCCTTGCCTCAGCTCATCCGCTTCTGAAACCCTCATCCATGCCTTTGTTACCTCTAGACTTGACTATGTCTGACTGGCCTCCCACGTTCTACCCTACGTAAACTTGAGGTCATCACCCCTGTGCTCATTGACCTCCATTGGCTCCTGGTTAAGCAACGCCTCAATTTCAAAATTTTCATTCTTCTTTTCAAATCCCTCCATGGCCTCACCACTCCAAATCTCTATAATCTCCTCCAGCCCCATAACCTCCACGAGATATCTGTGCTCCTCTAATTCTGCCCTCTTGAGCATCCCTGATTATAATCGTTCAACCATTGGTAGTCGTGCCTTTTGTTGCCTAGGCCCAAAGCTCTGGAATTCCCCCCCTAAACCTCTCTGCCTCTCTACCTCTCTGTCCTCCTTTAAGATGCTCTGTAAAACCTACCTGTTTGACCAAGCTTTTGGTCATCTGCCCTAATTTCTCTTTATGTGGCTCGGTGTCAAAATATTTTGTCTTATAATACTCCTGTGAAGCACCTTGGGAGGTTTTACTACATTAAAGGCACTATATAAATAAAAGTTGTTGTTGTTGTCTTCAGCCAATTCGATTCACTCCACGTGATATCAAGAAACGGCTGAGCGCACTGGATACAGCAAAGTCTATGGGCCCCGACAACATCCTGGCTGTCGTGCTGAAGACTTGTGCTCCAGAAGTAGCCGTGCCTCTAGCCAAGCTTTTCCAGTACAGCTACAACACTGGCATTCACCTGACAATGTGGAAAATTGCCCAGGTATGTCCTGTCCACAAAAAGCAGGACAAATCCAATCCGGCCAATTACCGCCCCATCAGTCTACTCTCAATCATCAGCAAAGTGATGGAAGGTGTCATTGACAGTGCTATCAAGCGGCACTTATTCACCAATAACCTGCTCACCGGTGCTCAGTTTGGGTTCCGCTAGGATCACTCGGCTCCAGACCTCATTACAACCTTGGTCCAAACATGGACAAAAGAGCTGAATTCCAGAGGTGACGTGAGAGTGACTGTCCTTGACATCAAGGCAGCATTAGACCAAGTGTGGCATCAAGGAGCCCTAGTAAAATTGAAGTCAATGGGAATTAGGGGAAAAGTTTCCACTGGCTGGAGTCATACCTAGCACAAAGGAAGATGGTTGTGGTTGTTGGCGGTCAAACAACTCAGCCTCAGGACATCACTGCAGGAGTTCCTCAGGGCAGTGTCCTAGGCCCAACCATCTTCAGCTGCTTCATTAATAACCTTCCGTCCATCATAAGGTCAGAAGTGGGGATGTTCGATGATGATTGCACAGTGTTCAGTTCTATTCGCAACTTCTCAGATAATGAAGCAGTCCGTGCACTCATGCAGCAAGACCTGGACAACATTTAGGCTAGGGCTGATAAGTGGCAAGTAACATTCGCACCACACAAGTGCCAGGCAATGCCTATCTCCAAAAACTAAGAGTCTAACCACCTTCCCATGACATTCAATGGGATTACCATCACCGGATCCCCCACCATCAACATCCTGGGGGGTCACCATTGACAGGAAAATTAACTGAACCAGCCACATAAATACTGTGGTTACAAGAGCAGGTCAGAGGCTGGGCATTCTGCAGTGAATGTCTCACCTCTTGACTCCCCAAAGCCTTTCCACCATCTACAAGGCACAAGTCAGAAGTGTGATGGAATACTCTCCACTTGCTTGGATGAGTGCAGCTCCAAAAACACTGAAGAAACTCGACACCATCCAGAACAAAGCAGCCCGCTTGATTGACACCCCATCCACCACCTTAAACATTTACTCACTCCACCACTGGCGCACCATGGCTGCAGTGTGTACCACCTACAAGATGCACTACAGCAACTCGCCAAGGCTTCTTCAGCAGCACCTCCCAAACCCGCGACCTCTACCACCTAGTAGGTCATGGGCAGCAGGCGCATGGGAACACTACGACTTCCAAGTTCCCTTCCAAGTTGCACACCATCCTGACTTGGAAATATATTGCCATTCCTTCATCGTCACTGAGTCAAAATTCTGGAACTCCCTCCCTAACAGCACTTTGGGAGTACCTTCACCACATGGACTGCAGCGGTTCAAGTAGGTGGCTCACCACCACCTTCTCAAGGGCAATTTGGGATAGGCAATGAATGCTGGCCTTGTCAGTGACGCCCACATCCAGGAACGAATAAAAAAAAAATTACATCAACTATGAAAGCCTACATGACACCAATTTTATTTTCTTGTTTTGAATACTACTCGAAGGGTAAGACACTGATGTACTTACAAAGTAAGGGTCTCATCTTGCAGTTTAAACGCATGCTATTAATAATTTTGCTTTTTTTTAATTAAAAAACCTAGTTGAAAGGGCAGGCCCAGAAGGTTGAAAAGAGCAGGAGAGAAGATGAAGTAAACCAGGAAGCGGTGATTCAAGCATGGGTTTAAAAACCTGTATATTGTAAAAGAAAGCAATGACTGATGGGTGTAAGGAGTTTTGATGTCTTGAGAAAGAATGAATTAGAGTAAGAGATGATGGAATGTGTCTTGCATTCAACACAATAAGGATGCTAGAACTTTATAAATATTTCTTCTTTAGGAAGTATAAGGCAAAGGCATCATTCTCCCTTTTTTATTAATTGTTTGCAGGTGTACATTTAATGATGGCAGTATCTGGCACTGGAGTATATCTACGAAATGCAAATGCCCTGACGGAGGCCTGGGAGAAAATAACTTAGCAGTTGAATAATAGATAAACTTGGCAAGAGGTCTACGAGAGTTTCAATAATATCAAGAAAACCTCCAAGCAGAAGATTATATTTAACCACCAAACAAGAGAGCCATCAGAGGTGAAACACAGGTGCCACGAGAACTCATCCCAGCAGACTGTAGGCTTTCACCTATTCTGCCATGAAATCTTGGAGTGTAATGATGTTTCTTTTATTTAAAAGATGTACTGCAGCTTTTTTACTATGTGGTGGATTATTTAATTCTGCTTTAAAACAGCTACCAGGTAGCAGTTATTGCATCAGCTGATGTTATGAGAATGTGCTCGGGCTTGTGTATGCTGTGAAAGTTTGAACTCCAGCACCATCAAGATGCACTGCCTAATTCTATATAATCTTAAACATAGAAGATAGGAGCAGGAGTAGGCCATTAGGCCCCTCGAGCCTGCTCCACCATTTAATGAGATCATGGCTCATAATCCAAATTCAGTACCCTGTCCCTGCTTTCTCCCCATATCCCTTGATCCATTTAGCCTTAAGAAATATATCGAACTCCTTCTTGAATATATTTAATGAATTGGCTTCAACGGCCTTCTGTGGTAGAGAATTCTACAGGTTCACCACTCTCTGGGTGAAGAAATTTCTCCTCATCTCAGTCCTAAATGGCTTACCCCTTATCCTTAGACAGTGACCCCTGGTTCTGGACTCCCCCGCCATTGGGAACATCCTTCCTGCATCTAGTCTGTCTAGTCCTGTTAGAATTTTATAAGTTTCAATGAGATCTCCTCTCATTCTTCTAAACTCAAGCGAATATAAGCCTAATCGACCCAATCTCTCCTCATACATCATTCCTGCCATCCTAGGTATCAGCCTGGTGAATCTTCGCTGCACTCCCTCCATGGCAAGAACATCCTTCCTTAGATAAGGTGACCAAAACTGCACACAATACTCAAGGTGTGGTCTCACCAAGGCCCTGTACAACTGCAGCAAGACATCCTTGCTCCTGTACTCGAATCTTCTGGCTATGAAGGCCAACATACCATTTGCCTTCTTAACCGCCTGCTGCACCTACATGCTTACCTTCAGCGATTGGTGCACAAGGACAACCAGGTCTTGTTGCACTTCCCCTTTTCCCAATCTATTGCCATTCAGATAATAATCTGCCTACCGGCTTTTGCCATCAAAGTGGATAACCTCGCATTTATCCACATTATACTGCATTTGCCATGCATCTGCCCAATCACCCAACCTGTCCAAATCATACTGGAGTTTCTCTGCATCCTCCTCACAGCACACACGCCCACCCAGCTTTGTGTCGTCTGCAAACTTGGAGATATTACATCTAGTTCCCTTGTCTAGATCATTAATATATATTGTGAATAGCTGGGGTCCTAGCTCCGACCCCTGCGGTACCCCACTAGTCACTGCCTGCCACTCGGAAAAAGACCCGTTTATTCCAACTCTTTACTTCCTGTCTGCCAACCAGTTTTCTATCCAAAATAACAACAGAGAATGCTGGAAGAACTCAGCAGGTCAGGCAACATCCGTGGAGAGAAATTTGAGTTGACGTTTCGGGTTGAAACCCTTCTTCAAAAGTTTTGAAGAAGGGTTTCAACCCGAAACGTCAACTCAAATTTCTCTCCACGGATGTTGCCTGACCTGCTGAGTTTTTCCAGCATTCTCTGTTGTTATTTTGGATTTCCAGCATCTGCAGTATTTTGCTATCGTACTAGTTCTCTATCCAAGTCAGTATCTTACCCCCAATCCCATGTGCCTTAACTTTGCACGCTAATCTCTTATGCGGGAACTTATCGAAAGCCTTCTGAAAGTCCAAATACACCACATCCACTGGTTCTCCCTTATCTATTCTACCAGTTACATCCTCAAAAAATTCCAGTAGATTAGTCAAGCATGATGTACCTTTTGTAAATCCATGTTGACTTTGTCTGATCCTGTCACTGTTTTCCAAGTGCTCTGCTATTACATCTTTTATAATGGACTCTAGCATTTTCCCCACTACCAATATCAGGCTTACCAGCCTATAATTCTACCGATATCAGGCTTACCAGTCTATAATTCCCTGTTTTCTCTCTACCACCTTTTTTAAATAGTGGGGTTACATTAGCTACCCTCCAATCCATGGGAACTGTTCCAGAGTCTATAGAATTTTGGAAGATGACCAGCAATTGCATCTACTATTTCTAGGACCCCTTCCTTAAGTACCCTAGGATGTAGATTATCAGGCCCTGGGGATTTATCGGCCTTCAATCCCGTCAATTTCCCTAGCACCATTTCCCTACAAATACTGATTTCATTCAGTTCCTCCATCTCATTAGACCCTATGTTCCCTGACATCTCTGGGAGGTTATTTGCGTGCTCCTTTTTGTGAAGACAGAACCAAAGTATGTATTTAATTGGTCTGCCATTTCTTTGTTCCCCATTATAAATTCCCCTGATTCTGACTGCAAGGGACCTATGCTTGACTTCACCAATTTTTTTCTCTTCACATATCTATAGAAGCTTTTACAGTCAGTTTTTATGTTCCCTGCGAGCTTACTCTATTTTCCCCCTCTTAATGAATCCCTTTGTCCTCCTTTGCTGAATCCTAAACTGTTCCCAATCCTCAGGTTTGCTGCTTTTTCTGGCCAATTTATATGTCCTCTCCTTGGATCTTATGCTATCCTTAATTTCCCTTGTTAGCCATGGTTGAGCCACCTTTTTTGTTTTATTTTTATGCCAGACAGGGATGAACAAATTCTGTAGTTCATCCATGTGATCTTTAAATGTTTGCCATTGCCTATTCACCGTCAACCATTTAAGTAATGTTCCCCAATCCATCCTAGACAACTCATGCCTCATACCATCGTAGATTCCTTTATTTAAATTCAGGACCCTAGTCTCTGAGTCAACTACTTCACTCTCCATCTTAATGAACAATTCGATTATATTATGATCGCTCCTCCCCAAGGGGCCTCGCACAACAAGATTGCTAATTAATCCTTTCTCATTACATAATATCCAGTCTAAGATGGTCTGATCTCTAGTTGGTTCCTCGACATATTGGTCCAGGAAACCATCCCGTATACACTCTAGGAATTCCTCCTCCACAATATTGTTACTAATTTGGTTAGCCCAATCTATATGTAGATTAAAGTCACCCATGATAACTGCTGTGCCCTTATTGCATGCATCTCTACTTTCCCATTTAATGCCATCCCCAACCTCAACATTACTGTTTGGGGGTCTGTATACAACTCCCACTAACATTTTCTGCCCCATGGTATTTCACAGCTCTACCCATACAGATTCCACATCATCAGAGCTAATATCCTTCCTTACTATTGTGTTAATCTCCTCTTTAACCAGCAATGCGCCTTTTCCTTTTTGCCTGTCCTTCCTGAATATTGAATCCCTTTGTCCTCCTTTGCTGAATCCTAAACTGCTCCCAATCCTCAGGTTTGCTGCTTTTTATGGCCAATTTATATTTCCTCTCCTTGGATCTTATGCTATCCCTAATTTCCCTTGTTAGCTGCGGTTGAGTTACCTTTTTTGTTTTATTTTTATGTTGAAATCCCAGCCTTGGTCACCCTGGAGCCATGTCTCCATAATCCCAATTATATCATATCTATTTACATCTATTTGCACAGCTAATTCATCCACCTTATTAGGAATGCTCCTTGCATTAAGACACAAAGGCTTCAGGTTTGTTTTTTTAACACCCTTAGTCCTTTTAGAATTATTATTTACTGTGGCCCTGTTTGATTTACTCTCTTGATTTCTCTGCCTTCCACTTTTGCTCCCCGAGAACCGGTTCCAATGTCCCAGGAATTTGAATCCCTCCCCCTTGCACCATTCCTCTAGCCACGTATTCATCTCAAATATCCTTCTATTTCTACTCTGACTAGCACGTGGCACTAGTAGCAATCCTGAGATTACTACCTTTGAGGTCCTATTTTTTAATTTACCTCCTAACTCCCTATATTCAGTTTTTAGGACCCCATCCCATTTTTTACCTATATCGTTGGTACCTATAAGCACCACGACAACTGGCTATTCACCCTCCCCCTCCAGAATGCCCTGCAGCTGCTATCTTGCAAAAGTAACTAATGTCACCAACACTGACATTGGTAGGGGGTTTCTCTATTAAGGTGCTTCCTTGGAAACAGTCCCACTCAATAAATATCTAGCACTAGATCAGCACTATGGTAGCAATGTTGATATTAAGCATAATGTCACACACTATGTTTAGCAATACAAAGGCACAATTGAAGATATTGCTAGTAAATGACAGTGAGACTGCAATATAGACATCTTTGTTTAATTTGCTCCATCTGGAAGACAGCAGAAGCCACCTTCACAGTGCACCATGGCCACAAAATGCATGCAGGACACATGCATGCACCAGTATACAGATGCATCAATAGATGTAACTAATTCATTACGTGAGCACTCACCTAGCATAAAGAATGTAGCACTTCCATTATGCAAAGGAAACTAGGAGAACCAGAAAAAATTATAAGCATCATAGGAACAAGACGGATAGAAGAATTGAGAAGAATTGAAAATCTACCTCTGAGGATGCCGCCATCCCTGGACACATGCCTTTCTGGGCCAAGAGACAATGGCACACCAGCCTATCATGGAAATATGCCATCTGACATTAGGAGATTGGGGAGCAATTGTTCCTTTAGTCATGCCATGGCACACAAGGGGTTATAAACCAGTTTCATTCACAGCAATCATGCTTAACTCAATACATTGTGTAATGATCAGTTGGCTGATTGTCAGACAGTTGCTTGATGGAGGAACTAAGCCGCTCAATTCAAATACAAACATACCAAGTAACATTTTCAAATATGTATCTCATTAGTAGCTCTATGAATTTAACAGACAGTTCAGTTTTTTGAAATTTTGTTCGGTGCTAGCCACCACTGTAAAGATATTTATCAGTCTGTCCTTTTTGAAATCAGTAAGTCTACCTTGTGCAGATTTCAATGATTCAATAGTCTGTCTGGAATCTTTGAAGTAAAGTGTTACCCAGCCCAAATAATTTTGTATTTGGTGAGGAAAAGAATGACTATATATAAAAATTAATTATAGCATATTTTAACAAATGAGTTGTGAACTACTTATTTTTTAACATATGCGGAGTTATCAAAGTTTAACAATTGAAGCCTTGGGACTAAAGGGGATGCGGCAGCATCTATACTAAATTGGCTAAGGGAAAGCAGAGAGTTATGGTGAACGGTTGTTTATCAGACTGGAGGAAAGTACACAGTGGTGTCAAAGAGTCATAGGGCTGGATTTTGATACTGGGGCAGGCTGGGGTCGTGTAATCCGCATTTCCTGTTAGCCACCCGATTCTAAATCGATGTGGGAGAATGATGCGATTTTAACTTAATTGGCCAATTGAGTTCCAATGTGTGGGAACCCATGGCCAATGAGTTTTTCCAGTCTGAAAGTCGCCTCCGATGACATCATCATTGCTGCTGCATTTAAGGTCTGCAACAAGCCTTGCTTCTTCTGCAGACTGCCAACCTTTTGGCCTTTGCCATGAGAGGCACCTGCAGGAAGAATGGCCAGCCAGAGACCTAGGTCTGCACCCCGCTTCGATGATGTTGCCCTGCAGGCTTTAGTGGAGAGAGCAAGAGCACATAAAGAGGTGCTCTTCCCTTCTTCAGAGAGGAAGAAGCCTCGCCAACAAACCAAGGCTGTGTGGATCCAGGTGGCAGAGGAGGTCAACTCTTTGTCAGTAACCCGCAGAACCTGGCTTCAGTGCAGGAAGAGATTTCATGACCTTCTGCACACTGGAAAAGTGAGTATGAATTTCCCATCACCCTCAATCTGATCCCCATTGACTCTCCTCACCAGCACTCAGCTTTAGCAATCTTTTCCTCCACATCCCACTTGACACTGACATCCATGCACCCTTACCCATTCCCTCTCTCTATGCTCACATTCACATAACTATTCGACTATGCAGCTCTCACACTCCCTATCACTGTGATGCTATGAAAACAACTGACAACACACAGGGGGGGCCCTTGGTCTTGCCATCTCACTCCATCTTTGTCTCCTTCCAGGCATCTATGCTATCGATTCTCTACACTCACTCCTTCATTCTCACTCAACCTCCACTTGTCTCCCTCATTGCAGGAAAAGAGAGCTCACAATAAGAGAGAAAGAGCGAGGACAGGAGGTGGGCCACCCTCAGTAGCCCACCTCACCCCCTGGGAGGATGCGGTCCTGGAGATCGCAGGAGTGGAGGACGATGCGCAAGTGGGGGACAGACAGACGGGTGCATCACAGCAAGCTGGTGACAGAATAGTTTTCCATCTCTCTCAATGACATTGCATGAGTCATTGATAATGATTCTGAAGCTCTAACAGATGGACTTATGATCATCTGCAATATGCACTGTGCATATAACCTTGGCATCACATAAGAACATAAGAAATAGGAGCAGGAGTAGGCCATACGGCCCCTCGGGCCTGCTCCACCATTCAATAGGATCATGGCTGATCTGAATCTAGACTCACGTACACTTCCCTGCCCTCTCCCGCAACCCCTAATTCCCTTATCTGCTAGGAAAATGTCTATCTCCATTTTAAATTTATTTAATGTTGCAACTTCCACAGCTCTCTGGGGTAGCAAATTCCATAGATTTACTACCCTCTGAATGAAGAAGTTTCTCCTCATCTCAGTTTTGAAAGGGCAGCCCCTTACTCTAAGATTATGCCCCCTAGTTCTAGTCTCACCCATCAGTGGAAACATCCTCACCGCATCCACCCGATCAAGCCCCCTCACAATCTTATATGTTTCGATAAGATCGCCTCTCATTCTTCTGAACTTCAATGAGTAGAGTCCCAACCTACTCAACCTTTCCTCATATGTCAACCCCCTCATCTCTGGAATCAACCGAGTGAACCTTCTCTGAACCGCCTCAAGAGCAAGTATATCTTTTCTTAAATATGGAAACCAAAACTGCACGCAGTATTCCAGGTGTGGCCTCACCAATACCCTGTATAAATGCAGCAAGTCTTCCCTGTTTTTATGCTCCATCCCCCTTGCAATAAAAGCCAAGATTCCATTGGCCTTCCTGATCACCTGCTGCACCTGCATACTAACTTTTTCTGTTTCATGCACCAGGACCCCCAGATCCCTTTGTACTGTAGCACTTTGCAGTTTCTCTCCATTTAGATAATAACTTGCTCTTTGATTTTTTCTGCCAAAGTGCATAACCTCACACTTTCCAACATTATATTGCATTTCCCAAATCTCTGCCCACTCACTTAGCCTGTCTATGTCCTTTTGCAGGTTTTTTATGTCCTCCTCACTCACTGCTTTCCCTCCCATCTTTGTATTGTCAGCAAACTTGGCCCCTTCCTCCAAATCATTAATATAGATTGTAAAGAGTTGGGGTCCCAGCACTGACCCCTGCGGAACACAACTGGTTACTGATTGCCAGCCTGAGAACGAACCATTTATCCCAACTCTTTGTTTTCTGTTAGATAGCCAATCTTCCACCCATGCCAGTATATTACCCCCAATCCCGTGATTTTTTATCTTGATCAGTAATCTTTTGTGTGGAACCTTGTCAAATGCCTTTTGGAAGTCCAAATACACTACATCCACTGGTTCCCCTTTATCCACCCTGTATGTTACATCATCAAAGAAATCGAGCAAATTTGTCAAACATGACTTCCCCTTCGTAAAACCATGCTGACTATGTCCTAATAAATGATGTTTATCCAAATGCTCTGTTACTGTTTCCTTAATAATGGACTCCAACATTTTGCCAACCACAGATGTTAGGCTAACTGGTCTATAGTTTCCAGCTTTTTGTCTACTTCCCTTCTTAAATAAGGGTGTTACATTAGCAGTTTTCTGTGGTGTATGTGCCTTTAAGAGCAATTATGGTGTATGTGCCTTTAAGAGCCCCAGGTGTGCGTAATGCCGGTAATTGCCACTTGGGCTATATAAGCCTGTGTATTGTGTATATCCTTTAGAAACCCCCCCCAGATTTGCTTAGTAAATACCTGTGAACCAACTCCTGTCTTCAGTGTCTTTATCTACACACGGACACTACAGTGGCGACGAAGTGGAAACGGACTTACCTGCAATTCGGCAGCACCTCAAGGACATCGATTCCTCCAGCGTCCAGAAGACTCAAGGAAGTAAGAGAAACTGTGGTTTCACCAGCTGGCCAAGCTGGTGACAGGTACTGCGCTAATCCTTCCTGGGCGTCAGGCTGGAGCTCCAGCGGCGGGCTCTACAGCTGAGACAGGCAGCGAAATCGGAGGCAAGCAATAACGGACTGGGAGGGTGCACTCGAGAGACGGCCGGCGCGGCAAGCAGGTCAGCGTTTAGACCTCCGTCGGGAACGAGTCTCCAACAGTGAATAAACGGAAACCACAGTAAAACAGCGTTATTATCGGTAGCAGCGGCGGGAAAGCGCGGGAAGCGCCATATCGTTGCTACAGAGAGAGAAAAAAAGCGCGGGAAGCGCCATATCTTTTCTGAAATGCCTAAATCTGGTAATATTGAGGCTTTTGATGGCGAAATAGAAGATTGGACCACATACGTGGAAAGAGTAGAGGTTTATTGCACTGCAAATGGAATAACAGATGAAAAAAAAGCTTCAGTACTTCTGAACTTAATGGGCGCGAAGACATACGGGCTGTTACGAAATTTAATCACTCCAGCCAAACCAAAGGACAAGACTTTTAAAGAAATTGTTGATACCCTGCAGGAGCATTTAAACCCAACACCGCTGCTGATAGCGGAACGATTCAAGTTCTTCAAGAGAAATCAACACAAGAATGAAAGTAATGCTGATTACCTAAACGAATTAAGGAAGCTATCAAAGTACTGCCAATTCGGAGCAGGACTATCGGATTATCTTCGAGACAAATTTGTTTGCGGTCTCTTAAGTGAAGGAACACAAAAAAGACTGCTTTCTGAAAAAGATTTAATATTGGACAAAGCTTTCAGTATGGCTGTATCATACGAAGCAGCAGCAAAAGGAGCTGCAGAGATACAACAAGAGACACAGGACTTCGGCACCCATAAAATGACACAGGAGTTCGGAAGATGTTATCGCTGCGGCAGATCCACCCATAACCAGAGGGACTGCTGGTTCAAGGGCAAAGCATGCAGGCAATGGGGTAAGATTGGACACATTGCACGGGTATGCCAATCTGGACAAAATAAATCCACTGACAGAAAACAAAAAATCAATAAAGAAAAGTACAGGAAGGTACAAATGATGACGAACAATAGCTCCGAAGACCAGAATAGCGATAGCGACTCCGGAAACAAGAGACTAAGCTGTCTCAAATTACATAATGCACTTGCCAAAGAGGATTACCAAACCATTTGGGTTACCCTCACAATAGCAGGGTCCCCAGTTAAAATGGAGCTAGATACAGGATCAGCTCTAACCGTAATAAATCGACGAGATTACGAGAGGCTATTTTCGCATATACCTCTAAAAGACACATCCATTATCTTAAAAACATATACGGGGCAGAAAGTCTACCCCAAAGGAAAAATAAGGGTGCCTGTGGTATACAACGGCAAAGAAATACAAAAGTTGTATTTATACATTCTACAAGATGGTGGTCCACCGTTGTTGGGACGTGAATGGATAAGGAAGATACATTTAGACTGGCACTCCATTCAGGCACTGACAGTGACCAGTAAGGAAAAAAACAATGATGACATCATACCTGAATGATTAAAAGACATCTTGGCCAACGCCAAAGAAGTGTTTCAAGAGAAACTAGGAACCTTGAAAGGCATCACCGCCTCAATAAAAGTGGAAGATACAGCAATTCCAAAAATTTTTAAGGCAAGACCGGTGCCATACGCAATACGTCCGGCAGTCGAGGCAGAGCTGAAGAATTTGGAAAAGGCAGGCGTATTATCCAAAATAGATTGGAGCGAATGGGCAACACCCATCGTTCCAGTCATGAAAAAAACATTGAAAAATAACTCTGAGGAACAGAAAAAAATTCGCATCTGTGGGGACTTTAAGGTGACTGTAAACCCGGTCCTTCACACGGTACAGTATCCTCTTCCGAGGATAGAAGATATTTTCGCCTCACTATCCGGAGGGAAACGTTTCACAAAAATTGACTTGGCACAGGCATATCTACAGATGGAGGTTGAGGAGACCTCTAAAAAGTATCTCACAATAAACACACACAAAGGCCTGTACCAGTACATTGGAATAGCATCAGCTCCAGCTATCTGGCAAAGAGTTATGGAGCAAGTCCTGCAAGGGATTCCGGGGACTCAATGCTACCTAGACGACATCCTTATAACAGGAGAAAACGACAACGAGCACCTTGCCAATTTGGAGCAGGTGCTCACTAGGCTGAAAGAACGGGGCCTACGAGCAAATCGCCCCAAGTGCGAATTTTTCCAAAATCAGATATCATATTGTGGCCACATAATTAATAAGGAAGGGTTGCATAAGTCACCTGAAAAAATTGAAGCAGTTATAAAAGCCCCAGCACCTGAAAATGTTTCACAATTAAGGTCATTCCTGGGATTAATAAATTACTATCATAAATTTTTACCGAACTTATCAACTATTCTACACCCTCTTAATCATCTTCTACAGACAGGAGTGATTTGGAAATGGAACGAAGACTGTAAACGTGCCTTCCATAAATGTAAAGACTTAATCACATCCGAGAAAATTTTGGCTCATTGCAACCCATCACTACCAATCAGACTGGCGTGCGATGCATCCCCTTACGGCATAGGAGCGGTATTGTCCCATAGATTCCCTGATGGCTCGGAACGGCCGATAGCTTTTGCGTCACGCTCATTGAACTCAGCTGAGCGTAACTATGCCCAGATAGACAGGGAAGCAAGCACTCAGTCTGGTATGGGGAGTGAAGAAATTCAACCATTACCTACACGGACAAAAATTTACCTTGCTGACTGACCATCAACCCCTCATCTCCATATTCAACCCTAAAAAAGGTGTCCCCATTATGACGGCACAAAGACTACAGAGGTGGTCCCTTTTTCTAGGGGCACACCAATACAACATTGAATACAAAGGGTCAAAACAGCATGGGGATGCTGACGGTTTATCACGCCTACCGTTGCCAACGATAGAAGAGGCACCGACAGTAGACCCAGTAGAGATATTCCACTCTACCATAGTGGAATGTCTACCGGTGACAAATTCTGCCATTGAAAGGGAGACAAGAAATGACCCTACTCTCTCACGGGTCTACGATTTAACAGTGAAGGGATGGCCAGCACATGGCGAACCACTGTTGCCAGCATTCTCGCAAAGAAGAGAACAGCTGTCAGTGTGCCGAGGAACCTTGATGTGTGGATCCAGAGTGGTGATTCCACCCAAACTCCAGGATAAAGTGCTAAAGGAGCTTCACGAGGGGCATCTGGGTGGAGTGAAAATGAAGAACCTAGCTAGGGCGTTTGTATGGTGGCCAGGTATCGATGGAGACATCGAAGACATGACCAAGAGCTGCCTAGGATGCCAGAAGGTCCAAAATGCTCTGCCACAGGCCCCTCTACATCCATGGGAGTGGCCCTCATCTCCCTGGCAAAGGGTGCACATCGACTTTGCTGGTCCATTTATGGACTCAATGTTCTTAATCGCAGTTGATGCACACTCCAAGTGGCCGGAGGTAATAAAGATGTCCTCCACCACCACGGAAAAAACCATCACAGTATTAAGGACCATATTTGCCAGGAATGGGCTGCCGGAGCAGATATGTTCTGATAATGGACCGCAATTTGTGTCCGAAGAATTCAGAAAGTTCTTTAAGAACAATGGGGTAAAGCACTACACGTCCGCCCCATACCATCCCGCCACCAATGGATTGGCTGAAAGGTTTGTCCAGACCTTCAAGAAGGCCATCAAGGGCATGGGTAATGAAGACATAAAACTTCAGCACAAGGTGGATAACTTCTTATTTGCATATAGGAATGCAATGCATATGGTTACTAACCAAACTCCCGCCATGATGTTCTACAATAGAAACCTAAGATGCCGGCTGGATTTGGTCAAGCCCAACATCCGAAGGGACGTGGAGAACCGGCAGTTTCAGGGCATGAATGAAAGGCCAACTGGGGCCTTCCAGATAGGCCAACCGATTTTGGCCCGTGACTACCGTACCGAGAAATGGCAGCCTGGAACTATCTGCACACGATTAGGACCACTGATGTATACCGTGGACATCGGAGACAGCATAATAAGGCGCCATGCTGACCAAATCATCAAGTCATCCGAAAAGGGACAACCTACACCATCACTTTATATATCTAACGATAAAGTAGAGATACCCATATCTACCTCCGATCCGGTGATACTGGAGTCCGATGAACCCGACACTGGCCTTCAAGCCGAATCAGCCTTGCCAGAAGAACCTACTACACCACCAGAAACTACTACACCCCCGAGGCGTTATCCGGACCGAGTCAGGAAGCCTCCTGAGAGACTAACTTATAATTAATTAATACAGCAATGTATAATATTTTGCATATAACATGTAATTAATAATTACTTAAAATATGATGTACAAGTTAGCTAGAAGGGGAGGAATTGTGGTGTATGTGCCTTTAAGAGCAATTATGGTGTATGTGCCTTTAAGAGCCCCAGGTGTGCGTAATGCCGGTAATTGCCACTTGGGCTATATAAGCCTGTGTATTGTGTATATCCTTTAGAAACCCCCCCCAGACTTGCTTAGTAAATACCTATGAACCAACTCCTGTCTTCAGTGTCTTTATCTACACACGGACACTACATTTTCCAATCTGCCGGGACCTTTCCTGAGTCCAGGGAGTTCTGGAAAATGATCACCAATGCATCCACAATCCCTACCGCCACTTCTCTCAAGACCCTAGGATGTAGGCCATCAGGTCCGGGGGATTTACCCGCCTTAAGTCCCATTATTTTACTGAGTACCATCTCCTTAGTGATTTTAATCGTGTTTAGCTCCTCCCCCCCCCCCCATTGCCCCCTGTTTGTCCAGTGTTGGGATATCTTTAGTGTCCTCTACTGTAAAGACTGATACAAAATATTTGTTCAGCGTCTTTGCCATCTCCATGTTCCCCACCACTAGTTTCCCAGTCCCATCCTCTAAGGGACCAACGTTAACTTTAGCCACCCTTTTTCTTTTTATATAGCTGTAGAAACTCTTGCTATCTGTTTTTATATGTTTTGCTAGTTTACTTTCATCATCTATCTTCCCTTTCTTAATTAATCTTTTAGTTATTGTTTGCTGGCTTTTAAATGCTTCCCAATCTTCTATCCTCCCACTAGATTTGGCTAATTTATATGCCCTTGTTTTCAGGCGAATACTATCCTTTATTACTTTACTAAGCCACGGATGGCTGTCTTTTCTTTTACTCCCCTTTTTCCTCAGTGGAATATATTTATCTTGAAAGATGTGAAATATCTCCTTGAATGTAGACCACTGATCTTGTACCGTCTTGCACTTTAATCTGTTTTCCCAGTCCACTTTAGTCAATTCTACTCTCATACCTTCATAGTCTCATTTATTTAAGCTTAGTACGCTGGTTTGAGATCCAACTCTCTCACCCTCAAACTGAATTTGGAATTCAACCATATTATGGTCACTCATTCCAAGGGGATCCTTTACTAGGACATTTTTTATTAATCCTGTCTCATTACACAGGACCAGATCTAAGATTGCCTGCCCCCTGGTTAGTTCAGTTACATACTGCTCAAGGAACCCATCCCTAATACACTCTATGAACTCTTCCTCAATGCTGCCATGCCCAATTTGATTAGTCCAGTCAATATGAAAGTTAAAATCCCCCATGATTATAGCTGTTCCCTTATTACAAGCCCCAACTATTTCCTGATTTATACACCGACCAACAGAGTTGCAACTGTTAGGAGGCCTATAGACTACGCCCACTAGTGACTTTTTCCCCTTATTATTCCTTATCTCCACCCAAACTGTTTCACTATCCTGATCCTTTGACCCAATATCATTTCTGACTATTGCAGTGATTCCATCCTTGATTAACATAGCAACCCCACCTCCCTTTCCCTCCTGTCTGTCCTTCCTAATTGTCAAAAACCCTTGTATGTTTAGTTCCCAGTCATGATTACCTTGCAGCCATGTTTCCGTAATGGCCACCAGATCATACCCATGTGTAGTTATTTGCACTGTCAACTCGTCAATTTTGTTACGAATGCTGCGTGCATTCAGATAAAGAACTTTCAAATATGTCCCAGTACTGATGCCAGTGTCCCAAGAAGCAAAACCCATTTCTCCCACACCAGTCTTTGAGCCATGCATTTAACTCTTTAATTTTATTTACCCTAGCCAAATTTGCACATGGCTCAGGTAGTAATCCAGAGATTATTACCCTTGTGGTTCTGGTTTTTAATTTGGCCCCTAGCTGCTCAAACTCCCTCAGCAGAACCTCCTTCCTTGTCCTATCTATGTCGTTGGTACCAACATGGACCACGACAACTGGATCCTCCCCCTCCCACTCCAAGTTTCTCTCCAGCGCAGAGGAGATGTCCTTAACCCTGGCACCAGGCAGGCAACACAGCCTTTGGGACTCTCGCTCTCGGTGGCAAAGAACTCTATCTATCCCTCTAATGATACTATCCCCTACCACTACAACATTTCTTTTAACTCCCCCCACTTGAATGGCCCCCCGCTCCATGGTGCTGTGGCTCTTTGACTCTTTCCTTTACTCCCCCACAGGGCCATCGCAAGCAGCCGTCCCCACTAGCCAGGAAGAAGAGCCTGAGCATCCAGACTCCTCAGAGGAAGCTGCAACCTCTGAGAGCGCAGCATCAGCAGAATTCAGCGCACCCCGCACCAGCGCAGACACTCACACCTCGGTGGGACCACCGCGAGATAGAGTAGTGTTGTCACCTGGTGTATCACAGCTCACAAGTGAGCATCAGCAGATTGTGGAGACAGGGATAGCAGTGGAGAGTCCTAGTTGGAGGGCGCAGGTTCCTGCCAGCTCGGCTCAGCTGCATGTAGACCCTCTGCCTCTGGGTCCATCCATAAGATCAGCGGTGCTGGAACTCCAGAAACAGATGCAGGAGTCTCTGGCAGGTTTTGTCTGCAGGGTCACTGCAAGTGTGGAGCGAATGGAGGAGTCCATTGCGAACATGAGCAGAGCCTTTGTGGAGTCATTGGCACATTAACCCATCACCATGGAAAGGATGGCAACCTCCATGGAGGTGATAAGTCGCCAGAGTGCAGAAAACATGGTGAGTGCTCTGAATAGAATGAAATCTCTGGAGGAGCGATGGTCATCTATTGAACAGAGAAACCAGACCTTCATGGAAGTCCTTCTGAGTAGGACTGCCAGTGCAGATACGGGTCCCCAAGGCTCCCCTGATGTGCAGCAAGGTGCTTTCAAGCCACTTGCAAGCGCTGAGGGGGACCTGACCCATGAGAGGGAAGTTGGTGGCAGACATCAAGGAAGTGGGGGCTCCTCTCCAAGCGCTCACACTTCCATGCCACTGCAGAGCCCTCAGTCAGAGCCCCACCAGAGTCCACACCCATCTGAGATTGGCGTCTCAACCCCTGCACAGCCGCAGGAGCAGCAGACTGTTGATAAGCCCTCAAATCAAATCAAAATCAAATCAAATCAACTTATATTGTCATTGATAGTGCACAAGTGCAGTGCAACGAAATGTAGGCTTGCGGCTCCCGAGAGTGTACATTTGGATTAAGGCATTTAAACATTCAACATACATTTGGCTTGTAGTATATTAACATAAATATGACCATAATAAAGTGCATTGGCAGATGTGCAGGCTTTAGAGTTTATTTGTGGAGTTCAGTAGGATGACAGCCCTAGGAAAGAAGCTGTTCCTAAATCTGGTCGTACGGGTGCGAATGCATCTGTAGCGTCTCCCAGATGGTAGGAGGGCGAACAGACTGTGGCTGGGGTGGGTAGGGTCTTTGATGATGGACCGTGCCCTCCGTAGACAGCGTTTCTGGTATATGTGCTCTATGGTCGGTAGCCGGGTGCCGGTAATGCGTTGGGCAGTTTTGACTACCCGCTGCAGGGCTTTCCGGTCATAGTAGCTACAGCTGCCATACCATACTGTGATACAGTTTGTCAGGATGCTCTCTATAGTGCAGCGGTAAAAGTTAGAGAGGATCAGGGGTGACAGATTATATCCCTTCAGCCTCCTTAAGAAATATAGGCGCTGCTGGGCCTTCTTCACCAGAGAGGAGGTGTTGAGGGACCAGGAGAGGTCTTCCGTGATGTGGACTCCGAGGAACTTAAAGCTGTCCACCCTTTCCACCACAGCCCCATTGATGTGGATGGGGGTGTGACTTCCGCCTTTGGACTTCCTGAAGTCCACAATGATTTCTTTTGTTTTCTTGGTGTTAAGGGCCAGGTTGTTATTGGCGCACCACTTCACGAGATGCTGGACCTCCTCCCTGTAGGCTGACTCATCGTTGTTGGTGATCTGGCCTACTACCGTGGTATCATCCGCAAAATTGATGATGGTGTTGGAACCATTAACAGCCACACAGTCGTGGGTGAAGAGGGAGTAGAGGAGGGGGCTCAGCACACATCCTTGTGGGGCCCCCGTGTTCAGGGTCAGGGGGGGGAGGTGTGGTTACCTAATTTGACAGACTGGGGTCTGTTTGTTAGGAAGTCCAGGGTCCAGTTGCAGAGGGAAGTGTTCAGGCCAAGAGTTTGGAGTTTGGTGGCCAGCTTGTTGGGGACGATAGTGTTGAATGCTGAGCTGTAGTCTATAAACAGCATTCTGATGTAGGTCTCCTTACCATCTAGGTGATTCAGTGCCGAGTGTAGAGCAGTTGTGATTGCATCCTCCGTTGATCTGTTTGCACGATAGGCAAACTGGTGTTGGTCAAGGGAGGCAGGAACACTGGCTTTGATGTGGGCTAAGACCAGTCTCTCAAAACACTTCATTATGATGGGTGTGAGTGCGACAGGTCGATAGTCGTTCAGGCACGTCACAGCCGTTTGTTTTGGCACAGGAATAATGGTAGGTTCACAACCTCAGAGGATGCCCGCCAAAGGTGTCAAGACAGGAGCAGCAAGAAAGTGAGCAAGGGGCCTCCACATCTGCTGAAGTCACAGGGGAAGCACCACGTAGGAGCACGCGTAAGAGAAAGACACTGCACAAATAGTCACAAGAGTAGTCACTTGGGAGAAATTTGATGTTTAATGTTAAAAAGCCATCAGTTGATTACTGTAAATAAAAAATCTGATGGCTACTGCTGTAGTTGTGGCATGTGTCATTTCGCGATTGGAACTTTCACATTGAGGATTACTTGGTATATGCCTCAGTTGAGGAAGTGCTCAGTGACGGGGACGAGAGGGGTTTCCCAGGAGGTCACACTGGAGATGGGTGTCAGGCTCCAAACTTCCACAGCTGTGGTTATGCCTTCTAAAAGATCCCCCAGACCTGAGACAACAAAGTCCTGCCATCTGCAAATGATGGCTGATCAAATATCCTATTTAATGGTGGAGCTGCAGCTAATAGTCAGCAATCCAATTGTGCTACCGCCAGGTTTCACCATCGTGTTTCAGAACAGGCATGCTTCACGTCGAAAAGGGTTAAAATTACGAAGGCCTATCAAAATGGCATTATAGAGGCAATTTAGTGCTTGTTAAGGGCCTTAATGGCCTATCCCACCTCTTGGAGGTGGGACGGAGATGGGACCAGTAGACACGATTTAAGGAAAATTGCTTGGAGGCGGGATGGAGGCGGGGTTGGGCCCGCCCACCAGTTTTTTCAATTTTAACCCCCCACATGCCTCCAACCCGCCTCAACAGCCCGATGAAAATCGAGCCCATAGAGTCATAGGGCTGGATTTTCATTGAGGAGGTGGGTAGGAGGCGAGACTACAACTTTCGGGGTTGTAGTCCCGCCTCCATCGAGTTCTAGCCAACCCACGTGATTTTGACTTGATTGACCTTGTTGAGCCCGCCCAGCGGGCTCAGCAGGCCAATTAAGGGCCACCCGGAAACAGGTGACGTCACAGATTGTTATTTCATCTGTCAAGACCTTTTGAAGATGAAATATCCGCATTTGACAGCTATTTGAAGCTGTCAAACACTGCCAATCTGTACTCTAAATTAATTCCTTCCTCTCAGGATGATTTAGAGATCTCTCTGGAACAGAAAGCTGAATGCTGCAATTTTTGACAGATCGCGGCCATTCTGCTTTCTGTGCCGGTGAGATGAGGGACTCCCGAGGCCTGAAGGAGGGAAGGCTGTAAAGGTAAGTAAAACTTCTTCAAACACTTTAAACACAACAAACACACTTACCTCTTCACTCATGCACCCATCACTCACCAGAACACCGGACATCTCGAACCCTCCAAGCCCTCCATCCCGACGGCCCGCCTCACTAACTTGTCGTGGTTTGGAGCCGTCGGGAATCCCACATTTCACCAATGAAAATAGGGATTAGGCTAAAACCTGCCTGTTAACTACCTGTTATTAATTAATTAACTAATTGGCACTAATTCCCAGTGCAGGTCGGGTACCCGCCTCCTTTGAAACTGGCATGGAGGCGGGTTGGGGGCGGGATGGGTTCGTGCCCCCCGATTTTGGGATTTTATCCCCCCATATGCCTCGAATCCTGCCTCCACAGTCCAATGAAAATCCTGCCCATAGAGTTACACAGCACAGAAAGAGGCCCTTCAGCCCATCGTGTCTGTGCTGGCCATCAAGCCCTGTCTATTCTAATCCCATTTTCCAGCATTTGGTCCGTAGCCTTGTATGCTATGGCGTTTCAAGTGCTCATCTAAATGCTTCTTGAATGTTGTGAGGGTTCCTGCCTCTACCACCCTTTCAGGCAGTGAGTTCCAGATTCCAACCACCCTCAAATCCCCTCTAAACCTCCTGCCCCTTACCTTGAAATTATGCCCCCTGGTTATTGACCCCTCTGTAATGTTCGAGTATAAATAATACTCAGACTGCAGGAGAACAATAAAACAGGTATTTACTGAACAGAGAGTAATTCAGAATTACAGAAGCCTGCTGTGGCTTTATATACAGGGGTGGTCACTGCCGGTACTGCAGTATAGAATCAGTTCTTCTCTTAAAGGTACATACACAACAATTCCTCCCCTTTTAGATAAACAGTACATAACATTCATTTAACAACTAAATAATAACTAATTACAATTACAATTTTCTCTGTACTATATACATCAACTGAAATAATCATTTATAAGTTCAGTCTTTGAGGAGGCTTCCTGATCCTGACTGGATAGCGCGTTTCTCGAGTATCCTGTTCTTGCGGCGGAGTTGATTCTGGCTCATTGTCATTGGTTGGTTCGTCAGCTTCCAATACCACTGCTTCTGAGGTAGACGCAATCTGTACTTCGGATTGATTACCAGGTGCATCTGCTCGTGGTATGGGTTTGGCTTGTTCCTGTGACTCTAGAATCTGGTCAGCATGGCGTCTCACGATGCTCTCTCCAACGTCCACTGTGTACATTAGTGGTCCCTGCTGTGTGCATATCGTTCCTGGCTGCCATTTTTCTGTTCGGTAGTCGCGGGCCAAGACTGGTTGCCCTAACTTGAAGCTCCTGGTTGGCTTCTCATTTATGTGCTGGAATTGCTTATCCTCAACATCTCATCTTATGTTTGGTTTGAGCAAATCCAGGCGACATCTTAGCCTTCGGTTGTAGAACATTATGGCTGGAGATCGGTTGGTGACTGCATGTGTCGCATTCCGGTAAGCAAACAAGAAATTATCCATCTTGTGTTGTAGTGGTATGTCGTCATTATGCATTGCCTTTATGGCCTTTTTAAAGATCTGAACAAACCTCTCAGCCAATCCATTTGTGGCTGGATGATATGGGGCAGATGTGTAATGCTTCACCCCATTATTCCTCAGAAACCTCCGGAAATCCTCTGACACAAACTGTGGCCCATTGTCGGAGCAAATCTGTTCTGGCAAGCCATTCCTGGTGAAGATGGTCCGTAGGACTGCAATAGTTTTCTCCGTGGTGGTGGAGGACATTTTGATGACCTCTGGCCATTTTGAATGGGCGTCCACAGCGATTAGGAACATTGAGTCCATAAATGGACCAGCAAAATCAATGTGTACCCGTTGCCATGGAGATGAGGTCCACTCCCATGGATGTAGTGGGGCCTGTGGTGGAGCGTTTTGGACCTTCTGGCATCCTGTGCATCTCTTGGTCATATCCTTGATTTCTTTATAGATTCCTGGCCACCACACAAACGCCCTGGCTAGGCTCTTCATTTTTACCCCTCCCAGATGACCCTCATGAAGCTCATTGAGCACTCTATCTCTCAACTTGGGTGGAATTACCACTCGGGATCCACACATCAAGGTCCCCCGGCATACTGACAGCTGTTCTCTCCTTGGCGAGAATGCTGGCAACAGTGAGTCGCCATGTGCTGGCCATCCCTTCACCGTCAAATCATAGACCCGAGAGAGTGTCGGGTCATTTCGGGTTTCCTTCTCTATACTTGAGTTTGTAACAGGTAGACATTCGACTATGGTCGCATGGAATATCTCAACAGGATCCACTGCAGGTGCTTCTTCTACCATAGGCAACGGTAGGCGCGACAGCCCATCAGCGTTTCCATGCTGTTTCATACCCTTGTACTCTATGTCGTACTGATGTGCCCCTAGAAAAAGTGACCATCTTTGCAGCCGTTGCGCCGTCATCACCGGAACGCCCTTCTTTGGGTTAAAAATGGAGACCAGGGGCTGATGATCAGTCAGTAGGGTGGATTTCTGCCCGTGCAGATAGTGATTGAACTTCTTCACCCCCCCACACCAGGCTGAGGGCCTCCCTGTCAATCTGGGCGTAGTTACGCTCGGCTGAGTTTAACGAGCGCGACGCAAAGGCTATTGGCCTCTCTGAACCGTCAGGGAATTTGTGTGACAGCACCGCTCCGATGCCGTAGGGAGATGCATCACATGCTAACCGAATCAGTAGTGTTGGATTGTAGTGGGCCAATACTTCTTTTGAAGTGATTAGGCATTTACATTTCTGAAAGGCTCGCTTACACTCATCACTCCATTTCCATGTTACTCCAGTTTGCAGTAGGGCGTTCAGTGGGTGCAGAATTGTAGATAAATTCGGCAAGAACTTATGGTAGTAGTTCACCAACCCGAGGAACGACCTCAGTTGCGACACATTTTCCGGTGCTGGAGCCTTGACTACAGCCTCAATCTTGTCCGGCGACTTATGCAACCCTTCCTCATCAATCATGTGGCCACAATACGAGATTTGTCTCCTGAAGAACTCGCATTTGGGGCGGTTGGCTCATAGCCCATATTCCTGTAATCTCGTGAGCACCTGCTCCAGGTTGGCAAGGTGTTCACTGTCATTTTCGCCCGTAACCAGGATGTCGTCCAAATAACACTGGGTCCCCGGGATCCCTTGCAGGACTTGTTCCATCGCACTCTGCCAAATAGCGGGGCTGATGCTACCCCGAATACCAGTCGATTGTACTGGTAAAGGCCTTTGTGAGTGTTTATCGTGAGGTATTTCCTAGACGCTTCTTCCACCTCCATTTGTAGCTACGCTTGGGCCAGATCAATCTTTGTAAAGCGTTTCCCTCCAGATAGTGAGGCGAAAATATCTTCTATCCGTGGAAGTGGATAGTGTATTGTGTGCAGGACTGGGTTCACAGTTACCTTGAAGTCCCCACAGATGCGAACCTTCTTCGGTTCCCCAGGCGTGCTGCTCAATGATTTCTTCATTACAGGAATGATGGGTGTGGCCCACTCGCTCCAGTCCACCTTGGACAGCACACCTGAACGCTCCAGACTCTCCAGCTCTGCTTCAACGGCTGGGCGGATTGCGTAAGGTACCGGTCTGGCCTTAAAAAAATTTGGGTTTGCGTTATCTTCAATTTTTATCATTGCCATTACTCCTTTTAGAGTCCCAAGTCCTTGTTGGAACACCTCTTTCGCGTCAGTTAGAATTTTTGACAGTCGTCCAGGTGTGATGTCATCATCCTTTTTATCAGTCACAGTTAGCACCTGAATGGAATGCCAATCCAATTGTATTTTTCGGATCCATTCACGTCCCAATAATGGTGGTCCTCCATCTGGTAGTATATATAGATACAGTTTCTGTGTTTCCTTGCCGTTGTATTCAACTGGCACCCTTATTTTTCCTCTGGGGTAGACTTTTTGCCCCGTGTATGTCTTCAATACAATGGACGTGTCCTTCAAGGGTATGTGTGAGAATAGCCGCTCATAGTCTCGTCGATTCATGACAGTTAGGGCTGACCCTGTGTCCAATTCCATCTTTACTTGGGACCCTGCCATCATGAGGGTGACCCAAATGGTTCGGTGATCCTCCTTTGAGATCATGTTGTGTAACTTTAGACAACTTAGTCTCCTGCTCCCGGAGTCCTTATCACTCTCCTGATCTTCCGAACTACTGTCTGTCAATTTCTTTACTTTCTTGTACTTTTCCTTAGTAGTTCTTGTAGTGTTGGTTTTCTTTCCCGACCTGCAGACTCTTGCTATGTGTCCCATTTTCCCACATTGCCTGCATACTTTGTCCTTAACCCAGCAGTCCTTCTGATCATGGGTTGTTCTGCCGCAGCGATAGCACTTTTCTGCTCCATACGCCATTTCGTTTGTGCTGTATTCCTGTGGTTTCTGTTGTATTTCCGCAGCTCCCCATGCTGCTGCTTCGTAGGATACTGCCACGCTGAAAGCCTGTTCTAGCGTCAGGTCCTTTTCCGAAAGTAGTCGTTTCTGGGTTCCTTCACTCTGGAGCCCGCAGACAAACTTATCCCTTAAGGTGTCTGCCAGTCCTGCTCCGAACTGGCAGTGCTTCGATAACTTGCGTAGTTCCGTAAGATAGTCAGCATTGTTCTCATCTTTGTGCTGGTTTCTTTTATGGAACTTAAATCTTTCTGCTATCAGCAGCGGTGTAGGGTTTAGGTGTTCCTGTAAGATATTAACAATCTCTTCAAAACTTTTCTCCATTGGTTTAGCTGGGGTAATTAAATTCCGCAATAGGCCGTACGTTCTCGCGCCCATCAAATTTAATAATATCGACGCCTCCTTTCCATTGGCCACCTCATTGGCATTGCAGTACACTTCAATTCTTTCCACGTACGTGGTCCAGTCTTCTACCTCATTGTCGAAAGCAGTGACACTGCCACTCTTCGGCATCTTGGGTGATTTAAAATGGCACCTCCCGCGCTTTTTCTTCTTCCCCAATGTAATAAAATGGCGCCTCCCGCGCTTTTCCTTCTTCCCCAATGGAATAAAATGGCGCCTCCCGCGCTTTTCCTTCTTCCCCTTGCTGCCACGCTGCTCCTAGCGTTCTACAGGGTAATGGCAGCGACCCGCGGCTTCGGCGCGTCTCACTTTTCATTCCCCGCGTTCTATCCTCTCCACGTTGCCCTGTTCTTGAGCACCGACCGCGCCCTGTGCGCTCCACCCTCTCTCTCTCCCTTCCTCCCGACGATGCTGCACGGCCCCTTTGCAGAGCCGCTCGATCGAGCCCGAGCCCGCCGCAGTCCGGAAGGGTCAGCGCACTACCTGCTACCAGCACGACTTGCTGGAACACCTCGACTGGGGAGCCAGGCCCAGCTCTCCACAGCCTCCCCTGCAACTCTCCGATGGATCCCTGGGCGGTTGCCCGCGGTCGACGCCCGCCGTTCTGACTTCGACCTCCAAGAAGCTTCTCTTCAGGGAAAAGATCCCCGTGAGGTGATGCAGTACTGCAGGTGAGTTCGAACCTACCCGTCGCCAGTGTAATGTCCGAGTATAAATAATACTCAGACTGCAGGAGAACAATAAAACAGATATTTACTGAACAGAGAGTAATTCAAGACTGAAATACAGAAGCCTGCTATGGCTTTATATACAGGGGTGGTCACTGCCGGTACTGCAGTATAGAATCAGTTCTTCTCTTAAAGGTACATACACAACACCCTCTACTAAGGGGAAAAGTTCCTTTCTATCTACCCTATCTATGCCCCTCATAATTTTGTACACCTCAATCAGGTCCCCCCTCAGCCTTCTCTACTCTAAGGAAAACAACCCCAGCCTGTCCAGTCTCTCTTCATAGCTGAAGCGCTCCAGCCCAGGTAACATCCTGGTGAATCTCCTCTGCACCCTCTCCAATGCAATCACATCCTTCCTATAGTGTGGTGGCCAGAACTGCACACAGTATTCCAGCTGTGGCCTAACTAGCGTTTTGTACAACTCCATCATAACCTCCCTGCTCTTATATTCTATGCCTCGGCTAATGAAGGCAACTATCCCATATGCCTTTTTAACCACCTTATCTACCTGTCCTGCTGCCTTCAGGGATCGATGTACATGCACACCAAGGTCCCTCTGATCCTCTGTCCTTCCTAAGGTCCTACCATTCATTGTGTATTCCCTTGCCTTGTTAGTGCTCCCAAAATGCATCACCTCACACTTTTCAGGGTTAAATTCCATTTGCCACTGTTCTGCCCATCTAGCCAACCCATCTATATTGTCCTGTAGCCTGAGGCTTCCCTCCACGCTATTTACCATTCCGGCAATTTTCCTGTCATCTGTGAACTTACTGATCATACCTCCTACATTCATATCTAAATCATTAATGTACACTACAAACAGCAAGGGACCCAGCACCAATCCCTGCGGTGCAGCACTGGACACAGGCTTCCAGTCACAAAAACAACCTTCGACCATCACCCTCTGCCTCCTGCCACTAAGCCAATTTTTGGATCCAATGTGCCAAATTGCCCTGGATCCCATGGGCTCTTACCTTCTTGACCAGTCTCCCATGTGTCCTCCAGGGTTGTTATCAGTACCAATGCTCTTTTAAATATATATTATTGGCTTGGACTTAGGTACACAGGGCATAATTTGTTTGATTGGCACCCCATTCACCACTTTAAACATTCACTCCCTCCACCACCGGTGCACCATACCTGCAGTGTGTACCATCTACAAGATGCACTGCAGCAACTTGCCAAGGTTTCTTTGACAGCACCTCCCAAACTCGCGACCTCTACCACATAGAAGGTCAAGGTCAGCAGACAGATGGGAACACCGCCACCTCCAAGTTCCCCTCCAAGTCACACACCATTCTGACTTTGAAATATATCACTGTTCCTTCATCGTCGCTGGGTCAAAATCCTGGAACTGTCTCCCTAACAGCACTATTGGAGTACCTGCAGCGGTTCAAGAAGGCAGCTCACCACCACCTTCTCAAAGGCAATTAGGGATGGGCAATAAATGCTGACCTTGCCACATCCCAGGAATGAATAAAAATAAATTCAAAGTTTGCCAATGACACAAAGCTTGGAAATGTAGTAAACAGTGCGGAGGATAGTAACAGACTTCAGGAGGACTTAGACAAATTGGTGAAATGGACAGACACATGACAGATGAAATTTAATGCAGAGAAGTGCAAAGTGATGCATTTTGGTAGGAAAAATAAGGAGAGGCAATATAAATTAAATGGTACAATTTTAAAGGGGGTGCTGGAACAGAGACACCTGGGGGTTCACATACACAAATCTTTAAAAGTGGCAGGACAAGTGGATAAGGCTGTTAGCAAAGCATATGGGATCCTTGGCTTTATAAATAGAGACAAAGGCCGAAATTTTAATTTGGAGGTGGGTAGGGAACGGAGTGGCTGGAAAGCGGTCGGGAAACATAGGAGAATGGGTTTCCCGCAGGCCCTGCCGAATTTAATGGCAGGGCCTGATTAGCATTTCAAAGCACTGATTCCCACCCACAGCCAGCCAGATGGAGAGGCTGGCTGGCTGTCGGGTGGATAGGCCTGCGGCATCAAGCCACAAAGAGTAGAGAGGGAGGGATCGGGGAGGGGGCAGTCAGATGTCGGAGGATTGGGGGAGGAGTAGGATCGGGGCCAGAGGAGGATCGGGGCCGGAGAAGGGATGCCAGAGGAGGATCAGGGCCGGAGGATCAGAGCTGGAGGAGGATCGCAGCCTATGGATTTGGGCCGGAGGAGGAACGAGGCCGGTGGATTGGGGCCAGAGGAGGAACAAGACCAGCGGATCGGGGCTGGAGGGATCAAGGCTGGAGGAGGAATGGGGCTGGTGGAGGATTGGGGCTGTAGGATCGGGGCCAGAGTTGGGTGGCCGGCGGAGGATCAGTTACTGGATGCGGAAAGCCGGAGGAGGGTTGGGGCTGGAGGGGGGACAGAGACCGGAGGGGGGGTCGGTGGGCAGAGGGGAGATCGGAGATCGGCGGCCTTGTTGGGGGTGGGAGGGATTGGAGGCTGCGTAGGGGGGTCGGAGGCCTCGTGCAGGGCGGTCGGAGTTGTCGGTGGGGGGTCACGGGGAGATTGGAAGGGTCGGGGGTAAGATTGGAGGCCTCTGGGGGAAGATGGGAGGCTTAGGGGGGAAATTGGAAGGGAAGGGAGGGTTGTCCAATCACAGGGGTTGGCGAGGCAGGGGCGCGGGATCTAGCAGGTAAGTGGAAAGGCACTTAACTCCTGGATCCAGCAGTTCTTACCTCCCTTTTGTTAGCGGGTTTCCAGAGGCCTGGGAAACCCGGCCAGCCAGAGTTAAATTTGAAATGGTGGATCACCTTGCTCAGTATATTATAATATTTAAATAGACAACCTACCTCCTGAGAGTGGGTTGGTTGGCAGCCCCCCTTGTGAAGGAATAAGCCACATTCAGAAAAATACACCATTCACTGAAGCAATACAAAATCAATACATTTTTCAGCCCTTTCTGCCTTTTAAGAAATATTCAATATTTAAAAGAAGTTCCAAATGTGAATATTCATCTGTTAAAGCTGAATTACCTTCCTAACCTCAACAAATGGGAAAACTGCCTCAGCATTCACACAAATGGCTCAGCAAGTCAGGGAAGGGGCACCGAGGGTCTCACACACAGAACTCTAGCTTTGTACAGGGGGTCAACAATGCAAGGCAGGCCCTCTACCCACAGGAGCCAGGAGGCCCTCGAGAAAGAACGATGTGGGAGTACTCTGTTCATTATCCTGTGATGAATTTTACCTAGATAGCAGGGCAAGTGAAAATACTTTCACTTGTTTCAAAGACAAGGGGGGAAAAATTCAGTTGTTTGCACCTCCTGTTAGCACCTTAAGAGGGCGCTAATGGGGCGCAAAGCAACTAGCGCCCGGGCGCCGCGATGTTTGCGCCGCTCGCGAAATTAACTAGACATTTTGCAGCGGCGCTAAACACTACTGCCACGATCTCCTGCGCTGGCAGATCGTGACGTCAGTCGAGTGCGCAATGCCCCGGTAGCGCCCTGGACCGGATATTGAGTGGCGCCCCCTGCCTTACCGCCTGCCACTAGCAATGACAGGGTGAGGGGAGCATTTTGCAGTCGGAAAGGGACTGGGGGAGCGCTATTTAAAGGCGACCGCTTCCTGCTTTTTTTTGTTGGTTTCTGAGAGAGCGAGAGAGAGAGATTTCTGGAGAGATTCAACGCTGTGTGAAGGAGTTTTGGGTACTGAGCAGCACTATACAGGTTCATTTTGATTTGCCCTTCCTCGCTTTGCTAGCGCTCTGAGGTAGCACCTCGCTCCTCGGCCTTTGCGCCTTAAGACAGCTGTAAAGCACCTGATTTAGCGCTCCAATCACCTCCAGGGGCGATAAAAGCCAAGTTTGCCATCGGAGGCGATAATTAGCGCCAGGAGCTAAACTTTGCGCACGGCCGATAATGGCGCCCCAAATGGGGCGATACCGAATTTTTCCCCCAAAGAGAGCTAAGGCTCACCTCCTAGAGCAGCCTGAAACACAGAAGCCAAAAATATCTAGAGTAATAGGGCTAAAAGAAACCCAAATATAGAGAAGCACCTGCAGGAAATCATATTTCATTTTTGATTGTAGCAATCAAAAATCTTGCAAATAAAAATGCAACAAACAAAAACCAGCAATCAGGAATCCAGCTATCAAAATCCAAATAAAAATGACACCAACAACAGTCCACCTTTAAAAAATAATGTACTTCACTCTTCAACGAGTAAACTTCCGAAACATCAAAACACGTCTGGCCTTCATTACCCATTTTTTATGAGTGAGCTGAATGCAGAGCGCAACCACCATAAGAAAATGTGGGAATCATGTTATGCCGCTTTGTAATGCCATTACCATCAATTTAAATATGATAATATAAAGCTCTTGCACTGACTGTAATTCAGACAGGGATGTGACAATATGATTCTCTGTGCAATTTCCTGGCCCTCGAATGCCTGTTCCACCAACTGGAAAATATACCCTGTGAATGCAAACATGCAAATTGTAGGAGCACCCACGCGCATTCCCATGCATACAAGAAAATGTTATCTCAGCTGTTCACAGGTCTTATCTCTGCCACTCATTATTTCTCCTGCACATGGAGGAAGCTGATAATTCACTGTCCTGCCCCACACTTACAATACACATCTCGCTTTCATACTCAGAATACTATCGCCATTGTATTGAGAAAGGTTAGACAAAATTCTTTTAGATGCAAGTGCTGGAGTAAATCTACTTGCTGCAGGTTCTTTGTGCTGCTTTACCACAATTGAAATGGAAGCTGTACCGAAAGACAGCCATGCAAAATAATCCCGAGGATGCGGGTTGGGGGGTTGGGGGCAGTGGGGGGAAGGGTGGCTCAGCGTTACAGAACAGGAGGCTGAATCATAAATGGTAGCAAGGTCCCAGGTTGTATCGTGTTCTGTGCTGAGTTAGCTAGTCTCACCCATAGCAATAGTAGAGATGGTACAATTGGCCTTAGTTTAGGAAGTGGATGATAAGTGAGGACAGGATTGGGCTCTAAAACAGGAGTGTCAAACATACGGCCACAGTACAGTTTAATCCGGCCCACGTTGTCCTGCGTTTAGTGTTGCCATGTGTTCCGAAATGGGACACGAATCTCCCAGGCTGTGAGAAGCGGCTTTTAAACTTTGTGCCGCAGCAGCGCTCCCACTCTCACTCCCCTGCCCTCTCAATAATATCAACACCCCAACCACACCCCCCCCCTCCCTGGCATAGAGCCAGCACTCACTTAGGAGTGGTCAGAATGTGAAAGGGAGAGAGAAGGAGCATGGAGAAATGCGGGGCTGGGCTGGCTGATTACCGGGCAGGAGATTGGGACAGGGGGGCATCGAGTACTGAGACTGGGACTACGGGAGACAGGAGACTGAGATTGGGATTGCCGGAGGGGCTCGGGAGACTGAAATTGGGACTCGGGGCGGGGGTTGCTCAGGAGACTGACATTGGGACTGGTGGGGTCGGCAGACTTAGATTGGGACTGTGGTGGTTGGGAGACTGAGATTGGTACTCAGTGGGGGTGGGCTGGTGTGGTCAGGATACTGAGATCGGGACTGGGGGGTCGGGAAACTGAGATTGGGACTGGGGGGGTAGGGACAATGAGATTGTGATGACGGGTGGCAGGATACTGAGATTGGAACTGGCGGGGGGTAGGGACAATGAGATTGTGATGACGGGTGACAGGATACTGAGATTGGAGCTGGGGGGTAGGGACAATGAGATTGTGATGACGGGTGACAGGATACTGAGATTGGAACTGGCGGGGGGTAGGGACAATGAGATTGTGATGACGGGTGACAGGATACTGAGATTGGGACTGGGGAGGTAGGGACAATGAGATTGTGATGATGGGTGACAGGATACTGAGATTGGGACTGGGGGGTAGGGACAATGAGATTGTTATGACGGGTGGCAGGATACTGAGATTGGAACTGGCGGGGGGTAGGGACAATGAGATTGTGATGACGGGTGGCAGGATACTGAGATTGGAACTGGCGGGGGGTAGGGACAATGAGATTGTGATGACGGGTGACAGGATACTGAGATTGGGACTGGGGAGGTAGGGACAATGAGATTGTGATGATGGGTGACAGGATACTGAGATTGGGACTGGGGGGTAGGGACAATGAGATTGTGATGATGGGTGACAGGATACTGAGATTGGGACTGGGGGGTAGGGACAATGAGATTGTGATGATGGGTGACAGGATACTGAGATTGGGACTGGGGGGTAGGGACAATGAGATTGTGATGATGGGTGACAGGATACTGAGATTGGGATGGGGGGTAGGGACAATGAGATTGTGATGACGGGTGTCGGGAGACTGAGATTGGGACTCGGAACGGGGGGCTCAGGAGACTGAGTTTGGAACTGCAGGGGCTGGGAAATGTAGATTTGGACTGGGGGAGGGGGAGGGAAACTTAGATTGGGGTTGGGGGAGGAGGAGGGAGATTTCTGCTTCAGTGTGTCTAAATAACTTTTGCTGAATGTGGCCCACACCAAGTGCCAGGATAGTGGATCAGGCCCACCATGTAAATTGAGTTTGACACCCCCTGCTCTAAGCCTGCTTACACTCCCTGTTGTGACACACATGAATAATGGCCATGTAGGCAACTGGCATTTGTGGAACTGTACCCAAACAAGAAGGCAATACCTTTGGGAGGGGAGGGAAGGGAAGAGAAGGAGAAACATTTACCATGTTGCTATTTTAATCCTTTTTTAATAAGGGCAGCGCTGCCTCCAAACATCTGGGGAAAGGTGTATGTGGTGCCCAGATTCTCATTAAATTATTAGAAACTAGCTGAAGTGCCCGGCGGTGCCGAGGCTTTTTCGAGGGCATGTTGTTGTTGAAAGAGAGAGAGAGAGAGCGACTGGGGGGAAGAGAGAGAGCGACTGGGGGGAAGAGAGAGAGCGACTGGGGGGAAGAGAGAGAGCGACTGGGGGGAAGAGAGGGAGGGGAGGGGTGGGGGGAAGAGAGGGAGGGGAGGGGAGGGGGGAGGGAGGGGAGGGGGAGGGGAAGGGAGGGCGGGGGGGAGGGGAGGGGGAGGGGGAGGGCGGGGAAGGGAGGGAGGGGGAGGGCGGGGAAGGGAGGGCGGGGGGAGGGGAGGGGGGAAGGAAGGGAGGGAGGGGGGAAGGGAGGGCAGGGGAGGGGAAGGAGGGCGGGGGGGGAGGGGAGGGAGGGGAAGGGAGGGCGGGGAAGGGAGGGGGAGGGAGGAGGGGGAGGGAGGGCGGGGGGGAGGAAGGGCGGGGGGGAGGAAGGGAGGGAGGGGGAAGGGAGGGCAGGGGGGGAAGGGCGGGGGAGGGGAGGGGGGATGGAGGGCGGGGGGGAGGGAGGGGAGGGAGGGCGGCGGGTGCCCCCCCCGAGGGTCGCGGCCCCCGAGGGTCGCGACCCCCCCCTCCCCGGAGGTGAAGACCGCCGATTGCGCGCGCAGCAGGAGCTGAGACGCGGCGTCTCTCTCGGCCGGCGGGCCCGGTTGCCAGGGCAACCGTGACGCTGACCAAGCCAGAGAGAGAGAGACGCCGCGTCTCAGCTGCTCCTGCTGCGCGCGCGGCCCCCCCCCGAGGGTCGCGGCCCCCCCCCCGAGGGTCGCGCCCCCCCCCCCCCCGAGGGTCGCGGCCCCCCCCGAGGGTCGTGGCCGCCCCCCCCCTCCCCCCGAGGTGAAGACCGCCGATTGCGCCCGTTGCCAGGGTAACGCTGGACGCTCAGCAAGCCCCGGCAGAGAGAGACGTCTCAGCTCCTGCTGCGCGCGCACCCTAGCGGCGCTGGGCTGAGGCTCGGCCCTCCAGCATTCGAGTGGGGCCGGGAGGTGCCTAGCTCGGGCGTGGGTGCGGAGGAGACGCCGAGGCTTCTAGGCCTACCTGGAAAAACGGGGAAAGGTCGAAAAATTAATGAGATTAGATAAGTTAATTACTTTCTAAATCATTTTTTTTTAAAACAATATGTGTTTTAAAAGCAACGTTTTTTTTTAAGACGCAGAAAGCGGGAAAAAGAAAGGAAAAGTTTGGAATCAAGATGGCGGCGACTCACCTCGGTTCAGAACGATAAAGCCCGGCCACACGCGCACCGATTGGCCCGGCGGCACACGCCAGCAACCCGGCGTACGATTGGTCGAGCTCGAGGTCACTCTGTCGCTAATGAGCGGATAATGAGATGCTAATGAGCAGAATGTTGAAGGTTTTTGGGATACCGCGGGTGCAATTTTAGCCCGGCCGAAACGTAAATACGCTTAAAACCGTCTCGGAAGCGTAAGCTTTCTTTGGAGGTAACGCGCGCGTAGGTACACCCTGTAACTTTCGAGTGCATACCTGCAACGCACACGCGATGACAGACAGATAGACAGAAAGACAGAATGACAGAAGTACCGATTTATATATATAGATATTTAACAAAGCAACACTAACAACATCAGCCTTAGTACCCAAGGAAAATTATAGTTGGCCCTGATGTTTTTTCCATCTTTAACCCCTTTAATTTAGCCAGTACCATTTCCTTTTAAATGTGCTCACTTACAACTGCACTTTCAAAATCCTGTCTAACCTTTGGCCCTCCATTCACCACTACCGATCTGCTCAGCAACACCCTCACCACCACCTTTGATGCCCTAATCCCCATTAAAACCATTACTCTCTCTCACCCGGGTCGTTCCTCCTGGCATGGTCCTCATCACTGTTCACTTAAGTCCAAGGAATGCAGACTTCAACAAATATAGCGGACAACTGGTTTAGCCATTCACCGCCAGATCTGGCTGAACCACATAAAGCACTATTGGGTCCTGCTCTCATCTGCCAAAACTGCTCACTATTCCAGGATCATTCTGGAATGCAGAGATAACCCCCGGCTTCTTTTCTCTACTGCAAACCATCTTCTTAAACCCTTCTCCCAAGTCTTCTCCACCCTCACCTCCAACAACGAGGAGGAGCTCATGGACTTCTTTGTCACCAGGATTAACACTATCCGATCAGTTGCCTCTGCTACTTCTCTTCCTTCCACTAGCCCACCGGGCCAAGCTTCCTCTAAGGCTCCCCCTGCCCTTGCCCTGAACTTGCAACTTTCTCCAGTTTCTCTCCGATCTCCCCTCATGCCCTCTCCAAGCTCATCTTGTCCATGAGACCTACTTCCTGCTCCCTCAATCCTATTCCTACTAAACTGTTGACCACCCAACTTCCTTTTCTGGCTCCCATGTTAGCTGATATTGTTAATGATTCTTCCTCCTCAGGTATTGTCCCCCTCTCCTTCAAATCTGCCGTCATCACCCTCTCCTCAAAAAAACAACCCTTGACCCCTCCGTTCTTGCAAACTACTGCCCATCTCCAACCTCCCTTTCCTCTCCAAAGTCCTTAAACATGTTGTCGCCTCCCAAATCTGTGCCCATCTTTCCAGGAACTCTATGTTTGAATCTCTCCAATCAGGTTTCCGCCCCGCCACAGTACCGAAACGGCTCTTAACAAAGTCACAAATGACATCCTATGTGACTGTGACAAAGGTAAACTATCCCTGCTCGTCCTTGTCGACTTGCCTGCAGCCTTTGACACGGTTGACCACTCCATCCTCCTCCAACGCCTCTCCGCCTTTGTCCAGCTGGGTGGGACTGCACTCGTCTGGTTCCATTCTTATCTATCTAATCGTAGCCAGAGAATCACCTACAATGGCTTCTTTTTCAACTCCCGCATCGTTACCTCTGGTGTCCCCCAAGGATTTATTCTTGGCCCCCCCCTATTTCTCATCTACATGCTGCCTCTTGGCGACATCATCCAAAAACACAGAGTCAGTTTCCACATGTAAGCTGATGACACCTAGCTCTACCTCACCACTGTAGTGTATGTACCTTTAAGGGGAGAACTACTTTTTACAGCTCCTGTATACTGTAGTACCGGCAGTGACCACACCAGTATATAAACCCTGAGTAGGGATCTGTACTTTAGTTTTTGAGTAACCTGCATCCAGTAAACACCTGTTAATTGTTCCTCTGCAGTCTCTGTCGATTTATTGAAGAATACCATACATTAACATTCACAGATTCAACAGTGGCGATGAGTTGATTTGAACCTACCTGCAATTCTGTAAAAGAAGGCCGATTCCACCAGTGCGGGCGTCGACCATCCGGAGAGGACTTGAACATCGCAGAGGAGGCTGTGGAGAGCTGGGCTTGGTTCCCCAGTCGAGACGATCCAGTACAGCGGGCTGGCAGCAGGTAAGGCACAGACCCTTCCCGGACGGCAGCGGCTGGAGCCGATCGATGGCACACAAAAAGGCCGAGCAGCGTCGACGGGGTAAGGGAGAGGATGAAGCGCACAGGGCGCAGCCGGGGTTGAAGACCGAGCGGCGTCAATGAGAGAAGGGAAAATGCACAGAGCGCGTCCGGGGTTTCAAGGGCTGAGCAGCGTCCGCGGGGGGAGAAAAGAAGCGCGGGAGACGCCATTTTGAGCCGGCAGAGAAGAAGGGAGAGCGCGGGAGATGCCATTTTTAGCCAGTCTAACCACACCCAAGGATGCAGAAGAGTGGCAGTGTCACAGCGTTCGACAATGAAGTCGAAGATTGGGCAACATATAAAGAACGTGTAGAAGTGTACTGCAAGGTGAATGAAGTACCAGATGCCAGGAAAGCACTGGTATTGTTGAATTCCATGGGTGCAAAAACATACGGCTTACTGCGAAACCTAATAACTCCAGAGAAGCCAGTGGAAAAGGATTTTGAAAGCATAGTGGCAATCCTACAGGACCACTTAAACCCCACATTGCTGCTGATAGCCAAAAGATTTAAGTTTCACAAAAGGAACCAGCATAAAGACGAAAGTAATGCTGAGTATTTAACGGAACTGCGCAAACTATCAGAACACTGCCAGTTTTGAAGGGGACTAGCAGATACTTTAAGGGACAAGTTTGTGTGTGGGCTTCAAAGTGAAGGAACCCAGAAATGGCTTCTATCAGAAAAGGATCTTACACTGGACAAGGCTTTCAGCATGGCAGTATCACACGAAGCAGCCGCACGGGGCGCTGCAGAGATACAACGGAAATCGCAAGAATATGGCACAAATGAAATGTCATATGGAGCAGTGAAGTGTTATCGCTGTGGCAAACCAACACATGACCACAAGGACTGTTGGTCCAAGGACCAAGTGTGCAGACAGTGTGGAAAAGTAGGACACAGAGCAAGTGTCTGCAGGTCGGGAAAGAAAACCAGCAGCAAGAAATCTCCACAGGAGAAGTACAAAAAGGTACATAAGGTGACGGAGAGTAGTTCAGACGAACAGAAAAATGGAGGATCACCAAACTATCTGGGTCACGCTCAAGATAGGCGGAGTCCAAGTGAAAATGGAATTGGACACAGGATCAGCCCTAACAGCCATAAACCAAAGGGACTACAAGCAGCTATTCTCACATACACCCTTGAGAGATACAGAGATTGTCTTGAAGACGTACACGGGGAAAAAGTCTACCCCAAATGAAAAATAATGGTGAACGTGATATACAATGGCAAGGAAACACCAAAAATGGACATATATGTATTGCCAGATGGAGGACCGCCACTGCTAGGGCGTGAATGGATCCGGAAGATACAGCAAGATTGGCATTCCATACAAGCACTGACTGTAGATGCCAAAAAGGATGACGACGTCACACCTGGACGACTGTCAAAAATGCTAACTGATGCACAGGAAGTGCTCCAGGAGGGACTCGGAACACTAAAAGGCATAACAGCAATGATCAAAATAGAGGATAATGCAAGCCCAAAGATTTTTAAGACCAGACCGGTACCTTATGTGATCCGCCCAGCCGTCGAAGCAGAGCTAGAAGGTTTGGAACGTTCAGGAGTGCTATCCAAAGTGGACTGGAGCGAGTGGGCTTCACCCATCATTCCTGTAATGAAGAGGTCATTGAGTAATACGCCTGGGGAACCAAAGAAGGTTCGCATCTGTGGGGACTTTAAGGTGACAGTGAACCCAGTCCTTCACACTGTACAATATCTGCTTCCGCGGATTGAAGATATTTTCGCCTCGCTATCTGGAGGGAAACGCTTCACTAAGATTGATCTGGCCCAGGCGTACCTGCAAATGGAGGTAGAAGAAGCCTCGAAACAGTACTTCACGATCAACACTCATAAAGGTCTCTACCAATACAACCGGCTGGTGTTCGGGGTAGCATCAGCTCCGGCTATTTGGCAAAGGGCAATGGATCAAGTCCTGCAAGGGATTCCAGGGACCCAGTGTTATTTGGACGACATCCTGGCCACGGGCGAAAATGACAGTGATCACCTCGCCAACCTAGAGCAGGTGCTCACTAGATTGAAGGATTATGGGCTCCGAGCTAATCGCCACAAATGCGAGTTTTTCCAGAAGCAGATCTCGTATTGTGGCCGCGTTATTGATGAAGAGGGGTTACATAAGTCCCCTGAAAAGATTGAGGCAGTAGTCAAGGCTCCAGCACCGGAAAATGTGTCACAACTGAGGTCGTTCCTCGGGTTGGTGAACTACTACCATAAGTTCTTGCCGAATTTGTCTACAGTTCTACACCCACTGAACACCCTACTGCAAATGGGGGTACCATGGAAGTGGAATGATGAATGTAAACGAGCTTTCCAGAAGTGCAAAGAATTGATCACATCAAAAGAGGTGTTGGCTCATTTCAACCCGGCACTACCAATTCGGCTGGCGTGTGATGCATCACCCTATGGCATTGGAGCGGTGCTATCGCACAAATTCCCAGACGGCTCAGAGAGGCCAGTAGCCTTTGCGTCTCGGTCACTAACCTCAGCCGAGCGTAACTACGCCCACATTGACAGGGAGGCCCTCAGCCTAGTGTGGGGAGTGAAAAAGTTCAACCAGTATCTGCACGGGCAGAAGTTCACCTTGCTGACTGACCACCAACCACTTGTCTCCATCTTTAACCCAAAGAAGGGCGTTCCGGTGATGATTGCGCAACAGCTACAAAGATGGTCCCTTTTTCTAGGGGCGCACCAATATGATATCGAGTATAAGGGTACGAAACAGCATGGAAACGCTGATGGGCTATCACGCCTGCCACTACCTACTGCGGAGGAAGCACCAGCAGTGGATCCTGTCGAAATATTTCATTCGACTATAATTGAATGCTTGCCAGTAACTAACGCTGGTATAGAGAAGGAGACCCGAAATGACCCGACACTGTCTCGGGTATATGATTTGACGGTGAAGGGATGGCCAGCACATGGCGACTCACTGTTGCCAGCATTCTCATCCAGAAGAGAACAGCTGTCAGTATGCCAGGGGACCTTGATGTGTGGATCCCGAGTGGTAATTCCACCCAAGTTAAGGGAGAGAGCGCTCAATGAGCTTCACGAAGGCAATCTGGGAGGGGTGCAAATGAAAAGCCTTGCTAGGGCTTATGTGTGGTGGCCGGGAATCGATCAGCAAATCGAGGACCTGACAAAGAGCTGCTCACGATGCCAGAAGGTCCAAAATGCACCACCACATGCCCCTCTACACCCATGGGAGTGGCCCTCATCTCCATGGCAATGGGTGCATATTGATTTTGCTGGTCCATTCATGGACTCAATGTTTTTAATAGCTATGGATGCGCACTCGAAATGGCCTGAGGTGATCAAAATGTCCTCCACCACCACGGAGAAAACTATTGCAGTCCTACGGACCATCTTTGCCAGGAATGGCTTGCCAGAGCAGATTTGCTCTGATAACAGACCACAGTTTGTGTCCGAAGAGTTTCGAAGATTTATGAAAAGGAATGGGGTAAGGCATTACACCTCCGCTCCGTATCTTCCAGCCACCAATGGATTGGCTGAGAGGTTTGTACAAACCTTTAAAAAAGCAGTAAGGGCCATGTGCGATGACGACATTCCACTGCAGCATAAGGTGGACAATTTCCTGTTAGCCGACAGAAATGCGACACATACAGTCGCCAACCAGACCCCGGCCATGATGTTCTTTAACCGAAGGTTGAGATCTCGTCTGGATTTGCTCAAACCAAATGTACGAAGAGATGTTGAGAATAAGCAATTCCAGCACATCAATGAGAAGCCGACAAGGAGCTTCAATGTAGGGCAACCAGTCTTGGCTCGCGACTACCGAACAGAGTAATGGCAACCAGGAACGATATGCAGACGGCAGGGGCCACTAATGTACACCGTGGATGTTGGGGAGAACATTGTGAGACGCCATGTCGACCAGATCCTAGAGTCACAGGAAAGACTCCACCCCAGGTCTCGCGTACCTGGTGATGAACCCAACATACCGGTAGCATCTACCCCAGAAACAGTAGCATCGGAAGCTGATGAACCAACCGACGACAGGGGGCCAGAATCGCCTCCGCACCAAGAGCAAGACACTCAGGAAAGGCGCTATCCAGAAAGGATCAGGAATCCGCCCCAAAGACTGAATTTATAAATGGACTATTTGCCGTTAATGTTACATGTTAAAAGTGTTAATTGTTAAATGAATGTTATGGTACTGTTAATCTAAAAGGGGAGGAATTGTAGTGTATGTACCTTTAAGGGGAGAACTACTTTTTACAGCTCCTGTATACTGTAGTACCAGCAGTGACCACACCGGTATATAAACCCTGAGTAGGGATCTGTACTTTAGTTTTGGAGTAACCTGCATCCAGTAAACACCTGTTAATTGTTCCTCTGCTGTCTCTGCCGATTTATTGAAGAAATACCATACATTAACATTCACAGATTCAACAACCACCACCACCTCGCTCGACCCCTCCACTGTCTCTAAATTGTCAGACTGCTTGTCCGACATCCAGACTGGATGTGCAGAAATTTCCTCCAATTAAATATTGGGAAGACCGAAGCCATTGTCTTCGGCCCCTGCCACAATCTCCATTCCCTAGCCACCGACTCCATCCCTCTCCCCGCCAATTGTCTGAGGCGGAACCAGACTGTTCGCAACCTTGGTGTCATATTTGACCCCGAAATGAACTTCCGACCACATATCCGCTCCATCACTAAGACCAGTTATTTCCACTTCCAGAACTTCACCCGACTCTGCCCCTGCTTCAGCTCATCTACTGCTGAAACCCTCATCCAAGCCTTTGTTACCTCTAGACTTGACTATTCCAATGCACTCCTGGCTGGCCTCCCACATTCTACCCTTCGTAAAGTTGAGGTCATCCAAAACTCTGCTGCCCGTGTTCTAACTCGCACCAAGTCCCATTCACCCATCACCCCTGTGCTCACTAACCTACATTGGCTCCTAGTTAAGCAATGCCTGGATTTTAAAATTCTCATCCTTGTTTTCAAATCACTCCATGACCTCACCCCTCCCTATCTCTGTAATCTACTCCAGCCCCACAACTGTTGTATCCGTGTATTAATGGAGACACGGAATGCAGGAGTTGGTTTAACAGGTGTTTACTGAACAAAGTCTGGAGGTGAACTAAAAGATACAAGACACTATACAGGCTTATATATCCGAGTGGTCACTACCGGTATTACAGTACACAGGGGCTCTTAAAGGTACATACACTACAATTCCTCCCCTTTTAGATAATTAGTACATAACATTTTAAGTAATCGTTAATTAACATGTTTACAAGAACAATAATCTACACATTTGCTGCAGTTAATCAAATATAAGTCAGTCTCTCTGGAGGCTTCCTGACTCGGTCCGGATAACGCCTCGGTGGTGTAGTAGTTTTCGGTGGTGTAGTAGGTTCTTTTGGCAAGGTCGATTCGGCTTGAATGCCAGTGTCGGGTTCATCTGGTTCCAGTATCACCGGATCGGAGGTAGATACTATGGGTATCTCTGCTTCATCATTAGGCGTATAGAGTTGTGGTGTAGGTTGTCCCTGTTTGGATGACTCTATGATCTGGTCAGCATGGCGCCTTATTATGCTTTCTCCAATGTCCACGGTATACATCAGAGGTCCTAGTCGTGTGCAAATAGTTCCAGGCTGCCATTTTTCGGTACAGTAGTCCCGGGCCAAAACTTGTTGACCTATCTGGAAGGTTCTAGTTGGCCTTTCATTCATGCCTTGAAATTGCCAGTTCTCTACGTCCCTTCTGATGTTTGGCTTGATCAAATCCAGCCGGCATCTTAGTCTTTTATTGAAAAACATCATGGCGGGAGTTTGGTTTGTAACCACATGTGTTGCATTCCTGTACGCAAAGAAGAAGTTATCTACCTTATGTTGTAGATTTATGTCTTCATTACCCATGGCCTTTATGGCCTTCTTGAAGGTCTGGACAAACCTTTCAGCTAATCCATTGGTGGCGGGATGGTATGAGGCGGACGTGTAGTGCTTAACCCCATTGTTTTTTAAGAACTTCCTGAATTCTTCGGACACAAATTGCGGTCCATTATCAGAACAGATCTGTTCAGGCAGCCCATTCCTGGCAAATATGGTCCTTAATACTGTGATGGTTTATTCCGTGGTGGTGGAGGACATCTTTATTACCTCCGGCCACTTGGAGTGTGCATCAACCGCGATTAAGAACATTGAGTCCATAAATGGACCAGCAAAGTCGATATGTACCCTTTGCCAGGGAGATGAGGGCCACTCCCATGGATGTAGAGGGGCCTGTGGCGGAGCATTTTGGACCTTCTGGCATCCTAGGCAGCTCTTGGTCATGTCTTCGATGTCTCCATCGATACCTGGCCACCATACAAATGCCCTGGCTAGGTTCTTCATTTTCACTCCACCCAGATGCCCCTCGTGAAGCTCCTTTAGCACTTTATCCTGGAGTTTGGGTGGAATCACCACTCTGGATCCACACATCAAGGTTCCTCGGCACACTGACAGCTGTTCTCTTCTTTGCGAGAATGCTGGCAACAGTGGTTCGCCATGTGCTGGCCATCCCTTCACCATTAAACCGTAGACTCGTGAGAGAGTCGGGTCATTTCTCGTTTCCTTTTCAATGGTAGAATTTGTTACTGGTAGACATTCCACTATGGTTGAGTGGAACATCTCCACTGGGTCCACTGTAGGTGCCTCTTCTACCGTTGGCAACGGTAGGCGCGATAAACCATCAGCATTCCCATGCTGTTTTGATCCTTTGTATTCTATGTCATATTGGTGTGCCCCTAGGAAAAGGGACCACCTCTGTAGCCTTTGCGCTGTCATAATGGGAACGCCCTTTTTAGGGTTGAATATGGAGACGAGGGGTTGATGGTCAGTCAACAAGGTAAATTTCTGTCCGTGTAGGTAATGGTTGAATTTCTTCACTCCCCACACCAGGCTGAGTGCTTCCCTGTCGATCTGGGCATAGTTACGCTCAGCTGAGTTCAATGAGCGGCCGCTCCGAGCCATCAGGGAATCTATGCGATAATACCGCTCCTACGCCGTAAGGGGATGCATCGCACGCCAGTCTGATTGGCAGTGATGGGTTGTAATGAGCCAACACTTCCTTGGACGTGATCAAGCCTTTGCATTTATGGAAGGCACGTTTACAGTCTTCGCTCCATTTCCAAATTACTCCCGTTTGTAGCAGTGCGTTAAGAGGGTGCAGAACAGTTGACAAGTTCGGTAAAAATTTATGATAGTAATTTATCAATCCCAGGAACGACCTTAATTGTGAGACATTTTCAGGTGCTGGGGCTTTTATGACCGCTTCAATTTTTTCAGGTGACTTATGCAACCCTTCTTCGTTAATTATATGGCCACAATATGATATTTGTTTCTGGAAAAATTTGCACTTGCTCGTAGGCCCTGTTCTCTCAGTCTAGTGAGCACCTGCTCCAAATTGGCAAGGTGCTCGTTGTCATTTTCTCCTGTTACAAGGATGTCATCTAGGTAGCATTGAGTCCCCAGAATCCCTTGGAGGACTTGCTCCATAGCTCTTTGCCAGATAGCTGGAGCTGACGCTACTCCGAAAACCAGTCGATTGTACTGGTACAGGCCTTTGTGTGTGTTTATCATGAGACACTTTTTAGAGGCCTCTTCAACCTCCATTTGTAGATATGCCTGTGCCAAGTCAATTTTGGTGAAACATTTCCCTCCGGATAGTGAGGCGAAAATATCTTCTATCCTCGGAAGAGGATACTGTACCGTGTGAAGGACCGGGTTTACAGTCACCTTGAAGTCCCCACAGATGCGAATTTTTCTCTGTTCTTCAGATTAATCATTATTCAACGTTTTCTTCATGACCGGGATGATGGGTGTTGCCCACTCGCTCCAATCTACCTCGGATAACACGGCTGTCTTTTCCAAATTCTCCAGCTCTGCCTCGACTGCTGGACAAATTGCGTATGGCACCGGCCTTGCCTTAAAAAACTTGGGAATTGCCACGTCTTCCACTTTTATTGAGGCGGTGACGCCTTTCAAGGTTCCTAGTTCCTGTTGAAACACTTCTTTGGCGTTGGCCAAGATGTCTTTTAATCGTTCAGGTATGACGTCATCATCATTTTTTTTCTTACTGGTCACCGTCAGTGCCTGAATGGAGTGCCAGTCTAAACGTATCTTCCTGATCCATTCACGTCCCAACAGCGGTGGACCACCATCTTGCAGAACGTATAAATACAACTTCTGTATTTCCTTGCCATTGTATACAACAGGCACCCTCATTTTCCCTCTGGGGTATGCTTTCTGCCCCGTATATGTCTTCAAGATAATGGATGTGTCTTTCAAAGGTATATGCGGAAATAGCCGCTTATAATCCCGTCGACTTATGACGGTCAGAGCTGATCCTGTATCTAGCTCCATTTTAACTGGGGACCCCGCTATCGTGAGGGTAACCCAAATGGTCTGGTAATCTTCTTTGGCAATTACATTATGTAATTTGAGACAGCTTAGTCTCTTGTTTCCAGAGTCGCTATCGCTCTTCTGGTCTTCGGAGCTACTATCCGTCATCATTTGTACCTTTCTGTACTTTTCCTTATTGATTTTTTTTCTGTCAGTGGATTTTTTGTTTCCAGATCGGCATACACGTGCAATGTGTCCCATCTTTCCGCATTGCCTGCATGCTTTGTCCTTGAACCAGCAGCCCCTCTTGTCATGGGTGGATCTGCCGCAGCGATAACATCTCTCGAAACCCTGTGTTATTTCATGGGTGCCGAAGTCCTGTGGCTTTTGCTGTATCTCTGCAGCTTCTCTTGCTGCTGCTTCGTATGATACAGCCACACTGAAAGCCTTGTCCAGTGTCAAATCTTTCTCAGAAAGTAGCCTTTTCTGTGTTCCTTCACTTAGGAGACCGCAGACGAATTTGTCTCATAGAGAATCTGCCAGTCCTGCCCCGAATTGGCAGTGCTTTGACAGTTTTCTTAATTCGGTGAGGTAATCAGCGTTACTTTCATTCTTGTGCTAATTCCTCCTGAAGAATTTGAATCGTTCTGCTATCAGCAGCGGTGTTGGGTTTAAGTGCTCCTGTAGGGTATCAACAATCTCCTTAAAATTCTTGTCCATCGGTTTGGCTGGAGTGATTACGTTTCGTAACAGCCCGTATGTCCTTGCGCCCATGAGATTTAGAAGTACCGATGCCTTTTTATCATCCTCTACTTCATTCGCTGTGCAATATACCTCCACTCTTTCCACATATGTGGTCCAATCCTCTATATTACTATCGAAAGCAGTAATATTGCCAGTCTTAGGCATCCTGAAAATCAAAAATGGCGCCTCCCGCGCTTTCCTTTCTTCCCTGCCGAGAAAAAATGGCACCTCCCGCGCTTTCCCGCCGCTGCCGCTGCTGACAACGCTGTTCTCCGCGGTTTTTATTCACACAGATATTTTTAATAGTTGGAGACTCGTTCCCGCCGGACTCTCTGGGATTTTCCCCTCCCTCTGCTTGGTCCGAAGGCCGACCTGCTTTGCAGCGCCGGCCGTCTCCCGAGTGCTCCACCCTTCGTCTCTGTTTGCCTCCGCCTTCCGACTCACTGCTCGGCCCCGCTGCAGAGCCACCCGATCGAGCCCCAGCCCGCCACCCAGGAAGGATTAGTGCAGTACCTGCCACCAGCCCGGCTAGCTGGTGAAACCACAGGATTTTTTTTTTCGTTTTTTTTTCTTCGACCTTCGTCTGAGGAATCGATCTCCTTGAGGTGCTGCCGAATTGCAGGTAAGTCCGTTTCCAATTCATCGCCACTGTTGTATCCGTGTATTAATGGAGACACGGAATGCAGGAGTTGGTTTAACAGGTGTTTACTGAACAAAGTCTGGAGGTGAACTAAAAGATACAAGACACTATACAGGCTTATATACCCAAGTGGTCACTACCGGTATTATAGTACACAGGGGCTCTTAAAGGTACATACACTACAACAACCCTCCGAGATATCTGCACTCCTCCAATTCTGGCCTCTTGAACATCCCCGATTTTAATTGCTCAACCATTGGTGGCTGTGCCTTTGACTGCCAAGGCCATAATCTCTGGAATTCCTTCCCAAAACCTCTCCGTCTCTCTACCTCGCTTTCCTCCTTTAAGACACTCCTTAAAACCTACCTCTTAGACCAAGCTTATGGTCATCTGCCTTAATATCTCCTTATGTGACTCGGTGTCAAATTTTGTTTTATAACTCTCCTGTGAAGCGCCTTGTGATGTTTTATAATTCAATCTGGAATTTTAAACAAAACAATGAATTTGAAATGTGTTGTATGTTACAATTCTATGAATGGACCAGATACATCTATCAGCAGCTGACTCTTTCCTTCTTTCCTGTTTACCAATCCGTTTTGAAAGAATTTGGTTTCATGATTCATTCCATGAATAAACCTTGCTGTATTTATTTCTAAAATAAAGTTATAGAGTTCTGAATACAATAGATTGTGTTGAAGAAAATGATTTTTTTCCAATTATTTGGTATATGTCATTTTTAATTTATTTTTCACAATTCATTCACAATAGCTGTGAAATAAAAAAAATGTTAAACTTAAATCTTTACCACTTTTGGAAAATATAATACTTTTAATTAAAATGATTGCCGATCTGGTTACTATTAACTTGACAATAACGATAACAATAATCTTGAAAATGTTTATTTCTGTGATCAAAAATGTGTTGCTTTTGCTTCAAGCTACAAAGGACCTTCAGAACTCAAGATATTAAACAATATCTTTTTTTAATCTGGGAGAAAAAAATTATGCCAGGCTGCCATCTCCTGAATTTTCATCTCTTCCACTCACTGTGAAAGCTTGGCCTTGGTTCTCCTTCTTCAAGAAGCTCACTAGATAACAGAAGAAGTTTGTCTTCTTGGTGTCTGCCTATGATTTAAGTGAAGCAATAAACAGAAATGAAAGCGTGAAGGTACTTAGTTAATTGACCTTTATTGTGCCTTCTGGTTCATTTGGGAATGGAAATTAAATTAACATGATAATTCAGTCCTACTGTGTTAAGGCTGCCATAAACCTTTTGATTTTATGGCTCTTGATTTAATACTTTTTTACTAACTGCTTTTAATTTTTGGTACGGCTGTGTATTTCTCAGGCTCATGTTGTGACTTTATGTTTTACACTTTCAAATAGTGAGTTTCAGAATAAAGATATAATGCTTTTGGCAGCATGTGGCTGAGTCTTAGAATCCTAAAACCCACCATCTTTTATTTATTATTTTTTTAATGGCCATTGTTTTATACTTTCTAATTTTCCTGTGGACTTTCTTTAATAAGTAAATTCTACAGTCAGGGCATGTAAGACAAATGCATATTAATATGCGTTTACATCTGTTTCATATTAATATTCATGCCTGAATCCACATCTCCATGCACAAAGCCAATTTTCTGACCATCTGTGTGATGGCTGGTGGATGCAATGAATAAATTTTATTTGTGAGGGAAGGAATAAATCTTTTATATGCCTTTCACTGCCCAAATTTTTCTTTTATAAGGACTGGATTTTTGTTGTTGTTGTTGTGATACAAATTATTCAGACAATAAAACTGCTGAATTTATTTGGCAACTTTATTCGGACATCAAAGCGTGACCCTGATCTGATTTATTGTAATAATTTGTATTTGTGTATGAATATTTTAGTGGTGTTCACATTGATGTCAAAGAAAAGGCATTTGAGAATGTGCTGAATAGACTTACCTCATGAGGTTTAAATTATATATTTATTTTATGTGAGCGTATTCCTGCATTTTTTTACATTCTGTTCATGTAAGTGAGAGACGTGTACCAAGTTTGGTTGGTCTCAGGGACATTAACCCTTCAAGTACTGAAATTGTCTTTGCAACATTTGACATATAGTCTATGTTTTGCTCACAAACATGTGTAATATATAATATAATAATAAGATAGAGATAGAAAGATGGCATAATGCAAAGGTAACTGTAATTTCCCATATTCCTGATCTTGTCTTATGCTCCTGGTGCCAAGTGGAGATCAGAGACTTCCTCAGAGACAAAGGGGAGAAAATCAGAAGGAAGATCAGCCCAGGCTGCTTACACACTTCCTGGATCAAAACTGGTTACAGAGCTACATTGCTGAAGGTCTAACCCTCCTTAACTTACCTGTACTAGCTGAGCTCCATGGTAGAGTTATCAACCTAGAAATACAATTGCACCTGTTTTTGGGGCGGGCACAGCACACGCCCATTAGTGTTGTCTCAGGCAGCACGTAATAACACCTGTTCGGTCGGGCGAGCGGGAGGCTCCGCTCGGCGATGCAGAGAGCCCTGCAGACGGAGAGGAGTGTCAACCAGAGTCTGCCGGATCTGCACAACCCACCACTGGGAGCGCCGACCCTTATCTGTGTGAATTCCTGGAGACCCGCTATCTGGATGAACAAGTGAAGACGATCAAGAAGCTTGTAGAGACTGTGACCCCTGCCTTGTAGGCATGAGGGCTTGTGACTTTGTACAAAGAGCTGAATGAGCTCTGGAAATGTGATTTACAGTAAAATGTTCAATTTTAAAATTTAAAAAAATAATCATGCTGCCTACTCATTACCATCACTCAGGTATGCAGTCAGTGCTACCTGTGCTATTCATTGGATGCATGCCTTTTTAGGGGGCTGAATATCAGGCCTCTCAGAGGCCTAATGTTTGCCACCCCCCCCCCCACCACAAACAGGGACGCCACTTAAAGGCAGCCACCACATCTTAAAGAGGAAGTGCATACTGGCTACAGATACAAGGGAAACACTTCTCAATACAGAATTTGGCTGCAGCAAGTACTGACAGGGCACCAATGTACTCCATTGCTCCCTTGGATGTTCTGGTGCAAGCAGTGGACAGGAGGAGGGTGATCCTCTTACCCGCAGGGGGCAGAAAGCCCTCCAGATAACAGCTCCTTCGCAAATGGAAAGACATTGCAGAGGAGGTTAATGCCAGGAACTTAGCTCCAAGGACAGGGTTGCTATGCTCGGAAAAGTTCAACGACCTCACCAGAGTTGTTAAGGCAAGAATATTGCCCTCTTACTCTCTGCTCACCACCTCCAGCCTCACTACTCACAATACTCCCCCTGATTTCCTTCACACTACTACACTCGTTGCATTACACTTCACAACACTTCCTTCTCCTCAGACTGACACACTCACAACTGTTGAACTCTAATTTAGCTACAACTCACGTCTGACACACTTTATATCAGCTATTCAACTATGATAGGCACATTCTCTAAACATCTGATAAGATTGTCACTAACACACTCGTTTCTTTCTTGCAGGAGAAGGTCGTGCACGACTCCAGACTGGTAGCTGCCAGCGAAGGAGGCCGAGCCTGCCTGCACAGCCTCTCCCCTCTCAAAGAAAATGTGCTGGCCATCATGGTACGGGAAGATTCATGGCCGTGGTAAGTGGTAATGCTGGAGGAGACGTCATGCGGGGTTTCTTCATATTTTATCCTCTTTTTCCCTGCTGACTTCTATCTCACCCCACATACTCTGCATGTCAAGCTGTAGATGCTTTCACCACCCTCTCCTCTTTCTTACTCTCCTTTCACGCCACAAGCTAACAATTGTCCCTCTCTTTCATTTCAGGTGCTGAAAATGTAGAAGTTCCTGTGCCAATGTAGGAAGAGGAGGTCGGCCTTCAAGAAGACTCAGTGTCACTCAATCTCAAATACTGGCACCATGCGCAGTTCAGAGGCTAGGTTAGAGGAGGTGCCTTCAAGTGGTGAATCATCAGGCATAAGTGCACAGGAACTAGAGCAGGAGGATAGGACACCCCAGGTGCCATCTCACCAGAGGGTGAGGTCACATACTAGTTCTGCTGTAGAGGACTCAGATGCTGACATTGAAGAAGGCTGGTGGGCATATATCAGGAAATGCTAGGTGCACTGGGCAGCCTGCCAGCAAGCTGCGCACAATATCGCAGAGCAAGGAGTCCAGCTCCAACTTGTGTCAAGGCTTCCTGCGGAGCATGGACACAATTCCGTCCTACATGGATCGAGCGTTCAGCTCCACTAAAACCATGTTAACCCACCCCACCCACTCCCCCCCCACCCGCCACCCACCATGGAGCCTCTTTTTACAGCTCTCACAGCTGCCACGGAAGCTCAATCGACTGCCACTTTGGCTTTGAGGGCCACTGTTGAAAGGGGCTTCGAGGGCGTCATATCATTCAAGGGTAGCCTCAGTCTGCAGGACGATATAGATGGGTTGGTCAGATGGGCGGAACAGTGGCAAATGGAATTTAACCCGGAAAAGTGCGAGGTGATGCACTTTGGGGGGACTAACAAGGCAAGGGAATACACAATGAATGGAAAGACCCTAGGCAAGACGGAGGGTCAGAGGGATCTGGGTGTGCAAGTACACAGATCCCTGAAGGCGGCGGAACAGGTGGATAAGGTGGTAAAAAAGGCATATGGGATACTTGCCTTCATTAGCCGAGGCATTGAATATAAGAGCAAGGAGGTTATGATGGAGCTGTATAAAACACTGGTTAGGCCACAGCTGGAATACTGTGTGCAGTTCTGGTCGCCACACTACAGGAAGGATGTGATCGCGTTAGAGAGGGTGCAGAGGAGGTTCACCAGGATGTTACCAGGGCTGGAGCGCTTCAGCTATGAAGAGAGACTGGGCAGATTGGGTTTGTTTTCCTTGGAGCAGAGGAGGCTGAGGGGGGACATGATTGAGGTGTACAAAATTATGAGGGGCATAGATAGGATGGATGCTGAGGAGCTTTTTCCCTTAGTAGAGGGGTCAATAACTAGGGGGCATAGATTCAAGGTAAAGGGCGGGAGGTTTAGAGGGGATTTGAGAAAGAACTTTTTCACCCAGAGGGTGGTTGGAGTCTGGAACTCACTGCCTGAAAGGGTTGTGGAGGCAGAAACCCTCACAACATTTAAGAAGCATTTGGATGAGCACTTGAAATGCCATAGCATACAAGGCTACGGGCCAAATGCTGGAATATGGGATTAGATTAGACAGGGCTTGATGGCCGGCGCGGACACGATGGGCCGAAGGGCCTCTATCCGTGCTGTATTACTCTATGACTCTATGACTCTATGACACTCTATTCTCACACAAAGCCTCAAGAGTGCTGAGGCGCAGTCCCAGGAGAGTGGCCTTGACTCCATGCGAGAGGCACCTGCTATCATCTCTCAGGATGACAACATGCCTGCTCCCCCACTACCCACTCCACCAGTTAATGCCAGTCTGCTCCGGCCCATGCTGTTGTGTATGTGTACCTTTAAGAGAATAACTGGTCTCAGACTGCAGTACCGGCAGGGACCACCCCTGTATAAAAAGGCGCTAGCAGCCTTCTGAAGTTTCAGTTTCCAGATTGTCTCCATTCAGTAAAGACTTGTTAAACCAACTCCTGCATTCCGTGTCTCCATTAACACATGGATTTAATACTGGCGACGAGTAAGAAACGAACTTACCTGCAACTTGGCAGCACCTCAGATGACGTTATTGAAGGTCGAAGCCAGAAGAAAGAAAAAAAAAATAATCCAAAGAAACTCAAGAAACGGGCGTCGACCGTGGGCAACCGCCCTCCAAATCATCGGATTGAAAACTTGCAGGAGAGACTGTCAAGAGCCAGGCTTGGTTCCCCAGTCTGTGGTTTCCCAGCTAATCAGGCTGGTGGCAGGTAGTGCACTGATCCTTCCTGGGCTGCGGCGGGCTAGAGCTCGATCGGGTGGCTCTGCAACGGGGCCGGGCAGCGAGTCGGGAAGCAAAGAGAGAGAGAGAGGGTGGCGCACACAGGGCGCGGTCGGTGCTTCGCAGCCGGGCAGCGTTCGGACCTAAGAAGAGGGAGGGAAGTGTCCCAGAGGGTCCGCTCCATGACGGGAACGGTTAAAAATAAAAATACCGCGGAGAGCGGCGTTGACAGCAGCGGCAGCGGCGGAAAAGCGCAGGAGGCACCATCTTAACTCGGTGGGGAAGAAGGAAAAGCACGGGAGGTGCCATTTTGATCCATCGGGGACGAAGGAAAAGCGCGGGAGACGCCATCTTAGATTTTCAAGATGCCAAAGACTGGCGATATCACTGCCTTCGATAATGCAATAGAAGACTGGACCACGTATGTGGAAAGAGTCGAGGTATATTGCGAGGCAAACGAAATAGCCGAGGAGAAAAAGGCATCGGTATTGCTAAATTTAATGGGCGCAAGAACGTACGGCCTATTGCGGGACCTGATTACTCCAGCCAAACCGAAGGCGAAGAGTTTTAACAAAATTGTTGCTATCCTACAGGAACACCTAAATCCTACACCGCTGCTGATAGCAGAAAGATTTAAATTCCACAGGAGAAATCAGCATAAAAATGAGAGCAATGCTGATTACCTTACGGAACTACGCAAGCTATCAAAGCACTGCCAGTTTGGAGCAGGACTGGCAGATACCTTACGGGACAAATTTGTCTGTGGACTCCTGAGTGAAGGAACCCAGAAGAGGTTACTCTCAGAGAAAGAGCTGACGTTAGATAAGGCTTTCAGCGTGGCAGTATCGTACGAAGCAGCAGCAAGGGGAGCTGCGGAAATACAACAAAAGCCACAGGAATACGGCACCCACGAAATGACACGGGGATTTGCAAAATGTTATCGCTGCGGCAGAACAAACCATGACCAGAAGGACTGCTGGTCCAAGGACAAAATATGTAGGCAATGCGGAAAGAAGGGACACATTGCACGAGTTTGCAGGTCTGAGAAGAAGACCAACGACAATAAAAAGGCTACTAAGGAACCGTACAGAAAAGTACAAAAGATGACGGACAGTAGTTCCGAAGACCAGATGAGTGATAGTGAATCCGGGAACAAGAGACTAAGCTGTCTCAAACTTCACAACGTAATCGCAAAAGAGGATCACCGAACCATGTGGGTCACCCTCACGATAGCAGGGTCCCAAGTCAAAATGGAATTGGATACAGGATCAGCTCTAACCGTCATGAATCATAAGAACATAAGAACATAAGAAATAGAAGCAGGAGTAGGCCAATCGGCCCCTCGAGCCTGCTCCACCATTCAATAAGATCATGGCTGATCTGATCCTAACCTCAAATCTTCTATCACTGTGCATCCACCCGAACCCATGTGATCTCCCGGGAGAGGCGAAAAACCAGATAAAGACCCAATGGCCAATTTGGGAGAAAAAAATCTGGGAAATTCCTCTCCGACCCATCTAGGCAATCGAAATTCTTCCAGGAGATCACTCTGTCCCTATATTTTCTACAGTACTTACCTTCTGTAATGGTGATCTCCACCCCAGCCAGGAACAGAAATAAAACCATCTCCTGAAATCTAACACAGAATTAGAACACAGTAGGAGCAGAACCAGGCTACACGGCCCCTGGGCCCACTCCACTACCCACAGGGCCATGACCATTCCGAACCTAGACTCATGTCCAATTTCCTGCCCGCTCCCCGTAACCCTTAATTCCCTTTACTTCTAGGAAACTATCTATTTCTGTTTTAAATTTATTTAATGATGTAGCTTCCACAGCTTTCTGGGGCAGCAAATTCCACAAACCTACCACCCTCTGAGTGAAGAAGTTTCTCCTCATCTCAGTTTTGAAAGAGCAGCCCCTTATTCTAAGATTATGCCCCCTAGTTCTAGTTTCACCCTTCATTGGGAACATCCTCACCGCATCCACCCGATCAAGCCCCTTCACAACCTTATATGTTTCAATAAGATCACCTCTCATTCTTCTGAACTCCAATGAGTAGAGTCCCAATCTACTCAACCTCTCCTCATATGACCACCCCCTCATCCCCGGGATTAACCAAGTGAACCTTCTTTGTACTGAGTCGAGAGCAAGTATGTCTTTTCTTAAGTATGGACACCAAAACTGTATGCAGTATTCCAGGTGCGGTCTCACCAATACCTTGTACAAGACGAGACTACGAGCGGCTATTCTCACACATACCCTTGAGAGAGACATCCATTGTCTTGAGGACGCATAAGGGGCAAAAAGTATACCCCAGAGGAAAAATAAGGGTGCCTGTCGAATACAACGGCAAGAAAATACGGAAATTGTATCTCTACATTCTGCAAGATGGTGGACCACCGTTATTGGGACGTGAATAGATCAGAAAGATAAGTTTAGACTGGCACTCCATTGAGGCACTGACGATGGCTAGTAAAAAGGATGACGACGTCACTCCTGGACGATTGTCAACAATCTTAGCTGACGCCAAAGAGGTATTTCAACAAGAACTGGGCACTCTTAAAGGCGTAACCGCCTCGATAAAAATAGAGGAGAATGCAATTCCCAAGTTTTTCAAAGCAAGACCGATACCATATGCAATTTGCCCAGCCATTGAGGCAGAGCTGGAGAATCTGGAGAATGCAGGCGTGTTATCTAAGGTAGGCTGGAGCGAGTGGGCGACACCCATCGTTCCTGTCATGAAGAAAACGTTAAACAATAAGTCTGAGGAGCCAAGGAAGGTTCGCATCTGTGGGGACTTCAAGGTGACAGTGAACCCAATCCTTCACACAGTACAATATCCTCTTCCAAGGATAGAAGATATCTTCGCCTCACTATCTGGAGGGAAGCGTTTTACAAAAATTGACCTAGCACAAGCATATTTGCAGATGGAGGTTGAAGAATCCTCTAGGAAGTATCTCACGATAAACACTCACAAAGGTCTTTACCAGTATAATCGACTGATATTCGGAGTAGCATCAGCTCCGGCGATATGGCAAAGAGCGATGGAACAAGTCCTGCAAGGGATTCCGAGGACTCAGTGTTACTTGGACGACATCCTGGTGACAGGTGAAGATGACAGTGAACACCTTGCCAACCTAGAGCAGGTGCTCACTAGACTACGTGAACATGGGCTACGAGCCAATCGCCCCAAGTGCGAGTTTTTTAAGAAACAGATATCGTATTGTGGCCACGTGATTGATGAAGAGGGGTTGCATAAGTCCCCTGACAAAATTGAAGCGGTAGTTAAGGCTCCAGCGCCTGAAAATGTGTCGCAACTGAGGTCATTCCTCAGATTGGTGAATTACTACCATAAGTTTTTGCCGAATTTGTCCACAATTCTGCATCCACTGAACGCCCTACTATGAACGGGAGGAGCATGGAAATGGAGCGATGAATGTAAGCGGGCCTTTCAGAAGAGTAAGGACCTAATCACTTCAAGTGAAGTATTGGCTCACTACAACCCATCACTACCGATAAGACTGGCGTGTGATGCGTCTCCCTACGGCATTGGGGCGGTACTGTCACATAAATTCCTTGATGGTTCTGTGAGGCTGATAGCTTTTGCGTCACGCTCGTTAACTTCAGCCGAGCGTAACTACGCCCAGATTGACAGAGAGGCCCTCAGCCTAGTGTGGGGGGTGAAGAAGTTCAATCACTACCTGCACGGTCAAAAATTTACTCTACTAACTGATCATCAACCTCTTGTCTCCATTTTCAACCCTCAGAAGGGTGTACCGATAATGACAGCACAACAGCTACAGAGGTGGTCCCTTTTCCTAGGGGCACACCAATATGACATTGAGTACAAAGGAACTAAACAGCATGGGAATGCTGATGGATTGTCGCGCCTACCGTTGCCGATGGTGGAAGAAGAACTTGCAGTGGATCCAATGGAGATATTCCACTCGACCATAGTCGAATGTCTCCCTGTGACGAAAGCAAACATAGAAAAGGAAACACGAAATGACCCGACACTATCCCGGGTCTATGATTTAATGGTGAAGGGATGGCCAGCACATGCCAGCATTCTCGCCGAGAAGAGAACAGCTGTCAGTGTGCAGAGGAACCTTGATGTGTGGATCCAGAGTAGTAATTCCACCCAAATTGAAGGATAGAGTGCTCAATGAGCTTCATGAGGGCCATCTGGGAGGGGTAAAAATGAAGAACTTAGCTAGAGCGTTTGTGTGGTGGCCGGGAATCGATAGAGAAATCGAAGAGGTGACCAAGAGCTGTACAGGATGCCAGAAGGTCCAAAATGCCCCACCACAAGCCCCTCTACATCCATGGGAGTGGCCCTCATCTCCATGGCAAAGGGTGCACATTGATTTTGCTGGTCCCTTCATGGACTCGATGTTTTTAATTGCGGTGGATGCACATTCAAAGTGGCCAGAGGTAATAAAAATGTCCTCAACCACCACAGAAAAAACTATTACAGTCTTACGAACCATATTCGCCAGGAATGGGCTGCCTGAACAGATTTGCTCTGACAATGGACCACAGTTTGTGTCTGAAGAGTTCCGGAGGTTCTTAAAGAACAATGGTGTTAAGCATTACACATCTGCCCCATATCATCCAGCCACTAATGGATTGGCCGAGAGGTTTGTTCAAACATTCAAGAAGGCTATCAAGGCAATGTGTAATGAAGATATACCCCTACAACACAAGGTGGACAACTTCTTATTTGCCTACCGGAATGTGACACATGCGGTTACCAACCTAACTCCTGCCATGATGTTCTTCAATCGAAGACTACGATGCCGCTTGGATTTGGTTAAGCCGAACATCAGAAGAGATGTGGAGAACAGGCAGTTTCAGAATATGAATGAAAGACCGACCAGGAGTTTTAAGATAGGTCAACCAGTTTTGGCCCGGGACTACCGCACAGAGAAATGGCAGCCAGGAACGATTTGTACACGGCAAGGACCTCTCATGTATACCGTGGACGTTGGAGAGAGCATTGTAAGACGCCATGCTGACCAGATTCTAGAGTCACGGGAAAACGTCAACTCCACACCATGATCTGATACACCTGGCGATGAAACCGATGTACCAATTGCATCTACCGCAGAATCGGTGATATTGGAAGCAGATGAACCAAACAACAACATTGATCCCGACTCAACCTTGCCAGAAGAACCTGATACCCCAAAGAGGCGTTATCCAGACAGAATCAGGAAGCCTCCTCAAAGATTGAACTTATAATTGCTTAACCTCAACCAATGTATCTAGCAACCGTAATTGTGATTGTAATTAGTTATCATTTAGTTGTTAAATGTGTAAGAGCCATAAAAGCTTAAGAAAATACTTTAAAATAGTGGCTAAATGGCATAATACAGTTAATTTACCTGAACGACTTATTGTATTAAGAAACCCCCTATTTTCTTGCTCCAGTAGTATAGTCCGACACCCCCTTCATTCTTGCCACAATGGAACAGTCCCTAAGCCACACATGGGTGCAGCCATCTTACAGTTTTAAACTGCACGTGGTGAAAGAGGCAGAAGCTGTGAGGTTTGGAGCAGTACAGTTTTTGACCGTGTTTGCTTTGTAATTCTGTTTGTTAAGTGTTATAGTAAACCATTTAAAAGACAAAGCTACGTTTGGGAACGTTTTATTTCGACACGCGTCTACTCGATGTTAAAAGCCCCACAGCCCAGTGGCCTGCCTGTTTGGAAACTAAGAAGCGCCACTACATTAGTCAAAAACTAGCTCCCTAAGAAGGAAGGGACGGAATCGTCGGCGAACGTATACATGAATGGTCACGGAGCCAGACGACAATTTAAGAAAGCGAAGGTACAGTGACTGTTACTTGCTTTGTTCATTCTGTTGAGAAGCTAAATAAGAGCTGCGGGTAAAATGGCCAAGGCCTTACGGAGCCAGGAGCTTCCCCCAGCCAGAAGGATTGCTGGCCAAAAGAGGGAAATAAAGCTCACCCCAAAGGCAAGGGAAGAGAAGTTACATAGAAGCATAGGTGCAAGGAAGGCTAAATTAGTTCAGATAACTGGAAAAATGAAGATAATTGATCGTCTCATGGAAGATAATGCTAATATTAAGAAAGCTGAAGACATGATGTATTACGATTTCTCCAAGCTGCATGAAGAATTTAATATACTCAATGAAGATGTATTAGCACTTCTGTCTGAAGAAGAGGGAAACACTGATCAGCACGACTGGTTTGATCTTAAATCAACCAGCATTAAGGACTATATCAAGGCCACGGAGCAGTGGATGTTAAAAATTCGTCAAGATGCTGATACAGCAGAGAAAGATAAGGTTGACGATGAAGTCGGACCAGACGATAGCATTTCAGAGACTTCCGCCAGACCGAGCAAAAATCAAAAAGAAGGTAGCTCTGTTTCTGGACGCAGGTCAGTCGCTTCTACCACAAGCTCGGCGCGACGCATGAGAGCGGAGGCTGAACGGGCAGCGTTGATGGCGCGCGCAGCATCTTTAGATGAGAAGCAAGCTCTTGAACGGGAAGAGGCCCAACTGCAGGTCCAAGAGGCCCAACTGCAGGCCCAACTGCAGGCCCAACAGGCTCAACTGCAGGCTCAACTGCAGGCCCAACAGGCCCAACTGCAGGCCCAAGTGCAGGCCCAACAGGCCCAAGTGCAGGCCCAGCGGGCCCAGGTGCAGGCAAAGAAAGAACGGCTGGAGATGAAAACAGCTATCGAGGTCTCAGATGCCAGGTTGAGTGCGTACAAAGATTATGAAGGCTCACGGGACGGCGGGAGCCACTGCCAGTCAACGTTGCCACATAGAGTTGGATCCAGGGCACCTTCAAGAGTTACAACAGAGCCCGAAAGCAATTCCCCGGCATTACAGCGTGGAAGAGTGGCCTCTCCACTAACAGGAGCACGTGATGCTACCCCAGACGTCAGACGGTCTAGACTAGACCCCGCTGATGACCACCAGAGGCCTGAAGACACAGGGAGAAGCCTATACCGAGTGATGCAACGTCAGAACGAAATTACAGAGATGCTTGTAAAACAACAGAATCTGTTTCGACTCCCTCAAAGAGACATACCAGTGTTCCAAGGCGACCCACTCAAGTATAAGCCCTTCATCAGATCCTTTGAACAAGCCATTGACTCCAAGACAGAGAGCAGCAGTGATAAGTTGTACTACCTGGGACAGTACACCAGTGGTAAACCACAAGACCTGGTCAGAAGCTGTGAACACATGAGACCGGACCGGGGATACGTAGAAGCCAGGAAGTTGCTGCAGGAGCACTATGGTAACGAGCTGAAGATAGCCACTGCATATATCGAAAAGGCTACCAAGTGGCCACAGATCAGATTGGAAGACGGAGAGGCATTGAACGCATATGTTCTCTTCCTCATAGGATGTCGCAACACCCTGGAGGATGTTGAATTCATGGAAGAGATGGACAATCCTACGACTATGAGAATCGTCATCTCTAAGCTTCCTTACAGGATGAGAGAACAATGGAGAAGAACAGCCTTTGAGATAATGGAGAGACGGAAAAGTAGAGCCAGGTTTGCAGACTTAGTGAATTTCATAGACAAACAGGCTAAAATTGCTAGGGACCCATTGTTTGGAAACATCCAGGATGTCAGCCCGACCACCAATGGAAGAGTGAAAGCCAAGCCTGCTGAATCAAAGACTCTCAGGAAAGGTGGTTCCAGGGGAAGCGGCTTTGCAACTATCGTCACTCAGGCCGAGGAAGAAAGGCCCCAGAACTCATCTCTCAAAAAGAGCAGCACAGTGACGCCTGCTAATGCCTTTCAGAAGCCATGCTTATTCTGCCAGAAGAATCATACATTGGATTTCTGCAGCGACATCAAAGCACAGCCACATAAGGACAGAATCGAATTCCTGAAGTACAACGGCCTATGTTTTGGATGTCTCTCTCAGGGGCACCTGAGTAGAAACTGTAAGCAAAGAACAACATGCAGAGAGTGCACTCGGAAACATCCCAGTCTGCTGCATATCCATAAAGAAGAACAAGTCTCTAAGAAGAGTGAAGAAAACAATACCGACGAGAAGGTCGTTTCAAGTGCTCTGGTGTCGCTAGAACCAGAGACTTGTGGACTCACTGGGGCCGGTGACAGTGACTGTATTCTTGCCATCGTACCAGTAAGGATCAAGTCTAAGAGGAGTGAGAAGGTTGTGGAGACTTACGCCTTCATGGATCCAGGTAGTTTAGCAACGTTCTGCACAGAATCACTCATGCGACAGCTGAACGTTAGAGGCAGAAGAACAGAAATCCTATTATGCACCATGGGTCATGAGAAGTCAATGCAAAGTTATATCCTGTCAGACCTAGAAGTGTGTGGACTTGAAGAGAAGGACTTCATAGACCTGCCTAATGTTTTCACACAGAGGGAGATTCCTGTTAGAATAGGGAACCTAGCCCTGCAGAAGGATGTGGATAGATGGCCCTACCTAGAAAAGGTGCGTCTCCCATACATTGAAGCAGAAATTGGCCTATTAATTGGAACCAATGCCTACAAAACTATGGAGCCATGGCAGGTGATAAACAGCAAGGATGACGGACCCTACGCCATCAGGACAGCCCTTGGATGGGTAATCAATGGACCGGTAAGGAGAGATGATGGCCACAAGTCGAACAAGGAGGAACGACAAAACATCACAGTTAATCGCATCTCTATCGCAAGCATTGAAGAGCTGTTGATACAGCAGTTCAACGCAGACTTCTCAGAACGCAGCTGTGAGGAAAAGACAGAGATGTCACAAGAAGACCATCAGTTCATGGGTTTGATGACAAGGTCTACACAGTTCATTGATGGCCACTATCACATTGGTTTGCCACTGAGAAGACAGACCGCGAAGATGCCGAACAATCGCTGCATAGCAGAGCAACGCGCCATCAATCTAAAGAGAAAGCTGAACAAGAACCCTGACTTTCACGAAGACTACAAAGACTTCATGAGAAACATCATAGCGAAAGGCTATGCTGTAAAAGTGCCCGAAGAACAGTTGCACAGAGACGATGGAAGGGTCTGGTACATTCCTCATCACGGGGTGTATCACCCAAAGAAGAAAAAGATCCGTGTAGTGTTTGACTGCGCCGCCTCATTCAGAGGAACTTCATTGAATGACCAGCTGCTTCAAGGTCCTGACCTTACTAATACCCTCATTGGCGTCTTGACTAGGTTTAGACAAGAGCTCGTTGCCATGATGGCAGACATAGAATCAATGTTCTACCAAGTCAGAATCCCTGACGAAGATGCTGATCTTCTGCGTTTCCTTTGGTGGCCAGATGGCGACGTTAGTGAAGCGATGGTGGAATGTAGAATGGCCGTACACCTGTTTGGAGCCACATCATCTCCCAGCTGTGCAAGCTACGCTCTCAGAAAAACTGCAGAAGATGGCAAGGGCAAAGCACCATCCGAGGCTGTGGAGACATTCTTCAGAAACTTTTATGTCGATGACTGTCTGAAGTCCGTGTCAACAGAAGACGATGCCATCGCACTGTCAAGAGACCTTAGAACTCTGTGTTCGAATGGAGGATTCCATCTGACTAAGTGGATAAGCAACAGCAGAGCAGTTCTAGCTTCTATCCCAGAAAAGGAAAGAGCCACTGAAGTCAAAGATCTGGACCTGAGCCACGATGTCCTTCCTATCGAGAGAGCTCTTGGTGTACAATGGTGCATCGAGTCAGACACGTTCAACTTCAGGATAATGGTGAACGAAAGACCATCCACAAGACGAGGGATTCTCTCCGTGGTCAGTTCCATCTACGACCCTCTCGGATTCCTGGCACCACTCATTCTGCCGGTGAAGCTGATGCTACGAGAGCTGTGTAGAGACAAGAGAGGATGGGATGAAGATATCCCAGAAGGTCAAGCTCAGAGATGGCACAGATGGCTGACAGATTTGCAACAACTTTCTAGCTTCAACGTCAGTAGATGCATCAAGCCCGCGAGTTTTGGAGTTACAAAGACGGCTCAACTACATCATTTCTCGGACGCCAGTGAGGACGGCTATGGCATGGCTACCTACCTCTTGCTGACAAATCAACAGGGCCAGAAACATTGTGCCTTCCTCATGGGAAAATCCAGGGTGGCTCCGCTGAAGCAGGTCACCATCCTGAGACTGGAATTGACGGCAGCGGTTGTTGCAGTTAAAGTTGACCAGGTGATGCGTAAAGAGTTACAGCTCCCATTAGAAGAATCAGTCTTCTGGACGGATAGCACGACGGTGCTGAAGTATATAGAGAATGAGAAGATACGCTTCAAGACCTTCGTAGCAAACAGAATCTCATCCATTAGAGAAGCTACACAACCATCTCAATGGAGGTATGTAAACACCTCATTAAACTCAGCAGATCAAGCCTCACGGGGATTGAAGGCTGAAAACTTCATGAGGAGTGAAACTTGGATACAAGGCCCAAGTTATCTGCTGGAAACAGAGAGATCATGGCCAGAAAGACCAGATATGCCAAGTCAGATTACTGAAGACGACGTCGAAGTCAAGAGATCAGTCACAGTAAATTTCATAACTACGAAAGAGAACTTTGACACAGTGAACAAGCTTGTTAACTATTTCTCAGGATGGCACCAGTTGAGGAAAGCAGTTGCATGGTTTCTAAGGTTGAAAGAGTTGCTGCTACACCTGAGCGGTAAGAGAAAAGAGTACCGAGCCACTATCAGTCAGTCTGAAAGTAACCCTGATAAGCAGAGAATGCTTCTACAGCAGTATATGCATCAGCACAAGACCACATTGAGCAAGAATTCATTGACCGTGGAGGATTTGGCCAAGGCTGAGAAGGAGATAGTTTGCTTCAGTCAAAGACAAAGATACCCAGAAGAAACCGAAGCTCTACAGCAAAATACTCCAATCAAGAAAGGTAGTCATATCTACAAGCTGGACCCTACACTGCAAGATGGAGTACTGAGGGTGGGAGGGAGACTAAACAAATCTGCTATGCCAGAGGAGGCCAAGCATCCTGCTATCCTTTCTAAGGACCTCCGGGTTGCTACTCTCATTCTTCAGCATATACACCAGAGTATTGGACACAGTGGGAGGAATCACGTGCTTGCGAAGCTAAGACAAAGATACTGGATTCCAGGAGCTAATTCCGTAATAAGAAAAATACTCTCTGAATGTATTGTTTGCAGACGGTTACACGCTAGAGCTGGGGAGCAGAAAATGGCAGACCTGCCTGAAGACCGTTTGTTACCAGACAAGCCCCCATTTACAAACGTAGGGGTGGACTATTTCGGGCCTTTCGAGGTAAAGCGAGGACGGAGCCTTGTCAAGAGATATGGTGTGCTTTTCACTTGTTTGACCATCAGAGCAGTTCATATTGAGGTGGCACACACGCTTGACACTGATTCCTGTATTAACGCCTTGCGGCGCTTTGTCTGTAGAAGAGGACAGGTGTCCATTATGCGTTCTGATAATGGCACTAATTTCGTCGGAGCGGAGAGAGAACTACGGGAAGCTATTGAAGGTTGGAATCAGCTTAAAATACAGGAAGCCATGATGCAAACAGGAATTAAGTGGATCTTCAATCCTCCGGCTGCATCCCACCACGGAGGTGTCTGGGAAAGACAGATACGCACCGTAAGAAAACTACTCAGTTCTGTACTGAAGCAGCAAGCGCTGGACGACGAGGGACTCCAAACCGTTCTGTGCGAGGTCGAAGCCATCATTAATGACCGACCGATAACCAAGACATCAGATGATCCCAATGACCTCGAAGCCCTGACTCCGAACCACCTGTTGTTGTTGAAAACACAGCCAGCCATGCCCCCGGGAGTCTTCAAAAAGGAAGATCTGTATGCCCGTCGGAAGTGGAGGCAAGTTCAGTATATGTCAGACCTCTTCTGGACCAGATGGACAAGAGAATACTTACCTCTGCTACAGGAGCGTCAAAAATGGTCCAAAATAAAGAGGAACTTCATCGTCGGAGACATTGTCTTAATTGTGGATGATTCAGCCCCTAGAAATTCTTGGTTGATGGGAAAAATAATTAAGACCATGCCAGACTCCAGAGGCGTCGTTCGTCGCGTCTGTTTGCAAACCAAGACCAGTACCCTGGAGAGACCGATCACAAAGCTCTGCCTGCTACAAGAAGCAGCGTGAAAAGCTCCTGAACGAAAGAAAAAAGTGGACACTTGTATTGTAAATATGTTGAACTCATTAGTTTATGACTCTTAATGTTTGAGTAATTGATATGCTTCATGTGCCTAGTCAATTAGGGGCCGGAATGTAAGAGCCATAAAAGCTTAAGAAAATACTTTAAAATAGTGGCTAAATGGCATAATACAGTTAATTTACCTGAACGACTTATTGTATTAAGAAACCCCCTATTTTCTTGCTCCAGTAGTATAGTCCGACACCCCCTTCATTCTTGCCACAATGGAACAGCCCCTAAGCCACACATGGGTGCAGCCATCTTACAGTTTTAAACTGCACGTGGTGAAAGAGGCAGAAGCTGTGAGGTTTGGAGCAGTACAGTTTTTGACCGTGTTCGTTTATACGTGTTTGCTTTGTAATTCTGTTTGTTAAGTGTTATAGTAAACCATTTAAAAGACAAAGCTACGTTTGGGAACGTTTTATTTCGACACGCGTCTACTCGATGTTAAAAGCCCCACAGCCCAGTGGCCTGCCTGTTTGGAAACTAAGAAGCGCCACTACAAAATGACTGTTATGTACTGTTTATCTAAAAAGGGAGGAATTGTTGTGTATGTGTACCTTTAAGAGAATAACTGGTCTCAGACTGCAGTACCGGCAGTGACCACCCCTGTATAAAAAGGCGCTAGCAGCCTTCTGTAGTTTCAGTTTCCAGATTGTCTCCATTCAGTAAAGACTTGTTAAACCAACTCCTGCATTCCGTGTCTCCATTAACACACGGATTTAATACATGCCAAGACGCTGCAGTCTGCATCTGGGCCACCATGGCCATCTGAAGTGTCCTCAATGGAGGTTCAGCAGCCTTCCACTTTCCAAGCAGTAACCACTGGGGAAATACTCTGTACGAGTATTAGGATGGCTAAACAAGAACAAAAGACAGGCACTAAGGGCTGAATTTTAGCACAACGGGTGGATTGGGTTCGGGTCACATGTTAAAATTTTAAAAATCTGAAACCTGACCCCAACCTGTCTCCAACGCACCTACTTCTGGATTTTATGGAGCCAGGACAAGGGGTGGGCAGCCAACCCTCTACCAGGATGCGGGTTGGGAATTGAAATATGTTAATGAGGCTGGCAGCTTCTGATTTAACCTGCTTTGCAGGTTTAACAGTTGGCAGCTGGGTTTCTCAGGGCTGGGGTAACCCAGCAGCTGAAGTGAAATGAGGACTGCTTCGAGGAGAAGGTAAGTGCCTTCACAGAAATTTCACCCCACCCCCGCCTGTGTAACCCGCCCCTATCCAGGCCTAACAGTTTGCACAAGGGTGAATTATAATTATTTCTGTTCACTGTTAGATAGTGTTGGAACTGAGTTATTTCATAAATTTGTTTTTTGTTCCAGATTTGGTGTTGGTGTTTATATTTGTAGTGAAGTGAGGGCAAGACCCATAAGGCTGGACTGAAGGAAGGCGATTGGATGGTGGTAGTAAGGACGGTGGTATGAATTGTGTAATTGTTGATATATTGGGGATGAGAGGGATGGTTTAAGTAAGGAGCTCTGTGATGTGCTGCTCTCTGAGAGCGCTGGTAACTTGGGGCATTGGTGGAGGGTGTCTCCCCCACTCTTGTGCCTCTTCATGCTCCTCCTCCCCCTCCTGTTCCTGCTGCACTTCTTGTTGCCCAGGTGGTGGTAAGGGCTGGTCCCTCATGATGGCAAAGTTATGGAGCATGCAGCAGACGGCTACAAGTCTGGATACACACTCAGGCGTATACTGCAAAAGCTCCTTCAGAACGGTACAGGCAGTGGAAGCGTTGCTTGAGTATACCAATTGTTTGTTTGATCATGCTCCTTGTGGCAGCATGGCTCATATTGTAGGCCACCACTGCAGCTGTGCTCAGGTTCCTGCCAAGGGTCGTCATAAGTCATGTCCAGAGGGGATATCCTTTGTCGCCTTTAACTTGATGGCTTGGTTGGAATAAAGGCAGAACAGAGGATGAAACAGTCATGACTACTGCCAGGAAACCGGGACCAGACCTGCATGATGTGCTGCCTTTGGTCGCAAACCAGCTGCACATTGACGGAATGGAAATCCCTTATGATGGATAAAAATGCCAGGCTGGGAGCACACACAATAAAGTGGGTCCAGTCTATGGCACCTTGTACTCTGGGGAAGCCTGCCATGCAGGTGACGCTTAGTGTCCTCTTGCTTTGCTTCGCTCTGTCCATTGGGAAGAAAATGCAGATGTTCCTCCTGGTGTAGAGAGCCTCAGTGACCTCCCTGATACAGTAGTGAACTACAAACTGGGATATGTCGCTTATGTCTGAAAGGAGCTGGTGGCCTCAAAGTTAAGGGCTGCAGTGACCTTGACAGCCACAGGCCGTGCTGTTCATGCCCTGGGGCGAGGCTCAAGCTTTGGCTGCAGCAGGTGACATAGCTCGGTGACAGTGTCTTTTGTGAAGCAAGGGCGCCTCAGACATTGCTCCTCCGTGAAGTTGAGGCAAGAGACGTGCTCCCTGTACACTCGCTGTCGGTATAACTTCCTGCGCAGTGCCCTCCTCCTCCTCCCTCTTATGGCAGCTGCTCCTGCTCTCTGCTGTCTTCCTTGACTCGCCCCTCATCCTCCAGCTCTGAAGGCAGCTCTATGTGATCACCCATGATTGCAGATGAACTATTTATAAGGCAGCCAACCACAGTGCAACACCAGCCAAATTTTCTTCTTAGCAGACAAACTGAAGTTTCCAGAGTCATAAAATGCACCAAAAAATGCCCAGAAGTTAGCCAGCAGCCTGAAATGACAAACCAGCAACCAACCTGCCAGTACTGCATAATCTCTTTAAATAGCGCTGGCAAGGGGTCTTTCCTGCTGGTTAGCACTAGAAGTTGCCCTTAACCATCTACAATCTACACCATAGCTTTCTTTTTTATTTAACTGATTAAAATTTCACATTAGGCTATCATAGTTTTCCAAATTGTATACGATATTTGAAGAATTTTGAATTGCACTTAATAAATGAATTTCGCAGTTTTAACAATTCTTCATCTTTCGGGTTTGCCTGGGGTCTGCATGACTGGCCCTTACAGTATCCCCAGGGCTCTGTGTGACGGACCCTTACAGTTTCCCCAGGGCTCTGTGTGACTGATTGTTTTAATGGGGCAGAGCGGTCATAAAGAACCAGCTAGTCCAACTGAGGTCCTACAGTGGTATGTGATTAGACTTTTCAATGGGAATAACTCCTTTTGATTTATATACAAGTTCCTTTGGGAGCCAGGAGAGTGTGACGACCTGTGTGCCTGTAGATTTGTTACATTATTAATGCAGCCAAATTTCTAACAGGGTGGACAGATTGTTTCTCATAAGTACGGCAACTTCTTGCTACAATTTTATATTTTTTCATAAGAACTTGGACAGTATTTGAGTAAACAAACATGCATGTAAAGCAAGGAGAGTGGGGGAGTGGGGCAACCGAGATACAGTAATACATTTTGTAGACTGTTTGGATTATTTGGCTTTGCCACTTCAGATGTTTTGTCGCAGAGAACAGAATAAATGTACATTTTTGTTTTATATTTAACAGCACACTAATTCCCAACTCACTCCACCAGCCTTAACTGATGGTTTTCAATAATATTGAACAGTATCAAAACAAATCCAATTTTTTTCAGAATATTTTGTGTTATTGTCCGTACTCTACGTGAGCTCAAAGAGACACTTTGCAGACCTCCCTATTGACAAAAAAGATTTCTAACCTATGGAAAGTCTAAAAGAACTGCTTGCTGGGAGGACAGTATACTCAGCTGAATGCTGAAGCCAGGAAAAGCAGAAGATGTATCCAGGACTCCCACATAGTTTTCGAGTGATGTAAGAATCTTTAAACGAGAACGGCAGATGTGTCTGATGACTGAAATCATTCTAATATGCAGGAAGAGCATTGGAAGATTAAACATTAAAATAAGTTATAAAAGGCAAGTTTGAATGTGGTTTTTGATCTTATAAATTACTAGATAGCCACCTGATTCGCAAAGAGAATTTTTGCACCTGTCCGTGCACGATTACTTTAACTGTGATACAATTCATAATGCCTTTTAGGCAGTCAAAGAAATGTGTGATACTTTAAACCTAACCATATGATTTCTTTAAATTACAGTTGATTGAAAAAAATGCTTACAAATTTAATAAAAGTTTTTTTTAAATAATGTAAGTACAGTATTAAAGAATTCTGCATCCACTGGATAAAAGAGTCACATATACCAAAGCACTTCAGAAGCAGGGTAAACCAACTTGCAGTACTTGATTTTCCACTACTATTATTTTTTTAACATTCTAAAGCAGTAACTGTCTACCAGTACAGAAAAAAGGAGACCGGGGCAGAAGGAATGAAAATCAGTATTTTATTTAGCAAGCCCTCATCGAGCTCCCTCAGTGGCACAGTAGATAATTGCAATGCCAGATGCGGTGCTGGGCCACCCAGACCAGAAGGTCCCAGGTTTGATTTAAAATCTGTGCCAAGTTACAGTTAGCCTCAACACCCCTAAGATAGGGAGTAGAAAAATCAACCAGGGCCCCCACTTCTTACTATCCAGTAAAAGTATGTGCATGTAGACTTTGTTTGGGAACAGGATTGATATCAGTTATGATGCACTGCATAGTGAAATAACCTGCTGACACTCACTACCTAGGCTCACAGACTGGCCTGTTTAGGCTCACATAAGGGCCTGTTTAGGAGATGAGCTGGGGGGCTGCCAACACCCATGCAAGAGTAGGTCCCTTCAGGTGTGGAGGGAGGAAATTGGAAAAGAAAATAAGGATTAATAATTAAAGATTTAATTTCACCGCTAATTCAGATTTTGAGAATACTTTAACAACTGCTTGAGATACAAGTCTGTGAACATAAAATATCCTTCACAGTTGTCAACCCACAAGTAGAGTGACATATAATAGTCACAGTGCTGTTCCATGTTGCCCCAACCAGGCTTCAAGAGCCTCTGACTGGTGATATCAAGAAGCTACATGGAGAAGGATGACTGGCTGTTTATCTGTCTGTCTCCTGTAATTCCATGCAACTTCCAGTTCCTTCCACATGCTGCAAGATTTCAGTAAGATCCCATCATCATTATCTTAACAAAAAGTAACCACCTCTCTTACATATAATCACACCATCGGCACTGGCGCGTACATGTTGTTGTTGTGACATCATGGTCGTGGTTAACATCTTTAGACCATCCAGGGCTCTGTAAAAATTATCAGCGGTCACCAAGACTCTGTTGTGATGCATCCCTGCTACCAACACTGAATGTCTTCCCCTTGCAGCCACGGAACAGCAAATCAACCTAGCATCAAACAGCTTGAGTGCCTTAACAATCACAAGTAACAAGATTGTGTTATGTTAGAGCATGTGGCATTGTGTTAGATTGGCAGCAGGCACTCTCCAGTTATGTAGAGTATACAATCACCACAGCCATCTAGCACCCCTTCTATGAAGCATAATAATCCAAGTGATCAAGGCAGCAGAATTGTTTAAGATTCCAAAACAGTGCTCAACAAGCATGCTGGGTTTGGCATGAGCCTCATCATAGTTCCCCTCTGCCCTGTTGGTTGTAATGGTGACTGATGTCACTGACATGAATCTTGTCATTCATGTAGAAATGACTTATGAAATGTGATGCGCTATCAATTACTCATAAAAGACTGAGAGTTAGAAGAGTAACTAAAGGCTTTTATTAACAACAGAATGGAGGTCTGCCTCGCGTGGTCGACCGGTCCAGGGTACAAAGGGCTGGGGAGCAGTCACCTTTATACTAGGACCTGTGGGAGGAGTCAGCCGAGGCATGTCCAGGCATGTACACAGTGGAATACAAACAGGACAAACAGGAATACAAACAGTGGTTTACCACATTCACCCCTTGTTTAAAATTGAGTCCGGCGGGGTGAAGTGTATTAAAAGTTAGTGTATTGGAGTCTCTCCGGAGGTCTTGTCTGCCGCTGTGATCTGCGTGGCGACGGCAGGGGTAGTGAAGCTTCCGGCGTCGAGTCCAGCGTAGGCTGTGGCACAGGCGTGTCGTCCTCGTAGATGTCGAGCGGGTCGCGGGGCCCAGGCCTGCCGTCTGCTGGGGCTGGATATCGGATCGTGGGGGGGGGTGGTAGTGGGTAGTGGGTTACTGCGGTCCCCGAGGGTGCAAGGTCTCTTATGGAGACTGTGTCCTCCCGCCCGTCCGGGTATGCGATGTAAGCATACTGGGGGTTGGCGTGGAGGAGGTCAACCCTCTCGACCAGGGGGTCCGTTTTATGGGTCCTCACGTGTCTTCTCAGTAGGACCGGCCCTGGGGACGTCAGCCATGGCGGTAGCGATGTCCCCGATGTGGACTTCCTTGGGAAGACAAACATTTTCTCATGAGGGGTGGCGTTAGTGGCAGTGCAGAGCAGTGACCGAATAGAGTGGAGCGCATCGGGGAGCACATCCTGCCAGCGGGAGGTTGGAAGGCCCCTAGACTTTAAGGCTAGCAGGACGGCCTTCCAAACTGTCGCATTTTCTCTTTCCACCTGTCCGTTCCCCCGGGGGTTGTAACTGGTGGTCCTGCTTGTGGCAATACCCCTAGTTAGCAGGTACTGACGGAGTTCGTCGCTCATAAACGATGAGCCCCGGTCGCTATGGATATAGCTGGGGAAGCCGAACAGGGTGAAGAGGTTGTTCAGACATTTAATGACCGTGGCACTGGTCATGTCCGGGCAGGGGAAGGCAAACGGGAAACGGGAGTACTCATCAATAATATTGAGGAAGTACACATTGCGGTCGGAGGAGGGGAGAGGCCCTTTAAAATCGACGCTCAGGCGCTCGAAGGGGCGAGTGGCTTTTATCAGGTGGGCCCTGTCTGGTCTATAAAAGTGCGGTTTGCACTCAGCGCAGACTTGGCAGTTCCTGGTCATGGTCCTGACCTCCTCAATAGAGTAAGGCAGGTTGCGGGCCTTGATGAAGTGGAAGAACCTGGTGACCCCCGGGTGGCAGAGGTCATTGTGGAGGGCCCGCAGTCTATCGATCTGCGCGCTGGCGCAGGTGCCACGCGATAGCGCATCCGGGGGTTCATTTAGCTTCCCGGGCCGGTACAAGATCTCGTAGTTGTAGGTGGAAAGTTCGATTCTCCACCTCAAGATCTTGTCATTTTTGATTTTGCCCCTCTGCTTGTTGTTAAACATAAAAGCAACTGAACGCTGGTCAGTGAGCAGGGTAAATCGTTTTCCGGCCAGGTAGTGCCTCCAATGACGCACAGCCTCCACAATCGCCTGGGCCTCCTTCTCAACAGCTGAGTGTCTGGTCTCCGGGCCTTGGAGGGTTCGTGAAAAGAAGGCCACGGGTCTCCCCGCCTGATTGAGGGTAGCGGCCAGGGCAAAGTCAGATGCGTCGCTTTCCACCTGGAAGGGGATGGATTCGTCCACTGCGTGCATGGTGGCTTTGGCAATGTCCTCCTTGATACGGTGGAAGGCTAAGTGGGCCTCTGCCGTCAAGGGAAAAGAGGTGGACTTGATCAGCGGACGGGCCTTGTCCGCATAGTAGGGGACCCACTGGGCGTAATAGGAGAAAAACCCTAGGCACCTCTTCAGGGCCTTGAGGCAGTGGGGCAGTGGAAGTTCCATAAGGGGACGCATCCGGTCGGGGTCGGGGCCGATGACTCCGTGTTCCACAACACAGCCAAGGATGGCGAGGCGGTTTGTGCGGAATATGCACTTCTCCTTGTTATATGTCAGGTTTAGGAGTTGGGCGGTGCGGAGGAATTTTTCGAGGTTTGCGTCATGGTCCTGCAAGTCACGGCCGCAGATGGTCACATCGTCCAGATATGGGAAAGTGGCCTGCAACGCATTTTGATCTACCATCCGGTCCATCTCCCTTTGGAAGACGGAGACCCCGTTGGTGACGCCAAAGGGAACCCTAAGGAAGTGATAGAGGCGGCCGTTTGCCTCAAAGGCAGTGTACTGGCGGTCCTCAGGGCGGATGGGGAGCTGGTGGTACGCTGATTTCAGGTCAATGGTCGAGAAGACGCGGTACTGCGCGATCTGGTTGACCATATCAGCTATACGGGGGAGTGGGTAGGCGTCCAGCAGGGTGTAGCGATTTATTGTCTGGCTGTAGTCGATGACCAGGCGCTGCTTCTCGCCGGTCTTAATGACCACAACCTGGGCTCGCCAGGGGCTGGTGCTGCCCTCAATAATCCCTTCTTTCAGGAGCCGCTCCACTTCGGTTTTAATGAAAACCCTGTCCCCGGCACTGTATCGCCTGCTCTTTGTGGCGATGGGCTTACAGTCGGGGGTGAGGTTAGCAAACAGTGGGGGGGGGGGTGACTCTGAGTGTGGAGAGGTTGCACCTGGTGCGCGGCGGGCAGTTTGGAAGCTGCTGGCTGCGGACTGTGAGTGGGGGTAGGGGTCCACCGTACGCCATCGTAACACTTTTAAGGTGGCACTGAAAATCTAACCCCAGCAGGACGGCAGCGCAGAGGTCAGGCAGGACCAGAAGTTTAAAATGATCGTACACGGTCCTGTCTACTACGAGTGTCACCACGCAGTAGCCGCCGATGTCCGCCGACTGGGACTCGGAGGCCATAGAAATCCGCTGTTGCGCAGGCAGGACTGGGAGAGAGCAACGCCACACCGTGTCGGGGTGGATGAAGCTCTCCGTGCTCCCAGAGTCAAAAAGGCAGATTGTATCGTGACCATTTACCTTAACGTCCATTGTGGAACTGGCCAGTTGGTGCGGTCTCGCTTGGTCCAGTGTAACGGATGCCAGCGTAGGGGTCGGTGTGTCGCTGCGGGTATCAGATGAGGCGGTGTCGGGGGCCTGCTGTGTCCCGGCTGTCGTCCAAGATGGCGGCGTCCATGATCCCCATGTGGCTGGAGGCGTCCAAAATGGCTGCTGTACCGGTGATTCGCACACGGCCGGGGTGGTCTAAGATGGCGGCCCGCATGGCCCACATGCGGCGCTGCTGGGGTTCGGGGTGGCTTTGGCCCTGCAGACGCTAGCGTAGTGTCCCTTCTTCCCGCAGCCCGAGCAGATCGCGTTTTTCGCCGGGCAGCGCGCTCTGGGGTGTTTTGCCTGGCCACAGAAGTAGCATTTCTGGCCTTGGGGCACTGCTGTCTGGCCTTGGGACACTGCTGCGGTAGTTGGGCCGTTGTTGGGGTGTGGCTGGGGTGGCACGGCGCTATGAGGCGGTCCTACCGTGTCCCAGGCTGTCATTCCCCGCGGCGTCCACGGTGCAGAGGAGTAGGCATCCATGCCCTGGTAGGCTGCATCCAACGATAGTGCGAGTTCAGAGGCCTTGTTGAGGTCGAGGTTACTCTGCTCCAACAGTCGCTGTCGGGTGTAATTGGATCTGTGGCCCGCTACAAAAGCGTCCCGGATAAGTTCCTCTGTGTACACGGCGGCCTTTACATCCTTACAACCACAGGCCCGGCCAAGCACAGACAGTGCCTGAAGGTATTCCACGGTCGATTCCCCAGGTTGTTGTTTACGACTCCCCAGGAGGTGCCTGGCGTACACTTCGTTCACTGGGCGCGTGTACTGGTCCTTGAGGAGCTTGATAGCGTCCGCGTACGAGGTCGCGTCTTGGATGACCGAGTACACTCGGTGGTTCACTTTGGAGGTCAGGACATCCAGTTTGTCCTCGTCCGATTTGATTGCTTCGGAGGCGGTCAGGAATTTTTCGAAACACTTAAGCCAGTGAGTAAACTTGGTGGATGAGTCCGCCTCCCGATGATCTAAGTCCAGGCATGCTGGTGTGAGGATCTTCTCCATTATAAAAATGTTGTTAATAAAATTGATGCGCTATCAATTACTCATAAAAGACTGAGAGTTAGAAGAGTAACTAAAGGCTTTTATTAACAACAGAATGGAGGTCTGCCTCGCGTGGTCGACCGGTCCAGGGTACAAAGGGCTGGGGAGCAGTCACCTTTATACTAGGACCTGTGGGAGGAGTCAGCCGAGGCATGTCCAGGCATGTACACAGTGGAATACAAACAGGACAAACAGGAATACAAACAGTGGTTTACCACAAAATGATACTGGGCGGCCTGCTGGTGGCACTGTCCAGGGAGAGTGTAAATACTCGGGCACAGGTCCAGCTTGCTCAGGACATTCTTTAACAGGAACTAGTGAAGGACACAACTAGACCTCCATGTTGAAAAACAGTTGATTAAAGCCTTGTTTAATACTTAGATCAAGTGCCTAGTAGTTTTCTTACATCAATCATGAGATAAGCTCAAAGGGGATAGCCAGAATTCTTCAATACCCATCCACCCAGCTTGAAGGTTCGGTAGAACAGTTCACAGAATTATATGATTTTAGCACAGAAAGAGCCCATTCAGCCTATGGAGCCTGTGCTATTTCTCAAATGTTGATCAAGTGTCAGCCTTGGCTTAGCGATAGCACTATTGCCTCAGAATCAGAAGGTCAAGGGTTCAAGCCCCACTCCAGGACTTGATACGCCAGTGCAATACTTAGGGAGTGCTGTATTGTTGGAGCTCCCATCTTTCGGATGATACTGAAGACCCATTTGCCTTCTCAGGTGGACGTAAAAGATCACTTGGCACTTTTCAAAGAAGAGCAGGGGATTTCTCCCAACATTTATCACTTAACCAACATCACAAAACCACTTAATTGGTCATTTATTTTGGCCTGGATTTTGCAGTCAGTGGCGAAGGAGCGGCACTTGCGGTTCACCTTAATGACAGCTGCCCACAAATTTTTAGCGGGCTTCTTTTTCTATTCATTCACGGGAAGTGAGCGTCGCTGGCAAGGTCAGCATTTATTGCCCATCCCTAATTGCCCTTGAGAAGGTGGTGGTGAGCTGCCTTCTTGAACTGCTGCAGAAGGTTTGGTGAAGGTACTCCCACATTGCTGTTAGGTAGAGATCTCCAGGAATTTGACTCAGCGACAATGAAGGAACAACGATATATTTTCAAGTCAGGATGGTGTGTGACTTGGAAGGGAACTTGGAGGTGGTGGTGTCCCCATGTGCCTGCTGCCCTTGACCTTCTAGGTGGTAGAGGTCGTGGGTTTGGGAGGTGCTGTTGAAGAAACTTTGGCGAGTTGCTGCAGTGCATCTTGTAGATGGTACACACTGCAGCCAAGGTGCACCAGTGGTGGAGGGAGTGAATGTTTAAGGAGATGAGTGGGGTAACAAGCAAGCGGGCTGCTTTGTCCTGGATGGTGTCGCACTTCTTGAGTGTTGTTGGAGCTGCACTCATCCAGGCAAGTGGAGAGTATTCCATCACACTCCTGACTTGTTCCTTGAAGATGGTGGAAAGGCTTTGGGGAATCAGGAGGTGAGTCACTTGCCACAGAATACCCAGCCTCTGACCTGCTCTTGTAGCCACAGTATTTTTGTGGCTGGTCCAGTTAAGTTTCTGGTCAATGGTGACCTGGCACTTGTGTGGAGCAAATGTTACTTCCCACTTATCAGCCCAAACCTAAATGATGTCCAGGTCTTGTGGCATGTGGGCACGGAGTGCTTCATTTTCTGAGGAGTTGCGAATGGAACTGAACACTGTAATCATCAGCGAACATCCCCACTTCTGACCTTATGATGGAGGGAAGGTCACTAATGAAGCAGCTGCAGATGGTTGGGCCTAGGACACTGCACTGAGGAACTCCTGCAGCGATGCTTGATAGCACTATCAACAACATCTTCCATCACTTCACTGATGCTTGAGGGTAGACTGATGGGGCCGTAATTGTCTGACTAGGATTTGTCCTGCTTTTTGTGGACAGGACATACCTGGGCAATTTTCCACTTTGTCAGGTAGATGCCACTGTTGTAGCTATACTGGAACAACTTGGCTACAGGCATGGCTAGTTCTGGAGCACAAGTCTTCAGCACTACAGATGGGATGTTGTTGAGGCCCATAGCCTTTGCTGTATCCAGTGCACTCAGCTGTTTCTTGATATCACGTGGAGTGAATCAAATTGGCTGAAGACTGGCTTCTGTGATGGTGGGGACCTCAGGAGACTTTAGAATGCAGGCTTGCTCTAATCTGGTGTCTGTTTCAGTGTGGCACCCTCTACAGGGGATCTGTGGCGTCTGTGAGCAGCGCAAGGAACTGCGAGATTCTTAACCACATGGAGTAGAAGTGGCAAACAGCATAGGTGCTGTTGTGTATGTAACCTGTTCCACCTTAAGAGAGCTTAAGCCTGTTCCACCTTAAGAGATGTACTACTTTCTCAGGCTGCTGTAGACGTAATACCGGGGGTGAACACACCGGTATATAAGCACTGTGCAGTAATCTTGTATTCAGTGTAGTCCCTACCTCCAACCAGTAAAGACCTGTTTTTATTGTTACTCATTAGTCTGTTTTAATTAACTAAATAATTCACAGACTTAACACTGGCGACGAGTCAGGTTCTTACCCTGCGGCAGTTATTCCACGGCGGTTGAAGAGAGGTTTCAAACCTCACCACTCACCACCCCACTGGAAGTGACAGGCATTAGGACCCTGAAGCCTCCATCAGCTTGTGAACCGGAGTAGAAGACAGGACTGGGGAAGAGAGAGGTATAGGGCGATAGCGATCGGCAGATAAGGGCCGGGCCGCTTTCAAGTGCGAGGCGCAGCCGGGCCATCGATCGCATCCGCTGATAAGGGCCGCACTCGGGGGCTGAAGGGAGACGGCGTCGGGGGACGGGTGAAGACCGCCAAGCGCGGGAAAACCGCCATTTTGTGGGCGGAGGACGACGGCAAGAGCGGGAAGCCGCCATCTTTGATAACAAGTAAAGAAAATAAAATCTGAGAAATGCAAATTTACAATGCCTAAACACGGGAATATTAGCACCTTTGATAGTGACCTCGAAGATTGGGCCATATATGTTGAAAGAGTAAAAAATTATTGTAAGGCCAATAAAATTCGTGACCAAGATAAAGCTCTAACATTATTAAATTTAATGGGTGCGAAGACATACGGGCAATTGAAACACCTGTTATCACCAGATGAACCGGCGGATAAGACGTTCGATGAGATTGTTACTGTCCTGAAAGATCATCTAAACCCCACGCCGCTGATGCTAGCGGAACGATTTAAATTTTACGACAGAAGGCAGCTACAGCATGAAAGCAATGCTGAATATTTGCTGGAATTGCGTAAATTAGCGAAATATTGCCAGTTTGGAACGGGACTGACAGAGGCACTTCGAGACAAATTTGTGTGTGGTTTATTTAAACAAGATACACAAAAGCGACTGCTCGAGGAGAATGAGCTGACGCTTGAGAAGGCGGTCACTATGGCAGCAGCACACGAAGCCGCAGCGAGAGGCACGGCAGTAATGCAGCTACGGTCACCGGAGCTCAGTGCACACAAATTGGGTGTGAGTTCTGGCAAATGTTATCGTTGTGGAAAGACAACGCATGATCAGAACCAGTGTTGGTTTAAAAACCAAGAATGTAGAACTTGTGGTAGGCTTGGACATATAGCTAGAGTATGCAGGTCAGCGAAGAAGACCAGCAACAAGAAGTCACCGCAAGGAAAATACGCAAAGGTACACAAGGTGACCGAACAGGAGTCCGATTCAGACGCTAGCAGTAATGAACTGACTAGCTTAAGAGCACTCAACGCTGGTAAGGGTGCAGACCTCCAGACAATTTGGGTCACTCTTCAGATAGAAGGAGTCCAAGTAAAACTGGAATTGGACACTGGATCGCCATTGACGGTCATAAATAAGAAAGATTACGGAAAGTTATTCCAACATATTCCCCTACAGGATACGGGGATTATATTGGAAACATACACGGGGCAAAGAGTGTACCCCATCGGGAAAATAGAGGTTGCAGTGGTCCACAAGGGCGAAGACAGTCAAATAATGGACTTATATGTGATATCTGAAGGAGGTCCTCCACTACTAGGACGGGAGTGGATTAGGAAAATGAATATGGACTGGCATTTCCTACAAACAATAACGAGTGAGAACTCGGTGAAGATAGTCGGCCCAGACTCTGGAACGGATGATGGTAAGCCCAACTCAGGTGCAAAAGACAAAGTTTCAGCACAGAATTCCACTGAGCAACAACAACATAGTTTAACTGTGGATTCTGAGTCTGGCAAGTCTACTGATGTGCCCATTTCTGAGGGACACCGGGCTCGAACTCAACTCCATTTCAAACTACAACAGCAATTAGAACAAATGCTTCGCCGTTTTGAGCAAGAGTTGAATGCAACGAAAGAGTTCTTTGATATAGAGTTGGAGAATCTGGAAAGACAACAGAAGCAGCTGATGGAGAAAATGGAGCAGGAGCACACAAAACGTCTGATGTCAGAGGAGTTAACGGTCAGCCAACTCCTGCATATGCTGAAGGACAGGACTCTGAAATGGGAAAAACTTGAACATGAACTTCAATATTCAAACGAAAGGGGTTCGGAGCTCTCAAAGGTTATTGGAAGAGCTGAGGTGGCAACACAGACTGAGATGACTGCAACAGAGCAGCCCTTGGATGCCAAAAGTACGCTGACTCACGTCAACGTAGAACAACAGACTGCTGAAACAGCTGCTCCGGTAGAGGGATTGCATAGTCCGATCAATCAATCTCCAAAGGAAGTTGAAGTATTAAAATCACAAATGAGGTCACTAGTAAACGACTTGCTGAAAGCCCAGAAAAAGCTGGATGCAGAGGTACACATGAAGAAGTTTCTTCAGGAAAGATGTCTGGATTTGGAACAAGAGCTGGCTAACGTCCAGCTGGGTATGGAGGAAATAGACGACCCTCTCACTGGTCTAGCTCAGGACGACACCAAATATTACTATGACCTGGTGGACGACACCGAATATTACGATGTCCTGTCCTGCCCAGCTTGTAACTTCGACTCCCAAAGTGCAGAAATCATGGAGGAGCACCAAAAGTCTACGGAACATCGGGAGAAGCTGGCTCTACGACGGAAACAGGAGGAAGAGAAGGAGGAACTGCGCATGCAGCTGGCAGCTGTGGCAGCTGACAATGGAGCCCAGAGAGTCTCCAAGAAGCAGAAAAGGAAAAGTAAAAACAGAAGATGACCCATCTGAACCATTATCACCTCTACCAGATCACACACGTGGTCCCTCCGAACGGAGCCAAATCAGTTCGGAAGTTCAAGCTGTTAAATCCATGAAAGGACTATTGAATGAGTAACGTGAACCGACTACACCACAGAGATTGAATCTGTGAACTGTTTTCCGCAGAGACTGAATCTGTGATATGTTACGTTAAACATGAAGTTATATATGTATATATGTTATTACGTTATGTTAAATGGGGGGATGACTATAAAGCTAAGAAGGGAGGAGTGTTGTGTATGTAACCTGTTCCACCTTAAGAGAGCTTAAGCCTGTTCCACCTTAAGAGATGTACTACTTTCTCAGGCTGCTGTAGACGTAATACCGGGGGTGAACACACCGGTATATAAGCACTGTGCAGTAATCTTGTATTCAGTGTAGTCCCTACCTCCAACCAGTAAAGACCTGTTTTTATTGTTACTCATTAGTCTGTTTTAATTAACTAAATAATTCACAGACTTAACAGGTGCATTAGATAAGTACATGAGGGAGAAAGGAATAGAATGATTTGCTGATAGGGTTAGATGAAGTAGGGTGGGAGGAGGCTCATGTGAAGCATAAACACCGGCGCAAACCAGTTGGCCGAATGGCCTGTTTCTGTACTTTAAATTCTATGTAGTTGAAACCAAGGGCTGGGAACAACTGGAACGTTTTAGTATAGAGAAGCAGAGGGCAGTGTTAGTGAAGTGATTCTTCAACAAATAGAACTTAATTGGGCTTAACAAGCCTGCTGCAGCAAAAAAAAACTGTTAAAATTTGTGCTTTAAGTTGGAGCTAGTAATTCCTGTGCGCAGTTACATTTGCTGCTGCTAAGTCAAATTTGTAAGATCTGCAAAATTAATATTGTCAGATAAGGGTCCTTTGGCAGAAGAGGCCTTTACTTTTAAAGACTGTTTTAAAAGAAGCCCAGAAAAGGGACATACAAAATGGCCACCAGACCCCGTGACTAGCTTTCTGGACACTTTAAAATGGTTCCTGCAGTCCCCAGACAGCTTTTGTGGATTCAGCCCACAGTAAGTTCTGGAAGGCCGTTTCGGAGAAAATGAAACCAGACACAACCACATACATATGGATTGGATGCAGATCCAGTCAGATCGGCCTGTAGATAAAGGCCATCTAAATGTTTACCCAGACAAAGGGAAACAGTTTTATATTCATAAGGGGAGCATCAAAGACCCATTAAAGACATCAAGAAGACATTCAAAACAATACAAGGTCATTCCAGACCAGAGATGGCCATCACCGGCCATCCCGAAAGCAGTTTAAAAATAATAACTACCCCGTTGTGATACAAGCCCGCCAAAAGTTAAACAAAGACTAACCTTGATTTGGCGGGAGATAAAGGCTTCTTTGAGAAGTATAACTGGAGTCCTGGGTAACCATCGAGGGCAAGCAGCCAGACGCACTTTTGAGCTTGTCCTTTTGAGAGCCGTGGAGGGACGTCGATCCAGAGACCAAGAAGGTGATTTGAGTCTGCATCCCGCCCCGGGGTAACAATCGGGAGGTCATCGACAAACCCCGGGCCGTTGACGAGACAAAGGACAGCAGCCCTACAGAAGAAATCTAGCTGAAAATGGTAATCAGCTAGACTCCGCGAAGAGACCTCTTCAACCATGGTCAAACAGGTGGTCGCCGTCCCCGCCGACGTCCAGGCCTGCCAGTGTCCAGCCTGTCCATGACCTTCACCTCGAGGAAGAAGGGAGAGTGTCGCAGCCCGCAGCGCTGACCACGTGGAGACAGGACGCCTGAAAGGATCAAAACGCAGACCCGTTTCAAAACTCTATACTTTCCAACTGGATTGGTGAGCATGTTTCTGGCCCCTCACAATCTGATCTAGCTAGGCTTAGGGGGTGGGCATTTAAGGGGTAATGAGTTGTTGTCCCTCGATGTTCCGTGTGTTTCCCCATTTCATGATGACTTTTGTAAAGTATAATATGCCTGTATCTATCTCAGTTAGTCATGTATTATGAATTTGTTTTTCCCTCCCATGTACCCTTTTATTGACTTGCATTTGATTTGTTTTTCTCTATGCAATAAAATTTCATTTTGTTTCCATTAAACCTGGCCTATCGAGTATTCTCTACATTGTAGTTCCTGCATCAAATCCAGTGTCTAGAACCTAAGGGGCGAGTGGGTCGAACCACTCAAGGTTTAACTGTGCAAGAGAGAGAGGCCTCTAGAGAGAGAAACCTCTGCGATCTAAAACCCCTTACAGAAAATGGCGACCATGGCAGGACACTGGCAGCAGGATTGCAATGTATTAGACCCAGGTTTGAATGGTCGAAATGTTATGGATGAGAGGATAGCGGATTATGTCTTTGGAAAGGTAAATCTCACTAAGCAGTGGATTTCCGATCTCTTACTGGATGGGTGTCCGGTAGACGCAACCATCAGGTGGACAGAGAGCAAAGAACATAAAAAGTCAGTGGAAAAGGCAGTGTGGCTGATGTGCTACAAGAAACAAGTCCAGATTTTGGACAGAGTCGTTGCAGCACAGGCAGCCAAGATCACTGCCCAGGAAGCAGAAATAGAGGAAAAGGCCATGGGTGGGGAAAAACTCATCACAGCGCTTCACGCGCTGAATCAGGAACGCCAAGTTGTAGCCAGTCAACACCAGGCTAGAATAGAGTACCTGGAATGCCAGGTTACTGAGGCAAAGATACATGAAGCGAGAATACGGGAGAAAAACGCCCGCCTCGCACAACAGCTAAGAGCGCAGGAGGAGAGAGTAGTAGGGGTTAAGGCAGCTTACAAGCTGGCCCTTGAGCACGGGTTTGAAAGTGCAGACCATGGCCCCTGCCAAAAGACCATAGAGGACCTGAGAATGGCCTTGGTTAAGGCAAAAGGCATGGTATGCCTCGTAAGCCCAAAAGCAAGTCACATAGACTTTTTGCAGGAATCCAAACATCCGATTCCTTGTGAAGTAGTTGTGGCACCAGCCACTGAACCCTCAGCACCACCGAGCTACAGTGAGGCTTGGCCAGAGGGGGAGGTGGTGAAAGAAAGGGTAGCCGAGGTGGAGCAGGAGGAGGAACAACCACTGGGAGTAAAGCCGGAGCCGGCACCAATGTGTCCTGCTCAGCACCAGAGGTTCGGTGCCACCGCCGCAGATGGCACGGATGGACCCCACATGAACCAGCTCGTGGCGCCCCACGGTGCCCAACAACTTAGAGCAATGATAAGCCACCTCCCAAAACTCTCCGAGAAGGGAGATCCCTCAGTCCATTTCAGGGAGGTAGAGGAAACAGCCGCCATCAATGACTGTGATGATCTTGAACAGGCAAAGATGCTGCTCTTCTCCCTGGATAGCACAATCCTTCAGTGCCTCTCACATGGGAGTAAGAGGGGACGGACAGGGTATGTGGAACTCAGGGACGAGGTCTTGGAGGTTCTGGGAGTAGCCGACCGTAATGTATATACCTTTAAGGGGGGAACTATGTTTTACAGCTCATGTATACTGCAGTACCGGCAGTGACCACACCTGTATATAGCACTGAGTAGTAATCTGTACAGATCAGTTCCAGTGTGAGCCACGTTGAGTAAACATCTGTTGTACCGTTCTCCTGCAGTCTGTGTCTTATTATACACAGACACAACATTGGCGACAAGGCAAGTTCGAACCTACCTGCAACTCTGCATCACCTCCCGGGGATTCGTTCCTGGAGATCAGTGGATTGGAGGTCAAGGCCAGAGACTCGGGCGTCGACCACGGGCAAACGCCCAGTCATCCAGCAGAGACTCGAGAGTTGCGGGGGAGGCTGTCGAGAGCCAGGCTTGGCTTTCCAGTTGAGGTGGTCCAGCGAAACGGGCTGGCAACAGGTAGTGCGCAGACCCTTCCCGGACAGCGGCGGGCTAGAGCCCGACTGAGCGGCACAACAAAGGGCCGAGCAGCATCGACGGGGCAGCGAGAGAGAGGGCGGAGCGCACAGGGCACAGCCGGTGTTCAGGGGCCGAGCAGCATCGAAGAGAGGGAGAGAGAGACGCGCAGAAACCCGCGAGGCGCCACCATTGCCACGAGGACCGCCGAGAGCGGCATTGGCAGCAGCGCAGGAGAAGCGCGCGAAACCTACAGGGCGCCGCCATTGCCACGAGAACCGCCGGGAGCAGCGTTGGCAGCAGCGGGGGAGGAAGGAAAGCGCGGGAGACGCCATTTTAAGCCATTGGGAGACGCCATTCTAAACCACACCCAAAATGCCGAAGAGTGGCAGTATCACCGCGTTTGACAATGAAGTCGAAGATTGGACTACATATGTCGAACGAATAGAGGTATACTGCAAGGCAAATGAGGTGTCAGATGACAAGAAAGCGTCGGTATTGTTAAATTTAATGGGTGCAAAGATATGTGGGTTATTACGAAGTCTAGTAACCCCAACGAAGCCAATGGAAAAGAGTTTTGAAGACATAGTAACGATACTACAGGAACATTTAAACCCCACACCGCTGCTGATAGCAGAAAGATTCAAGTTTCACAAACGGAACCAGCATAAGGATGAAAGCAATGTTGATTATTTAACAGAACTGCGCAAACTATCGAAACACTGCCAGTTTGGAGCGGGACTGGCAGATACCTTAAGGGACAAGTTTGTGTGTGGGCTTCAAAGTGAAGGAACCCAGAAACGGCTTTTATCTGAAAAGGACCTTACGCTGGAAAAGGCTTTCAGCATTGCGGTATCATATGAAGCAGCAGCACGGGGCGCTGCAGAGATACAACAGAGACCGCAAGAATATGGCACAAACGAAATGTCATATAGAACAGAGAAGTGCTATCGCTGTGGCAGAACAACACACAACCAGAATGTTTGCTAGTTCAAAGACAAAGTGTGCAGACAGTGTGGAAAAGTAGGACACATAGCACGAGTCTGCAGGTCGGGGAAGAAAACCAGCAATAAGAAATCTCCAAAAGAAAAGTACAAGAAGGTACATAAGATGACGGAAAATAGTTCAGACGAACAAAAGAGTAATAATGACTCCGAAAGCAGGGAACTGAGTTGTCTGAAACTACATAATGTGATCACAACGGAGGATCACCAAACCATTTGGGTCACTCTCAAGATAGCAGGAGTCCAGGTAAAGATGGAATTGGACACAGGATCAGCCCTAACAGTCATAAACTGACAGGACTGCGAGCGGCTATTCTCACACATACCCTTGAGAGACACAAAAATTATTTTGAAGACGTACACGGGGCAAAAAGTCTACCCCAAAGGAAAAATAAGGGTGACCGTTATATATGACGGTAAGGAAACACCAAAACTAGACCTGTATGCATTGCAAGATGGAGGACCACCATTACTGGGACGTGAATGGATCCGGAAAATACAACTGGATTGGCATTCCATACAGGCACTGACTGTGGCTGACAAAAAGGATGATGACGTCACACCTGGGCAACTGTCAAAAATCCTAACTGACGCGAAAGAAGTGTTCCAGCAAGGACTCGGAACACTAAAAGGCATGACAGCGATGATTAAAATTGAAGGAAACGCAAGCCCAAAAATTTTTAAGGCCAGACCGGTACCTTATGCGATCCGCCCAGCCGTCGAAGCAGAGCTGGAGAGTCTGGAACGTTCAGGTGCACTGTCCAAGGTAGACTGGAGCGAGTGGGCTACACCCATCGTCCCTGTGATGAAAAAGTCATTGAGCAGCACGCCTGGGGAACCAAGGAAGGTTTGCATCTGTGGGGACTTTAAGGTAACAGTGAACCCAGTCCTTCACACCGTACAATATCCACTTCCGCGGATTGAAGATATTTTCGCCTCGATATCTGGAGGGAAACGCTTCACTAAGATTGATCTGGCCCAGGCGTATCTGCAAATGGAGGTAGAAGAAGCATCAAAAAAATACCTCACAATCAACAGCCATAAAGGTCTCTACCAATACAACCGGCTGGTATTCGGGGTAGCATCAGCTCCGGCTATTTGGCAGAGGGCAATGGAACAAGTCCTGCAAGGGATCCCAGGGACCCAGTGTTATTTGGACGACATCCTGGTCACGGGCGAAAATGACAGTGATCACCTTGCCAACCTGGAGCAGGTGCTCACTAGGTTGCAGGAATATGGGCTCCGTGCTAACCGCCCCAAATGCGAGTGTTTTAGAAAACAGATCTCATATTGTGGCCACGTTATCGATAAAGAGGGGTTACATAAGTCCCCAGAGAAGATTGAGGCAGTAGTCAAGGCTCCAGCACCGGAAAATGTGTCACAACTGAGGTCGTTCCTCGGGCTGGTAAACTACTACCATAAGTTCTTGCCAAATTTGTCTACAATACTACACCCACTGAACACCCTACTGCAAACTGGGGTGCCATGGAAGTGGAGTGACGAATGTAGACGAGCTTTCCAGAAGAGCAAAACACTAATCACATCGAAAGAGGTATTGGCCCATTACAACCCGGCATTACCAATTCGGTTGGCATGTGGTGCGTCACCCTACGGCATTGGAGCGGTGCTGTCGCACAAATTCTCGGACGGCTCAAAGAGGCCAATAGCCTTTGCGTCACGATCACTAACTTCAGCCGAGCGTAACTACGCCCAGATTGACAGGGAGGCCCTCAGCCTAGTGTGGGGAGTGAAAAAGTTCAATCACTATCTGCACGGGCAGAAATTCACCTTGCTGACTGATCACCAGCCTCTTGTCTCCATTTTTAATCCGAAGAAGGGCATTCCGGTGATGACTGCGCAACGACTACAAAGATGGTCACTTGTTCTAGGGGCGCACCACTATGAGATTGAATATAAGGGCACGAAACAGCATGGAAATGCTGATGGGTTATCACGCCTGCCACTGCCTACTGCGGAGGAAGCACCAGCAGTGGATCCTGTCGAAATATTCCATTCGACTATCGTTGAATACCTACCGGTAACTAACGCTTGTATCGAAAAGGAAACCCGAAATGACCCGACACTGCCTCGGGTATATGATTTGACGGTGAAGGGATGGCCAGCACATGGCGACTCACTGTTGCCAGCATTCTCGACAAGGAGAGAACAGCTGTCAGTGTGCCGGGGGACCTTGATGTGTGGATCCCGAGTGGTAATTCCACCCAAGTTAAGGGATAGAGTGCTCAATGAGCTTCATGAGGGTCATCTGGGAGTGGTAAAAATGAAAAGCCTAGCCAGGGCTTATGTGTGGTGGCCGGGAATCGATAAACAAATCGAGGACCTGACCAAGAGCTGCTCAGGATGCCAGAAAGTCCAAAATGCACCACCACAGGCCCCTCTACACCCATAGAAGTGGCCCTCATCTCCATGGCAACGGGTGCATATTGATTTTGCTGGTCCATTCATGGACTCAATGTTTTTAATAGCCGTGGATGCGCACTCGAAATGGCCTGAGGTCATCAAAATGTCCTCCACCACCACGGAGAAAACTATTGCAGTCCTACGGACCATTTTTGCCAGGAATGGCTTGCCAGAACAGATTTGCTCCGACAACGGACCACAGTTTGTGTCCGAAGAGTTCCGGAGGTGCTTGAAAAAGAATGGGGTAAGGCATTACACATCCGCCCCATATCATCCAGCCACAAATGGATTGGCTGAGAGGTTCGTACAAACCTTTAAGAAGGCAATAAAGGCTATGTACAATGACAACATTCCGCTGCAGCACAAGGTGGACAATTTCCTGTTTGCCTACCGGAATGCGACACATGCAGTCACCAACCAGGCCCCAGCCATGATGTTCTTTAACCGAAGGTTAAGATCTCGCCTGGATTTGCTCAGACCAAACGTATGAAGAGATGTTGAGAGTAAACAATTCCAGCACATCCATGAGAAGCCAACAAGGAGCTTCAATGTAGGGCAACCAGTCTTGGCCCGTGACTACCGAACAGAAAAATGGCAGCCAGGAACGATATGCACACGGCAGGGCCCACTAATGTACACAGTGGACATTGGGGAGAGCATCGTGAGACGCCATGCTGACCAGATCCTAGAGTCACAGGAACAAGTCAACCCCATGCCTCGCCCATACATACCTGGTGATGAACCTGACGTACAGGTCGCATCTACCCCAGAAACAGTAGCATCGGAAGCTGATGAACCAACCGACGACATGGGGCCAGAATCGTCTCCGCACCAAGAGCAAGACACTCGGGAAAGGCGCTATCCAGAAAGGATCAGGAGGCCTCCCCAAAGACTGAATATATAAATAGACTATTTTCAGCTAATGTTGCATGTTAAAAGTGTTAATTGTAATTAGTTTGATATTTAATTGTTAAATGAGTGTTATGGTACTGTTAATCTAAAAGGGGAGGAATTGTAATGTATATACCTGTAAGGGGGGAACTATCTTTTACAGCTCATGTATACTGCAGTACCGGCAGTGACCACACCTGTATATAGCACCGAGTCATAATCTGTACAGCTCAGTTCCAGTGTGAGCCACATTGAGTAAACACCTGTTGTACCGTTCTCCTGCAGTCTGTGTCTTATTATACACAGACACAACAACGACGGTAATCCGTTCCTCCGCGTGGAAGGGACTGTGCAGCTAACTGGAGAACCCCCGCGGGTTTTCGCAGAAAGGCTGTGGCCAGTGTATTGGCGCAGCTGTCCGGGCATGCCGGAACGGGCTGCAATGAACGCCGAACAGCGGGTTCATTGGCTCCATTGTCTGGTTGCTAACAGCTTGCCCCAGATACGGACCCATGCCAAATCTTGGTTTGACCCCCAAGGTCCCGGTATCATGGAGGAGACAGTGCTCCGACAGCTTAACATTGCTTACAAGAATTGTAGAAGTCAGGAGACACCTCCCTCTAAGGGAAAAGTGCATGAGGCAAAGCCCGCAGCCCCAAGCAAGAAGGAGTGGCGTCAGGAGGGGAATCACCCTGCCCAAGCCAAGCTCAATTTTTACGGGTGTGGGAAGGATGGACATTGGCGCAGGGACTGTAAAAATCCGTGGAAGGATAATAAGGGAAAAGCTCCCGCAGCCCAAGCCCAAGCCCAAGCCGCCGCCCCAGCACGAGCCCAGGTCCAAAACGCAGCCCCTGCCCCTGAAAGAGGAACCGGTGCAGCTATGGATCCCGCTGCAATAGAGTCAATCATAGAGACAATGCGGTCTCTTATGATAGAGCAGGGGAGGATAGCCGTCACCACCGGTCCTGTCGTTCCCACAGCCCCGACTGCTGTACCCAAATGACTAGAGCTGGCGCAGCCCGTCTACCTGTGCGCGTTGCAATACGATGTATGGAAAAGACCCATCGTGGAGATGGAGGTGGAGGAGGTGCAGGGGATCTATCTATTGGATACGGGGGCATCGTGCACCGTGTTCCACTCAGATAACCCTACCACCTCACCTCTGTCCACCGGGGTTCCATATATGCTATCGGGCTTCACAGGCGAAGAACAGGCTGGCGCATTTTCCATTCCCCTCTCCATTCGTCTAGGATCACTCCGCACCACGTGGAAGTGTACCCTGATGAAGTGGGAGATGGGGGGTGGAAAGGGGGTCCTTGGGTCTGATTTCTTGGTAGCGCACGGGATCCTCATGGATCTAAGAAATCATTGTCTCTGGGGAGCGAGTGTGGGAGAGAAAGGAAAAGGGGTTTCAAGGTGAAACCAAAGAAGGCATGGGTTGGTCGGCAGGAAATAAAATTCCTAGGTCTGACCATCCGCGCTGGGGAGAGAGCCATAGAAGAGGCTAGACGGGAGTCGGTGCAAGACCCATCGGTCCTCGCCACCAGCGTGGTGAAGTTGCCCCGACGCACTAAATGGTTTCACATCAATCAGTGCAAACTGTTTAAGCCAGGTGCAAAAGAGCCAACAACCGAGGCCAGGTCTGAGGGTGAAGATCCTCAGCCTGAGGCGTGCAATAAGTCACAGACCACACAGGCTGGAACCGCAGCCTGCTTGAAGGGAGAAGCTGTCCCGCCCACCTGGGAGGTTTCCCCATTGGCCTGGGACTCGGACGAGGAGGAGCCCGAAGACCAAGGCCCTCCTCCTGATCCGAACGCCATCGGGGGGGAGCCCGAACAGCTAGGTCCCGCCCCTGACACGATTCTGGAGGAGGTGGAGTCGGAGGATGGAGATCCCGCCCTCGACTCAAGTTTGGGGGAGGTAGAATTTGGGGGCGGAGATTCTCCACCTGTAGGGACAGGTAGGGAGAAGTCGTCTGCCACAGACCCAAATCCCAAAGGGGCAGAGCCTGAGGAAAGGGAGACGAAGCCGGCAGTCGTGGAGGAGCCACGGGCTGTGAGGGCTAAAGTCCCACCCAAAGGTCCACTCGCCAAGGGAGCCTCACCAAAGGTACCCCCTCGCAGATCGGCCTGAACGCCTCAGCCAAGGAAACTCTGGCCAGATTCCCCTTACCCCAGCCAACACCGACTTGGGAGATCCCTAGAAAAATGCAGTCCCCAATTGGCAGAAAAGGGCTGCGGGGGACCCAAGCTACAGGTCAGTGCAGCCCCGCCACAGGGAGCGGTGAGCTGCAGTCCAAACAGGGATTAGGCAAGCCACCCGGGGATGGGCGGCGCTGTACATAAGTTAAGTTAAGTTTGGTTTAGTTAAGTTTAGTGTGTGAGTTTTTAAGATAATAGTGTGTATAAGTAATAGTTTTAGAATCTGCCCAGCATGTGTGTTGTTTTGGATCGAGGTCGAAAGACCCGATCATGCCTTCACCTAGGCCAGAATCTCTCGGGAGCCTGGCTGTATCGTTTAATTTGTTACAGGAACCAAAAGGATAATGAAAGGGATTCTCGTCGCGTTCACGGTGGTCGGGTGTAGCCTGGCCTACCGGGGCTATACCAAGGACTCGACCGTGTATGGCTGTTCCGGAGACACAGCCCCCATCGCGACCGATGGGACGGGAAGACATGACGTCGAGGAGACAGCCACCTATTTCCACGAAGGGAGGTGGCCAGGATGGCTGGTGTCGAACTCTACGGAATACTCCAGCCAGTTCGGTTTTAAGTACAGAGAGACTTCTCTAATGTGTCCCAGGGTGAGGATCACCGCACCCAGAGTCAGCGTCACTGTCGGGAAGAAGATCTGTTTAGAATGCTATGGACGTATTCCTTTGGACAGATGGTGGTGGTTGCACAAGTTGAGTAAGACCATGAAGAACTCCACGGTCGAGTGGGAGAGACTGGGTGACAATAACCATCGGACTATTACAGGGACTCATGGGGGGTTGAGTGTCTGTTGGGACAAATGGTGGGAACCAGATGAGGGGATTTACATCTGTATGTGGGGTTCAGAACGTGTCTGCCCCACAGGCGTCTCCATCTTTTTCCAAAGGCAGTGGCAGGATGCTGGAAAAGGGATGAGATGGGACGTCAGCACACGGATGTGCGGAGTCCCATACTCTCAGATCCCAGTAAACGTCACTGAGCTCATCACCCGCCCCTGCAAGCCACTGCCCACGATTCCAGCAGCCAAAGCCCGCAAGGAAGGGTGCCCCACCACTACCAAAGGACCCGGGAACGGATTGGTATTAGTGCCCACAGGTCAGGTGCTGTACCAAGGGGTGCACTATGTGGTGGCCTCGGTGATTTTAAACCTCACCGAGGTGCGATTGCCAGAGTGGTGCTCCAAAGAAACGGAGCAATTGTACCAGGTCCTGCAAACAAAAATGTTCAGACAGTTTTATGAATTCGACTTTGCTGATGTAGACAGAGCCGGATTGTACACCACACCACATGAGGTTATGGACAGGGTAGGGAGACAAAGAAGGGGTACAGTAAATGATATTTTTACAGCTTTTAACACAGGGACTTCCGCCATCAACACTCTGGATGACGTGGAGCTGCAGACTCAGATCAATGGTTTAAAAGGGCAGTTAAGAAAGATACTGACGGATGAGAATAAGTTAGTGGGTTCTGAGTTACATGAGGACCAGGCCATGGCACTATACTTAAAAGAAATTATAGCTGAGCTGGAGAAACACGCAAAAACGGTAAATGCTCTCATCGGGGAGGATCGGAATGCGTCCGATCAGGCTGCGCAGAACGGAGCGTGCGTGCTGTACGGGGCGTGGTTTCTGGGCGAGGGCCGCAGTGATCTGGAGGATTTAAAACAAGGTTTGGTCCCCTCCTGGATCAGCAACAAGCACCTCGCAGCCCTCCACCCTTTTGAGAATGCATTGAGTCCGTGCCAGCTCAGACTAGCTTCAGAGGCCTACCCAGTCCCAGTGGACTGTGGGAGGTCTAATCATACCATTATGGGTATAGTGGTAAGAATGCCGGTGATGGGAAAGACAGCTAAACCTGCCCCGGTATACAGGGTGGAGAACATTGGAGTCATTCAAGGGGTGCACACATTCGCTACACAGCGGTCCCACCTTACGTCATTCGATGGGAGCATGCAATGACGGGTACCAACCTCGCGGGGTGCCAGAGCCGGGGAGCACACATCATCCTGTGTCCCCAGCACTTGAATGCCTATTCGAAACCACAGTGCGGGTTCAGAACTGCTGGCGTGAAGCCTATAAATTGCACCATGGAGGCAATGGCACAAGGCCATGTGCCCCCGCAGGAGGCATATATAGGAGGTGGGACATACTGTGTCACCACTGCAGCGCCCCACTACCAACATGGACAGCACGGCTGGTGTCCGGTGAGTAACAGCAGTTTCTGCTTCAAACCCAAGGCAGAAGTTCAAGTGGCCCAAGAGCGAATTGTCCCCATTCCTGAACCTTCCACTGTTCACCTCACTGTCAAAGAGAATTTCACCGATCTGCAACGATTCATTGCACATTTTGGGTATATCATTCCCCCTCTCCCTGAACACCTCACCAAGATATTAAAAGCCGTTGTCGTTTCACAGAAACATTTTTACACACTGGAGCAGAAGACTTTAGAAATAGGGGCAAACATACAAGATATAGTAACCCCACCATGGTGGGATCTGTTCACTAGTATAGAAGTCCCTTCTTGGATTAGGATAGCCTCCCACATCCTTGTAGTGTGTCAGGTTTTTATCGTGATCTATTTGCTGTTTGTACACTGTAAAAAGGTCAGACATTCGCAGAAGTATGAGAACAGAGGAGAATGGAGGGAGCATTATGTGCGGGTGGACGAGGAGACACCCGTTTACATTTTCGCTGCTATGTATAAAGTTAAAGTTTTCCTCCCTCTTCTATGTTTGATGTTTGTTCATGTGCAATTTTGTGTGTACTTTATTTTTATTATTGAAGTTCATTAAGTGAGTTGTAGTTAATAAAAGATAATAATGTGTATAAACCAAGTGGTGTAGGGGTATTAGGCCCCCCTCCACGCCTGGAAATGAGTGTGTCAGATTTTAAATCCAATGTATTGCCATCTATAGGTGCTTAATGTACACTGTAGGTTTTCTGAAACGGGAAATGCATGTGTCGTGGGATCATAGATAGGTAATTACAGGGGATGGTTTGATTGTGGAGAGTCAGAAAATTTTGCTCACCCAGAATTATGATACTTCAAGCAAGTTATAGTATCATCAGGGGGGACTGTAAGATCCACAAAATTAATATTGTCAGATAAGGGTCCTTTGGCAGAAGAGACCTTTACTTTTAAAGACTGTTTTAAAAGAAGCCCAGAAAAGGGACACACAAAATGGCCGCCAGACCCCGTGACTAGCTTTCTGGACACTTTAAAATGGTTCCTGCAGTCCCGAGACAGCCTTTGTGGATTCAGCCCACAGTAAGTTCTGGAAGGCCGTTTCGGAGAAAACGAAACCAGACACAACCACATACATATGGATTGGATGCAGATCCAGTCGGATCGGCCTGTAGATAAAGGCCATCTAAATGTTTACCCAGACAAAGGGAAACAGTTTTATATTCATAAGGGGAGCATCAAAGACCCATTAAAGACATCAAGAAGACATTCAAAACAATACAAGGTCATTCCAGACCAGAGATGGCCATCACCGGCCATCCCGAAAGCAGTTTAAAAATAATAACTACCCCGTTGTGATACAAGCCCGCCAAAAGTTAAACAAAGACTAACCTTGATTTGGCGGGAGATAAAGGTTTCTTTGAGAAGTATAACTGGAGTCCCGGGTAGCCATCGAGGGCGAGCAGCCAGACGCGCTTTTGAGCTTGTCCTTTTGAGAGCCGTGGAGGAACGTCGGTCCAGAGACCAAGCAGGTGATTCAAGTCTGCGTCCCGCCCCGGGGTAACCATCGGGAGATCATCGACAAACCCCGGGCCGTTGATGAGACAAAGGACAGCAGCCCTACAGAAGAAATCTAGCTGAAAATGGTAATCAGCTAGACTCCGCGAAGAGACCTCTTCAACCATGGTCAAACAGGTGGTCGCCGTCCCCGCCGACGTCCAGGCCTGCCAGTGTCCAGCCTGTCCGTGACCTTCACCTCGAGGAAGAAGAGAGAGTGTCGCAGCCCGCAGCGCTGACCACGTGGAGACAGGACGCCTGAAAGGATCAAAACGCAGACCTGTTTCAAAACTCTATACTTTCCAACTGGATTGGTGAGCATGTTTCTGGCCCCTCACAATCTGATCTAGCTAGGCTTAGGGGGTGGGCATTTAAGGGGTAATGAGTTGTTGTCCCTCGATGTTCCGTTTGTTTCCCCATTTCATGATGACTTTTGTAAAGTATAATATGCCTGTATCTATCTCAGTTAGTAATGTATTATGAATTTGTTTTTCCCTCCCATGTACCCTTTTATTGACTTGCATTTGATTTGTTTTTCTCTATGCAATAAAATTTCATTTTGTTTCCATTAAACCTGGCCTATCGAGTATTCTCTACATTGTAGTTCCTGCATCAAAGTCCAGTGTCTAGAACCTAAGGGGCGAGTGGGTTGAACCACTCAAGGTTTTACTGTGCAAGAGAGAGAGGCCTCTAGAGAGAGAAACCTCTGCGATCTAAAACCCCTTACAAATTTCACTGTTCTCCACCAGATTTAACACCAATAGCAATTGGAGCAGAGAAGTAGAACCCTTGCTCAGCAATAGCTGTTTTTGCACACAAGGAAAACTTTACTTTTTGTTCTAATTGATGTTGAAACATCTGAGACAGCAAAATAGATGAGCAGGTTTTTAATTCACATTACCTACAGTAATTCTACCAGTCCATTTCTTTAGTATACAACTTGCTTGACACTATTGCAAACACGCTGATGGCGACATAGACAGGTATGAACAGTATACCAATTATGAGTCCTTCTTGGTTCTGCTCAGAAACCTCGGGCTGGATTTTCATTAAGGAGGCATGTAGGAGGCGGGACTACAACTTTCGGGGTTGTAGTCCCGCCTCCATCAAGTTGTGGTCAACCCACACAATTTTCACTTGATTGACCTTGTTGAGCCCACCCAGCGGGCTCAGCAGGCCAATTAAGGGCCACCCGGCAACAGGTGACGTCACAGATTGACATTTCATCTGTCAAAAGCTTTTGACAGATGAAATATCAGCGATTGACAACACTGACAATCTGTACTCCAAGTTAATTCATTCCTCTCAGGCTGATTTAGCGATCTCTCTGGAACAGAAAGCTGAATGCTGCAACTTTTGACAGCTCGCAGCCATTCTGCTTTCTGTGCCGGTGAGATGAGGGACTCCCGAGACCTAAAGGAAGGAAGGCTGTAAAGGTAAGTAAATGTAAGTAAAACTTCTTTAAACACTTTACACACATCAAACAGACTTACCTCTGCACTCATGCATCCATCACTCACCTGAACACCGGACATCTCGAACCCTCCAAGCCCTTCAGCCCGACGGCCCGCCTTGCTAACTTGGCGTGGTTTGGAGCCGTTGGGAATCCCACACTTCAGCAATAAAAATAGGGATTCAGCTAAAAACTGCCTGTTAACTACCTGTTAACAGGCAATTATTTGGCACTAATCCCCTTCCCGCCTCGGGGAGGCGGCTCCCAGCACAGGTCAGGTACCCACCTCCTTTGAAACTGGCATGGAGGTGGGTTGGGGGCAGGATGGGTTCGTGCCCCCCAATTTTGGGATTTTAACCCCCTACACGCCTCCAATCCTGCCTCCACGGCCCAATGAAAATCCTGCCCCTCATCTTTCTTTGAGTTCAGCAGCCTAATTCATCTACATGGAAGTAAAGATGGCCTGCCCCCTGGAGATATAGTAGAAACAGTTAATGATGCAGTGTGTATAATGGGTCAGAAAAGCACAGATTTGTTAACTAAGTGTAACTAAATAATTGAGTTTGTCCAATTTAAAATGGCACATATAGAAATAAATATCTATAAAACATAGGGGAGGGGAATGAACTTGGCTATAATGCAAATAAAAACATGTGTGATATTTGTTATTCACATGTCAAACAACTCATTGAGAATTATATTTATAAGAATCCTCTGATGGCTCAGTAGGTAGTTGGTCAACATGGCATGGTACTCAGGCACAGAGACTAGGAATACCCTAGATTTCATTACTGAGGTCACTGATCTCAGCCAGGGCAGGAGTAGGGGTGTTACAATTATTCCTAGTCACCAGTGTTAGGAAAGGGAACACCAGAAACGGTTTCTACTTCTGATCTATGAATGTCTAATAAGAATAGGGATGGGTTTGATTATGATGCCCCGCATGATGGAGTAGCCTTCCTGCACTTATTGCCTAGATCCGCACAAGAAGAATGGCCACTTGGGCAACATACAAGAGGCCAACTGGCAACTAAGTCACCGGCCAAGAAATCGGAGCCGTTGCGCCGGCCATTAAGGCCAGTTTGGAAGAAAAAATGGCAGCCACCTCGCTTCCATTGCAGAACGCAACGGCTGACATTTTGGGCAGGTCGGCAGCACTGCTGTTGCCTGCGCTCACTTCAGATATTTAGATGAGCAGATTATGACGTCAATCAGTGTGCAACACTGCATTGATGCACGATCTGGTATTCTGGATGTCGCCGTTCTTGTCAACACCCTCCCCAAAGTACATGTGCACAGCAGTACGACGGAACCCCCACCAGTACTTCTTAACGGGGCACACGCAACTTTCAGGTAAGTTCATATTTTTGCTTTTGTACTGGTTTCTTTACATTTTATTGGAGTAGTGGCTTGGTGTAATAAATTTAAAAAGTTGTTTAAGTGTGAAGGGTGTGCTGGATGTTTGCTAGGCTTTGGCTCTTAAAGGAAAACCTCTGAGAACACCACTTGCTCCCAGTCCTGGGTGCTCTAGTTGCAGTCCCCCTTGGGCTGCAGCATGACATGGAGATGCAGCAGAGGCAGCAAAGGGGACAAGCTGCTCACAGAGGGAGGAGGAGGAAGCAGAGAGGAAGAAGCAGAAGAAAAAAAAGCAGAAGGGGAAAAAGCAGAAGGAAGGAGGCAACCTAAACAGCACCTTTCTTGCTGGGATATCTGGGATCGAATCATCCATCTGCAGTACTAGTGAACACAACCCCAATTCCCCTTTCAATATTTGTCCCACACCTTACCTTCCCTCTATTACTGACCATCACAGCGTCCTCTTGGCCACAATGCTGAAATAAAAACCACCACAAAGCAAACTTTCCAATTCAACTTTATCCATATATGCATCCAATATTACATCAAAAAATCAACTTGTGCATTCCCTTAGTGAGTGTCTTGCATGTGCCTTTGCCTATCCTAGTGCTCTTACATATGCAGTGCTACCCCAGTGGCTGCAGCATGGCTGGTGGAAGGCTGCTAACTTTCAGTGGGAGAGACTGTAGATAGCCTTACAAGATGACCTCAAGGAGCTGGTGGCTGGTAGTGTGAAACGGAGTGACAGTTTTTCTTCTTCTTCTTCTTCTTCTTCACTCTCCTCTCCCTCTTCTTGGTCTACCACTGGCTGGGCATGCTGGATTTCCTGGGTGTCTGAAATGAGGAAGGCACAAGGATAGGGTTGTGTGGAGGGGAGGAGGGTAAAGCAAGAGGTGCATGCTTGCACCATGTGCAGCTTTTAAATCAGAAGAGGTTGTGGGATGAGGGTGAAGTAGGATGTGAGAAGGAGGATAATGTATGAGAATACCAGCATCTTTTATTCTTTCAGCCCTGATGCTGGTCAAGGGCTCAGTCATGCCCCTGCCAAGAATGGCAAGGACCATCTCCTCCAAGGGGGTGAGGCGAAGCTAGGAATATGAGGTGTGCCTCGTGTTTGCGGTGTTGGGGGGGTGGGGGGGGGTGCTGCAGGATTCGTGCATTGAGCAGTGTGTGAGGCTAGTGGTGCAGCTGGTAGGAGGTGGCTTTTGAAGCTGCATTCACTGACTTTGACCATTTGTCTGAGGTCATGAAACTTCTTTAAGCACTGGAGCCAGGTCCTGGGGGTGACACTGCTGGCAGTGATCTGGTCCCACATCTTGCTTTCTGGAGAACCTGCTGGCCCCCTGTGGGTAGAGGACCTCTCTTTGAGTGTTCACCCCCTGTACAAAGCTTGAGTGCTGCATCCGAAACCCTGGGTGCTCTTTTCCTGGCCTGTTGAGCCATTTAGGTTAGTGCTGAAGCACTTTTACCATTTTTGATCAGCAGAAGGCAGCTCACCTTTAAGAGGTGCAGACTGCCTTGAAGAGGAGCAGGCTAACTTTAAGTATTGCTAGCCTCGCTCGAGCAATACGAACTTCAACCCCCTGCTGAGTGCACAGCCTGTCAGCAGCGCTTTCTGTGCTAGACTGTGCGCTGCAATCATGAAAATTAGCAGGCAGCACAAAGTTTTTTTGTGTTATTGAATTTCTAGGCCACTATCTTCCAGAAAGGAGAAGTAAGGTAGGAAAATCAATGGGAAATTTGGAGTAGCAAAACAAAGTATTATTATGTTTACAGTAAAATAAAGCTTCCATTACAAGTATGCACTCAGGATACAAGCCTATAAACACGGAATAAACTCATACAAATTTGTCTTTTCTCTGTTTTAAAGAGGTGTTAACTAGTCTATTAATGTCTCCATTAAACAGCAGAGAGAGGAATTTGATACAAAGGTATTAAGCGTTCCTTGCTCAAAGTAATTTCCAGGCTATGGGCTTGTTATCTGTTGCAAAAAATAAAAACGATTATACTGCAGTACCTATCACATGACCATGATTATCCTCCAGGTCAAGCATCATCATAACTGATTATACCCTTTCTACTACTTCATTAATCTTCCTGACACTGCCGGTAAAACAGGCAACTTTGTATTAAATTTTAAACACCCTCCAACTCCTCTGGGTCATTTTGCTAAAGCTCTTTTAAGTACTTAAAGACATTTTTAACATGCAAAATGCACAACATATTGTCTACCACATAAGATACTAATCCTGAGTATTATGCAACAGAAGTAAAGGAATGTGGAAAACCACTGAATATTCATTAATTAATAATATTCTTGGAGCAAACAACAAAAAAGCCTTATTTTTGAATGCACAGCAGAAATGCTAATTGCCGAATTCAGCGAGGCCAATTCATTATAATAATTTAGAATGCGTGTTTTCTGTGAGGGGACACAATGAATAGAAGGGCCAGAGAATCATGAGAGTCATTCTTTGCAATGAAGAGCGTCTATGGCAGGTTGGCAAGGACAAGGTGGCCAAAGCTGATCCCTTCTATGTTCATAGTTTGGAGGTTCAGAGGAAGATAGAAACACAACAAGAGGTGGCTGATAGAATGAGGGCTGTCTCCTATATCCATAGGTAACTGGAAAACATGAGGAAATATTTCCCAAAGCTGGACAGCTCACATTTAGTCTATGCTCTAATATGCATGCTGCAATCCTGTGCCCTTAAAAAGGTGCAGCATCAGCAAAGGCACTGGGCGCACTGGGAGAACCATTCACATTTTTCACATCTGCATCTCCATGTCCACAATGCTACAGGGTGAATTTGATGTTTTGCACTTAAAACTGTTTCTAAAGTCACACATAACTGTTGCATGTTGTGCCACTGTATCAAAATGCCACCCAACATTACTTGTAAGCCACTTAGTCATATATGTTAACCTAGAAAACTAGCAAAAGCTGACGAAAAATCTCAAAAAACTGACACAGCCACAAAAACCTGATATATCTCAACATAATCCTATGACATGAAAAAAATGATTACATTGAAATTTCAGTGGGACACAGCCTTTACTTTAAGGTGTAGATATGTTCAACATTTCTTCACTCGTATTGGGGGCAAGAACAGAAATGCATGAAAAGGTTGAACAGGGATACAGATGTTGAAGACAAGGGTCTGGGGGGGACATGTCTTCGAGAAAATTCAGATTTATCGTGTGTATTTTCCAGCATTATGAAGGAAGGAACTCATTTTTATTGAAAGCAACTTCTATTTTTCTTTACATTTTAAATATTTTTCCCAGTAGGCAATCCATTGCTGGGTGAAAAGATTTTAGTTAAAGGGGGTGAAATTGAGTGCATTTGCGCCTTCTGTTAGCGCTTCTGGGGGGACACCCTGGGGGATAACGGGGTGCAAATGGCTTTGCAGCCGGGTGCGGCGCTGACATCGGCTCCTGCCATATTCAGTGGGAGTTTTGTGACGGCACTACGGCATTGTGCCCTGATCTCCTTCGCCCGGAGATCATGACAACATCGCTCTGCGCATCGCCCCTGTAGCACCCTGGACCCGAAATGGGTGGCCAGCCGTTTCGGGGGCAATGATTAAAGGCGAGGATGCCGAGGTAAGTAAAGAAAATGTACCTTTCTTGTTCCCGTTTTTTTTGCGGGTTCCTGCCCGTGATCGATCAGCCCAGCACTCTGCTTGAGTGCCGGGCTGATCGCATGGGATTGCGGCTGCCTTGGTGGTCCACATAGGTACTTTTTATATTGCAGAGCCTGCAGCGATGGTCTTTCCCTTTAAGGGAGGGAAGGAGTCTTTGAATGCGGCAGTGCTGCACGGCTCAGTGTGCAGCGCTGCTGAAGTCTCTGCCCCACCTGCTGCCGATTGCACTCCAAAAAGGAAGTGGAGCGATTGATTTAGCGCTTAACTTCCTTCTTGGAGCGCAAAAGCGAATTTTTCAAAAGTTTAGAAACATTAAGCGCCTGGTGCTAATTTTCTCAACTTTTAAAAGTTAGTGCCCCAAACAGGGCTATGATGAACTTCTCCCCCAAAGTTCTTTAAAACAACTAATAGGTGATTTAAACCCAACTTTATTGACCATAGCCAGGTGTGTAGTCAGCAAATTTAAAATTATAAACATTCCTTCCAAATTCTTCTCCCCTCCCCGTCAACTGGTGGTGTATCTATACAAAGGAGTTACAATGAAGTGTCAGTCATAACTCAGTGGTAGCACTCTCGCCTCTGAATCAAAAGGTTGTGGGTTCATAGTCCCACACCAGAGACTTGAGCACATAATCCACGCTGACAATCCGGTACAGTACTGATGGGTTCCTGTCTTTCAATGAGATGTTAAATTGAGGCACCATCTGCTCTTTCAGGTGGTTGTAAAAGATCCCATGGCATTATTTCAAAGAAGAGCAGGGGAGCAGGGGAGTTCTCCCTGGTGTCCTAGCCAATATTTATCCCTCAACCAACATCACTAAAACAGAAATAAAAACAGAAAATGCAGGAAATACTCAGCAGGTCAGGCAGCATTTGTGGAGAGAGAAGCAGAGTTAACGGCCGCGATTTTACCATCGGCGGCAGGTTGGAGTCAGGTTGGTTGGTCGGCGGGTACCGGTCCCGCTGCTGGTTTAATCCGCTCTACATTAACGATTTTCCCTTAACTGGGCCCGTCGTGCGCGTTGCCCGGCCCAATCAGTGGTTTCGGGTCTGCTGTTCGCTTCTGCTGACATCTTCCATCCAGCTGCATTTAAGGGGCCCATGCAGCCTTGTGATTTTTCATTCATTTTCTGATGCTTCTCAGTGTGGCAGATAGCGAGATGACAGCTTCAAGATCAAAGGCCTTTCCAAGATTCAATGATGACACCCTCCATGCTCTTGTGAAGGGAGTGAGAGGGCACAAAGGGGTTCTGTTCCCCTCAAATGGATGGAGGAAGCCTCCTCAACAAACCAAGGCAGCCCGGCTGCAAATTGCTGAGGAGGTGAGCGCCAGGTCTTTGTGCTCACGCACCTGGGTTCAGTGCCGCAATAGGTTCAATGATCTGCTACACTCAGAAAAAGTGAATATAACATCACATTATCTTCAATCTGCTCCCCATCTCCTCTCATCACCAACACTCTGCATTGTCAACCTACTCTTGCACACCCCAACTTACCCTTACATCCCTTGCACCCTTAACCATCCCTCTCTCTCTATGTACAGAATCACTCCACCATTCTACTATGCACCCCTCACACTCGCTCTCACTGTTATGCAGTGGCAACAACTAACAACGCACAGAGAGGGACCTTGGTATTGGCACATCACTCCAGCTTTTTCTCCCTCTAAGCATCAATGCTATGGATTCTCTACACTCACTCCAACATTCTCGCTCAAACTCCACTTGTCTCCCTCATTGCAGGAAAAGAGAGCCCACAATAAGAGGGAGAGGGGGAGGACAGGAAGAGGCCCACCTTCCATGGCGCACTTGACCACTGCTGAGGAGGCTACTATCGACATCGTCACAGGTGCTGAGGAGCTGGATGTGGGGGACGGAGAGACGGGATCAGTAGAGCAAGCTGGTGACAGAATAGATTTGCAACCCTCTCATTTAGATTGCATGTGCGACTGATATGGCATCTGATGTTCATACAGATTAAGTTCTGATCATCTGCACAATGGGGTGTGTCTGCTACATTAATATCGCATGTCTAACTCATGCCTTTACTTCCCCACAGAACCATCAAGAGTCCCCCTCCCCACTGTCCAGGTGGAAGAGCCGGAAGACTCCTCAGAGGAAGCTGCAGCCTCTGAGGGAGCAGTGTGTAAGGGGGATGGCGTGCGCCCAGTCAGCTTCACCTCTGACTGTCTTTGAGTGGTTCGAATCGCTCCCACACCCCTGGGTTCTAGACACCGGACTTAGGTACAGGCAACGATACAGAAAATCGAGTAGACAAGTAGTTTGGCGTAAGAAAACGAAAATTTTATTAAAAGCAGAATAAAACAATCTTATGAAAATTACTGCTATGAAATACAGGCATAAACAATTACACTTAAATGGGAATGGGGAACACACGGCACATTGAGGGAAAACAACTACATTAACAATCCCCTTATCCTTATCCCACCCCCTATACCTAACTAGATTAAGCTATGAGGGGCCAGGAATTCATGCTCACCAATCCAAAGCCTGTTGCTTTAACTGGGTCGGTTTTGAGGTCCGCTCTTGCTGTCCTTTGGGGTATCCCATCGCCACGTGGTCTCAGGGCGCGGCACTGAAGTTGTTGATGCGAAGCACCCTCCTTTTCCTCAGCTACCGTCATCGTCGAGTCGCGATGGGTTTTCTTCTTCTTCTTCCTCAGGCGGTCGTCGGCGGTAATGTTGCGGTTGGGGGTCGGTTGGCGGTTTTTACCGTCTAAATGATTTTACTACCCATGCTTCGAACGCCAGTTTATTCGTCATGGACGCTGCTACCCATTCTTTGAACGCCAGCTTATTCTTCACCTGGGCTATGGCTCTGGGGTTTTATTGTCCATGCATGTAAATGCCAAATTATTCACCAAACACCAGCTTATAACTGGGCGTTTGTCCTCAAATGCGTCTTTCCGCTGCCCTTCTCTGCCTTTACCGGTTTACCTTCTTCTTCGTTTCGTCTCGTCTCGTCTGCCCGTTTGTGGCCTGTGTGTCCTGTGTGGTTTTGAACTCGGGTCTCGTTCTCCTAACGCGTTTGGCCCCGGTGTAATGGGCGCCCTTGGTTGTTGAGCGGCGCGGGGAGCAAGAAGAGAGCCCGCCGCGAGGCCAGAGCATGAGAACGAGAAGCAGCAGGCCAAGGCCACAGGCAAGCGATAAGAGTCAAGAGCCAAGAGAGCGATTGCCACTGATGGGCCTACAATTATACCCGTTCTTCACTCCTTCTCTACATGCCAAATCAGGTCAGTCCTTTGTCTAACCTTTGGCGGGCTCGTTTAAAATGATTACAGCCATTTACTATAACGACTTGTGGAGTTGTTGTCTCCGGGTCTAATGGCCTCGATGTCCTGGTTGTTTGTCATGGATGAAACTTAATTGTCCCCATCCTGACTCGATGGCTACTGTGAGCTGTTACCGATTAAATATGCAGAAACCTAATGGCCTCAATTTTAGGCCCATTCTAGCTTGATCTGTTTCAAGGCGAATGAATGCATATTCTGTGTTTACTTTGGCTGTCTGGCTCCAGAGTCTTTTCACAGATTCCTGCATTTTAAGTTTTGTCTCCGGGCCTGCCTGTCTGCAGGGCCTTGCTTTAAAAATCCTGTCAGTTTTGGTCACGAGGTTACAGAAGCCATTTTGGGTACCCTGCTTTTAATAACTTGCCCAAACAGGGACCCTTGATCCACAATTTCGGGGAATGCGGGAATTTTGAGAACCCTGCACTTACACTCCCCCCTGTTGATACTAAATTCGCTTTAAGTATCATCCTGATGAGGTGAGCAAAATTTCCGACCCTCCATAGTCAACCTTCCCCTGTAATTACCTATCTAAGATACCCACGACACATGCATTTCCCATTCTGTAAAAATGTAGTGTACATAAGCATACATAGAATAATTACAGTCGTTTACACACATCCAAGCATGGAGGGGTCCAACACCCCTGCACCACTTGGTACACATACATCTTTATTAAAACAACGGGCCAGAAATTCCAGGCCAGAAGCGTGAGTGCGGTCGGCTTACTCACGCTTCTGGCCGTTGGAAATGCCGGCGTTCAGCATGAACAGCGCATGCGGGGAACGCCGGCATTTCCAGACCGCGAGCGCGTGCGACTGCACAGGCAGCGCTTGCGCAGTGAACTTCGTGGATTTCATTCATGAAATCCGTGAGGGTAAGTCCTTAGAAGTTACACGTGAAAAAAGCAAGTGTAAAGTTGTTCATTGGCTGCGGAGGAAGATATATTTTATCGTGGAGCTTTTGAAATGCAATATTTTTGTTTGGGAAAGGGAGGGAAGTTATTTTAAGAAATTTTAAGTAAGTTTTAAAGTTTAAATTTTTTTTTTTAAAGGGTTTTCAGAACGGTAGGTAGAAGGAGCAATTGTGGCTGTGTGAATGGAATGTGAGAATGAGTTATGTATGTATGTCCACATATATTCCTTTACGTATATGTATGTATGTTTTATATTCCTTTACTAATGTGTATGAATGTATGTTTTTAATTATGATTTTCCAATAAGTTACTTTCTCTGAAAGTCATAATTAAATAATACATTCATACACATAAATAAAGGAATATATACATAACACGCAAAGGAATATATACAGACATACATACTTTCAGAAGCTCCACGATAAGAAATATCTTCCTCCGCAGCCTGTGGAGCAACTGTACCCATGCTTTTTTCATGCGTAAGTTGTAATGACTGGACCTCACTGAAAGCATTAATGAAAGCAGCGAATTATACTGCGCACGCACTACCTGTGCAGTCGCACGCGTTCGGCCTCTGAACCCCTTCGTTCAGAGGACAGGAAATGCCGGTTTTCCCCACATGCACTGTGAATGCTGAAAACCAGCATTTCATCCGGCCAGATGCGTAAGTACCCCGACCGTACTAGCGCATTTGGAAGGGAATTACTGGGCCAACATTTTACATGTCAATAAAATAAAAAATTTAACAATTGCACGGCTTGCCCCCTCGCATCTGCGACTGAGGGCCCAAGGAGGTGCATTGCGCAAGAGGTCATCATCGTACGTATCCTCACACTGTTCCCTTTGGGGAACTGTATGAAGTGGTGGAAGGATTTATGGCCGTGATTAACGCTCATTCCGTGACCGTAACCATCTTTGAACCAGCCATTAGGGTGGTTAGTCCTATGGCGGGAGGGTTTTACGGGCTCCCACAACCCATCTGAGGGGGGGGGGCCACCAACACCCACGGACGCAAGTATCCCGCTGGATGTCCACCCAGAATTTAAAGTTGGAGCTCCGACTCCACTTGCCGGGACTGTCTGGAGTGGGGTTCAAAACCCTACTCCTTCTGGCCCAGCGGCGGGGATGCTTACTGCTACGCAAAAGGCCTATTCCGCACAAAAGGTGACACCCATACGTTTCCTGCGCCTTTTCCCTCCCCGTGACTGGAGCCCTATGCTGCCATTTCACATTGCTAATTGGATTGGGCCTTTGTCATAGCGGTAGGATCCCCGCCGCTGGGCCAGATCAGGGTAGGGTTTCGAACCCCGCTCCAGACAGTCCCGGCAAGTGGAGTCAGAGCTCCGGCTCTAAATTCTGGGTTGACATCCAGTGGGATATTTGCGTCCGTGGGTGTGGGTGGCCCCCCCTCCTTGTATAGCTTGTGGGAGCCCGTAAAACCCTCCCGCCATAGGACTAACCGCCCTAATGGCTGGTTCAAAGATGGTTACGGTCACGGAATGAGCGTTAATCATGGCCATAAATCCTTCCACCACTTCATACAGTTCCCCAAAGGGAACAGTGTGAAGACACGTATGATGACGACATTGCTAAATAAATAAATGGAATTAAAAAAATTCTTTTAGGGCTTTTAAAAGTCTTTAAATTGCTTTAATTCTCTTTAAAACTACTTCAGATTACTCAAAATAATGTAAACATTTTAAAAAGTTTATAAAAGTTACCAAAATCTTCAAAAAACTTCCAAAAACCTATTTAAACTGCTGCTTTGCATGTAAAAATCCTTAGCAGCTTGACAGAAACATTGGGGGCGTGTCCAGTGAAACTGAGACCTCAAGGGGCGTGTCTCACTTACACTGCACGCTCCTGGCTTCGCGCTGGCTGCACTCCTGGGCGGCGTGACGTCATACGCTGCCCGGGAATGTGCTTTCTATTTCTGCAAGTTCAGGCGTCCCAGAAGCTGATCGGCACGAGCGCGGGGTAAGTGCAAATACGGGGCTTGCACGCGCTGCAAGCCCCGTTCTGGAATTTCTGGGCCAACATGTCAAAAATCTTTATTAAAAACAACAAAACATTAAAAAAAAATGACAATCTTTAATCAGAAATACAAAAAAATTCAAACAGGTGTATCTCCCTCCACCTTAACATAATGTTCCTTCCAGGTCCTCTGGTTTTGGAATTCTAGTATTTGACCCTTTCCCTTGCACTGAGTGCAGACTAGGTACAATACTATCCCCAGCTGGCAAACCATGAGGATGTGGGAAGCCAGCCTAATCCACGAAGGGACCTCTATATTATTGAAAATGTCCCACCAGGGTGGAATCATGATGTCCAATATTTTAGCCTCTATCTCTACCATTTTCATCTCTAACGTGCAGAAATGTTTTTGCGAGACTATAACGGCTTTGAGTACCTTGGTGAGGTGTTCTGGGAGAGGGGGAATTTCATAGCCGAAATGCGCTACATACTTTTGCAGGTTGGTAAAATTCTCCTTTACAGTGAGGTGAACAGTGGAGGGTTCAGGAATGGGGACAATTCGTTCCTGGGCCACTTGAACTTTTGCCTCGGGTTTAAAGCAGACACTGCTGTCACTTACTGGACACCAGCTATGCTGTCCATGCTGGTAGTGGGGTGCTCCTGTGGTGACACAATATGTCCCACCTCCTATATATGCTACCTGTGGGGGAACATGGCCTTGTGCCATTGCCTCCATGGTACAATTTATAGGTTTTGCGCCAACAGTTTTAAACCCGCACTATGGTTTTGAATAGGTGTTCAAGTGCTGGGGACACAACATTATGTGTGCTCCCCGGCTCTGGCACCCCGAGAGGTCAGTACCTGTCATAGCGTGCTCCCACTTTATGACGTAAGGTGGGACCGCTGTGAAACGATTGTGTGCACCCCCTTGAATGACTCCAATGTTCTCTACCCTGTATACCGGTGCGGGTCGGGCTGTTCTACCCATGACCGGCATTCTCACTACTACCCCCATGATGGTGTGGTTGGACCGCCCACAATCCACTGGGGCTGGGTAGGCCTCGGAAGCTAGCCGGAGTTGACATGGGGTTAATGCATTCTCAAATGGATGGAGGGCTGCGAGGTGTTTGTTGCTGATCCAGGAGGGGACTAAACCCTGTTTTAAATCCTCCAGATTACTGCGGCCCTCACCCAGCAACCATGCCCCATACAGCACGCACACCTTGTTCTCCGCAGCCTGGTCAGAAGCATTTCTGTCCTCTCGTATGAGGGCATTTACAGTCTTTGTGTGCTTCTCCAGCTCAGCTATAATTTCCTTTAAATGGACCGTCATGGCCTGGTCCTCATGTAACTCCGAGCCTACTACCTTGTTCTCATCCATTAATATCTTCCTTAATTGTGTTTTTAAACCGTTTATCTGGGTCTGCAGCTCTATGTCATCCAGACTGTTGATGACAGAGGACCCTGTGTTAAACGCAGTAAAAACATCATTCCATACTCCCCTTCTTTGTCTCCCTGTATTACCAAAGTACTCGCGGTGTGTGGTGTACAGTTCAGTTTTGTCTACATTAGCGAAATCGAACTCATAAAACTTTTTAAACATGTCCTTTAACAGGGCCTGGTATAGCTGCTCTGTCTCTTTGGGACACCACTCCGGTAAGTGTACCTCGGTGAGGTTTAAAATCACGGAGGCTACCGCGTAGTGTACCCCCTGGTATAGTACCTGATCCGTAGGCACCACTACCAGCCCATTCCCTGGTCCCTTGGTGGTGGCGGGGCACCCCTCTCTGTGTGTCCTTGCTGCCTGAGTTCAGAGAAGGTTCACTCGGTTGATTCCGGAGATGAGGGGGTTGACTTATGAGGAAAGGTTGAGTAGGTTGGGCCTCTACTCATTGGAATTCAGAAGAATGAGAGGCGATCTTATCGAAACATATAAGATTGTGAGGGGGCTTGATCGGGTGGATGCAGGGAGGATGTTTCCACTGATGGGTGAGACTAGAACTAGGGGGCATAATCTTAGAATAAGGGGCTGCCATTTCAAAACTGAGATGAGGAGAAACTTCTTCACTCAGAGGGTAGTAAATCTATGGAATTTGCTACCTCAGAGAGCTGTGGAAGCTGCGACATTAAATAAATTTAAAACAGAGATAGACAGTTTCCTAGCTGATAAGGGAATTAAGGGTTATGGGGAGCGGGCAGGGAAGTGGACATGAGTCTAGGTTCGGATCAGCCATGATCCTATTGAATGGCGGAGCAGGCCCGAGGGGCCATATGGCCTACTCCTGCTCCTGCTTCTTATGTTCTTATGTTCTTATGAGTCGTGGGTAGGGGCTTCCGGGCGCACGCCACTAGCTCAGTGGCTTTAACTGGGGCTGGGTAACGTGGGACTATGCAGGTGTGTAGGTGGGAATCCCATTCCACCCCCTTCCCCTTATCCTGCCAAGATGCGGAGAAGATGATGGATATGCCCGTGGGGCAGGCCCTTTTTGACCCCCACATACAGACATAGATTCCCTGTTCCGACTCCCACCACTTGTCCCAACATACGCTAGTCCCTTTTTGGGTCCCGGTGACCGTCCGGCGAGTGTCATTCCCCATTCGTCCCCAGTCAGCTGTACGATCCCCCATGTCCGTGCTCAGCATTCTAAGCCACCACCACCTTCCCAGGGGAATCTGTCCTTTGCAAGTCAGGCACACGCATTTCCCCTCAGTGACCCCGACCCGTGAGGCCACAACCTGTACGCTGGGGCAGGGGAGGGAGGCCTCCCTGTAGGTGAACCCGGTCTGGCTGGAGAACCGGGTGGAGTTGGATCCCAACCACCCGGGCCATCTTCCCTCACGGGCGTAGATGGCGGGTCGCTCCGCGCCTTGTTCGCTGCTCCCTGCTGTCACCACTGGTGCCTTCTCTCCCGAGCACCCATAGATGTGGGAGTCCTCCACGTCACCTCGCTTTCCAACGCTCATCCTTAGCAGGGCGAGTAGGAGTACGCCCCCTTCATTCTGAAGTCCTCTTTCTGCAAAGAGACAAAAGAGTATATAGCCAGGTCTCGAGGAGATTCTCTGGCTTGGGTGAAGCATAGTCGAGCCTCGCGACCTCGACTTAATACAAACACTCTTAACAATACTACTATATTAAAACTACCCATCACCTTGTTTAAACTTACACGAAAACACCCAGACTTAACAATATAAACTTACATTACCTAAACTATGTACATCCGCCGCCCGTCTCCGGGTGGCCGGGCTAATCTCTGTTTGGATTGCGGCACACCGCTCTCTTCGGCATGGCCGCACCGTCCTGCACTGTCGGTCCCTCGCAGCCTGTGGCTGCCGGCTGGGGACCTCTGTCCTTGAACTTCCCCCTGACTTGGAAGGCTGTCCTTTTAAAATGGGGAGCCGGTGACCATGGTTTTCTCGGCGGGGCGTCCGTGGGGACCATTTGAAGACTTTGGCGGGTGGGGCTTTCTTGGCTGGTGGGCCTTTGACCCAAATCGCTGCCCCCTCCGGTGCGGTCTGTGGGCTTACCACTGCCACTGGCTGGGGGTCCTCGCCCTCAGGTCCCAAACCTGGGTCCGGGGCGGGGTTTTCGCTCTCAGGTCCCTCCTCCTCTAAACCTGGGTTAGGGGCGGGGTTTTCGCCCTCGGGTCCCTCCTCATCTGGAGCCCAGAAGAGTGGCGGCGTGTCCCAATCGGTGGGCGGGTTGGCCCCTCCCCTTAAACAAGCCACAGCGCCTGCCTGTGCAGTCTGTGAACTCACTCCCGCTGCAGGCTGAGGATTTCTATCCTCAGACCCCACCCCAACTGGCTGTTTACTCTTTTTGAGTTTAAACAGTTTACACTGATTAATATGGAACCATTTGGTGCGCTGAGGCATCTTAATGGCGTATACCATGGGGCTGGCTTTGTCTACAATGCTGTAGGGCCCCATGTATAATGGTTCCCAACTCCCTACTCGGGCATAGTTCCTCACCATGACCTGATCCCCTACTTCCCACTCGTGATGTTTTTGGGCTTCTAACAGCAATCGGTTGCTCCGATGCTGCTTTCCCATGTTCCCAGCCGCCTGCTCGTGGACCTGTTTAAGGTGCTCGAAGAGGTTTCGGGCAAACCTGTCCCGGTTTACCTCTCTGAGCTGACCTTCCGTGAGCACTGGGGCTAGTGCATGGGTGGGGGTCCGCATAGCCCTGCCAGTCATCTGCTCATATGGGGAGTACCCTGTGCATTTTGACTGGCTGGCCCGGATCCCCATCAGAACCAACGGTAGGACCTCAGCCCATTTACGGGGCGAGTCCACCGTCTCCTTCCTCAACCTTTCCTTTAGGGTCCTATTCATTCTTTCCACAATCCCTGATGACTGTGGGTTGTGGGCCACGTGCCACTTCCCCTCGATGCCTAGCTGCATAAGGGTATTCTGCATCACCTGTCCGGTAAAGTGACTTCCTTGGTCGGACTCCACATTCTGTGGTAGTCCCCACCGCGAGAACACCTCCCGGGCCAGGATCCTGGCAGTACCCAGAGCTGTGGCTGGTCTGCAGGGGAAGGACTCTACCCATTTCGTGAACACATCTACCAGGACTAGGCAGTACTTATAGCCTCCCTGGGCGGTGGGCAAGGGCCCGATATATTCGACCTGTACCGACTGCCATGGTCCCTCTACCCTCCTGATGTGTCCCATAGGTACTTTCCTTTTGTGGGGGTCAGGGTTGTTAGCAGCGCACACCAGACAGCCAGCGCAGAACTCGCGGACATCTTCCCTGAGTCCTGGCCACCATCCCGCCTGTTCCACCCGTTGCCAGGTGGTCTCAGGCCTGGGATGTCCCGCTCCTGGACCCTCATGGGCCAGTTGAAGGAATTCCCTCCGGTGTTGCTGCGGCACAACCCACTGCTCCCCCCGGAACAGCATGCCCTCTTTGGCGGAGAGGGTTGCTGTGCCGTAAGGACCCCCTACCCTTTTACCCTCAGTCACTGCACTGAGGATCGCCTTGAGGACGGGGTCTTGGGCTTGGTCCGTCTTAAGGTCCGGGGCTAAAGCTACTGCTGTAGTCCCTTGTGTCCCATCCCTACCTCTGACTGCTGCCATGGGTCTGGACCCATATGGGTCCCAGAAAGTGCCTGTGCGGGCACCCTCCTTAGCGAGCATGTCAGCCTGCTGGTTGCCTTGTCTGCAGGGTTCTGTGGAGGAATGGGCCTTCACCTTGTGGATGAAAACCTCCCCTTCCTCCCCTACTGCCGCTAGGATCTTTTCCAGCAGGGGTTTCACTGTGAGGGGTCTCCCGTCGGCGGAGGTGTATCCGCGGCGGGACCAGATGGCCAGGTACTCCGTACACGAATTGCACGTGACCATGCTGTCTGAGCAAATCGTGTATGGGGTGGGGAAGATTTTGGGGTGTGTAACGACGTACACTACCGCGGACAGTTCAGCCTGCTGGGCACTCATGGTGCTGGGGAGCTTAATCGCCAGGGCAATGTTTGCCGCTGGGTCATAAACTCCACACCCCGTGAGACGCTCGCTAGCAGATACCATGCTGGAGCTGTCCACATAGATCTCACGGCCTGTAAGATTCGCAAAATTTCCACATTTCCCCCAAAAGGTTATTATTAATACAGGGACCCTGCATGGACATTTTAAAAAGGGTACCCAAAGGAGGCGTCCGCACCTCGTGACCAAAAGCCTGCAAGATTTTAAAAGCTTGGACTCTGTGGCACAAGCAGCTTTTGGGGAAATCAAAACCTAAAATGCAGTTTCTGTGAAGAAGGACTTTGTATTTTGGAAAGCAGACAGAACATTGAATATGCATTAAGCCAGATCGTAGACAGATCAAAACCAGTTAAGCCTATACTTGAGGCCATCAAGTTGTTTGCATCTATAATCGGAAACAGCTTAAGGAAGCCATCGAGGCTGGACAGGCCGATTAGGATGCATTAATAACAATACAGCTCAGACATCAGGCCATTAGGTGCGATAAACAGCCATCTAAAAACAGTTAGTTTAGATTGCTACAATTATTTAAACTAGCCCGTCAAAATTGGAACAATGAACTAACCTGATTTGGCGTGCAGATAAGGGGCTATCGTAAGGAGTATAACTGCAGGCCCCGGGTAGCAATCTCTAGAAGAAGAGGAGAACCAATCGCGACGAGACGACGACGGCAGTGGAGGGGAGAAGGTGTGTCACAGCAGCAGATCCAGCACCGCGCCCCTGAAGACCACGTGGCGACGGGGTACCTAGAAGTACCAAAGACCAGACCTCAAAACTCGCACTCATTAACAGTTGGCTTTATTTTGGATTGGTGAGCATGAATTCTGGCCCCTCATAGCTTAATCTAGTTAGGTATAAGGGGTGGGATAAGGATAAGGGGATTGTTAAGATAGTTTGTTTTCCCTCGATGTGCTGTGTGTTCCCCATTCCCTGTATAAGTATAGTTATTTTGTATTTGCCTGTAATTTTATACTAGTAGCTTCTCATAAGACTGTTAATTTCTATTTTTCATAAAATCTTGGTTTTCTTACATCCAAACCATCTGTCTACTCGAGTTTTCTGTATCGCCGCCTGTACCTAAGTCCGGTGTCTAGAACCCACGGGCGTGGGAGCGATTCGAACCGTTCACAAACAGTCAGGGGCATAACTGACTGGGCGCATGCACCACCCAACCACCACCCCCTACAGGCCTATAGGGTGTATCCCGGCCCGTAAACCTATGTCCACTTCCCAAACCCCTTCTATGGAACACCGGTGGGCTGTTTCAGGATATACCAGGTTGGCTGCGAGGGCTCGCAGAGACCCTTCACCTTGAGGTCCATCTGTGAGAGAAGCAGGGTCCAGCGAGCAATGCGGGCACTGCTCACTGTCCCATCCTTGATCCTCCCATCCAGGAGCATATGGGTGGGTGTGTGATGGGTGAGGAGGGTGATGGGAGAGGTGCCTGTGAAGATCAGCGATCTTTTCACAGCCCAATGTGTGGCTAAGAGGTGCCTCTCACAGTTGGAGTAGCTCCTCTCCACATCCGTGAGTATCCTGGAGGAGTGGACCACCGGCCTCAGCCTGCCGTGCCGCTCTTGGAGCAGCACAGCACTCAGGCTGTCCCCGCTGGCTGCTACCTCCAGGAAAAACTCTTTCCCCCCATCTATGGCCCCTACAGCTGGTGCAGCCTGCAAGTCCTTTTTGAGCCTGACAAATGCCACCTGGCAACCCTCATCCCAAACCCACTCCACTCCCTTGTGTAGGAGTCCGAGCAGAGGGGCTGCTGTGGCTGCATAGTCTTCAATAAAGTCCCTGCAGTACCCGGTTAGCCCTAGAAACGACCTCACACCCGTGACTGTGTTGGGGACTAGTAACTCTTGTACCGCTTCTCTCCTAGCCTTATCTATGGCCCTTTCTCCAGCACGTACGGTCAGGCCCAGGAATTTCACCTCCTGCTGGCCGATCTGCGCTTTCTTGGGGTTTACATTAAAACCCTTTTGCCCGAGCAGCTCCAGCAGTTCGGCCAGTAGTGGGCCATGCTCCTCTCTCGAATCGGTGAAGAGAAGCAGGTCATCAACATATTGTACCAACTGACTGGGCTGGCTGAAATCCTTTAAACTATTTGCCATGCACTGATGGAAAATGCTAGGGCTGTTGTGGAAGCCCTGAGGCAAACAGTTCCACCTGTACTGTTGCCCTTTAAAGGTAAAGGCAAACTTGTACTGATCCTCCCTCCTTAAAGGGATGAACCAAAACCCATTGGAAATATCCAGCACCGTGAAAGTGGTCGCGGATGCTGGCATACTTCCTATCGGGTCGGCAACTGCTGCTACCGTGGGTGCACAGGCTGGGATGTTGCTGTTGAGCACTCGATAGTCCACCGTGGCCCTCCAGGAATTGTCCGGCTTTCTAACCGGCCACAGTGGAGAGTTTACGTGGATAGCTATCGGTCTCAGAACTCCCTGCTGTACTAAGGAGGACATGGCTGCTTCCATGTCTGGCTCCGCCTCCCTGGGGAAGTGGATAAATGTGAGGTTATCCACTTTGGTGGCAAAAACAGGAAGGCAGATTATTATTTGAATGGCAATAGATTGGGAGAAGGGGAAGTGCAAAGAGACCTGGGTGTTCTTGTGCACCAGTCGCTGAAGGTAAGCATGCAGGTGCAGCAGGCGGTTAAGAAGGCAAATGGTATGTTGGCCTTCGTAGCAAGAGGGTTCGAGTACAGGAACAAGGATGTGTTGCTACAGTTGTACAGGGCCTTGGTGAGACCGCACTTTGAGTATTGTGTGCAGTTTTGGTCGCCTTACCTGAGGAAGGACGTTCTTGCCATGGAAGGAGTGCAGTGAAGATTCACCAGGCTGATACCTGGGATGGCAGGAATGACGTATGAGGAGAGATTGTGTCGATTGGGCTTATACTCACTGGAGTTTAGAAGATTGAGAGAGGATCTCATCGAAACTTATAAAATTCTGTCGGGCCTGGACAGACTAGATGCAGGAAGGATGTTTATGATGGCCGGGGAGTCCAGAACCAGGGGTCATAGTCTAAGGATAGGGGGTAAGCCATTTAGGACTGAAATGAGGAGGAATTTCTTCACCCAGAGAGTGGTGAACCTGTGGGATTCTCTGCCACAGAGGGCGGTGGAGGCCAGTTCATTAAATATATTCAAAAAAGAGTTGGATATATTTCTTAAGGCTAAAGGGATCAAGGGATATGGGGAGAAAGCAGGGACAGGGTACTGAATTTGGATGATCAGCCATGATCTCATTGAATGGCGGAGCAGGCTCGAAGGGCCGAATGGCCTACTCCTGCTCCTATCTTCTATGTTTCTATGTTTCTATGTATACTGTTTCTGCGGTCGGGCCATGGGATCCCTGTCTACGCTGACCTCAAACCCGTTGACCCTCCCACAGTCGTGTTTGTGTGTGGCAAATGTGGCTAGGTGGGCCTGCACAAATGCCTGGAACTCCCTTGGGGTGTTACTGACCATGAGCTCAAGGTTATAACCCTCTTTGGGCTTCATGGTGCACAGGGTACCCTTCCCTTCTTTCCCTGGGATTATTACTACCTCACCGTCCTTTCCTGTACTTGCCTCCCATAGGCAATGATTTCTTAAATCGACCAGGATCCCGTGGCCTACAATAAAGTCAGCTCCCAGGACCCCTCTTCCACCCTCCACTTCCCACTTCTTTAGGACACAGGTCCACTTAGAGCGGAGAGGTTTTAAACGAATGACGAGCGGGATGGAAAACGAGCCGGCCTGTTCTTTGCCTGTGAATCCCGACAGACTCTATGGGACCACGTTAGATAGAGGCGAGGTGGTGGGGTTAGCTGAATGGACCACGGTGCATGATGCCCCCGTGCCCAACAGATAGGTCCCCTTCACCTTTTCTAACTCCATCTCCACGAGGGGTCTTTTCCATTCTTCCTACCGAAGGGAACACAGGTAAACAGGCTGCGCTGGCTCTAGTTAGGGCTGTGGGTTGGATGGGGCTGATGGGGTCAGAGCACGGGTAGCGGCTGCTACTCTCCCATGGCCAGCCAATAAGGACCTCATGGTGTCCAAAAATGACTCGACCGCGGCGGGAGGGATTCCTGCCTCCGCCTTTTGGGCTGGGGCTGTGGAATTCTTTCCCTTGTTGTCTTTCCAAGGGTTTTTGCACTCCTCCTGCCAATGACCATCCTTCCCACACCCGTAACAATTCGTCTTTGTGTTGGGGGGGTTATTCCCTTCCTGATGCCACTCTTTCCTACCCTATCCGAGTTTTACCTCATGCACCTTCCCCTTAGGTGGGTATGCATTGGTTCCCCTATCGTTCTTATAGGCTAGGGTCAACTGTCTGATCACTGTAAGTTCGGTGGTCCGGGGATTCATGGGGTCGAACCAGACTTCCGCCTTGGCCCGGACCTGTGGCAAGCTGTTTGCCACCAGGCAACGGAGCCAATGGGCCAGTGGATCCCCGTTCAGGAATGCCCGGTTAGGTGCCCCCAGACAGGCACTCCGGTACACCGGCCATAACCTGCCCACGAAAGCTTGCGGGGTTTCCCCTGCAAGCTGCACCGTCTTCTCCACACGGGAGAAAGGACTTCCCTCATTCATCCCCATGGCCTCCAGAACTTCATACCTGAGCTCCTCATACCCACACTGCCCCTTCTTACACTTGTCAGATTGGAAGAGCCTACTCTCCAGGGAGAATAGCAGCATTTTGGCCTGCTCAGCACCATCGCAGTCGTTGACACTGGCTGCCTGCTCTACTTCCCTGAAGTGGATCGAGGGGTCTCCTTTCTCGGAGAGCCTTGGGATATGGCTCACCATAGCCCTAAGCTGTTGGGTACTATAGGGTAATACGAACTGGTTTTGGAGGGGTCCCTCATCGTCGTCATTGACGGGTGGGCCAAACCTCCGATGCCGGGCTGGGCACATCGGTCCCGGCTCCGGCCTCTCTGGCGGGGCTGCTCCACCTCCGCTCCCACCTCTGACTCCACCCCCCCTTGCTGCCAGACCTCGCTGAAACCTGGCGCTACGGGTGGTGCTCGTGAGACCTCCTGTTCCTCAACCGGGTCATCCCTAGGCACTACCAGTGATGTTTGAACCGTTCTCCCCTCGTTCCCCATGAAATCCGCCTGGCCTGCCTTCAGGCTTATGAGGCACACCATGACTTTTACCTTCCTCAGGGCCAAGCTCAGATTTTCTATCTGCTCCTTGCAGGGGCCATGATCTGCATCTTCAAACCCCTGTTTGCTCGCTAACTTGTAAGCTACCTTTACTTCTTTTACTTTCTCCTCCTGTTCTCTTACTTGCCTTACGAGGCGGGCATTCTTTTCCCGCAACCTCAACTCATTACCCTTGGCTTCGGTGACCTGGCACTGTAGGTATTCCAACTTGGCCTTATGTTCTCCCATTAAATGTACCCTTTCCTGATTCAGGGCCTGCAATGCTACCAGTAGCTTCTCCCCTGCTAGAGCCTTGTCCTGGATCTCCAGGGCTGACTCCTTTAACTCAGCTGCCTGTGCTGCAACGAGCCTGTCTAAAAGCTGCACCTGCTTTTTGAAACACATCAGCCAGACTGCCTTCTCTAGGGATTTCTTGTGCTCCCTCCCTTCTGTCTACTTAGCTGCTGCATCTACCAGATGCCCAGCCCTCAACAGAGTGGTGATCCACCTTACTAAACACATAATCAGAAATCCTTTCCTCCATCATGGTTTGCTCATCCAAACCATTGTCTACTGTATCGCACCCCTGTTGCCAGAGTCTTGCCGTGGTCACCATTTCAGTAAGGGGGATGGCGTGCGCCCAGTCAGCTTCACCTCTGACTGTCTTTGAGCGGTTCGAATCGCTCCCACACCCCTGGGTTCTAGACACCGGACTTAGGTATAGGCGGCGGTACAGAAAATCGAGTGGACAAGTGGTTTCAGAAAACCAAAATTTTATTAAAAGCAGAATAAAACAATCTTATGAAAATTACTGGTATGAAATACAGGCATAAACAATTACACTTATATAGGAATGGGGAACACATGGCACATCGAGGGAAAACAATTACATTAACAATCCCCTTATCCTTATCCCACCCCCGATACCTAACTAGATTAAGCTATGAGGGGCCAGGAATTCATGCTCACCAATCCAAAGCCTGTTGCTTTAACTGGGTTGGTTTTGAGGTCCGCTCTTGCTGTCCTTTGGGGTATCCCATCACCACGTGGTCTCAGGGCGTGGCGTTGAAGTTGTTGATGCGAAGCACCCTCCTTTTCCTCAGCTATCGTCGTCGTCGAGTCGCGATGGGTTTTCTTCTTCTTCTTCCTCGGGCAGTCGTCGGCGGTAATGATGCGGTTGTGGGTCGGTTGGCGGTTTTTACCGTCTAAATGATTTTACTACCCATGCTTCGAACGCCAGTTTATTCGTCATGGACGCTGCTACCCATTCTTTGAACGCCAGCTTATTCTTCACCTGGGCTATGGCTCTGGGGTTTTATTGTCCATGCATGGAAATGCCAACTTATTCACCAAACACCAGCTTATAACTGGGCGTTTGTCCCCGAATGCGTCGCTCCGCTGCCCTTCTCTGCCTTTACCGGTTTACCTTCTTCTTCGTCTCATCTCGTCTACCCGTTTGTGGCCTGTGTGTCCTGTGTGGTTTTGAACTCGGGTCTCGTTCTCCTCCCGCATTTGGCCCCGGTGTAATGGGCGCCCTTGGTTGTTGAGCGGCGCGGAGAGCAAGAAGAGAGCTCGCCGCGAGGCCAGGGCACGAGGACGAGAGGCAGCAGGCCAAGGCCACAGGCAAGCGATAAGAGTCAAGAGCCAAGAGAGTGATTGCCACTGATGGGCCTACAATTATACCCGTTCTTCACTCCTTATCTGTGCGCCAAATCAGGTCAGTCCTTTGTCTAACTTTTGGCGGGCTCGTTTAAAATTATTACAGACATTTACTATAACGACTTGTGGAGTTGTTGTCTCCGGGTCTAATGGCCTCGATGTCCTGGTTATTTGTCATGGATGAAACTTAATTGTCCCCATCCTGACTTGATGGCTACTGTGAGCTGTTACCGATTAAATATGCAGAAACCTAATGGCCTCAATTTTAGGCCCATTCTTGCTTGATCTGTTTCAAGGCGAATGAATGCATATTCTGTGTTTACTTTGGCTGTCTGGCTCCAGAGTCTTTTCACAGATTCCTGCATTTTAAGTTTCATCTCCGGGCCTGCCTGTCTGCAGGGCCTTGCTTTAAAAATCCTGTCGGTTTTGGTCACGAGGTTACAGAAGCCAATTTGGGTACCCTGTTTTTAATAACTTGTCCAAACAGGGTCCCTTGATCCACAATTTCGGGGAATGCGGGAATTTTGAGAACCCTGCATTACACAGTGTCAGCAGAATTGAGTGCACCCAGCACGAGCGCAGATACGCACACCTCGGTGGGTCATTCGCGAGATAGATTAGTGTTGTCACCAGGTGTATCACAGCTCACAAGTGACCATCAGCAGATGATGGAGACAGGGACAGCAATGGAGAGTCCTCATCAGAGGGCACGGAACGCTCCTAGCTCTGCTCAGCTTCATGTAGACGCTGTGCCTCTGGGGCCATCCAGAAATAGAGCGGTGCTGGAGCTTCAGGAACAAGTGCAGGAGGCTCTAACAGGGTTTGCAACCACTGTAACTGTGAGTGTACAGAGAATGGAAGAGGCCATGTCGAACATGAGCAATGCTGTGGTGCACTCAATGGCAAATGTAGGTGCTGCCATAGAAAGGATGGCAACCTCCATGGAGGTCATAAATCGTCAGATGCAAATGAACATGGTGACTCTTCTAAATAGATGGTCTTCTATGGAATCTAGATGGGCATCTATTGAGGAGAGGAACCAGAGGTGCATGGACGTCCCCATTATTAGGATTGTCAGTACAGAGACGGGTCCTCATGGCCCCACTGATGTGCAGCAAGGTGCTCTCCAGCTACTTGCTAGCAGTGAAGTGCGGGTGACCCATGAGAGGGATATTGGTGGTCGACAACCAAGAAGTGTGGGCTCCTCTCCAAGCGCTCACATGACCATGCCACTGCGGAGCCCTTGGTCAGAGCCCCACCAGAGTCCTCACCCAACTGAGATGGCCGTCTGAGCCCCTGCACAGCTGCAGGAGGAGCAGTGTGTTGCCGAGCCCTCCCATGCTCCCAAACCCAAAGGATCCCTGTCGAAGCAGGTGCAGCATGGAAGTGAGCCAATTGCCTCAACATCTGCTGAAGCCACAGGGGAAGCAGCACGTAGAAGCACACATAAGAGAAAGTTAACAAACAAATAGTCACAGAGGTAGTCACTTGGGTGCTTTGATCTAATAAAAAGTGAAGATTCTCATTGTTATTTCAATTGTAATAAAGAGATACGATGGCAAAAATTCAAAGAGTTGGCCTATGTATGCTCAGAAATGGAAGTGTCACAGTGAGGGGTCAGGGCACCTTTCATCTGTAATGATGGTGCTGAGAGTGAAGGGATCCCACAGTTTATTGTACAGATGCTGTATGGTGTGTTAAGAAGGTCGGTCAGACACATATCTCCTTGTGCAAGCCACGTGTGTTTTCTGCGTAAACTTATCCGAATCTGGCATGGATTAGTGCATATCTTGCCTCATGGCCAGCAATGTGCTGGTGGAACTGACACATCTGCCTCCGCAAGGTCTTTCTCATATCCTTCCTCCTCCTCCTCCTCCTCCTTTGAGGAGGAGGAGGAGGCTGTGCGCTGAGCCACTTGTTCCTCAGGCAGCGGTAAGACACGCTGCTGTGCACTGTTGTGCAGTGCACAGCAGACCACGATGATTCTGGAGACCCTTGCTGGTGAGTAATGCAGGGCTCCACCAGATCTGTTGAGGCATCTGAATCGCATTTTGAGCAAGCCGATGGTTTGCTCTATGATGCTTCTGGTGTAAATGTGGCTCATATTGTAGCGCTCCTCAGCTTCATTTGATGGCCTCCTCATCGGTGTCATTAGCCATGCTAGGGGATAGCCCTTGTCTCCAAGTAGCCATCTGGAAAGTTGGGTTGGCGGATTGAAGAGCTGAGGCACAGTAGACTGCTGCAAGGTGAACGAGTCATGGCAACTGCCAGGGAACTTGGCGTAAACATGTATAATGTTCTTCCTGTGGTTACACACCCCCTGGACGTTAAGTGAGTGGAAGCCCTTGTGGTTGACAAATACAGCTGGGTTGCGATGGGGTGTTCTAATAGCCACATGTGTGCAGTCTACGATGCCCTGCACCCTTGGCACGCCTGCCGCACGCACGGTTTCATCCGTGGAGAAGTGGATGTAATTGTACGACTTTGCAAAGAGGGCACTGGTAACCTGCGTGATGCAAGTGTGTGTGGCCAACTGGGAGATGCTGCTGATGTCTGCTGCTGATCCCTGGAAGGACCCTGAAGCAAAGAAGTTGAGTGTAGTGGTGACTTTGACAGCCACTGGTAAGGAGTGTCCACCCGCTCCTCTGGGCTCCAGGTGTTGGTGCAGCATTGTGCAGATGTCAGCGACTACCACTCGCGGAAGTCTCAGCCTCCTTTCGCACTGCTGCTCACTCATGTTGAAGAAGCTCATCATCGGCCTGTAAACCCTGTGTTGGGGGTATCTCCTGCGCTGATGCCCTCTGCCCTGTGCAGCATCAGGTGGCTGAGGAGAAGGTTGGCGCTCCTGTTGTTGCTGCTGCTGTTGTGCCTGGTTCGGCTGCTGTCACGGCTGCTCTGTCTCCGATTCTGATGACCAGGATGAGGAGGTATAAATGGTTCCCATTCCTCTGGTATATATCGCAGTTGAGGAATAGATGTTATAAGCGCTCAGTCAATGTGGGGAGAGGGTTCTCCAAGGAGGTCACAGTGCATATGGATCTCACTTACAAGCTCAATAGACCTTCAACATGTGTTTCAAAACTTCAAAACACAAAGTTCTGGCATCTGAAAGTCAGCCATGTTACAGGTCCGCTTTTATGCTGCAGGAGCAGCTGTCAAGAATTCAGGTAGTTGCTGAACCCGGCACAATCAGCTGGCGTGTTTGACGCATGACGTGCAACAGCTGAAAATGTACTGAAATGGGAAGAGCCTGTAACAATGGGATTATGTAGGCAGTTAACAAGCTGTTAACTGCCTTACGTGCCTCTCCCGCCATTTGGTGTCGGATCTGATCGGGACTTGGCGACCCGACACTTTGCAAAGTTGCGTGGAGGCGGGATGGTGGCGGGTTCGCAACCCGCCATCAATCATTTAGATTTTCACTCCGGACCCACCTCCAAAGCTGCCCTCTGAGCGCCGGCAAAATTGTGGGCAACGTTTCAGGTCGATGACCCTTTGTCAGAACTATTCGCCGGTTCCGACGAAGGGTCATCAACCTGAAACGTTAACTCTGTTTCTCTCTCCACAGAGGCTGCCTGGCCTGCTGAGTAGTTCCAGCACTTTTTCTTTTTTTTCAGATTTCCAACATCCGCAGTATTTTGCTTTTGTACCACTAAAACAGATTATCTGGTCATTATCACAATGCTGTTTGCAGGATCATGCTGTGTGCAAATTGGCTGTCATGTTTCCTACATTACAACAGTGACTCCACTCCAAAAGTACTTTATTCTAAAGTACTTGTGGTAAACCACTGTATTGTATATTGCCACCTCTGGGTGGCGCTGTGTATGGAGGCATGCCTCAGCTGACTCCACCCACCACTGTGTGGGTTTCGTTCAGACTTGTTCAGTCACTCACGAAGAAGCATGGTCTCTTCTTAGCTAATAAAAGCCTTATTCATCTCTTCTTTCGACTCATCATCTCTTCTTCGACTCATCACCTTTTATGAAGTAATTGATAAGCGTATCAATTTTATTAGCTAAAAGTTAAATGGCGACACCTGAGGAGCAACAACAGCAACGGATACAGCAGACATTGCTGAGAGCCCTCAGACCACCACGCCTGGACCTCGACCCTCAAGATGTGGGTGCATCAGCCAAGTTTGAACACTGGCTGAGCTGCTTTGAATCCTTCCTCGCAATCTCACAGGTTACAGAGGAGGATCACAAACTGAAAATTTTGACCGCCCAGGTGAGCCATCAAGTATATATGCTAATCCGGGACTCTAATACGTACGTGGCGGCCCTCGAGCTACTAAAAGGGCAATATACGCGCCCAGTGAACACAATTTACGCCCGACACCTCTTGGGATCCCGCAGGCAGCAACCGGGAGAATCGGTAGGGGCATTTGCACGGGCGCTACTGGCACTCTGCAGAGACTGCGATTGTAAAGCGGTAACGGCTGTGGAGCACGCGCAGGGACTCGCCTGTGATGCCTTCGTCAGGGGCCTCCAGTCAGACCACACCCGGCAGAGACTGCTAGAAAGCAAGGAACCCGACCTGAAGACGGCCATTGCCCTTGCGCTCTCGTTAGAGGAGGCCCACCAAAACCTCGAGGCATACCCCCGTAACGGCGCCGAGACATGGCAATCGAAACCGTGGGACACGGGACCGCCGCCCCCGGCACCAACCGCTGCAGCGACCCAACCGAGACAGCAGCCTCCGGTAAGAACTGCTTCGATGCCCAGTAACCAGGCCCAAAAATGCTATTTCTGTGGCCAGTTAAAACATCCCAGAGCGCACTGCCCAGCTAAGACAGCTACCTGCTCGGGCTGTGGGAAGAAAGGCCATTACGCTAACGCCTGCAAGGGGAAGCCAGCCAGCAGCGCAGCGTGCGGGCCGTGGGAGCAGCCATCTTATCCGCCATTTTGTGTACCCCCGGCCGCATGGCATCCGCCGCCATCGTATCCAACGCACTCAACCGCCATTTCGTCACCGGAACCGACCACCGTCTCGGCGGATGACTATAGTGACTCACTAAGCCACATACTGGCCTCCGTGACGCTGGATCAAGGCCACCCTCACCATCTATCCAGCTCCATGATGGATATCGCGGTAAACGGCCGCGCCACCAGTTGCCTGATCGACAGCGGGAGCACAGAGAGTTTCGTCCACCCCGACACGGTACGTAGCCACTCCCTCACGATTCTGCCAACGCACCATCGCATTTCTATGGCGTCCAAGTCCCAGTCAATGGACATCAGCGGCTACTGTGTGGTGACCCTGTCAGTAGGGGGCACTGAATATCAAAAATTTAAACTGCTAGTCCTGCCCCGTCTTTGCGCTGCCGTCCTGCTAGGGTTGGATTTTCAGTGCCACCTTAAGAGTGTCACACTAGCATACGGTGGACCCCTCCCCCCACTCACAGTCTGCAACCAACAACTTTTAAATCGCCCGCTGCAAACCACCTGCAGCCTTTCCACATTAAAAGTCCACCCCCCTCCCCTGTTCGCTAACCTCACCCGCGACTGTAAACCCATCGCTACCAAAAGCAGGCGGTACAGTGCCGGGGACAGAGCTTTTATCAGCTCTGAGGTGGAGCGGCTCTTGAAGGAGGGCATTATCGAAGGTAGCACTAGCCCCTGGCGAGCCCAGGTTGTAGTCGTTAAAACCACTGCAAAACGCCGCATGGTAATCGACTACAGCCAAACCATAAACCGGTACACCCAGCTGGACGCGTACCCCCTCCCTCGCATATCTGATATGGTCAATCAGATTGCACAATACAAAGTATTCTCCACCATCGACCTTAAGTCAGCGTACCACCAGCTGCCCATCCGCCATGAGGACCGCCAGTATACTGCCTTCGAGGCAAACGGCCGCCTCTACCACTTCCTTAGGGTCCCCTTCGGCGTCACCAACGGGGTTTCGGTCTTCCAAAGGGAGATGGACCGAATGGTTGACCAGAACGCGCTGCGGGCAACCTTCCCCTATTTGGATAACGTCACCATCTGCGGCCACGACCAGCAGGACCACGACGTTAATCTAGCAAATTTCCTCCGTACGGCCCAACGGCTGAACCTAACGTACAATAAGGAAAAATGTATGTTTCACACCAAGCGCCTGGCCATCCTCGGCTGCGTGGTGGAGAACGGAGTCATCGGGCCCGACCCCGACAGAATGCGCCCCCTAATGGAGCTACCCCTTCCCCACTGCCAAAAAGCACTGAAGAGATGCCTGGGGTTTTTCTCCTACTACGCCCAGTGGGTGCCCCTCTATGCAGACAAAGCCAGGCCCCTCATCAAAGCCACCTCCTTCCCCCTGACACCAGAGGCGTGTGCAGCCTTCACTCTTATCAAGAACGATATCGCGAAGGCCGCAATGCACGCGGTGGATGAGTCCATCCCCTTCCAAGTGGAGAGCGATGCCTCCGACTTCGCCCTAGCCGCGACCCTTAACCAGGCGGGCAGACCCGTGGCCTTTTTCTCAAGGACCCTCCAGGGCCCCGAGACGAGACACTCCTCCGTCGAAAAGGAGGCCCAGGCTATTGTAGAAGCGGTGCGTCACTGGAGGCATTACCTGGCCGGGAAACGATTTACCCTGCTCACTGACCAGCGTTCAGTAGCTTTTATGTTTAATAATAAGCAGAGGGGTAAAATCAAGAACGACAAGATCTTGAGGTGGAGAATCGAACTCTCCACCTACAATTATGATATCTTGTATCGGCCAGGGAAACTCAATGAGCCCCCAGATGCCCTATCACGTGGTACATGCGCCAACGCGCAGAGTGATAGGCTGCAGTCCCTCCACAATGACCTCTGCCACCCGGGGGTCACCAGGTTTTTCCATTTTATCAAATCCCGTAACCTGCCCTACTCCATCGAGGAGGTCAGGACCATGACCAAGAGCTGCCAAATCTGCGCCGAGTGCAAACCGCACTTCTATAGGCCGGACAGAGCAAGCCTGATCAAGGCCACCCGCCCCTTCGAACGCCTGAGCGTCGATTTTAAAGGGCCCCTCCCCTCCGCTGACCGCAATGTGTACTTCCTCAACATAGTTGATGAGTACTCCCGTTTCCCCTTTGCCATCCCTTGCCCAGACATGACCAGTACCACGGTCATCAAGTGTCTGAATGACATCTTCGCTCTGTTCGGGTTCCCCAGCTATATACATAGCGACAGGGGCTCATCGTTCATGAGCGACGAACTTCGGCAGTACCTGCTAACAAGAGGTATCGCCACGAGCAGGACCACCAGTTACAACCCCCGGGGGAACGGCCAGGTGGAAAGGGAGAACGCGACGGTTTGGAAGGCAGTCCTCTTAGCACTAAAATCTAAGGGCCTTCCGACCTCCCGCTGGCAGGAGGTCCTCCCTGCAGCGCTTCACTCCATTCGGTCACTGCTTTGTACTGCCACTAATGCGACCCCTCATGAGAAAATGTTCGTTTTCCCCCGGAAGTCTACATCGGGAACCTCGCTACCGGCATGGTTGACTTCTCCTGGGCCCGTCCTACTGCGGAGGCACGTGAGGACGCATAAAACGGACCCCCTGGTCGAGCGGGTGCACCTCCTACACGCCAACCCCCAGTATGCCTGGGTGACATACCCAGACGGGCGGGAGGACACGGTCTCCATACGAGATCTCGCACCCTCGGGTACCCCTGAATTACCACCGTTATCCCCCTTACCACCGTTATCCCCCTTACCACTGTTATCCCCCACCACCCCTCCCAACCCAACCCCTGCAGACGGCATGCCAAAGCCCCAGGAATCTTTGCCAACCACCCAGACACCAGACCCGACGTCGGATGCTGCAACACCACCGCCGCCACCACGACGATCAGGACGTCAGACAAGGCCTCCTGATAGACTTAACTTGTAGTACCCTTCACCCCGCCGGACTTCACATTAAACAAGGGGTGAATGTGGTAAACCACTGTATTGTATATTGCCACCTCTGGGTGGCGCTGTGTATGGAGGCATGCCTCAGCTGACTCCACCCACCACTGTGTGGGTTTCGTTCAGACTTGTTCAGTCACTCACGAAGAAGCATGGTCTCTTCTTAGCTAATAAAAGCCTTATTCATCTCTTCTTTCGACTCATCATCTCTTCTTCGACTCATCACCTTTTATGAAGTAATTGATAAGCGTATCAGTACTGTAATGTAATCTAACGTTGTTGACATAATTTCTGCCTCAATCACTAATCCTGGAAATGAATTCCATAGCCTCACAACTCCCTTTGTAAAGAAATGTAACCTGCCCTCTGTTCTAAATCTCTTCCATTTCATCTGGTGCATATGTCCCCTTGTTCGGGACCTCTCAGGTACTGGAAACAATCTGATTCTATCTTCACCGGCCCATCCTTTCATAATTTTAAACACTTCTATCAACCTGTGTTGTTCTAACAAAAAGCTCCAATTTTTAAATTATTTTTTCTATTTATATTTCCTCGTACCAGACAGCATCCTAGTGAATCTGTATTGAACCTTCTCTGAAGCTTAAATATCCTTCCTATAGTATGGAGCCCAGTACTGCACACATCATTCTATTAAGGTCATAAACAATCTCGTGAGACAGTACTATCCATTTCCAACTGCTCATAACTCCTCTACTCTCTGTTTCTTCCTTCTAACCAATATTTAATGCAGTTTGCTTAATTTTTCAACATCTAGCCCTTTATCAGCCCTCACACCTGCTCCTTCCTCATTGTGTGAAGTGATTCATCCTCTGGTTTTTTTCTTCTAGATCTATGAAACCTATAAATGCTTTTATGGACTGCTGCCTGCTTCAAGTGATGATGACACGGGGAGCTGTGGTGAGGCACACTGCTGCGCTGCCATTTCTGTAATAATAAGAAAAGGGCACATGAAATGTGGATAGGATACATGCGGATATATTTCCAAGGCTCCAGGCATGCTCCCCTGGAAACATTTGAATTTTTACATTAACAATAATGCATACTGGTTTTTGCTTTATCATTGAAAGATTTTTAATCTAAAAAAAGGAAAAAATAAGTAACTCAAACACAAAAGCAAAATACTGTGGATGCTGGAAATCTGAAATAAAAACAGAAAATGCTGGAAATACTCAGCAGGTGAGGCAGCGTCTGTGGAGAGAGAAACAGAGTTAGCGTTTCAGGTCGATGACCCTTCATCAGGACCCAGTTCTGACGAAGGGTCATTGACCTGAAGCGTTAACTCTGTTTCTCTCTCCACAGATGCTGTGATCATATACTCCTGATCATCTTTGAACCAGCTCAGGTCCACCTCAGGGGAATTTAGACAGAGAGGGTTAGGAGGGAGCATATGGTGAAGCGCATGGCACAAGTTAGGAGGAGTAAGTGGAGGTAGTTGCAGAGGAACAGAAAAAGTTCGTAAAGAGGGCAGGCCAGATTTTCTTCTGCTGCAGGGCCTACAGATTCTTACCTTATGGAATCTGCCAATAGAGAGGAATTCATTACTGAGCAGAGGAACTTCTTATACTCCTTTGAAAATGTTCAGAGCTCCCTGCATGTTATGTCAGAAGTGCTAGACCAACATCTGTGCAGTAATATAGCAGGCATTGGGAAATCTGTAGACCACCAAAGACATGTTTAGAGGAACCTCCAAGTGTATATGTACAAAGTGTAGATTTCACATTTCCCTCAAAGGCACCGTGGCTGCATCTATTAAGAGATGAAACTCCAATTTACAGGAATCTTTAAAGGGGGGGAAATTCGGTTGCTTTGCACCTCCCATTAGCGCCCTAAGAGGGTGCTAATGGGTCGCAAAGCAACTAGCGCCCGGGCACGGCGATGTTTGCACCGCTTGCAAAATTGACCAGACATTTTGCAGCGGCGCTAAGCACTACCGCCATGAACTCCTGCGCCCGCAGATCGTGACGACAGTTGAGCATGCAACGCCTCGGTTGCGCCCTGGACCAGATATTGAGTGGCGCCCCCTGTCTTACCGCCTGCCGCTAGCAATGACAGGTTGAGGGGAGCGTTTTGCAGTCTGGAAGGAACTAGGGAAGCACTATTTAAAGGCGACCGCTTCCTGCCTTTTTTTGTAAGCGACATTTTTGCACCATGCAATCTGAGAGAGAGAGAGATTTCTGGAGAGATTTGACGCTGTGTGAAGGAGTTTTGTGTACTGAGCAGCACTTTGCAGGTTCATTTTGATTTGACATTTCTCGCATTGATTTAGAAGAGACTATGGGGGCTGCACTCTGAGCTCTTTCCCTGGGCATTTCCATTGTTTGTTCCAGCAGATTTGATGTACAGGTCTCTCCAGGCCGAGATTCAAGGCTACAATGAGCAGGGTGTGGATGGAGAGCAAGATCGACCCTCCCCTTTAAGAACTGGCCGGCACCAGTGTGTCTGTGCTCCATTGCTGACTGACATCACCAGCGCTCTGAGGTAGCGCTTTGCTCCTCGGCGTTAGTGCCTTAAGAGAGGTGTGTAGCACCTGATTTAGCGCGCCAATCACCTCCAGAGGCAATAGAAGTCAAATTTGCAGTCAGTGGCAATAATTAGCGCCAGGTGCTAAACTTTGCACCCGGCTGATAATTGCGCCCCAAACGGGGCGATACCGAATTTCTCCCCCTTTCACTTCTAGCTTGGAGGTGTTTGACAGAACCCTTAAGGATGGGCTTCACTTTCCTAAGTGTTGGCCAAAAGTCTGTTCCCATATGAATCCCTGGTTACCTGCAAGGGATACTCTGCAACCAGGGAATGACAGGCAGTGGCAAAAATAAGGCAGCTACCTCTCATAGTGATGCCGCTATGCACATATTTGTAAAATGATCCCTTGCATGTCTACCCATGCACATATGTAGCATCTGATGTGTGCACTTAGCATTTCAATGGCTACATACACAAAAGAAAATTTATTACAGTCCTTCTGCCAAGAACCGGCCCCTAGAGTACAGTTTAACCCTCACAAATATAGGACAAACTGGAATGAATGAAACCAGCATTGCCTTATTGTTTTTTGTTGTTGTTTTGTTTTGTGTTGAAACCAGCTGCAGTATAAATCTAAACTGGCTTGGGTGCTAACTTGCAAGCCTTATGGTACCTAATGCAGTGATGTGATGATCCTCAAATTATGTGATGATTAAAGATTATGTGCCCTCAAAAAATAAATTTTAGTAGAGCCAGTATTACTGGTCTGAAATCATATTCCCCTTTTGATGAGTTGCAGCTGTTATGGGTTTAGGTACTTGCCCCAGATGTGCCCTCTATTTACACATTACAATTGTCATGCTGCTATTTAGCAGTTTGAATATTATAGAAATGTGGTAAAATATTATTTAGCAGTGACATGTACTGCAAACCTAAATGCCTAATAAAATACAACTTATTTTAAATGCTTTATTTTCATAAATGACTTTGATAATTAAGTAACAGAACATATAAATTTGCAAAGGGGCCTCTTTTGCTAATTATTGTTGTTGGACATCAAAATATTAGAGTACCTTGTTGCTTTGGTGTACTTTGGCAAAAAGACAGATTATTTATTTGTAGAGATAAGAGTATAAGAAAATATGGAACGAGATAAGCTAAAACTAATTATGTACTAGGATGTATCTGAAAGTCATTTAACTATAAGTCGAAACAAGTTGCTCTGAACCTACATCGATAATTGGTAAAGTCATATTTGGAATACTATATGCAATTTGGGCATCCTAACTTCAAAAAGACGTTAATATATCTACGAGGGTTCATAGAAGAGCAACACACATAATTCCAGTCATTAGTGTTCTAAGTTATCAACAGAACCTCACAGAATTGAATTGAATTTGTTTTCATTCGGGAAATGAAGATCGTGAAAAGAGATGATCCAACTGAGACTGTGAGTACAGAGCAAAGGACATGAGTACAAAATTAATAAACCTGAAGCAAGATTTGAAATTAGAAGATCTTTGTTCCCCACACTGTCATACACATGTGAAATAGATTTCTAGATAAAGCAGTTATTGCTGTGTTAATGAATCAGATAAATATTTGCTTGAGAATGGGATTGACGGTTATAAGAATAAGTATAGACAGAGATAATCGAATGTTGTGCAAAGCATGATGACACAAGAGTTGTTTGGGCCATTTCATGTAAAGGAAGACAACAGGAGTGAATTTCCTTGGGGTGGTCTCTTGCTTATCTGCTGGACCTTTGGTTGCAGACACATGGAAATTCCATAAAACATCATTATTCTACAGGGGGTTTTAATTCATCAGCAGAAGAGTGCAGAAACACTGGGAAAATGGTACAAACAGCATTTACAAGGTTTTTCCAGGGTTTCCATAGCTTTTCTGCTGTAGTTACAGAGATGAGCGGGAGAACTCCCAAGGAAATTCTTCTCCATATTTTTACGTCATTTACCTTAGGGGACAGGGAAAATCTTTGTAAACTTTCCTTCTGAAATTAGACAGGTGGAATCTATGATAGAATAGATTATGCATTGCTTTGGAAAAGAATCAGTGTAATGAGATGAATGACATTGCCTTGTCCCATGCTTCTTTAAACCCATTCAGCCCATCAAGTACATTCATTCCACATTCCAAGTGCAATTTGCACTAACAGAGATGCTGCCCAAATTATTTACTTTCCTGCAGGAAGTGAGTTAACTACAGATAAAACTTTACATACATAGAAGATAAGAGCAGGAGTAGGCCATTCGGCCCCTCGAGCCTGTTCCGCCATTTAATGAGATCATGGCTGATCATCCAAATTCAGTACCCTGTCCCTGCTTTCTCCCCATATCCCTTGATTCCTTTAGCCTTAAGAAATATATCTAACTCCTTCTTGAATATATTTAATGAATTGGCCTCAACTGCCTTCTGTGGTAGAGAATTCCACAGGTTCACCACTCTCTGGGTGAAGAAATTCCTCCTCATCTGAGTCCTAAATGGCTTACCCCTTATCCTTAGACTGTGACCCCTGGTTCTGGACTCCCCCGCCATCGGGAACATCCTTCCTGCATCTAATCTGTCTAGTCCTGTTAGAATTTTATAAGTTTCAAAGAGATCCCCTCTCATTCTTCTAAACTCTAGCAAATATAAGCCTAATTGACCCACTCTCTCCTCATACATCATTCCTGCCATCCCAGGTATCAGTCTGGTGAATCTTCGCTGCACTCTCTCCATGGCAAGAACATCCTTCCTCAGATAAGGTGACCAAAACTGCACACAATACTCAAGGTGTGGTCTCACCAAGGCCCTGTACAACTGCAGCAAGACATCCTTGCTCCTGTACTCGAATCCTCTTGCTATGAAGGCCAACATACCATTTGCCTTCTTAACCTCCTGCTGCACCTGCGTGCTTACCTTCAGCGACTGGCGCACAAGGTCACCCAGGTCTCGTTGCACTTCCCCTTTTCCCAATCTATTGCTGTTCAGATAATAATCTGTCTTCCTGTTTTTGCCACCGAAGTGGATAACCTCACATTTATCCACATTATACTGCATTTGCCATGCATCTGCCCAATCACCTAACCTGTCCAAATCATACTGGAGTTTCTCTGCATCCTCCTCACAGCACACACGCCCACCCAGCTTTGTGTTGTCTGCAAACTTGGAGATATTACATCTAGTTCCCTCATCTAGATCATTAATATATATTGTGAATAGCTGGGGTCCTAGCACCGATCCCTGCGGTACCCCACTAGTCACTGCCTGCCACTCAGAAAAAGACCCGTTTATTCCAACTCTTTGCTTCCTGTCTGCCAACCAGTTCTCTATCCAAGACAGTACCTTACCCCCAATCCCGTGTTCTTTAACTTTGCATGCTAATCTCTTATGCGGGACCTTATTGAAAGCCTTCTGAAAGTCCAAATACACCACATCTACTGGTTCTCCCTTATCTATTCTACCAGTTACATCCTCAAAAAATTCCAGTATATTAGTCAAGCATGATTTACCTTTTGTAAATCCATGCTGACTTTGTCCGATCCTGTCACTGTTTGCCAAGTGCTCTGCTATTACATCTTTTATAATGGACTCTAGCATTATCCCCACTACCGATGTCAGACTTACGGGTCGATAATTCCCCGTTTTCTCTCTACCACCTTTTTTAAATAATGGGGTTACATTCTACAAAATAAACTTCTGAAAATTTTCTCTGACCCTTAATGAGAACAACTAGGCCCCTAGTGTCAGATGGAAGTGACGTGAGAAATATATTTCAGAAAATTGTGTTCTTAAGTCACGACAAGAGACTTCTCAGAGGGACCTTATAGAGATTTGCAAAACACTTAACTTGATAGAGAAAACACGAAACAATACTTTCAGATATCGCAGGGCAGACAGGAGAACGGTAGCATAGTGGTAATGTTACTGGACTAGTAATCCAGAGGCCTGGACTAATGATCCCACCAGGGCAGCTGAGGAATTTAAATTCAATTAAATAAGTCTGGAATAAAAAGCTAGTATGAAACTATCGGATTGTTATAAAAACCCATCTGCTTCACTAATGTCCTTTAGAGAAGGAAATCTGCCGCCCTTACCTGGTCTGGCCTATATGTGACTCCAGACCCACAGCAATGTGGTTGACTCTTAACTGCCCTCTGAAATGGCCTAGCAAGCCACTCAGTTGTAACAAACCGCTACGAAACACAATACTGCAGCTGTTCAAGAAGGCGGCTCACCACCACCTTTTCAAGGGCAATTAGGGATGGGCAATTAATGCTGGCTTTGCCAGCGACACCAACAACCCATAAAAAAAGACCACAGGTCACAGGCTCAAAGTTGTGAAAGTCAAATTTAGGGCACAAGTCTTAGACGGCAGTGATCAACAGCTAAATAGGTTGCCAGGAAAAGAGTTCATTATTGTCCCATTACCATCATCCCTTTTATCATTTAATTACTCCTGCCCTCCACCTTATGAAGACCTTCCCTTTCGTTCTTTCCTTCCACCCCCCCCACCCTGGCTCTTTACTTGCTTATAAATTGTTAAATCTGTAACTTCTTCCAGTTCTGATGAAAGGTCATCAACCAGAAATGTTAACTCAGTCTCTCTCTCCACAGATGCTGTCTGACCTGCTGAGTGTTTCCAGCATTTTCAGTTTTTATTTCAGATTTCCAGCATCTGCAGTATTTTGCTTTTGTTTTAGAGTTCTACTTGGGATCAGAGAGGACAATGAGGCCATAAATATCTTTGATGGATGCAGAGATTCATTATGCCAAACAAGATCAATTTCACCCCCAATGTTTGCTCACATCTTAACTACTTGAAAGGTATAAATGATTGACTATTGAAAAAGAACTGTTCTTTGCAGAAGATTGCCTTCACTTCAAAACAATAACTGGGCAGCAGATTAGGATTTTCAGCTCACTGTTTTGACAGTACCCCAGAGGTAAAAAGAAAAAGCAAGACTTGCATTTATACGGTAGAGGACACAAATAACTTCCCAGAAATGCGAAGGAACCAAGGGTCTAGTTAGAAGGAGGAATTAAAGGAAATTAGTAATAGTAAAAAAATAGTGCTGGAGAAATTAATCGGACTGAAAGTTGATAAATCCCCAGGGCCTGATAATCAGCATCCCAGAGTACTAAAAGAGGTAGCCATGGAAATAGTGGATGCATTGGTTGTCATCTTCCAAAATTCGATAGATTATGGAACAGTTCCTGCAGATTGAAGGGTGGCAAATGTAACACCACTATTTAAAAAAGGAGGGAGAGAGAAAACAGGGAACTACAGACAGAATTGAATCAGAAAGATTCAGAACTCTTTATCTTTGTGAAACAGTTTATGTAATAAGTCACATATTGTACTGCTAGTTTCTTGCAGGGTGTTTCTGTTTCTGTGTAATTATGTCATGTAAATAAATATGACTATTGTAGTGTATGTACCTTTAAGAGAGAACTACTTTTACAGCTCCTGTATACTGTAGTACCGGCAGTGACCACACCTGTATATAAGCCTTGAGCATGCCTCTGTACCCCCAGTCTTGAGACTACCCTACTCCAGTAAACACCTGTTGATTGTTAAGTTACAGCATCCGTGTCGTTATTGGAAAACATCATACTCTCAGAATCACGGATCTAACAACTATAAATTTTTATCCTGTATGATACAGTCGAATAGCATATTTGCCATCTTTCCAAATAGACAGGAGAATATGGGAGAGTGTCCATGTAGTTACTGCAATAAATTATATATCCTGTGGCATACTATCCTATTCACATCATGCATAAGGTTGCAAGTATTATCTCAGAGGAGACACAGGGCTGCTATGGAAACCGGCTTCTTGCTGTGAACTTGAGATTAAAGTGATGGGAGAGAACCCGAATTGTAACAATGTCCATAGATCAAAAAGAACTAAGGGTGGAGTTATCAAAAGTAATAGGTGGTAGCTGTTGGTTAGAACTGTGAGCGGTAGGAAGAAAGTTTTGAGTAATTTTAACCTAACCCACCGGGTGGGAAACGGACAAGATTGGATCAGGCACTCATTTTACACCTCGCTGATTTTACTTTCCATTGAAGTCAAAAGGGTGTAAAACGAGTTCCAGTTGTGTTAGTTTAAAATTGTTCCCTTTGTCTTTGAAGACTTGAGAGAAACAAGATTTTCATTATCCCACAAAAGGTGACTTTATAAAAGCTTTTTTTACACACAGAGGGTTATTAGAACTCGAAATGCTTTACCACAAGAGACAATAACATAATTTAAAAGGGGAATGGAAAGGTATTTGAACTGAAAGAATATAAAAAAATATGGGGCAGGGGCAGAGAAATAGGCTTAGAATAGATAGCTCCAGTTGAAGAGTTTGCTTTGGCATAGGTGCGATAGAACAAATGAGCTCTTTTTGTGCTGTAAATTCAAGGATTCTATCAATCCATGAGTGAGGAAGCCATTTCTATGAAGAATCAGAGTGAGAGAGAGAACAGAGCTCTGGAAAACCCTTTAAGGTGAACATTAATGGCAGATGATTACTCGTATCAATAACTTTGGTGGGAGGTCATATGATGGCAATTTTTTTTAGAAGATCACAGCAACAAACTATGTCAAAGATTTTGGAGATGTCCACAATGACAGATGATTCGCCAAAGAGCAGAGATCTAGAGGTGGTAACATAAGCAACAAGATGACTGTGAGAAGGCTATGTTTGTGCCTTTTACATTTCCTCTTTAAAAAATACAGTTAAAACCAAAAATCATTGTAAGCAACCAACTGAAAATTATTTATTAAAACTATTGTTACAAAGAAAAAATCATGGTTGGAAATCTTAACTAAAAACAGAAAATACTGAAAATGTATAGCAGGTCAGTCATCATCTGAAAGAAAAAGATAGGATAATGTTTTGATTAGGGGTTATACCTTTAGCGTTAATCTATCATTCCCTTTCAGATGCTGACTGACCTACTATTCATTTCCAATATTCCGGCTGCGAAATTTGGCACCTTAGTGCCGGCTGTAAAGGCCAGTTTCGGCAAAAAAATGGCAGCCGCCTCGCTCCCGCTCACTTCCCTTAGTGTTTGTCTTTCGTGTTCCTATTCTAGTGCTCCTACGCAGTACTACCCCAGTGGAAGGCTGCTGACTTTCCATGGGGGACACTGCAGATGGCCTTGCAGGATGCATTCAAGCAGCTTTGAGCCTAGAAGACCCGGCTATAGACTGTTGGGATCAGTGGTTGGCTGGCTGGCTGACAGGCAGCACCAAGGGCACTGGTGGAGTGGCAGGGGTGGGAGTAGGAATATTGTCATCCTGAGAGAAGACAGCAGGTTCTTGCTCCATGGATCCACTGTCACTCCCCTGTTGGAGCACAGATGGCTGGACTGTTGTGAGACCTCGCAGGCCCCTTTCCACACTCGTAAACCCAGCCATGAAGACATCAGTCTGAGCTTGCGTGGCAGCAAACTGAGCCTGCATTAGAGCAGTCCGAGCTTCCAGTGCAGAGCGCAGATGTTGGGTCGCTTCCACTTGTGCTGCAATGGAAGCTGCAGCATTGCTCATCACACCCAGCATCATGGTTGGGTCAAGTGTTCTAATGGAGTTGCCCATCACTTCCATCCTGGAAATTATGGGCTCCAAGCTCTGCGCAAAGCCCTGTGGAATGTTGGAGCCAGACTCCTCCATGCTCTTTGACACTGACAAGAGGCTCTCTGGTGGGCCTGCCATTGCACCAAGCATTTTTGTGTGCATGCCCACCACCCTTCTTCTGAAAGCCGCCCCACCAAAGTCATCAGCAGCAGCAGAACTCGTGTGTAAATTCAACCTCCGGGAAGCTGGCACCTGAGCTACCCTTTCCCCCTGTGCCCGTTGACTCACCTCATGCAGATCCCGCCTCTATACTACCCTCTAAAATTTGCGCAGTGCCATTTTTTGAACTGGTGCCTGGGAATGTCAGATCAAGTAACAGTGCCTCTTCTTCCCCATCACTCTCCTCCTCTACTAGGTCGGGGATGGGCTGGGCTGCTGATTCTTGGGTATCTGAAAGGAGAAAGGCACAAGGGTGGGGTTGTGGTGAGGGCAGGGGGGAAAGCAAGATGTGCATGCTTACACCATCAACAGCTTGTAAGTGAGAAGAGCTTGTGTGATAAGGGGGAAGTGAGATGTGAGAAGAAGAATTCAGTATGAGCGTACCATCATCAGCAATGCTTTCAACCTCGCGGCTCGCAATGGCTTCAGTGACGGCCCCACCAATGATCTCCAGCACGGTCTCCTCCAGTGCAGTAAGGTTTTGAAGACAAAAGCAAAATACTGCGGATGCTGGAAATCTAAAATAAAAACAGAAAATGCTGGAAATACTCAGCAGGTCAGGAGTCTGTGGAGAGAGAAACAGACTTAACGGTTCTGGTCGATGACCTTTCATCAGAATGTTTCTCTCTTCACAGATGCTGCCTAACCTGCTGAGTATTTCCAGCATTTAAGGTTTTGAAGACATGCTTCACCCCTGTCTGTCTGCTGCTGCTGCTGATGGCTTGGGCTATCTCCTCTCTCTGCCTTCTGGGCCCGTGTACACACCCGTAGGGACATCAGAAATGCTGGTTTCGGGCATGCGAAGCACATGTGCTGAAAACCGTCATTTCCAATCTGTCAAGAATCCTCTTGATAGATCGGATGCCTGCATTGGAAAAGGGCCTCTGCAGGGGGAGAGTTCCGCTTTCTGCAGAACCTCCGCCCACTGAAATCCCTCAGAAATTTTACGCCTGGTAAAAGCAGGCGTAAGGCCTGCTTTTACCAGCATAAGAGTTTAAAATATATATATATTTTCACTCATTTATAATTTAAAAATACTTTTAAAAAAGGTATGTTTATTTTTAGCCTCGTAAAAAACATTAATTATTTTTTTCAAAAAATTAAATTTTTGTTCAAAATATTTAATTTAATGTAATTTTAACTCATTTTAAAAACATGATTTTTTAAAAATGTATTTAATGTTTTAGTGTCTTTTTTCAGTGATCCTCATTCATACTTTTGACAGGTCTATCTGTCCAAAGTATGAAGGGGGATTCCCTTCTTTCATTGGCTCACCTGGCCCACATGATCCCAGGGACGCTTGCGGACTGCATGCGCCCCTGGAATGCGCGGGCCCTGCTCATTTCGACTGTGGACAGGCCCAGGATCGGAAGTGCCTGGACCTCGGGAGCCTTCAGGTAAGTGTGTAGATTTTTTTCCGATAGGAGGCATCCGCACGCAGGAAGCCTCGTATCGGAAATTACAGGCCCTGGTGTTCTGTGTGGAAGGTCTCTTGCCCCCCCTGCGGGTGGAGGACCTGTCTTCTTCTGTGTATCCCCAGCACCAAGGCCTCCGGTGCTGTATCTGAGAAGCACCTTGCCCTTTCGCTTCCCTGTTGTGACAAAGCACCTCCCCTTTAAGAAGTGCAGAGAGCCTAGGCAAAATTTTATTTGCCAGTCGACTGCACCCGATATTGGCCCCCCTTTGAGCACTGAGCCAAACAGCAGCGCGTTTAGCACGGAGCTCAGCACTCCAATCATTATAATAAGCAGGCAACACGAATTTTGCGTGCTGTCTGCACCACTTTGAACGGGCTTGCGCCCATTTTCAGGCCCGATCCAATTTCACCCCCTCTATTTTGAATTGAACCATTATCTGAATAATTGATAAAAAGGCGAACACACGGTGCTGAAATTAAGTTTCAGTGGATTGCAAAACAAGCGGTAGCAGATTGCCTGCCCATTACACAACCCAGACACTTCAGATCCTGAGCCTGCCCACAGTCAAAATGCACAGGGCCCACGTATCCAGGGGCGCATGCGGTTCGCAAGCGTCCCTGGGATCACGCTAATGTTCATCTTGCACCCTTGCTGAAGTCGACTAACACCCCTACTGAACTCAGGACTGCACAGCCAGGAGTATCATGAACAGCTACCCACTGACTTTAAAAATTAAAAATTAAAATTAAAGAATAAATTATTACACTTTGACAACACACAAAGGGCTAGAAATTCAGTAGGCTTTGCGCCCAGTTTTCGCCCAAAGAGGGCTTTTGCGGCACTTGCTGAGATTGCGCCGATATTCAGCGCTGCGATAATGGCGGCGTTAGCCAGTAGCGCTTCGCCGCCACCGATGACGTCATCGGTGTGCGCAGTGCCCCGCTACCGCCCCGCTACCGCCCCGCTACTGGCCCGACCGCCATATTTAGTTGCGGCCACCTCTTCCGCAGCGGCCGCAAACAGCGATCTGAAAATGGGGCCGTCCTGCAGCCTTAGTGGGGCGAGTTAAGGCGGAGGTGCGGCCGGCCGCTTTTTCGGCGGCTGCCTGCCCGCACCTCCTTCCCCGGCCTCCTCCACCCCCCCCCCCCCGCGGCATTGCCGGCTGTTTTCCGGGAGCCCGGCACTTCTCCGTGATGCCGGGCTCATTTGCCGGCACTAGAGAGCGGCGATCTCGCTGTTGCAGGCACCTCCCCCTTAAGAGAGGGAGGAAGGCCTGCAGTACCGCAGCCTGCCGCTCCGCAGCGGGTGGCGCTGCGGCACCTAGCGCGCCGAAATTCAGTTTCAGCGCCCCAAGCAGGGGCGGCCACACCCTTGAATAGCGGCCGGCTTCAACTTGGGGCGCTGAAACTGAATTTCCGGCGGGCGCAAGTGGCTCTGCGCGCAGCGGTAACTTCTGGGTGCAAGCGAGCTGGCGGGCCCAAACTGAATTTCTAGGCCAAAGAGTCATACAGCACAGAAGGAGGCCATTCAGCCCATCAAGTCCATGCCGGCAACGAAGAGGCAATTATAGTTCACTGAAAAGCCACTCTGAACCAAGCACTTGAACTTGAATTGAACTTCATAAAGTTGAAATATAAAATAATATAAATTATCCTAAAAACATTTTTAAAAACATAACAACAGATTAAATAAACAACTTGCTATCACAAAACAGTCAAGTGAGCACAAGAGAAACATAAGATCGCTGCTTGCCACTTTTTATCATACATTACAAACACTCGGTCCAAATCAACAAGGACCTCAATATATTGGGCAAATTGTTGCCAATCACAGCTTCTTTTTAACTTCAAAATCATAGTCACAACAGATAATTGTCACAAACTAAAAAATAAGCAAACTAAAAAGTATTTAAATATAAATATTACAAAAGACAAACAAAAAACAGGCAAAAACACAATTTACATAGTACAACCCAATTACATAAAATACTCACAGATTATATTTTTATATTTCTCAGTGAACAATCCAACAAGACATATGCGTGTGTGTATAATATGAGTGTCTATGCGTGTGCAAAAAGTTACCATAGACTACAAAGTTAATGATGGCTTAATGCTTTTAGCATCTACTATGTAAAACTATTCTGTACAAATGAAATTACAAAGAATTCTCCCAGGCAGCAAGAAAATAACCACCAGTAGCAATAAAGGATGATTACTCCACACACTTGAAGCGAAATTAAGTATTTTAACCTTATAAAATGTCCCCCATATAAAACAGACACATTAGTTATTCAGAAACTATATAACATAACAACTGCATTCATTTCACACTAATGAAGGAAATTGCCTGGGCTTACAACAACAGTCTGTTATTAACTGGAGAAAAAACCTCTCTCCATAACATGGAACATTAAACATAATTAAATTTTTTGCCTAAAATTGAAATACAATGAAGCACAGACATGGCAGCTGTTGACTGCCATGCCTTAGGTACTTGAAGATAGTGCAATAGGAAATTATCTTCTGTATTATAAAATAAATGACCTGTTTCCCTCAGCATTAGTCAGCTGCTGACATATGTTTAGAATTATGGTGGATATTAGATAAAAGCAGTGATTGATGGTACAATTTCTGATATCTCAATAAAATTAGTGTTTAAAGCTATTCCTTTTGTTCATTTTAAGTAAATTTTGAATATTTCATAGCTTCCTAAGAGGATGTAATATTATTTAAGGCATTTACTATCATTACTACTAAATATATTTGCTGAAAAACCACTAAGATCATCCACTATTGGCCCAAAACACACACATTTTCTCATGGCTGCAATTAACTTGAAACATCTAGTCAATCATTACTAGATTTTATACATAACTTTCTAGCATCAGAACCTTGTTTCATTTTGTAACTGGGTACAGTCTGATCAAATCAAAGACAGCTGCTGGCAGCACTTCCAATTTATTATCACTGTCATAGTTTTTAAACTGTTCAGTCAATCATCATTAAATTTTATACGTAAAATTCTATTGTTACAATTTTGATCTTTTAAAATGTGATATGATCTTTTAGAATTAGATCTGATCTTAAGAAACAATACATGGCTACAAGTGATGCTTTAAAACCACTAATCATCATGATATCATATTGTGGCAGACGGTCCAGTGAGATTTAATCCCTGTTCTGTTTAGAGTCAATTGATCTCAGCCAGGATAAGCTGATTGCACTCTAATTGGCCCCAATATCCTTGGATTAGAGAGAGGGACGATCGGTAACGATTGTGGGCTAGAAATTCATCTACTTACCGCCACTCCATAGTGCCATAAAATGATGATAAAATGGCGGCCGGTGCTCTTTCGCCAGCTGGTGACGGGTTCCACGGCAGCCACCATATTCGTGTCCCTCTTTACGCTGCCGGTAACTGGAAGCGCCCTGAGAGAAAAAATGGCGGCATGGTGATATCAATCGGCTTGCAACGCCGACTTAACGCCACCGACATGAACTTCAACTCTAGCGCTGAATTCAGCGCTGAGTCCTAAGCACACCAGGTGACAGTGGCGATGGCTGCACCTCTTAAAGGGACACACACATCATTAGGTAAATTTGAATGTAAGGTTTTGGACTGGGTTTTTTGATTTTATTAAGTAGTGGCTTGCTGCAATAGATGTGAAAAGTTTTTTAATTGTGTAAGGAGCACTGCTGGATGCTTGCACGGGCTCGGATAGCAAATGAAGGCCTTTGAGAAGACAGAACATGCTGCGAATACTCAGTGGGTCACGCAATATTCGTGGAGAGAAGAACAGAGATCAAGTCCCAGGTTGAGATGCTGCCTGGCTAGCTGAGTATTTCCAGCATTTTATTCTGTCATTTCACATCCGCTTGCAGGGGGAAGAAGATGGCACAGAAGAGAAGGAAGCAGAAGAGGAGGAAGCAGAAAGAAGGATGCAACCCAGACAGCCCCTTTGTGGCCGGGATATCATCTGTCTGCGATTCCAGTGACCACAACCCCAAATTCCCTTTCAACATTAGTCCCACACCTTACTTTCCATCTGTTACTGACCATCACAGCATCCTCTTGGCCATAATGATGCTGAAATAAAAGCCACCACAAAGCAAACATTTCAATCCACCACATATGTCTCGCCATCCAATGTGACATTAAGAAATCAACTCATCACCCGTATGCATTCTCTTAGTGACTGTCTTGTGTGTGCCTTTGCCTATCCTACTGATGTCACGCAGTGCTACCCCAGTGGCTGCAGCATGGCTGGTGTAAGGCTGCTGACTTTCAGTGGGGGACACTGCAAATGGCCTTGCTGGTTGACTCTCAGGAGCTGATGGTCAAATCAATCTTCTGTTCTTGTTCTTCTTCACTCTCCTCTCCTTCTTCTTGGTCACCCACTGGCTGGGCAGGTTGCATTTTTTGGGTGTGTGAAATGAGGAAGGCACAAGGGTGGAGATGTTGTGACGGGAGGGCGGGAAAGCATGAGGTGCATGCCAGAAGGAGGATAACGTATGAGGATACCAGTATCTTGTATCCTTTCAGCCCCGCTGCTGACCAAGGGCTCAGCCACACCCCTGCCAAGAATGGCCTGCACCATCTCCTCCAAGTGGGTGAGGTGAGGCTAGGAATGGGAGACGTGCCTCGTCATTGGTGCAGATTGTTGGTAGGTGAGTGATTGGGGGTCGTGTATTGAGCAGTGTGTGGCGCTAGTGGTGCAGTTCGTAGGAGACGGCTTTTGAAGATGCATTCATTGATCTTGACCAGGTCATGAAGCTTCTTTGGACACTGGAACCAAATGGTAGGGACGACACTGCTGGCAGCGATGGCCTCGGTGATGTACTCATGCATCCTTGTTTCTGGAGGGCCTCCTGGCCCTTGTGGTTAGAGGGCCTGTCTTGCAGTGTTGACCACCTGCACAAAGCTGGAGTGTTGCGTGTGAGACCCTGGGTGCCTCTTCCCTGGCTTGCTGAGCCATTTGTGTTTTCCCATTTGTTGAGGTTAGGAAGGTAATTCAGCTTTAAGAGCTAAATATTCACATTTGGGACTTCTTTTTAATGTTAAATAATTTTTAAAAGGCAGAAAGGGCTGAAAACTGCATTGTTTCAATTCATTTTAATTTGTATTGCTTCAGTGTGTATGGTCCCTTTAATTCTCAGACCTCTTCATTACCCACAATTCATCGTGAGCTCCACAGCCTCGCTCCCAGAGGCTGTGGGAATCTGCAATGCCGCACTTGAACAGAAACTTCGTCTCAGATGCCTCCAGCAACGCCGCCAGGACGCCGTTGCATGGAAGGTAAGCACTGTGCCAACAATCTCCATGCTCCCCAGACCAATTTTGCCCTGTTAGCGTTGCAGCCATTTTCGGCAGCTGTTAACGCCGGTGAACACGAATTTCTCCCCCTGTCTCTCCTGACTGCGTACAGTGTCCCCTGTTGGAACATGAGCACGTGTGGTTGTAAGGACAAGAGCGAGCTTGGCTGCGATTCTGCTATGATAAAATAGTCTGCCGAAAATCAATCTGCAGGCTCACACATGAAGAATAGTCATTTAGGTGTGATACCAGAGGGGTGCTGGTCCCAGCAAGTTTTTAAAAGTGTTAAATCGTAACTATGACTTATACTGTATATGGCTACATAGCACAAAACTCTTGCTTCATTTCTAATCTGGATGTGTTCAGGGGATGGGTAAATTTTATGTGTTACCACTTCCAATACAAATCAATTAGGTATAGAAAATTAGGAAGGTGTTGAACATACCGCCCTCCATGTCTGATTGTCTAATCTGCCCTCCTGTTTAGTAAGGCTCCGTGCTGGGAGTGCTAACTTCTAAAATTTGCCCAATATCTAAAATGGTCACTAACATCAGGGGTATTTCAATTTTTCTTCTGATCAAAATAACCTTGAACATTAGCAAATTGTACCAATAATAATACCAACATCTAATTTTCTGAAGTGGCTACTATTAGCAAACATTAAAAATGACCATTAGCAATCATAATTTTAAAACTCGTCAGACAATTGTCATCATAACTTCCTCTAGCAAAATCATTTTGTTTCAATAATGGGAAGATCTTTAAAAGCTCGATTTTCAGGGCAATCTAAAAAAAAATCATTATATAAAGAAAAAGAATGTAACACATTGATGTTAAGTACATAATTATTATAGTCATTGGCCGCGAAATTCAGTATGTTAGCGCCTCCCGTTAGCGGCTGGGCGCGGCGAATGCAGCATTGCCCACGAACTTCAGTGCCGGTAACTCTTAGCGCCTGGGCCTCTAGCACCTCGCAAATCGTGATATCATAAAGTGCGCAGTGCCTCGTTATCGCCCCAGATGGAAAATTGACTCTCGCCTCCTGCTTTATCGCCTCGCGCCGATAACCTCAGCAAGAGGAGGCGTTGTGAACTCAGCTGGTTGCTTCGGGAGCGGTAATTAAAGGGAATGCTTTTCAGCTAGTGCAACCTTTATTATTTGCACCAGTCTGGTGCCTGCGCAAAGTTATTAATGTTTCATTAATGCAAGATGTCCAAGCCCTCCACTTTGTGAGAGTGATTGGGGCTGTAATGGCAGTCACCCAGGTCGCCTTGCAAAACAGAACTGACAACAACTAGCTTGTGCAGCATCATTGGTCCTTCGCTTTAAGCGAGGAAAGCAGCCTCTGTGATGTAAGAGTGCCGTTTACAATGCGCTCGAAATTGTTTAGCGCTCTGACACTACTGCCCCACTCTCGGACTTTAGCGCCCTAAGAAAAGCGGTTAGCGCTTGATTTAGTGCACCACTTCCCTCTTGGAGCGCTAATTGTGAATTTCGCGGGAGATGAGAATGATTAGCGGCTGGCGCTAATTTTTCAACTTTTAACATTTATGGGGGAGAAATTGAGTGACACCCCCTTTGGGGCACTAACTTCGCTGGGGCACTACTTTTAGCGCACCGGAAAAATTAGCACCCCCGCGACCGAAATTGAGTGGTAGCGCCCCAAGAGGGAAGCTACTGGAAGTGCCCCGCCTCCCTCTTGGGGTGCTGCGAGGGAATATCGTGGCACTATGTGCCACAGCGCCATGCCACACCGCGATATTGCAGGCCTTCCTCCCCTTCTTAAAGGGGAGGGGCCTTGCGCAGTGCGGCCTGGGGTCCAGCTGGGCCACCGGGGATCGGAGAGCCGGCAAAAGAGCCCAGCACTCAAGAGAAGTGCCGGGCTCATGGAGCGTAGCCAGCCAGTACTCCATGGGGGGGGGGGGCGGTGGATCAGAAGGCCGGGGACGGCAGCGGAGGCAGGTGCTGGCTGGTGGCCAGCAACAAAAAAGGCCGCCCGGCACCTCGCCTTTAAATAGCGCTGCCCCGGCCGCAGGTAGGTCCCCCTGACCCCGTCGGACATAGCGTCCGGCAATAAGTCAGGGGGCACTACCGAAGGTTGTGGATGGGGCGCAAGCGGGGCGCGGCGCATGGCAATGACGTCATCGCCGGCGGCGCAGGACCATGGGCTGCTAACAGTTACCGGCGCCGCTAATTTCGCGGGAGGCGTTGGCGGCGCCGTGCCCAGGCACTAGTTGCTATGCGTCCCGTCAGCACCCTCTTAAGGTGCTAACGGGAGGCGCAAAGCAACCGAATTTTTCCCCCTTAGCACCCCAAACGGGGCTATACCAAAGTTCTCCCCCATTATCCCTAGATAATTCTACATTTTTGTTTTTTTCTCTTCTTTCCTAAAGATGTTGGCCACGAAATTCGGGGTTGTAGCGCTGGCCGTTAAGGCCGGTTTTGTTGAAAAAATGGCGGCTGCCTCACTTTTGCCCACTTCCGGCGTGGAACACGGTGTCCGCCATTTTGGAGAGGTCGTTAGCGCTGCTGTTGCCTGCGTTTGCCTCTCACATATAAATATGCAGATGGTGTGTCAATCCGCATGCAACACCTGAATTGACGCATGACTGCGATTTTGGACATTGCCGCTCTCCATACCGCTATCTCCTAACCACACACGGAAGAACGTGTGTGAAGCAGTTCTTTTTTTTATTCACTCCTGGGATGTGGGTGTCGTTGGAAAGACCAGCATTTATTGCCCATCCCTAATGGGCCTTAAGAAGGTGGTGGTGAGCCGCCTTCTTGAACCGCTGCAGTCCGTATGGTGAAGGCACTCCCACAGTGCTGTTAGGGAGGGAGTTCCAGGATTTTGACCCAGCGATGATGAAGGAATGTCGATATATCTCCAAATCAGGATGGTGTGTAACTTGGAGGGGAATTTGGAGATGATGGTATTCCCATGCGCCTGCATCTAGGAGGTAGAGATCACGGGTTTGGGAGGTGCTGCCGAAGAAACCTTGGCAAGTTGGTGCAGTGCATCTTGTAGATGGTACACACTGCAGCCATGGTGCGCCGGTGGTGGAGGGAGTGAATGTTTCAAAACTGAGATGAGGAGAAACTTCTTCACTCAGAGGGTAGTAAATCTATGGAATTTGCTACCTCAGAGAGCTGTGGAAGCTGCAACATTAAATAAATTTAAAATGGAGATAGACAGTTTCCTAGCAGATAAGGGAATTAGGGGTTACGGGGAGACGGCAGGGAAGTGGACGTGAGTCTAGATTCAGATCAGCCATGATCCTATTGAATGGCGGAGCAGGCCCGAGGGGCCGTATGGCCTACTCCTACTCCTACTTCTTATGTTCTTATGTTCTTAAGGTGGTGGATGGGGTGCCAATCAAGCGGGCTGCTTTGTCCTGGATGGTGTTGAGTTTCTTGAGTGTTGTTGGAGCTGCACTCATCCAGGCAAGTGGAGTGTATTCCATCACACTCCTGACTTGTGCCTTGTAGGTGGTGGAAAGGCTTTGGGGTGTCAGGAGGTGAGACACTGGCCGCAGAATAGCCAGCCTCTGACGTGCTCTTGCGGCCACATTATTTATGTGGCTGGTCCAGTTAAGTTTCTGGTCAATGGTGACCCCCAGGATGTTGATACTGGGGGATTCAGTGATGGTAATGTTGTTGAATGTCAAGGGGCGGTGGTAGACTATCGCTTGTTGGCGATAGTCATTGCCTGACACTTTTGTGGGGCGAATGTTACTTGCCACTTATCAGCCCAAGCCTGAATGTTGTCCAGGTTTTGCTGCATGCGGGCATTGACTGCTTCATTATCAGAGGAGTTCCAAATGGAACTGAACACTTTGTAATCATCAGCGAACATCCCCATTTCTGACTTATGATGGAGGGAAGGTCATTGATGAAGCAGCTGGGTTGGGCATAGTTGGGCCTAGGACACTGCCCTGAGGAACTCCTGCAATGATGTCCTGGGGCTGAGATGATTGACCGCCAACAACCACAACCATCTTCCTTTGTGCTGGGTATGACTCCAGCCAGTGGAGAGTTTTCCTCCTGATTCCCATTGGCTTCAATTTTACTAGGGCTCCTTGATACCACACTTGGTCAAATGCTGCCTTGATGTCAAGGTCAGTCACTCTCACTTCTACAGAGATGCTGTCAGTGCTTCTTAAAGGGACACACACATCTTTCAGGTAAGTTTCGATTTGAGCTTTTGGCCTGTGTTTTTTTAACATTTCACTGGAGTAATGGCTTTGTGCAATACATTTAAAAAGTTGTTAAAGTGTGCAGGGAGTGCAGGAAGTCCGGCTGGATGCTAGCAAGGCTTTGGATGTTAAAGGAAGGCCTCTGCGAAGATCACTTTCTCACAGTCCTGGGGGCTCTAGTTGCAGTCCCTCTTGGGCTGCAACATCACATGGAGATGAAGCAAAGGCAGCAAAGGGGACAAGCTGCTCACAGAGGGAAGTGGAGGAAGCAGAAGAGGAGGAAGCAGAAAAGGAGGAAGCAGAAGGAAGTATGCAATCCAGACAGTCCCTTTCTAGACGTGATATCCGGGATGGAATCATCCGCCTGCGGTACCAGTGAACACAACCCAATTCCCCTTTCAACATTTGTACCACACCTTATCTTCCATCTGACCATCACAGCGTCCTCTTGGCCATGATGCTGAAATAAAAGCCACCACAAAGCGAACTATCTGAACTAATGTTATAAGAACATAACAAATAGGAGCAGGAGTAGGTCATTTGGCCCTTCGAGCCATTCAATAAGATCATGGCTGATCTTCTACCTCAACTCCACTTTCCTGCACTATCCCCATTTCCCTTGATTCCCTTAATATTCAAAATCTATCAATCTCTATCTTGAATATACTCAACGACTGAGCCTCCACAGCCCTCTGGGGTGGAGAATTCCAAAGATTCACCACCCTCTGAGTGAAGAAATTTCTCCTCATCTCAGTCCTAAATGGCCAACCCCTTATTCTGAGACTGTGACCCCTGGTTCTAGACTCCCCAACCAGGGGAAACATCCTCCCTGCATCTACCCTGTCAAGCCCTGTAAGAATTTTGTATGTTTCAATGAGATCACCTCTCATTCTTCTAAACTCTAGAGAATATAGGCCTAGTCTACTCAATCTCTCCTCAAAGGACAATCCCCCCATCCCAGGAACCAGTCTGGTGAACCTTTATACATCTACCCATCCAATATGACATCAAAAAATCTACTAATCACTGTATTGATTTCTTTGTGGGTTCAATGAGGAGACATTTATGAAAGAGAATGTCTTTTAATCTAAAGCTTTGTTCAACTCTTTTATACAGCATTTACAGGAGACACGATGCTGTGATGCATCTAGAACGAAACTGAAACTAAACTAACTGCCTTGCTTCTCTCGGTCACATGCCCTCTGCTGGTCAGGCACAAGCAATCAATACATGCAATCATGCTATTAAGGCATCATAATCGAACAGGCAAATACCATCTCTATTTGCTGATATCATTACATCTCCTTTTCTTAAAACAAAAGTATTTTACTTTTAACTAACAACATGTTTTCTTTGTATTAATCTGCATTTTAACTGTAACACTTAATGAACTTACATTATCATTATCATGATCAAGGTTTTTTAACCTTGCTTTGTGTGTTCACATGAAATATGTCAATACACTAGAACTTGAAGAAAGAATAAGATAACATTACTTCCTTCTATAACAATAGTCCTTAAATTTGCTCAATGAGTCTCTCAGGAGGCTTCACGTGTCTTGAGGATTTTCTGATTGATTGTCCTTGAATCTGAGTTGTTGCCTCAGATGATTGGTTCTCAGCTGTGTGATCAGGTTGTTCAACAGTATCAGTCTCTTGACCTGCTGTGGCTGGTCCCATGAGAAGATCTCGACGATTTCTTCTCAGAACAGCACCCTCATCTGTCTGAATGGTGTATGATCTTGGTTGAACTTCACTCAGGACAGTTCCCTTCTGAGTCCATGTGTTTGTTTTGTCTTTCAACCTTATTTGGTCACCAGTGTGGAGTTCAGGTAGGTTTTGTGTTCCTCTGTCATAGTAGTACTTTTGCTTTTCTTTCTGTTGTTCTTTGAACTTCCTCACTTTCTCCCCCTCTTTTGTTTTCAGGAGGTTCTCCGGGATGGGTAGGTTTGACCTTAGCCGACGTCCCATCAGGAGTTGGGCTGGTGACATACCACACTCGAGCGGCGTTGTGCGGTATACAAGCATGCTTTTGTAGAAGTCAGTTCCACTGTCTTTTGCCTTGTACTTCAGTCTTTTCACTGTGTTTGCGGGCTCTCCTGGGTCAACAGCGCTGGACAATGTGTCTGCTGTATACATCAGCTTACCCGGTGTGTACGCAACATTCAGTTCATCATAGACTGTCTCTCCTTCGCTTTCCACAACGAGGACTCTCTTTACCAGGTTCAGTCTCTCACAGGCTTTTAAACCTAGTATGGCTTGCACATCCTTTGGCACCACGATTAATGCTAGCGTGTGCTCTCTGTCCTTGTGTGTTACTTTGACAATGCATCTTCCTTTCACTGGTATATCAGTACCTGAGTATCCTGTCACTTTCACTTTGATTCCATGTATCTTTGGTCTGGGTCTAATTTTCTTAAAATCAGTCTCTGATATCACATTAACTTGTGCTCCAGTATCCAATTTAAATGGAATGTGTATGTCATTCACTTTTAGTGTCAACATCCAGTCTCTTTCTTCTTATTTGTTTTCAGACACAACATCCACATTGAACTCCCCTATCTCGCTTTCATCTACTGCATGGACCTTGCTTTGTTGCGCTTGGTTCTTACAGCAATGGGCATAATGGTTGTTCTTGTTGCAACTATTGCATGTTTTACCATATGCTGGACACTTTCTTGGTGGATGCTGTGTACCGCATCGACTACATGACTTTCGATTGTCCCTTTCATTTTCGTTTGCTGGCCACGCCTCTTTATTCACATTGGTGCTCTTTTTGTTAAACGGTTTGTATCCGTTCTTTCTCACTGCATCCACGTTGCAGCTTTTGTCACTGAACAGCTCCTTTGCCTGCAAATTCACAGTCTCTGTAGCCCTACACAGTGCTATGGCTTTTCCCAGGTCTAGACCTTGCTCTCTTAGCAGTCTTTCCCTTAGACCATTATCCGGAATACCACACACCAGTCTGTCTTTTATCAGCGAGTCTGTCAGTCCCCCAAATTCACACGATTTGCTTCGGTTTCTCAGTTCAGTCACATACTGATCAATAGTCTCTCCCGTTTTCTGTACACATGTGAAAAATCTGTGCCTCTCAAACGTCACATTACGTTTAGGTATGCAGTAGGCCTCAAACCGTTCCATTATTTTATCTAGTTTCATTTTGTCTCCATCAACAGCGAATGTGAAGTTATTATACACCTCCAGCGCTTCATCACCCACGACATGTAAGAACAGTGACGATTTCCTTTTATTACTTTTCTCGTCAGCTCCGATTGCTGATAAATACAACCCCAAACGTTGTTTGAACTGCCTCCAATTTTCAGCCACATTACCTGTCAACTGAAGCGTCGCCGGTGGGTGTAAACCTTCCATTTTTTCACTTCGTTAGCTATTCTCCAATGGTAAGCAACGATGTTCTCTTTTGGCTTGCTAATTTGTGGAGAGCTGATTTAACTTCAGATTTTTTCTCTTCTGTTCTCTTTCAGCCACTTCTGACACCATGTATTGATTTCTTTGTGGGTTCAATGAGGAGACATTTATGAAAGAGAATGTCTTTTAATCTAAAGCTTTGGTCAACTCTTTTATACAGCTTTTACAGGAGACACGATGCTGTGATGCATCTAGAACGAAACTGAAACTAAACTAACTGCCTTGCTTCTCTCGGTCACATGCCCTCTGCTGGTCAGGCACAAGCAATCAATACATGCAATCATGCTATTAAGGCATCATAATCGAACAGGCAAATACCATCTCTATTTGCTGATATCATTACAATCACCCTGTGCATCCCCTTAGTGAATGTCTTGTGTGTGCCTTTTGCCTACCCCAGTAGCTGCAACATGGCTGGTGGAAGGCAGCTGACTTTCATGGGTGAGACTGCAGATGGCCTTGCAGGACGACCTCGAGGAGCTGGTGGCTGGGAGTGTGAAATCGAGTGGTGGGGTTTCTTCTTCTTCTTCTTCACACCTCTCCCTCTTCCTGGTCAACCATTAGCTGGGCATCCTGGATTTCTTCGGTGTCTGAAAGGAGCAAGGCACCAGGGTAGGGGTGTGGTGAGGGGAGGGCAGGAAAGCAAGATGTGCATGCTTACATCATGTGCAGCTTGTACATCAGAAGAGATTGTGGGATGAGGGGGAAGTGGGATATGAGAAGGAGGATAATGTATGAGGATACTAGCATCGTGTATTCTTTCAGCCCTGTAGCTAGCCAAGGCTCAGCCATGCCACTGCCAAGAATGGCCAGCACCGTCTCCTCCAAGGGAGTGAGGTGAAGCTAGGAATGTGAGGTGTGCCTCGTGTTTGGTAGAGATTGTTGGTAGGTGAGTTGATAGGTAGGGGGGCTGGGGAAGGGGGTCCCGCATTGAGTACTGTGTGAGACTAGTGGTGCAATTGGTAGAAGACAACTTTTGAAGCTTCATTTACCGACCTTGACCACTCGTCTGAGGTCATGAAACGTCTTTGGGCACTGGAGCCATTTCCTGTGGGTAGAGAACCTCTCTTCCAGTGTTGACCCCCTGCACAAAGCTCACGTGTTATTTTCAAGACCTCGGGTGCCCTTTTACTGGCCTGTTGAGCCATTTGTGTAAGTGCTGAAGCCCTTTTACCATTTTTTACGTGCAGAATGCACGCGTCAGCAGCACGATAATCACTGGGCAGTGCACTAAAATCATTTAAATTATCAGACAGCACCAAATTAACGTGCTGCCTGCGCTTTCTAAACGGGCACGAGCAAATCTCGCCGCGTGGTTCCCCCGCCCATTTTCAGGCCCTATCGACTTTTCCAGCCAACAACTCATACTGGTTCCACAAGTTCCAGCAGTCCTCTGGTTCCTCATCTGGCTATCCATTTTTCTTGTGCAAACCTACACAGAGAGTGCTGTAAGACTATGGGATCAATTATCAATTTTAACTCCCAGTGGGTTTCTGGCAGAAAACCGCAGGAGCCAGTTAGGTTCTGACCCACCCGGCAGCAGCGTGAGCCTACAGCAATTTTATCACCGGGCCTCATTACAAATGCAGCTGTCCACTTCCCAGCCGGAATGGGCAGGAAGTGGACCGGAAGCAGCTGCCAGCCTGCGAGATGTCGGGCAGCCCATGGCCGCTCAGCGGCTTGCAGGTGTGTGTAGGGTAGGGGTTCATTGGAGGGTCTCACAGGAAGAAAGGGGGGAGTAGTCTGGGACAGGGGAGGTGGGGAGGTCAAGCTTTGGATGATTTTTCCCCCTTGATAGTCCAGGAATGCTGAAACCAACATTCAGAATGTTCACTGCTGCCCCAGCTGAAATCAGCGAACTCATCACAAACTAAGGATTGAACCTAGAACCTACCCAATCGATATGGTCAGTACCACACAAAGTAGTAATGTTCCCAATGTTCTTGGGCTATGGGTGGAGGCTTCGGTTTATGACTGATCCCTACTGAAAGAAAAAGGAAAACTTGCATTTATATAGCACCTTTCACAACCTCAGGACCTCCCAAAGTGCTTTACAGCCAATGAAGTACTTTTTGAAGTGTAGTCGCTGCTGTAATGTAAGAAACACGGCAGCCAATTTGCACACAGCAGCTCCCACAAATAGCAATGTGATAATGACTAGATAATCTGTTTAGTGATGTTGATTAAGGGATAAATATTGGCCAGGACACCGGGGATAGCTCCCCTGCTCTTCTTCGAAATAGTGCCATGGGATCTTTTGGATCTACTGGAAAGTAAGCATGTCTATGTTGGTCAAGGGCAGGATTAGGCTGCACAGTGATGCCTCTCACAGAGAAACAACCTGCCAACACTCTCTGTTTAGGCTCGCACAAGAAAATTGTACATCTCTACAAGATATATGAGGGCGATTCCATGAACCTGGCACTCCCCCAGTGGAATCACTCCTTCTGACCCTACTCTTTAATTGGCCCTAGAAGTGTAAATATATTGAAGGTAGAAGCCAGTATTATAGCTATGGTACAATGTTTTCATATATTTATAAGTATATATACAAGTAACTCCTTCTATTTGTTTTATAGCTGTTTATTTGTTATGGACTTCTAACAAATACATTTTCTAATATACAGTTTCTCTCACCTCTAATAAAAAGTGAAGTGTCTTAGAACTGCTTGTTTATACTCTGAAGCAGCTTCATGGTGTGTGGTCACATCCTGATCATATTCATGGATATGTGGTTTGAATATATTTACATAGCCTGTAGTTTACATATAATTTACATTTGTTCTTGCATATTAATGAGTTTACAACCAGTAAAATTCCCAAAGGGTCTGCAAGTGTGCTAAAGATAACATCTACAATGAGATGTAATGGAAACTCTGAAATCTGGCTCAAAGTGCTTAACACAAGTAATATATCTCCATTCATTTGCTAAGCCATATCTAATGCTGTATAATTCTTGATGGAAAATTCTGCTATCACGTACTATGAGTTTGAGCCTTTTATTTGCCTATGATCACATTTTCTAAAAAGAAACTAAAAAAAAGATATGGCAAGTACTTGTATCATTTTATTCCTGTGACTAAAATTCCAAAATCATTTTTCCATCCCCTTTTAAAGTCTATGAGATAGATTTGAAACTTCCTGCCCAGTGGAAACGGGGTCAATAGCACCCCTAAAATGTTGGGGAATGACCTGTTGCCAGGTTTCCACAGTCTCTGTGGCCGCCATAATCTTCCGCCGGGCCTACTGTTAGGCGGCCAGAGCAACCGCCTGAGTCAGGTGTTAGGTTCATTTAAAATGCATATCAGTGTCCTATGATGTATATAGGAATCGATTTTAGGACAGTGCTGGGTGGAATGTGTGCTGGCCATACCCCGCCCATTATCAGCTGGTGGTCCACCCAAAGAGGAGCACACAGGTAAGTTTGTGTTTATTTTTGTGGGCCCTGGAGAAGCAGGAGAGATCCTCCGGTCTCCACATAACCAGTCTGGGTTGCTGCCCACCCACCCCCCCTCCCGCCCCCACCATCCCGGGATCAGGCCATCCCCAATGGACCTACCCTCTTCTGGGCGGGCTGCCTATTATTGCAGCGGTCCTGAGCTAGTGGACTGCCCTGGGGCACTCGTTTTCCGCCCGCAGTCTGCCGGCCAAATGCTAATAAGGCCCGGCCCTCAAAATGGACTGGGCCTCCCGCTGGCACTATCAGTCAGCCGGCTAGTGTGCTCTGCTGGCCAGCTGCCTGAAATCCACTCAGGAGGAAAATATACCCCAATGAGTAGAGATTTCAATTTCGACAGAGAGGTAAAATGGGCGGTAGCGAATTGTCCGCTCGTTATACACCATCAATGGAAAGGAAAATCAGGCAGGACGGTCGATCCTGCTTTAGGCTCCTGCTGAATGTTCTGCCTTATATTTGAAAATCTTTGACTAGAAGATAATTGGCTACATTTTTCACATAATCATCGTCAATATGCAGAAAACCTATTGTTAAGAATCCTAGTGGTTATAATTGCAGAGTAGTGGATTTTCGCCTAGGAGACCTGAATTTATAGCTCAATCTTGATTGATGTTACCAATTAAACCAGCCCCAGAAAGCAAAATTGTTAGCACTGAGCAGGAGAAGGATCCTTTCCAAACATTGCTGCAGCCTGGCTCTAGCAGGACTGGCCAATGAATAGCAATGACAGTATCTCTGGACATATCACAACCCCGCAGCTAAGGAGATTGACACAGAGGCCATCATTAAGTGGCTAAAAAACAGGATAAGCCAATTATTTTAGTTGGGAACAAAGTGTTCCTTTATTACTTTATCCTTACTTTATTCCCATTGTTGGAAATAACCTTAATTACTGTAACATTACAGTCTCTGATTGAACAAAGGTACATCTTTTATTTAATGTTCCTCATTGGAAGTGCTATTTCTGTAAGTAGAAGTGAGAGTTTTGCATTTGCAATGTGGGACATTAAATAAAACATGTTCATGTGAATCAGAGACTGTAATGTTACAGTAATTAGGATGATTTCAAAATAGCTCCTTGTTTAAGAATCAGAGAGTAGCCTTGTCTGCATGCTATGCATATTTTCTTAGTACTCAAGGACAGATGGGTACAACAGAATACTTATTCATCCAGGAAAGATTAATACAGAGCACATAACAAATAATTCAAAACTTATCTAACTGAGTAGAAGGTGGAAATGACTATTTAAACCAGATGCTGAGCCATGTTCTCCAGATAACTAGTCTTTTCTGGATTGCTTTTATTAAACTGTTGAGCAGAACTCTAAACATATACATAGACACAGGCTAATATCTTACTTCTGTCACAGCATTTCAAGAATATTTTTGGATTGAGTACCAGGCACTTTCTATGAGGTGAAATAAATAGTTAATTCTGAACCAATGGCCCCGATATTTGCGGGGGCGGGATTACAAACAAGGGGGATGAGTTCTGGTCGGGTCCCCAACATGCGTTTTTTTTTACAGGTTCCCCACCCCGAAGCCAGCCTGATTGACAGGCTTGGCTCCCTGTCGGGCGGGGAACACTGCAGTAAAGGTCGCAGCCCAGGGGCAGGTAGGTTTCCTGCTCCTTGGGGTGGAGATCATGGAGGTGGGAGGGTGGGTACAGCGTGGTTTGGAGTGTTGTGGGGGGGTAATCGCGAGGGGTCGGAGAGAGATTGGGGAAGCAATGGGGGTCGGAGGGGTCAGTGATCGTTGGGGGGTCGGTGGGGGAATCAGTGATTGCGGGGGGGTTTCGGTAATCGCAGGGGGTCTGATTGTGGGAGGGTCCAATTGTGGTGAGGAAAGCATGTTAGCTTGGGGGGTCAGAGTGAAGCACTCCAGCTCCTACTGGCCCACAAGCAGTGCTGGAAAAGCACTTACATCTTCCATGCAGCAGTCCTCGCCTCCCTAAGGCACGCAGCCTCATTAAAATATTTAAATGAGTGGCCCGCCTCCAGGGAGTGGGTTGGTCTCCCGCCTCCCATCCTAGAACATAGAAACATAGAATGGTTACAGCACAGAAGGAGGCCATTCCGCCCGTCGAGCCCGTGCCGGATCTCTGCAAGAGCACTTCAACTACTCCCATTCCCCCACCCTTTCCCCGTAGACCTGCAAATTGTTTTCCTTCAGGTACTTATCTAATTCTCTTTTGAAAGCCACAATTGAATCTGTCTCCACTACCCTTTCAGGCAGTGAATTCCCAATCCAAACCACTCACTGCGTAAAAAAGTTTTTCCTCGTGTCGCCTTTGGTTCTTCTGCCAATCACCTTAAATCTGTGTCCTCTGGTTCTTGACCCTTCCGCCAATGGGAACAGTTTCTCTCTACTTACTCTGTCCAGACCCCCTCATGATTTTGAACAACTCTATCAAATCTCCTCTCAACCTTCTCTGCTCTAAGGAGAACAACCCCAGCTTCTCCAGTCTATCCACAAAACTGAAGTCTGTAGGGGGTGGCCTGTGGGGTCCAGTCAGTTATGCCTCTGACTGTTTATGAGCGGTTCGAATCGTTCCCACGCCCCTGGGTTCTAGACACTGGACTTAGGTACAAGGCAGCGGTACAGAGAAGACTTGAGTAGACAGGTGATTGGATGTAAACAAAAACCAAGATTTTATTGAAGAGGAAAAATTGATACAATCTTATAGAAAATTACTAGCATACACTTCTACAGGCAAAAATACCAAAGAATAACTATACTTATACAGGGAATGGGGAACACACGGCACATTGAGGGAAAACAACTATCTTAACAATCCCCTTATCCTTATCCCACCCCCTATACCTAACTAGGTTAAGCTATGAGGGGTCAGAACTTCATGCTCACCAATCAAAAGGGTTTGTTGGACTCAAAACAGCGGCGGGGTTCGGGGTTCGCTCTTGGTGCTCTCTGGAGCCTGCCGTCATCACGTGGTCTCCGGGTGCTGCAAGGGCGTTGTCCAGGTTCGAGTACCCCAAAGTTAAAGTCTCTGTTTGGGTACTTCACCTTGCAGGGGTGATTCTTCGTCGCCAGCCGACAGTTTGAGTTGGTGTGCAGATATTCGCAGGTCGGCCAAGGCTGAAGGCCCAATAATTCGAAGCCTACCCTCAGCCTGTCTCCTCAGTTCGTCTCCTCAGTTGGTCTTCCTCAGGTGATCTTCCCTCCTCCCCTCGTTGCGTCCCACCTCGTCTGGCCTGAATTGTCCATGTCCGCCCGACCCGGTGCCGGGGCGATTCCAGATGGAGTGGGGAAAGGCACGGGCAAAGGCCAGGGGGTAAGCGCGGGACAGGGAAAGAATGGCAGCCACGAGGGCGAGGGGCCGAAGAGCGGAGAGAGAAGAGAAGAGAAGCGAAGCCCCCGATTGCTACCCGGGGGCTTTCAATTATACTCTTTTCGAAAACCCTTATCTGTGCGCCAAATCAGGTTAGTTCTTTCTCTTAATCTTGGCGGGCTATTTTAAATAATGGTAGCAATCCATAATAACTGTTTTCAGATGGCCGGTAATCGCGTCTACCGGCCCGATAATCGACTTGTATTGTCATGAGTGTTCCTTGATGGGCCAGTCCAGCCTCGATGGTTCTCTTAATCTGTTTCCGATAATATATGTAGACTGCTTGATGGCCTTAACTATAGCCCTAAAGCTGAATTTAGATTTGTCTCCAATTCGGTCTAATGCATAATTCAGAGTCCTGTCTGGTTTCAAAATACAAAGGGGATAAATTCGGTATAGCCCCGCTTGGGGCGCTAGTATTGGCGGTGCGCAAAGTTTAGCGCCAGGCGCAACTTATCGCCACCTCGAGCGATATTGGGTTGCAGCGCCCCTGAGGGTGATTGCGGCGCTAAATCAGGTGCTGCACGGTACTCTTAAGGCGCTAACCCGGTGGCGCTACTCAATTTCTCGGCGGCCGGAGCGCAGGTGCTGTCAATAATCGATTTCCCCGAGACACGCTGGCGCCGGCCAGCTCTTAAAGGGGCGGGTCAATTAACATCAGCAGGCACACTTTACGCCTTGTAGGCCTCAAAATCGGCGGTGACCTACCTGTGGCATTCAAAACTTCCAAGACATGGAGAGGGTCAGGCAGAGAGCAGAGCGCTTTAGCGATGGGGCATTGGATGATCTGGTTGGCGCAGTGGAGCGCCAGCAAGCTGTGCTGTACCCCGAGAATGGCAGGAGGCCTCATCAGAGCGAATACCGCAGAGCTTGGACGGATGTTGCCCAAAGAGTCACCTCCAGCAGCGTGGTGGCCAGGACTCCTGTGCAATGCAGGAAGAAGTTCAACGACCTCACTCAGGTCATTAGGGTGAGTGCCTTTTTCACAATCATCTTCATCCCTCCATCTGCGCCTGACTTTATGGCCAGAGGGTGCGCGAAGTCCCAATGGCCATCTGCCAGCCAGCACCCATGGCCCTTTCTGGAAACACATTCAGCTCAGTGCATAATGTAAGGGCTATTCTACCATGGGGGGCATGTAATGTCAGCTCAGGGCAGCATGTCTCATCACTTCCCGTCCTTTCTCCTGCAAGCCAAGCTGGCAAGGAACCGTAGGGACCAGCTTCGTACCGGTGGAGGCCGGCCTCACCTGCAGACCCTCACAGACCTCGAGGAGCGAGTCCACCAGATTGTTGGAAGCCGGATGAGTGGTCCTGTCACCTCTGGAGCTGCCGACCCCATTGTGCACAGCGATGGTAAGGTCATCACCTTTTTGAGCTCTCTCCTTCCACTTGTTCCCCCCACCAGCATGCTTTTTCACTTTGGACCCAGGTCAGTGCATTGGAGCACTCATGCATCCCTTGCTGCCACCCTGTCCTTTCGCTAAAGCCACTCTTCAACCTCCCTGCTTTCAGATGCTGCATCACCAGCTCGGGAGCCGGGCCCTCAAGCTGCCACTGCCACTGACTCCAGAGGCGACGAGCAGGAGGAAGCCGGGCCATCCCTACCACCCTCAGGCGAGCCAGCCCCTCTGCAGACTGGGAAGACTACTTCCCTGGAGGGGAGCAGGGGGGAATGCTCTGAGGAGGTACCAGTTCCAGGAACCAGCGGGCTGCAGCAACGCAAGGGGGGTAGGGAAGCTCGGGGGCCGTCTCCCCAGAGGGCGAGTCAGGCTGCGAGTGCTGCTGCACAGAGTGCAGAAGAGGTGCATGCTGAGGGCTGAGGCACTCTGAGCTCATGGCTGCAGTGGCAAGGATGCCTGAATCCATCGAGACACTGGCAAGGAATCTCCAAGACTTCGGCGCAGCACAGGCAAGGAGTCTCCAAGACTTCAGTACAGCACTGGAAAGGACTGTCCAGGGCTTCACCGAAGCACTGGAAAGGACTGTCCAGGGCTTCACCGAAGCACTGGAAAGGACTGTCCAGGGCTTCACCGAAGCACTGGCACCTGCCACGCAACTGCTGAGTGTTGCCATGCAGTCACTCGCTGGTCTCAAGCAGACGCAGATTGAGGCCACACGACCACTGACTGCTGCCACCCTCGCTGGATCAGGCAGGATTACCCGGGGCCCTTGCAGCACCACAGCAGGCCAGCAATCTGTGGACCATCCGATTGCTGCGCATGCTGCGGTGCTGCCCCATCAGAGTGCAGTGTGTCGGCCGACCAGGGAGCTGCTGTCCGCTCTCAGGATGACAGCATTCCTGATGCCACCGCTGGCACATCTCCAGTGCAGCTGCCACCACCTGCAGGACAGACTGCTTCCACCCATGCACAGATGGAGCAGTCAGCAGCCAGGCCCTCCAGGGCCAGAGGTCGTCCAGGCTGCCCCTCAGGGGCATCTGCACTTTCGGACAGTCAGCAGGCCTCCCCCAGCCTTGCTGCTGCCACTGGGATCCCATTACGGAGGAGCTGCAGGGAGGGAAGGGGCCAATCTCGCAAGAGAAGCAGATCACCATTAAGGGGGAAAGAATAGAAGGTGCTGCTGTAATGTCTTATTTGTAGAAATCAAGGCCGAGGATGCTGGTCTGAATGTTAGTTATGTTCTGGACTGTCTCCCGGGTGTGCGAGCCACTTATGTGTCAGTGTGTTAGTTTTGCTTTCTGTTGCCGTGTCTTGTTGGAATGAAGCACATTTTGTACAATAAAAAACTTTCTTTATTTACAATGGCCATGTCTGCTATTTACATGCATTTTGCCCTTCACAGGCTTTGGGGTATCAGAACGGTTCCATTCCTCTTCTTGGAATGGCAGCATGCATTCCGTGAGAGGGGCCTAGAAGCGACTTCTGATCAGCCTCTGACGGACGGCCCTTCCAGTTTGTGCCTCCCTCCTATCATGGTCCTGCTCCTCCTCCTCCTCCTCCTCCTCCTCCACCACCTCCTCCTCCTCTGCTGGTGCTTCAATGTCTGGTGGCATTGGCTGGGCACGTAAGATAGCGAGGTTATGGAGCATGCAACATACAACCACGAAGTGGGAGACACGCTCATGCGAGTACTGCAGGGCTCCTCCGGAATGGTCCAGACAGCGGAACCGTTGCTTCAGGACGCCGATTGTGTGCTCCACAATGTTCCTCGTCGCCTGATGGCTCGCATTGTAGCATTCTTCAGCAGGGGTGCTGGGCGAATGGAGCAGGGTCATCAGCCACGGGCACAGAGGATAGCCCTTGTCCCCGAGAAGCCAGCCTCCTGGGTGAGCCAGGGCCTCAAAAAGGTCTGCAACGGAAGTCTGGCACAGGATGAAGGTGTCGTGGCTGCTGCCTGGGAACTGCGCATTCACTGCGAGGATCAGCTGTCGGTGGTCACAGACCAGCCGGACATTCAAGGAATGGAACCCCTTGCGGTTGCGGAACTCCTCCGGATTCAATACAGGTGCCCGCAAAGCCACGTGCGTGCAGTCAATGGCGCCCTGCACCATGGGGAAGTCCGCTATTGCTGCGAAGCCCTCTGCACACTCCCGCTGCTTGTCCGGGGTCATTGGGAAGGAGATGTACTGCCGCCTCCTTTTAAACAGGGCATCAGTCACTTGACGGATGCAGCAATGCACCGCAAACTGCGAGATGTTGGCTATGTCCCCAGTTGCGGCCTGAAAGGAGCCACTTGCGTAGAAGTTCAGGGCAACAATCATCTTCACAGCCACCAAAAGAGATGTCCTGCACCTTAACTGAGGCTGCAGATCTGGCTGAATTAGGTGGCACAGCTCAGTCACCACCTCCTTTCTAAAGCGCAGCCTTCTGATACACTGCTCCTCCGACATGCTCATGTAGGAAAACTGCTGTCGGAAAACCCTGGCAGCGTAAGGTCTGGTGTGGCGACGTCTGTTGGCCCTCCTCCGTCTGGCCAAGCCTGCCCCTCTCTCTCTGCATCTCTGTGCCCTTTCCAGATGATTCAGCAGCAGGACGTTCCCCTCCAATGCAGCCCCCATAATAAGTGCGCACAGAAAGTCTCCCCGTTTGAAATGCTCACCAACAGCAAGGTGATGGTCAGAAGGCTGAAGTGCTTCTGCCAGCGCTGGATCAGTGGTGAAATGGCTCTCAGTGTGCAGCTCAGCAACTCTCTAACTCTCGAAGAAGTTGTGGTCCAAAAATGGCTGCCACTTTTATAACACAGCAGTCCCCTTAAAAGAATGCCCCCCCCAGCCCGAGAGCGACTGGGGAACGTTCCAGGTAAGCTGTCCTTATTAGCGGCAGGTAGAACGGAGGGGCGCATCACTGAATTTCCGGTCCGGGGCGCCCAAAAGGCATTGCACACTGAAATGACGTCATGATCTGCCTACGCCCGTGAGCGGGCGCTAAGGTTTAGCAAAATGTCTGCTCAATATGGGAAGAGGCGCAGGGTTCGCTGCGCCCGGGCGCTAGTTGGTTACCGCCCCACTTCTCGGCCTCGTTAGGCGCTAATGGGTGGCACAACCAACCAAATTTCTCCCCCAAAGTCTCTCTTCACAGAAAACTGCAGCTTGGGTTTTGATTTCTCCACAAGCTGTCTGCGTTGCAGAGTCCATTTTAAAATCTCACAGGCTTACTGCCACGAGGCACAGACGCCATCTTGGGTACCCTTTTTGATTTAAAATGTCCACGCAGGGTCCTGTTTATTAATAACAACCTTCGGGGAAAAGTAGAAATTTTGCAAATCTTACACTCCCCCGTGATACTAAAACTTGCTTGAAGTATCACACTTTTAAGGTGAGCAAAGTTTTTCTGACCCTCCATAGACAACCTTCCCCTGTAATTACCTATCTAATATACCCACGACACATGCACTTCCCATTCCGTGAAAATGTAGTGTACATCAGCATACAGAGAGCAAAATTACAGACTTTACACACACATCCAAGCATGGAGGGGGTCCAACACCCCTGCAACACTTGGTACACATATCTTTATTAAACCGCGTCGCAAAAAAACAGAAGAAAAACCTTTATTAAAAATAACAAACACAAAGAAACAACAATCTTTAATCAACATACAGGGAAAGGACGTAAACCAGCGTATCTCCCTCTACCTTTACATAGTGTTCCTTCCAAAATCTCTGGTTTCGGAATTCTGATCACCGACCTTTTCCCTTACACTGGATACAAACCAAATACAACACTATCCCTAACTGGGAAACCACAAGAATGTGGGAAGCCAGTCTGATCCACAAAGGGACCTCTATATTACTGAAAATGTTCCACCAGGGTGGAGTCACAATATCCAATATCTTAGTCCCTATCTCTACTGTTTTCTGTTCGAGTGTATAGTGCGAAACTATAACGGCTTTGAGTATTTTGGTCAGATGTTCAGGGAGAGGGGGAATTTCGTAGCCAAAGTGCGCTACGTACTTTTTGCAAATTCGTAAAATTCTCCTTCACAGTGAGGTGAACAGTGGAGGGTTCAGGAATGGGGACAATTCGCTCCTGGGCCACTTGAACTTCTGCCTCAGGTTTAAAACAGAAACTGCTGTCACTAACCGGACACCAGCTATGCTGTCCATGCTGGTAGTGGGACGCGCCGGTGGTGACACAATATGTCCCACCTCCTATATATGCTACCTGCGGGGGAACATGGCCTTGTGCCATTGCCTCCATGGTGCAATTTATAGGTTTCGCGCCAGCAGCTCTGAACCCACACTGCGGTTTTGAATAGGCATACAAGTGCTGGGGACACAGGATTATGTGTGCTCCCCGGCTCCGGCACCCTGAGAGGTCAGTACCTGTCATAGCGTGCTCCCACTTAATGACGTAAGGCGGGACCGCTGTGAAACAAATGTGTGCACCCCCTTAAATGACTCCAATGTTCTCAACCCTGTATACCGGCGCAGGTCGGGCTGTCCTACCCATGACCGGCATCCTAACTACTACTCCCATGATTGTGTGGTTGGACCGCCCACAATCCACGGGGACTGGATAGGCTTCGGAGGCTAGCCGGAGCTGGCACGGGCTCAATGCATTCTCAAAAGGGTGGAGGGCTGCGAGGTGCTTATTGCTAATCCAGGAGGGGACCAAACCCTGTTTTAAATCCTCCAGATTACTGCGGCCCTCGTCCAGTAACCACACGCCATATAACACGTACACCTCATTCTGCGCAGCCTGGTCAGAAGCATTTCTGTCCTCCCTTATGAGAGCATTTACCGTCTTTGCGTGCTTTTCCCACTCGGCTATGATCTCCTTTAAATGGACCGTCATGGCCTGGTCCTCATGCAACTCCGAGCCCACTACCTTGTTCTCATCCAGTAATATTCCCTTTAATTGCGTTCTTAAACCGTTTATCTGGATCTGCAGCTCTATGTCATCCAAGCTGTTGCTGACCGAGGACCCTGTATTAAATGCAGTAAAAACATCATTCCATACACCCCTTCTTTGTCTCCCTGCATCACTCAAAAACTCTCGGTGTGTGGTGTAGAGTTCGGTCTTGTCCACGTGGGCAAAATCGAACTCGTAAAACCTTTTGAACATGTCCTTTAATAGGGCCTGGTATAACTGCTCTGTTTCTTTGGGGCACCACTCCAGTAAATGTACCTCTGTGCGATTTAAAATCACAGAGGCTACCGTGTAGTGTACCCCCTGGTACAGCATCTGATCGGTGGGGACTAGTACCAACCCATTCCCTGGACTCTTGGTGGCGGTGGGGCAATCTTCCCTGGATAACCTCGCCGCCTGCGCCGTGGGCAGGGGCTTACGGGGGTGGGTTACCAGCTCAGCGGCGTTGACTGGGAGAATGGGACTGCGCACGCCTTCAGGCTGGTATCCCACCTCATCCCATCCCCAGCGTCTTGCCACTGCCGGTGGAAAATAATGGATATGCCTGCGGGGCAGACCTTCTCTGACCCCCACATACAGATGTAGATCCCTTGATCCGGTTCCCACCACTTGTCCCAACACACGCTTAGTCCTCCATGAGTCCCAGTAATTGTCCGATGAGTGTTGTTTCCCAACCGTTCCCACTCGACTTCAGGGTTCCTCATGTCCTTGCTCAACTTCCTGAGCCACCACCATCTATCCAGCGGAATGTGTCCTTTACACGTCAAACATATTCGGTTTCCAGCGGTGACGCTGACCCTCGTGGTAACGACCCGTACCCTGGGTCACAGGAGGGAGGCGTCCCCGTACGTGAATCCGGCTTGGCTGGAGTACTGAGACGAATTGGACCCCAACCATCCTGGCCACCTTCCCTCGTGGAAGTAGACGGCAGTTTCCTCCGCATCCCGTTCACCGTTCCCATCAATCGCTAGCGGCGCCTTGTCTCCCGAACACCCGTAGATGTGGGAGTCCTGGATGTCGCCCCTCCTCTCCGCACTAATCCCGATCAGGCCGAATAGGATCACGATCCATTCCATCCCAAAAATCTTTCTGCAAAAAGATGTAAAAACATGCAGCCAGGTCCCCAAGAGATTCTCTGGCTTGGTGAGGCATGGTCGAGTCCCGCGACCTCGACCCAAATATACACTCTTAACAGACTACTTACATAAAACTACCCATCACCTTATTTAATTTAAATTATAAACACCCAAACTTAAGCTAAATAATTACACTTAAAACTTAACTTAAACTAAAACTATATACATCTGCCGCCCGTCTCCGGACGGCCAGGCTAATCCCTGGTTGGACTACGGCTCGACGCTACCCCCGGCGTGAACGCACCGTCCTTCACTGTTGGTCGCTCGCAGCCCGTGGCTGCTGGCTGAGGACCTCTGTCCTTAGACCTCTCCCTGACTTAAGGGGTGGCCCTTGGTAACTGGAGGGCTGGTGACCATGGCTTTCTCGGCTGGGGCGTCCGTGGGGACCTTCTAGGGGCTTTGACGGGTGGGGCTTTCTTGGCCGCTGGGCCTTTTACCCGAACCGCTGCTCCCCCAGGCTTGACCCCTCCCGAACCTGGGCTGGGGGCAGGTAACTTTTCGCAGCCTGCTGCCGCGAGCTGAGAGTCTCCGCCCCCAGGTCCCATGGCTGGGTCCGGGGCGGGGTTTTCGACCTCAGGTCCCTCCCTCTCTACACCTGGGTTAGGGGCGGGGTTTACACCCTCAGGTCCCTCCCCCTCGTCTGGATCCCAGAAGAGTGGGGGAGTGTCCCAATCGATGGGCGGGATGGCCCCTTCCTTCAAGCAAGCCACAGTGCCTGCCTATGCAGTCTGTGGATCTTTATCCTCAGACCTTTCCCCAACTGGCTGCTTTCCCCTTTCAGGTCTAAACAGCTTGCACTGGTTAATATAACCAGCAGCCTGTTTTAAAACCTGTCCTAAAGGTTCGTCCGCTGCTCCGAACAGACCTTCTAGGGGCTCCCCTTTCTCTTCCCTTACCGGGACGGCCTTACAGACGGGATCCGCCTGGACCTGCTTTAGGTCCGGGGCCAAAGCCACCCCCTGTGTGCCTCCCTTGTCCCGGACTGCGGCTACCGGGGGCCTGCTCTACAGGGGTCCCATAACTCTCCTTCCCTAGCCCTCTACTCAGCCACCTCGTTGGTCCTTTGGTTACCCTCCCACGTGGTAGGGAGGGATCCCAAATCTATGGCCAAAGGTTTGGCCATTCCCCCAGCCTGCTCGTTCCCTGTAGATCCCATTAGGCTAAATGGGACCTTGTTAGACCTGGGTGGATTGGTCGGGTCTTCCGAATGGACCACCGTGCTGGAAGCTCCAGTGTCCACCGAATACCTCCCCCGCACCGTTTCCACACGCATCTTAACACAGGGCCTGCTCCCCTCGTCGTTTTCAAGGGGGCACAGGTCGACAGGCTGCGCTGGTTCTAGTCAGGGCTGTGGGTTGGATGGGGCTGACGGGGTCAGAGCACCGGTACAGGCTGCTACCCTCCCTTGGCCAGTCAATATGGACCTCATGACGTCCAAAAATGACTCGACCTCTGCAGGAGTGATTCCTGCCTCCGCCTTTTGGGCTGGGGCTGTGGAATTCTTTCCCTTGTTATCTTTCCAAGGGTTTTTGCACTCCTTCCGCCAGTGACCATCCTTCCTGCACCCGTAACAATTCGTCTTTGTGTTGGGGGGGTTATTCCCTTCCTGGTGCCACTCTTTCCTACCCTGTCCAGGTTTTACCTCATGCACCTTTCCCTTGGGTGGGTGTGCATCAGCTCCCCTACCGTTTTTGTAAGCCAGGGTGAGCTGCCTAATTACCGTGAGTTCTGTGGTCTGGGGATCTTTATGGTCGAACCAGGCTTCTGCCTTGGCCCGGACCTGTGGCAGGCTGTTCGCCACCAGGCAACGGAGCCAATGTGTCAGGGAATCCCTGTTCAGGAACACCCAGTCCGGCGTCCCCTGGCAGGCCCTCCGATACACCGGCCACAGCCTGTCCGCAAAAGCCTGCGGGGTTTCCCCTGGGAGCTGGATCGTCTTCTCCACGCGGGAGAAAGGACTTCCCTCATCCATCCCCATGGCCTCTAGAACTGCATCTCTAAGCTCCTCGTACCCGCTCTGCCCCCTTTTACACTCGTCAGAGAGGGATTGGAGGAGATTACTCTCCAGGGAGAATAGCAGCATCTTGGCCTTTTCAGCATCATCGCAGTCGTTGACGCTGGCGGTCTGCTCTATTTCCCTGAAGTGGATCGAGGGGTCTCCTTTTGCGGAAAGCTTCGGGATATGGTTGACCATAACCCTGAGCTGTTGGGTGTCAAAGGGTAACACGAACTGGTTTTGGAGGGGTCCCTCAATGTCGCCATTAGCGGGTGGGCCGAACCTCCGATGCCGCGCTGGGCACATCGTTCCCGGCTCCGACCTCTCGGGCGGGGGCTGCTCTACCTCCGCCTCCACCTCTGGCTCCACTTCGGGTTCCACCCCTGGTTCCACCCCACCTTGCTGCCAAGCCTCGCTGAAACTTGGCGCTACGGGTGGTGGCCGTGAGGTCTCCTCTCTCTCAACCGGGTCGTCCCTGGGCACCACCGGTGATGTTGGAACTGTCCTCCCCTCGTTCCCCATAAAATCTGCCTGGCCTGCCTTTGGGCTTATGAGTCATACCATGCCTTTTGCCTTCCGGAGGGCCCGGCTCAGATTTTCTATCCTCTCTCTACAGGAGCTGTGATCTGCCTCCTCAAACCCCTGTTCACTTGCTAGCTTGTAAGCGGCTTTTACCTCCTGCACTCTCTCTTCCTGTTCCCTAATCTGCCTTGCGAAACGGGCGTTTTTCTCCCGCAACCTGAACTCATTTCCCTTGGCCTCGGTGACTTCCAACTGCGCCTTGTGTTCTCCCACTAAATGCACTCTTTCTAGGTTCAAAGCCTGCAAAGCTACTAATAACTTCTCCCCTGCGAGAGCCTTATCCTGGATCTCCAGGGCTGACTCCCTTATCTCGACTGCCTGTGCTGCAACAAGCCCGTCCAAGAGCTGGACCTGCTTTTTAAAGCACATCAGCCAAACTGCCTTCTCTAAGGACTTCTTGTGTTCCTTTCCCTCTGTCCACTTAGCTGCTGCATCTATCGGATGCCCAGCCCTTAACAGAGTGGTAATCCACTTCTTAGTGATATTCACCTTGCTAAACACATAATCAGAAATCCTTTCCTCCATCACGGTTCGCTCATCCGAACCACTGTCCACTGCATCGCAACCTTGTTGCAGGTGTCCTGCCGCGGTCGCCATTTCTGTAGGGGATGGCCTGTGGGGTCCAGTCAGTTATGCCTCTGACTGTTCATGAGTGGTTCGAATCGCTCCCACACCCCTGGGTTCTAGACACTGGACTTAGGTACAAGGCAGCGGTGCAGAGATGACTCGAGTAGACAGGTGATTGGATGTAAACAAAAACCAAGATTTTATTGAAGAGGAAAAATTGATACAATCTTATAGAAAATTATTAGCGTACACTTCTGTTGTATCCATGTGTTAATGGAGACACGGAATGCAGGAGTAGGTTTCACAGGTGTTTACTGAACAAAGTCTGGAGGTGAACTAAAAGATACAAGACACTATACAGGCTTATATAGCCCGAGTGGCCATTACCGGCATTACAGTATACAGGGGCTCTTAAAGGCACATACACCACAATTCCTCCCCTTTTAGACAACCAGTACATAATATTTTAAGTAATCATTAATTAACATATTACAAGAACAATAATCTACACATTTGCTGCAGTTAATCAATTATAAGTCAGTCTCTCTGGAGGTTTCCTGACTCGGTCCGGATAACGCCTCGGTGGTGTAGTAGGTTTTGGTGGTGTAGTAGGTTCTTTTGGCAAGGTCGATTCGGCTTGAATGCCAGTGTCGGGTTCATCTGGTTCCAGTATCACCGGATCGGAGGTAGATACTATGGGTATCTCTGCTTCATCATTAGGCATACAGAGTTGTGGTGCAGGTTGTCCCATTTCGGAGGACTCTATGATCTGGTCAGCATGGCGCCTTATTATGCTTTCTCCAATGTCCACGGTATACATCAGCGGTCCTAGTCGTGTGCAAATAGTTCCAAGCTGCCATTTCTCGGTACGGTAGTCCCGGGCCAAAACTTGTTGTCCTATCTGGAAGGTTCTAGTTGGCCTTTCATTCATGCCTTGAAATTGCCGGTTCTCCACGTCCCTTCTGATGTTTGGCTTGATCAAATCCAGCCGGCATCTTAGGCTTCTATTGAAGAACATCATGGCGGGAGTTTGGTTTGTAACCACATGTGTTGCATTCCTGTATGCAAACAAGAAGTTATCTACCTTATGCTGAAGTTTTATGTCTTCATTACCCATGGCCTTTATGGCCTTCTTGAAGGTCTGGACAAACCTTTCAGCCAATCCATTAGTGGCGGGATGGTATGGGGCGGACGTGTAGTGCTTAACCCCATTGTTTTTTAAGAACTTCCTGAATTCTTCGGACACAAATTGCGGTCCATTATCAGAACAGATCTGTTCAGGCAGCCCATTCCTGGCAAATATGGTCCTTAATACTGTGATGGTTTTTTCCGTGGTGGTGGAGGACATCTTTATTACCTCCGGCCACTTGGAGTGTGCATCAACCGCGATTAAGAACATGGAGCCCATAAATGGACCAGCAAAGTCGATGTGTACCCTTTGCCATGGAGATGAGGGCCACTCCCATGGATGTAGAGGGGCTTGTGGTGGGGCGTTTTGGACCCTCTGGCATCCTAGGCAGCGCTTGGTCATTTCTTCGATGTCTCCATCGATACCTGGCCACCACACAAACGCTCTGGCTAGGTTCTTCATTTTCACTCCACCCAGATGCCCCTCGTGAAGCTCCTTTAGCACTTTATCCTGGAGTTTGGGTGGAATCACCACTCTGGATCCACACATCAAGGTTCCTCGGCACACTGACAGCTGTTCTCTTCTTTGCGAGAATGCTGGCAACAGTGGTTCGCCATGTGTTGGCCATCCCTTCACCGTTAAATCGTAGACTTGTGAGAGAGTCGGGTCATTCCTCGTTTCCTTTTCAATGGCAGAATTTGTTACTGGTAGACATTCCACTGTGGTTGAGTGGAACATCTCCACTGGGTCCACTGTAGGTGCCTCTTCTACCATTGGCAACGGTAGGCGCGATAAACCGTCAGCATTCCCATGCTGTTTTGATCCTTTGTATTCTATGTCATATTGGTGTGCCCCTAGGAAAAGGGACCACCTCTGTAGCCTTTGCGCTGTCATAATGGGAACACCCTTTTTAGGGTTGAATATGGAGACGAGGGGTTGATGGTCAGTCAACAAGGTAAATTTTTGTCTGTGTAGGTAATGGTTGAATTTCTTCACTCCCCATACCAGGCTAAGTGCTTCCCTGTCGATCTGGACATAGTTACGCTCAGCTGAGTTCAATGAGCGTGACGCAAAAGCTATCGGCCACTCCGAGCCATCAGGGAATCTATGCGATAATACCGCTCTTACGCCGTAAGGGGATGCATCGCACGCCAGTCTGATTGGCAGTGATGGGTTGTAATGAGCCAAAACTTCCTTGGACGTGATCAAGCCTTTGCATTTATGGAAGGCACGTTTACAGTCTTCACTCCATTTCCAAATTACTCCCGTTTGTAGCAGTTCGTTAACAGGGTGCAGAAGAGTTGACAAGTTCGGTAAAAATTTATGATAGTAATTTATCAATCCCAGGAACGACCTTAATTGTGAGACATTTTCAGGTGCTGGGGCTTTTATGACCGCTTCAATTTTTTCAGGTGACTTATGCAACCCCTCCTCGTTAATTATGTGGCCACAATATGATATTTGTTTCTGGAAAAATTCGCACTTGGGGCGATTTGCTCGTAGGCCCTGTTCTCTCAACCTAGTGAGCACCTGCTCCAAATTGGCAAGGTGCTCGTTTGTAAGATTCGAAAATTTTCAGCAAAAATCACGCAAGAAAACTGGATAAAATAAGACTGTTTATTGACCAAAGTAAGCTTGCACAGAAAAACCTTTGATAAAAGGGCATACAAAATGGCCGCCAGGCCCCGTGATCAGTTTCTGAACCAGTTTATTTCTGTTACTGCAAGCTAGACAGGCTTGTGGATTGAAGACAGTAAACCCGCGAAAGCCAGTATCTGGGAACCGAAACTCAGAGCAACAGCATACATATTCAATGAATTATAAGTACAGGATGGGGCCCATCAAGATATGGGCGGACAATGTAAAAACACTTATACCCATTTATTGTACAAAGGAAAAACCGTTTAGCAGCCATCAAGGAAAATGTCCGGACCGATCAATATGCGAACCGAGCCGCGGTGACAATGCAAAGGACATTAACAGACATTATCGGCCAGGAAGGCCAGTTCAAGTTATCACCGGCTCCGTTACAAGACAAAGCGCCCCTGCAGAGATCTCTGCCCGCCAAAATTAATACAAAGACAGGACTATGATTTGGCGGGAGATAAGACTGTCCCAAAAGAGTATAACTATGGATTGAAAGTCCATCTAAGTTACTTCTTCACTGCTACGGCTTCTTGTTGGGCGACTTCAGGCTTCCATTTCTTCAAGAACTGTCTTCTACGAGGAACGAACGAAGGGCGGACGGTGCCCGGATCGGCGCCTCTTCCACTTCGGCAGATCGATGAAAACGTTTTCGTCTTTTTAAAGACGGACGGTTTCGGAAAAAGGACAACGTGGCCGGTGTTCAGCCAAACAAGGCTCGGCCACGACGAGAAGACGACAAGGGTGGCCCGGGTACTGGGGTCGGGAGATCATCGACGACCCAGGCCGACGGAGAAGAAACCCTCTGGAGAACCGGCGATCGATGCCACAAGATTCTCCCATGTGCATAACCTGCACCTAGGTCTACTCCACGAACAAAAATCCACGACAGGCCTAGTGGATCTCAACCTTGACGAGCGCTCATCGAGGCTGGGTCTACCCCACCGCCTCGAGGGAGGAGAGAATATCGACTGCGCCAGAAGCTTCCAATCCACGTGACGACGGGAAGCGGTGTCAAAAAGGCTGCGAACCCCTTTTCGCGATTTCGAGAGTGGTGAGCATGATCCCAAGTTCCCCAGGTCGAAACTTAGTTTAGGTATAGGGGAGGGAGTTAAGGGAAATCGTAATGTGTTTCCCCTTTTACGATGTGCCGTGTGTTCCCCATTTGCATAGAGTCAAGTTCATAAATTTGTGCATGATTGTAGTTACTTTAATCTGTGCCTATGACATGTATTTTGTAATGCTTCAAACTGTTCAAAAATAAAAGCATCCATTTCGTGCTATTCAGCCTGGTCTATTGAGTCCTCTTCTCTGCACTACTGTTCTCTGCATCTAAGTCCAAGGTCTAGAACCGTAGGGGGGGTGGGTCGAACCACTCAAGGGTAATTCTTGCACGAAGCCTGGCAGGGGGCCAGAACGGGCAAGAGAGCAGGAAAAAAAAACCTACAGAAATGGCGACCGCGGCAGGACCTTGGCAGCAGGAAAGTAGTGTGTTAGATCAAGATCTGAATAAACGAAATGTGATGGATGAAAGAATAGCAGATTATGTTTTCGGAAAAGTCAACCTCACAAAACAATGGATATCTGATCTACTAAGGGATAGGCGCCCGCTAGACGCAGCCATCAAGTGGACAGCGGGTAGAGAGCATAAGAAATCTGTAGAAAAGGCGGTCTGGCTGATGTGCTACAAGAAGCAAGTCCAGCTTTTGGACCAGGTAGTTGCAGCACAGACAGTCCAGATCAACGGCTTGCTTAAAGACGTAGAGGAAAAGGTTGCGGGAGGTCAAAAACTGATTGAATCGCTTGACGCGCTGAATCAGGAACGCCGCTCTGTAATTCGCTGCCACGAAACCCGGGTAGAATATTTAAAATGTCAGGTCGTTGAGTCCAAGGCCAGTGAAGGTAGAATGAGAGAGAGGTGTTTCCGTCTAGCCAAACAAGTAGATGCCCAAGAGGAAAAGCTCCTGGGAGCCAGGGCAGCATATAAGATGGCCATGGAGGATAGATCTGAGAACACCGACCACAGCGCTTGCCGCCGGGAGCTAGAGGACCTGAGAAAGGCCCTAGCGAAGGCAAACGGGTTGGTGTGTCTCATAAATCCACCAGCGAGTCAGCTGTTGCTAGCCAAGGAATCCAAAAGACCGATTCCACAAGAGGCAGTTGGGGTACCAACCCCCGAACCCTCTGCGCCTCCTGCCTATGAGGAGTCTTGGACTCCGGGACAGGAGACGGAGACAGTAGAGGAAGAGAGCCCTGAGGTAGAGCAACCCCAGACAGTAGAGTCGGGGCCGGCGCCGATGTGTCCAACGAGACACCGGAGGCTCGGTCCAAATGAAGAAAATGGCGATGACGGACCCCTTGAGAGTCAGATCATAATGCCTCATAGCGCACGACAGCTAAGAGAGAAGATAAGCCACATCCCAAAACTCTCCGAGCCAGGAGATCCCTCCGTGCATTTCAGGGACGTGGAGCAGACCGCAGCAGTCAATGACTGCGACGGGGTTGAACAGTCTAAAATGCTGCTGTTCTCCCTGGACAGTTCGCTCCTCCAGTGTCTCCCTGACGAGAGCAAGAGAGGGCACAGGGACTATGAGTTGCTACGGGATGAGATTCTGGAGATCATGGGAGAGGGGGACGGAACTCCGTTCCTCCGTTTAGAAAAGACAGTGCAGCTAGAGGGAGAACCCCCACGGGTTTTCGCCGACAGGTTGTGGCCAGTGTATCGGCGCAGCTGCCCGGGCGGGCCGGCCCGGGCCGGGCTGGATGGCGAACAAAGGGCTCACTGGCTTCGGTGCCTGGTAGCAGGTTGCCTGCCAGTAGTGAAGGAACAGGCCAAAGCATGGTTTGACCCCACTAACGCCCGCTCCACGGAGGAAGTAGTACTAGATCAGCTCACGATCAGTTATAGAAACAAGGGCAAGAAAACGCCTGTTGTGAAAGGAAAGGTGCATGAGGTGAGACCCGCAGCCTCTGCTAAAAAGGAATGGCGTCAGGAGGGAAATCGCCATCCCCAAGCCAATAGCAGTTGTTACGGGTGTGGGAAGGAGGGTCATTGGCGCAAGGACTGTAGGAATCCTTGGAAGGATAAGAGGGAGAGAGCGTTCGCCGCAGCCCAAGATCAAGCCCAAGCCCGAGTCGCCAACGGCCCGAGAGTTTACCCAACACCAGCACAACCACAAGTGCAGGCCGCTGCCCCAACACCAGTCCAGAACCCAACCGTAGCCTCTGCCCCGAATAAAGGGGGTGGTGCGGTTGTGGACCCCGCTGCGATCGAGTCAGTCTTGGAGACTATGCGGTCTCTGATGACCTGGCAGGGGAAGGTAGCGGTTGCTAACAGCCCTATCGCCCCCGAGACCCCAGCCGAAACACCTAAATGACTGATGCCCGCGCAGCCCGTCTACTTGTGTCCGCTCCGCTATGACGCTTGGAGAAGACCTGTGGTGGAGATGGAGGTGGAGAAACAAAGGGGTAGTTACCTGTTGGATACGGGAGCTTCGTGTACCGTGATCCACACGGACAAACCTTTTGCCTCACCTCTGTCCGCCCAGGCTCCATATTTAGTAGCGGGTTTCACAGGTAGAGAACAGGCTGGCGCGTACTCCCTCCCGCTCTCCATTCAGTTGGGAGCGCTCCACACCACATGGACGTGCATCCTATTGAAGTGGAATGAGGGGGGGGGAAAAGGCATCCTCGGGGCTGATTTCTTGGTGGAACACGGGATCCTCGTGGACCTGAGAAATCACTGTCTCTGGGGAGCCGAGGGCGGTTTAGGTAAGGTAGTCGTAATCCCGGGGAAGGAAGAAAAGGGGGCCCTGTGCACTATGAAGCCGTCAGGAGGTTACGATCTCGAGCTCATGGTAACAAACGTCCCAACGGACTTGCAGGCGCGTGTGTCAGAAAATCTGACCGCGTTCGCCACCCACAAGCACGACTGCGGGAGAGTCACTGGGTTCGAAGTCAGCGTAGACGGGGACCCCATGAACCGACCCCAAAAGCAGTATAATTTCCCCAAGGAGGCAGAACCCGACATGGAGACAGCAATATCTTCATTGGTACAGCAGGGCGTGTTGAGGACGATAGCCACCCACGTGAACTCCCCATTATGGCCGGTAAAGAAACCGGACAATTCGTGGAGAGCCACGGTGGACTACAGAGTCCTCAATAGTAATATCCCAGCCTGCGCGCCCACGGTAGCAGCAGTTGCAGACTTAATAGGGAGTATTCCAGCATCAGCGACCACATTCACGGTGCTGGACATCTCGAACGGTTTTTGGTCCATTCCGCTGCGGCGGGAGGACCAGTACAAGTTTGCCTTTACTTTCAAAGGGCAACAGTACACTTGGAACTGCTTACCACAGGGTTTTCACAACAGCCCCAGCATTTTCCATCAGTGCATGGCGGGGAGTTTGAAAGAGTTCAGCCAGCCCAACCAGATAGTGCAGTATGTGGACGACTTACTCCTGTTCACAGATACAAGGGAGCAGCACGGCCCACTGTTAGCTGAATTGTTGGAACTGTTAGAAAGGAAGGGTTTCAAAGTAAACCCAAAGAAAGCCCAGATCGGCCAGCAGGAAGTTGAATTCCTGGGTCTGGCCATCCGCGCTGGGGAAAGAGCCATAGATAAGGCCAGACGGGAATCTATACAAGATCTGCCGATTCCCAACACAGTAACGGGTGTAAGGTCCTTTTTGGGATTGACCGGGTACTGCAGAGATTTCATCGAGGACTATGCTGCCACAGCGGCCCCGCTACTTCGACTCTTACACAAGGGAGTCGAGTGGTCTTGGGACGAGGGGTGCCAGGCAGCATTCGAGAAGTTGAAAAGAGATCTGCAGACCGCGCCAGCCCTAGGGGCCATAGATGGGGGAGAGGAGTTCTTTCTGGAGGTAGCCGCTAGTGGGGACAGCCTGAGCGCAGTGCTGCTCCAAGAGCGGCACGGCAAGCTAAGACCAGTAGTTTATTCCTCCAGGGTGCTCACGGATGTGGAGAGGAGTTTCTCCAATTGCGAACGGCATCTCCTGGCCACGCATTGGGCTGTGAACAGATCAGTGATCTTCACAGGGACCTCTCCCATTACGCTCCTCACCCATCACACCCCCACGAAGATGCTTCTGGACGGGAGGATTAAGGATGGGACCGTAAGCAGCGCTCGGATTGCGCGCTGGACCCTCCTCCTTTCCCAGATGGATCTCAAAGTTAAAGGCCTCTGCGCGCCAAGGCTCGCAGCCAATATGGCATATCCCGGGACAGCCCATCAATGTTCCGTAGAAGGGGTATGGGAAGTTAACATAGGTTTACGGGCCGGGATACATCCCACGGGCCGCGAGATCTACGTAGACGGTTCTAGCACTGTAGCTGACGGCAAGCGACTCACAGGGTGTGGAGTTTATGACCCTGCGGCAAACATTGCCCTGGCAATTAAGCTCCCCAGCACTATGAGCGCGCAGCAGGCTGAACTGTCCGCGGTGGCGTACGTGGTTACCCACCCCGAGATTTTCCCAACCCCATACACGATTTGCTCAGACAGCATGTTCACGTGCAATTCGTGTACAGAGTACCTCGCCATCTGGTCCCGACGCGGGTACAACTCCGCGGACGGGCGGCCTTTAACAGTTAAGCCCTTGCTGGAGAAGATCCTAGCAGCTGTGGGGGAGAAAGGAGAGGTGTTCATCCATAAGGTGAAGGCTCACTCCACTACAGAACCCCGCAGTCAGGGCAACCAGCAGGCGGATGCGCTAGCCAGGGAGGGTGCCCGCAACGGCATTCTCTGGGACCCATACGAACCCGGACCCGTGGCGGCGATCCAAGGCAGGGAGGGAATTCCCGGGAACACAGGGGTGACACCGCCCCCAGACCTAAAGACCGTCCAAACCCTGGATCCCGCCCTAAAAGCAGTCCTAAAAGCCATCACAGAGGGCAAACAGGTAGAAGGTCCGTACAGTACGGCAGCCCTCACAGTCAAAGAAGGTATGCTGTTCCGAGAGGAGCAGTGGGTTGTGCCGCAGCAGCACCGAAGGGAATTCCTGCAATTGGCCCACGAGGGTCCAGGAGCGGGACACCCCGGACCTGAGGTCACCTGGCAACGGGTGGAGCAGGCGGGATGGTGGCCGGGACTTCGGGACGATGTCCGCGAGTTCTGCGCAAGCTGTCTTGTGTGTGCTGCTAACAACCCAGACCCCCACAAAAGGAAGGTGCCCATGGGGCACATCAGGAGGGTAGAGGGACCATGGCAGTCGATTCAGGTCGACTACATAGGGCCCCTGCCCGCCGCCCAGGGAGGCTATAAGTACTGCCTTGTCCTGGTAGATGTGTTCACCAAATGGGTAGAAGCCTTCCCGTGCAGAACAGCTACGGCACTGGGTACTGCTAAGATCTTGATTCGGGAAGTGTTCTCACGGTGGGGACTCCCCCGTTTTGTAGAGTCCGACCAAGGGAGTCAGTTCACCGGTCAAGTAATGCAGAACGCCCTCATGCTCTTGGGCATTGAGGGAAAGTGGCACGTAGCATACAATCCCCAGTCATCCGGGATTGTTGAGCGTATGAATCGGACCCTCAAGGAAAAGCTGAGGAAAGAGACAATGGGCTCGCCCCAGAAATGGGCGGAGGTCCTGCCTTTAGTCCTCATGGGGATCCGAGCCAGCCAGTCCAAAAGCACGGGGTATTCCCCGCACGAGTTAATGACTGGAAGGATCATGCGAACACCCACCCATGTGCTAGCCCCGGTGCTCACTGAGGGCCAGCTCCGAGAGGTGAAACGGGACAAATTCGCCCAAACCCTCTTGGAGCGCCTGAGACAGATTTATGGACAGGCGGCTGGGAACATGGGAAGACAGCACCAGGGAAATAAACTGTTGTTGGAACCTCGGAAACAACAAGAGTGGGTAGTCGGAGACCAGGTCATGGTCCGAAACTACGCCAGGGTAGGGAGTTTTGAACCACTGTACATGGGGCCATACAGCATTGTGGACAAGTCCAGCCCCATGGTTTATGCAGTGAAGACGCCCCGACGTACCAAATGGTTTCACATCAACCAGTGTAAACTGTTTAAACCGGGTACACAAGGGCCACCAAAGGGGACCAGGTCTGAGAACAAAGATCCTCAGCCTGTAACAGAGTCACAGACCACACAGGCTGGAGCAGTAGCCTGCGTGAAGGGAGAGGCCATCCCATTGGAGTGGGAGGTCTCATCTTTTGAATGGGATTTAGGCAGGGGAGAGCCCGAACAGCTCAACCTCGCTTTAGACCCAATCACGGAGGAGGAAGAGTCAGAGGACGGCAGTCCCGCCCTCGACTCAAGCTTGGGGGAGGTAGGGAGTGGGGGCGGAGACTCGTTACCTGTAGGGACAGGTGAGGTGGAGTCAGAAGCCACAGATCCCGACCCCCGGGGGGGCGGAGCCTGAGGGAGGGGAGCTGGAGCCGGCAGCTGTGGAGGAACCACAGGCTGTAACGGTAACAGTCACAACCCCCGGTCCATCGGCCCCGGGAGCCCAACCCAAAGCAGCCCCTCGTAGGTCGGCTCGAGCGCCCCAGCCCAGAAAATTTTGGCCAGATTCTCCCCATCCTTCCCAACCACGGTTTAAAGCAGCCCCAGGAAGACATGATCCCCGTTCAGCAGCGACAGGCTGCGGGGGATCAAAGCCAAAGATCAATGCAGCCCCACCACAGGGTGTGGCACACGACAGACCTCACAGGGATTCGGAAAGCCGCCCCACGGAGGGCGGCGCTGTACATAAGTTAAGTTAGGTAATTATGGTCATAGTTTAAGGAATGTAAAGTATATGGTGTTAAGAGTACAATTTTGAGGTCTGCCCGGTATGTGTGTTTGTTAGGGAGCGGGGTCCAGGAACCCGCGCGTCCAATTAATTTAGGCCAGCACCTATCGGGAGCCCGGCTACATCATTTTGTTGGTTACAGAAACCTGGGATACGATGGAAAGGATTGTCGTCGCGTTCATGGCGATTGGGTGCGGGTGGGCCTACCGAGGCCGCACCAAGGACGTCATCATTTTCGGGTGCTCCGGGGACACGGCCCCCATCGCAACGGATGGGACGGGGGAGCGAGAGGTAGAGGAAACCGCCACCTACTTCCACCAAGGGAGATGGCCAGGTTGGCTGGGAACGAATTCTACGGAATATTCCAGCAATTTCGGTTTTGCCTACCAAGAGACTTCATTAACGTGCCCTCGAGTGAGGATCCTAGCGCCCAGAGTCAGCGTTACCGTGGGAAAGAGGATTTGTCTGGTGTGCAATGGGAACGTACCACCAAGGCGATGGTGGTGGCTACGAAAGCTGGGAAAGGACATGAGAAACTCTACGGTCGAGTGGGAGCGACTGGGTAATAATACCCATCGGACTATTACGGGAACTCACGGACAATTACGTGTGTGTTGGGACAAATGGTGGGAACCAGATGAGGGAATATATGTCTGTATGTGGGGTTCGAGACACGTCTGCTCCAAGGGCGTGTCCATCTTCTTCCAGAGGCAGTGGCAGGATGAAGGGAAGGGGATGAGATGGGATGTTAGCACTCGAGCGTGCGGAGCCCCATACTCCCCTATTCCGGTGAACGCCACTGAACTCATCACCCGCCCAAGCAAGCCCCTGCCCACGCTTCCGGTAGCACTAGCCCAGAAAGGAGGGTGCCCAACCACCACCAAGGGACCCGGGAACGGTTTAGCATTGGTACCCACCGGTCAGGTGCTGTACCAAGGGGTACACTACGCGGTGGCCTCAGTGATTTTAAATCTCACTGAGGTAAGATTGCCGGAGTGGTGTCCCAAAGAAACGCAACAATTATACCAGGTCCTGTTAACCCGTATGTTTAGACAATTTTACGAATTTGACTTTGCCGACATCGACAGAGACAAATTATACACCACACCGCCAGAAGTTTTGGATCGAGTCGGGAGGCAAAGAAGGGGTACTGTAAATGACATATTCACTGCTTTTAATACCGGGACATCTGTTGTCAACGCTCTAGATAACGTGGAGCTGCAGACACAGATCAACGGTTTAAAAGCCCAGTTAAGGAACATATTGACAGACGAAAACAAGGTCGTGGGTTCTGAGTTGCATGAGGACCAGGCCATGACACTACACTTTAAGGACATAATTGCTGAGCTGGAGAAACACGCGAGAACGGTAAATGCACTCATTAAGGAGGATCGGAATGCGTCCGATCAAGCTGCGCAAAACGAGGCCGGTGTGCTGTACGGGGCGTGGTTATTGGGCGAGGGCCGCAGTAATCTTGAGGATTTAAAACAGGGTTTGGTCCCGTCCTGGATCAGCAACAAGCACTTGCAAGCGCTCCACCCTTTTGAGAATGCATTAAGTCCGTGCCAGCTCAGGCTAGCCGCAGAAGCATACCCAGTTCCAGTGGACTGCGGACATTCGAATCACACTATTATGGGAATAGTAGTAAGAATGCCGGTGTTGGGTCCCGCAGCAAAGCCCGCCCCGGTATACAGAGTAGAGAACATTGGAGTCATTCAGGGGGGCGCACACATTCGTTACGCAGTGGTCCCGCCTTACGTCATCAGATGGGAGCGTACGATGACAGGCACCGACCTCTCGGGATGTCGGAGCCGGGGAGCACACATCATCCTGTGTCCCCAGCACTTGAATGCCTTTTTGAAACCACAGTGCGGGTTCAGAACCGCTAGCGCGAAGCCGGTGAATTGCACCATGGAGGCAATGGCAGAGGACCATGTGCCCCCACAGGTAGCATATATCGGGGGTGGGACATACTGCGTCACCACTGCAGCGCCTCAGTACCGATATGGACAACACGAGTGGTGTTCGGTCGGTGATAGCAGTTTCTGTTTCAAACCCAGGGCCGAGGTTCAAGTGGCACAACAACGAATTGTTCCCATTCCTGCGCCCTCCACCGTACACATCACTATCAAAGAGAATTTCACAGACTTACAACGATTTGTCGCGCATTTTGGTTATGTCATTCCCCCTCTTCCCGAACACCTCACCAAGATTTTAAAAGCCGTTATAATTTCGCAGAAACATTTCTACACACTGGAGCAGAAGACTTTAGAGATAGGAAAAGACATATTGGACATAACCATCCCACCATGGTGGGACTTGTTCACCAACATAGAAATCCCAGCCTGGATTAGAATAGCATCCCATATCCTAGTAGGATGTCAGGTTTTAATTGTGATATTTTTGCTCTTCGTGCATTGTAAGAGAGGCAAACGCCTCCAGAGGCACGAGAACGCGGGCGAATGGAAAGAACGCTATGTGCGAATGGGGGAAGAAGACACCCCACTTTAAGCTGCTAGTAGAAGATTAAGAGTCCATCCATTTTAAGATTTTTTTTTGGTTTTTGTTTCTCTTTTGAACATCCGTGTTTTCTTTTGCGTTTGGTTTGGGTTATAAGGAATTAAGTATTGTTATGTTATTAGTCGTTATTAAGTTTTGATTAATAAAAGGTGTATGCAGATGGCGCAAAAGGGTATCAACCCCTGCCCATCTGACAGGTGAAGGTGTTATAGTTTAAGATTTGCTGTCTATGATTCCAAATGTGCATGAGGTAATTTTCATTTTCTCCGGAAATGGGAACTGCATGTGTCGTGAGGGGCATAGATAGTTAAGTGCCAGGAATGTTTGGATGTGGGGAATCAGGGAAAATTTGCTCATCAAGGATTGATACTTTAAGCAAGCTATCAGTATCACAGGGGGGCCTGTAAGATTCGAAAATTTTCAGCAAAAATCACGCAAGAAAACTGGATAAAATAAGACTGTTTATTGACCAAAGTAAGCTTGCACAGAAAAACCTTTGATAAAAGGGCATACAAAATGGCCACCAGGCCCCGTGATCAGTTTCTGAACCAGTTTATTTCTGTTACTGCAAGCTAGACAGGCTTGTGGATTGAAGACAGTAAACCCGCGAAAGCCAGTATCTGGGAACCGAAACTCAGAGCAACAGCATACATATTCAATGGATTATAAGTACAGGATGGGGCCCATCAAGATATGGGCGGACAATGTAAAAACACTTATACCCATTTATTGTACAAAGGAAAAACCGTTTAGCAGCCATCAAGGAAAATGTCCGGACCGATCAATATGCGAACCGAGCCGCGGTGACAATGCAAAGGACATTAACAGACATTATCGGCCAGGAAGGCCAGTTCAAGTTATCACCGGCTCCGTTACAAGACAAAGCGCCCCTGCAGAGATCTCTGCCCGCCAAAATTAATACAAAGACAGGACTATGATTTGGCGGGAGATAAGACTGTCCCAAAAGAGTATAACTATGGATTGAAAGTCCATCTAAGTTACTTCTTCACTGCTACGGCTTCTTGTTGGGCGACTTCAGGCTTCCATTTCTTCAAGAACTGTCTTCTACGAGGAACGAACGAAGGGCGGACGGTGCCCGGATCGGCGCCTCTTCCACTTCGGCAGATCGATGAAAACGTTTTCGTCTTTTTAAAGACGGACGGTTTCGGAAAAAGGACAACGTGGCCGGTGTTCAGCCAAACAAGGCTCGGCCACGACGAGAAGACGACAAGGGTGGCCCGGGTACTGGGGTCGGGAGATCATCGACGACCCAGGCCGACGGAGAAGAAACCCTCTGGAGAACCGGCGATCGATGCCACAAGATTCTCCCATGTGCATAACCTGCATCTAGGTCTACTCCACGAACAAAAATCCACGACAGGCCTAGTGGATCTCAACCTTGACGAGCGCTCATCGAGGCTGGGTCTACCCCACCGCCTCGAGGGAGGAGAGAATATCGACTGCGCCAGAAGCTTCCAATCCACGTGACGACGGGAAGCGGTGTCAAAAAGGCTGCGAACCCCTTTTCGCGATTTCGAGAGTGGTGAGCATGATCCCAAGTTCCCCAGGTCGAAACTTAGTTTAGGTATAGGGGAGGGAGTTAAGGGAAATCGTAATGTGTTTCCCCTTTTACGATGTGCCGTGTGTTCCCCATTTGCATAGAGTCAAGTTCATAAATTTGTGCATGATTGTAGTTACTTTAATCTGTGCCTATGACATGTATTTTGTAATGCTTCAAACTGTTCAAAAATAAAAGCATCCATTTCGTGCTATTCAGCCTGGTCTATTGAGTCCTCTTCTCTGCACTACTGTTCTCTGCATCTAAGTCCAAGGTCTAGAACCGTAGGGGGGGTGGGTCGAACCACTCAAGGGTAATTCTTGCACGAAGCCTGGCAGGGGGCCAGAACGGGCAAGAGAGCAGGAAAAAAAACCCTACACGTTGTCGTTTTCTCCTGTTACAAGGATGTCGTCTAGGTAGCATTGAGTCCCCGGAATCCCTTGGAGGACTTGCTCCATAGCTCTTTGCCAGATAGCTGGAGCTGATGCTACTCCGAAAACCAGTCGATTGTACTGGTACAGGCCTTTGTGTGTATTTATCGTGAGATACTTTTTAGAGGCCTCTTCAACCTCCATCTGTATGGGCAGCATGGTGGCATAATGGTTAGCACTGTTGCCTCACAGCGCCAGGGACCCAGGTTCGAATCCGGCCTCGGGTGACTGTCTGTGTGGAGTTTCCACATTCTCCCCGTGTTTGCGTGGGTTTCCTCCGGGTGCTCCGGTTTCCTCCCACAGTCCAAAGATGTGCGGGTTAGGTTGATTGGCTATGATAAATTGACCCTTAGTGTTAGGGGGATTAAATACGTGGGGTTACGGGGATAGGGTGGGATATGTGTTGATGTAGGGGTTATGGGGATCGGGTGGGATATGTGTCGGTGCAGGCTCGATGGGCCAAAATGGCCTCTATCTGCACTGTGGGGTTTCTGTGATTCTGTGATATGCCTGAGCCAAGTCAATTTTGGTGAAACGTTTTCCTCCGGATAGTGAGGCGAAAATATCTTCTATCCTCGGAAGAGGATACTGTACCGTGTGAAGGACCGGGTTTACAGTCACCTTGAAGTCCCCACAGATGCGAATTTTTCTCTGTTCTTCAGATTTATCATTATTCAACGTTTTCTTCATGACCGGGATGATGGGTGTTGCCCACTCGCTCCAATCTATCTTGGATAATACGCCTGCATTTTCCAAATTCTCCAGCTCTGCCTCGACTGCTGGACGAATTGCGTATGGCACCGGCCTTGCCTTAAAAAACTTGGGAATTGCCACATCTTCCACTTTTATTGAGGCGGTGACGCCTTTCAAGGTTCCTAGTTCCTGTTGAAACACTTCCTTGGCGTTGGCCAAGATGTCTTTTAATCGTTCAGGTATGACGTCATCATCATTTTTTTTCTTACTGGTCACCGTCAGTGCCTGAATGGAGTGCCAGTCTAAATGTATCTTCCTGATCCATTCACGTCCCAACAGCGGTGGACCACCATCTTGCAGAACGTATAAATACAACTTCTGTATTTCCTTGCCGTTGTATACAACAGGCACCTTTATTTTCCCTTTGGGGTATACTTTCTGCCCCATATATGTTTTCAAGATAATGGATGTGTCTTTCAAAGGTATATGCGGAAATAGCCGCTCGTAATCCCGTCGACTTATGACGGTCAGAGCTGATCCTGTATCTAGCTCCATTTTAACTGGGGACCCCGCTATCGTGAGGGTAACCCAAATGGTCTGGTAATCTTCTTTGGCAATTACATTATGTAATTTGAGACAGCTTAGTCTCTTGTTTCCGGAGTCGCTATCGCTCTTCTGGTCTTCGGAGCTACTGTCTGTCATCATTTGTAACTTTCTGTACTTTTCCTTATTGATTTTTTTCCTGTCCGTGGATTTTCTTTGTCCAGATCGGCATACACGTGCAATGTGTCCAATCTTTCTGCATTGCCTGCATGCTTTGTCCTCGAACCAGCAGTCCCTCTGGTCATGGGTGGATCTGCCGCAGCGATAACATCTCTCGAAACCCTGTGTCATTTCATGGGTGCCGAAGTCCTGTGGGTTTTGCTGTATCTCTGCAGCTCCTCTTGCGGCTGCTTCGTATGATACAGCCACACTGAAAGCCTTGTCCAGTGTCAAATCTTTCTCAGAAAGTAGCCTTTTCTGTGTTCCTTCACTTAGGAGACCGCAGACGAATTTGTCTCGAAGAGAATCTGCCAGTCCTGCCCCGAATTGGCAGTGCTTTGACAGCTTCCTTAATTCGGTGAGGTAATCAGCGTTACTTTCATTCTTGTGCTGATTCCTCTTGAAGAATTTGAATCGTTCCGCTATCAGCAGTGGTGTTGGGTTTAAGTGCTCCTGTAGGGTATCAACAATCTCCTTAAAATGCTTGTCCATTGGTTTGGCTGGAGTGATTAAGTTTCGTAACAGCCCGTATGTCCTTGCGCCCATTAGATTTAGAAGTACTGATGCCTTTTTATTATCTTCTATTTCATTTGCTGTGCAATATACCTCCACTCTTTCCACATATGTGGTCCAATCCTCTATATCGCTATCGAAAGCATTAATATTGCCAGCCTTAGGCATCCTGAAAAAAAAATGGCGCCTCCCGCGCTATCCTTTCTTCCCTGCAGAAAAAAAATGGCGCTTCCCGCGCTTTCCCGCCGCTGCTGCTGCTGACAACGCTGTTCTCCGCGTTTTTTTTTTACATAGGTTTTTTTTTCAATCGGTGGAGACTTGTTCCCGCCGGACACTCTGGGACTATTCCCTCCCTCTGCTTGGTCCGAACGCCGACCTGCTTTGCAGCGCCGGCCGTCTCCCGAGTGCTCCCTCCCTCTGTCTCTGTTTACCTCCGCCTTCACTGCTTGGCTCCGCTGCAGAGCCAGCCGATGGAGCCCCAGCCCGCCGCCCAGGAAGGACCACTGCAGTACCTGCCACCAGCTCGGCCAGCCGGTGAAACCACAGCCTTTCCCTTTTCTCTTTTCTTTCTTGTTTTTCTTCGACTTTCGTCTGAGGAATCGATCTCCTTGAGGTGCTGCCGAATTGCAGGTAAGTCCGTTTCCAATTCGTCGCCACTGTTGTATCCGTGTGTTAATGGAGACACGGAATGCAGGAGTATGTTTCACAAGTGTTTACTGAACAAAGTCTGGAGGTGAACTAACAGATACAAGACACTATACAGGCTTATATAGCCCGAGTGGCCATTACCGGCATTACAGTATACAGGGGCTCTTAAAGGCACATACACCACAACTTCTACAGGCAAAAATACCAAAGAATAACTATACTTATACAGGGAATGGGGAACACACGGCCTTAACTATAGGCCTAAAACTGAATTTAGATTTGTCTCCAATTCGGTCTAATGCATAATTCAGAGTCCTATCTGGTTTCAAAATACAAAGTCTCTCTTCACAGAAAACTGCAGCTTAGGTTTCGATTTCTCCACAAGTTGTGTGCGTTGCAGAGTCCATTTTAAAATCTCACAGGCTTTCTGTCATGAGGCACAGGCACCATCTTGGGTACCCTTTTTGATTTAAAATGTCCACGCAGGGTCCCGTTTATTAATAACGACCTTCGGGGAAAAGTAGAAATTTTGCAAATCTTACAAGTCCCTCATCCCTGGAACTATTCTTGCAAATCTTTTCTGCAACCTCTCTAAGGCCTTCACATCCTTCCTAAAGTGTGGTGCCCAGAATTGGACACAGTACTTCAGTTGAGGCTGAACCAGTGTTTTATAAAGTTTCATCATAACTTCCTTGCTTTTGTACGCTATGCCTCTATTTATGAAGCCCAGGATACAGTATGCTTTTCTAACCGCTTTCTAAACCTGCCCTGCCACTTTCAGCGATGTCTACACATATGCCCCCAGGTCTCTCTGTTCATGCACCCTTTAGAATTGTACCCTTTAGTTTATATTGCCTTTCCTCGTTCTTCCTACCAAAATGTATTACTTCGCACTTTTCTGCATTAAATTTCATCAGCCACGTGTCCGCCCATTCCACCAGCCTGTCTATGTCTTCTTGAAGTCTATCACTATCCTCCTCACTGTTCACTATACTTCCAAGTTTTGTGTCATCTGTAAATTTTGAAATTGTGCCCTGTACACCCAAGTCTAAGTCATTAATATATATCAAGAAAAGCAGTGGTCCCAGTACCGACCCCTGGCGAACACCACTGTATACCTTCCTCCAGTCCGAAAAACAACCGTTCACCACTACTCCGTTTCCTGTCACTTAGCCAATTTCATAACCATGCTGCCACTGTTCCTTTTATTCCATGGGCTTCAACTTTGCTGGCAAGCCTATTATGTGGCACTTTATCAAACGCCTTTTGGAAGTCCATGTACACCACATCAACCGCATTGCCCTCATCAGCCCTCTCTGTTACCTCATCAAAAACTCAATCAAGTTAGTTAAACATGATTTGCCTTTAACAAATCCGTGTTGGCTTTCCTTAATTAATCCATACTTGTCCAAGTGACTATTAATTTTGTCCCGGATTATCATTTCTAAAAGCTTCCCCACTACTGAGGTTAAACTGACTGGCCTGTAGTTGCTGGGTTTATCTTTACACCCTTTTTTGAACAATGGTGTAACATTTACAATTCTCCAGTCCTCTGGCACCAGCCCCGTATCCAAGGAGGATTGGAAGATTATGGCCAGTACCTCCGTAATTTCCACCTTTACTTCCCTCAGCATCCTAGGATGCTTCCCATCCAGTCCAGGTGACTTTTTTCCTTTAAGTACAGCCAGCCTTTCTAGTACCTCCTCCTTATCAATTTTTATCCCATCCAGTATCTCAACTACCTCCTCTTTCACTATGACTTTGGCACCATCTTCTTCCTTGGTAAAGACAGATGCAAAGTACTCGTTTAGTACCTCAGCCATGCCCTCTGCCTCTATGCATAGGTCTCCATTATGGTCCCTAATCGGTCCCACCCCTCCTCTTACTACCTGTTTACTATTTATATGCCTATAGAAGACTTCTGGATTCCCTTTTATTTTAGCTTCCAATCTATTCTCATATACTCTCTCTTTGCCCCTCTTATTTCCTTTTTTACTTCCTCTCTGAACTTTCTATATTCAGCCTGGTTCTCACTTGTATTCTCAACTTGACATCTGTCATACGACCCCTTTTTCTGCTTCATCTTACTCGCTATCTCTTTTGTCATCCAGGGAGCTCTGGCTTTGGTTGCCCTACCTTTCCCCCTTGTGGGAATGTAACTCAACTATACCCAAACCATCTCCTCTTTAAAGGCAGTCCATTGTTCGATTACAGTTTTGCCTGGCAATCTTTGATTCCAGTTTACCCGGGCCAGATCCATTCTCAACCCACTGAAATTGGCTTCCTCCAATTAAATATTTTTACTCTAGATTGCTCCCTGTCCTTTTCCATAGCTAGTCTAAATTTTATGATACTGTGATCACTGTTCCCTACTGACACTTGTTCTACTTGACCCACTTCATTCCCCAGAACCAGATCCAGCAATGCCTCCTTCCTCATTGGGCCGGAAATGTACTGATCAAGAAAGTTCTCCTGAACACACTTCAGAAATTCTTCCTGCTCTCTGCCCTTTACACTATTACTATCCCAGTCTATATTAGGATAGTTGAAGTCCCCCATTATCACTACTCCATAGTTCTTACACCTCTCTGTAATTTCCCTGCAAATTTGCTCCTCTATATCCTTCCCACTAGTTGGCGGTCAATAGAATACACCTAGTAGTGTAATGGCACCTCTATTGTTTCTCAACTCTGACCAAATAGATTCTGTCCTTGACCCCTCCAGGACTTCCTCTCTCTCCAGTACTGTAATTTTCTCCATAATCAATACTGTCACCCCACCTTCTTTCTTTCCTTCCCTATCTTTCTTGAACACCTTATATACAGGAATATTTAGTAACCAATCCTGCCCTTTTTTGAGCCAGGTCTCCGTTACCGCCACGGCATCATATTCCCATGTGTCTATTTGCGCCTGCAGCTCACCAACCTTATTTACCACACTTCGTGCATTTACACACATGCACTGCAAACCTATCTTAGACCTTCTTGTATTCTTGTAGTCTGACCCCACCTAATACCGTACTATTTCTTACTCTACTGTTATCTGTCTCTCCCAATCCTTTGTGCACCTTGTTTCTCTTTTCTAATGCTACATCCTGGTGCCCATCCCCCTGCCAAATTAGTTTAAACCCTCCCCAACAGCACTAGCAAACTTCCCCCCCCCGTGAGGACATTGGTCCCAGCTCTGTTGAGATGCAACCCGTCTGGCCTGTACAGGTCCCACCTCCCCCAGAACCAGTCCAAATGTCCCAGGAATCTAAAACCTCCTATCTCCGTTAAAACTGGAAGTGTCCGGGTTCGAGGCGGGTTTGAGATTTTAAAAATTTTAACAGCCAACCCAATCCAAACCCACCTGATTTGGGGTTTAAAATTATCCCCAATGTGTTTCATAGTTAAAGTTCATTCATTAACTTGTATGATAGTGTAACAGATTACTGTACAATAAAACTACGGTTCCAATCCCCATAGGTCTTGCTTTGTAAATACCGCCACAAGAGCTGTGACAGTTCTCTAGGTAAACTACCTTGTAACTGTGAATTATACTTATATATTATTTTCAGTATGTTAGCTAGAAGGTAGTACATATAAAGTAACAAATGGACAGTGATGAATTACATGTTTCTATAGGGATCAAGGGATATGGGGAGAAAGCAGGGACAGGGTACTGAATTTGAGTGATCAGCCGTGATCTCATTAAATGGCGGAACAGGCTCGAGGGGCCGAATGGCCTACTCCTGCTCCTATCTTCTATGTTTCTACTAATAACTATAAAGTCTTATACAGTACTGGTTTTGGACCAGTAATTATAGGAATTAGAGAAATGTGTGCATGTACAAGACCAAACACAATGAAGACTGTCCTTGATGGTGGTAATTCATCTTTAATAATTTATTGTTTTGTACATAAAGTGTGTTTTTCCCCTGTTTAATAAAAAATAAAGAAAAATTGAGAAACCTATCTTAAAATAGCCAACTCGCGTATGAAAAGAAAACATGTCAGGCTACCATTGGACATGATACTTATCAAATTAGTGGCCAGACACCATACATTCCTGTGACTGTGATGTTCTCTGGTTCTCATAGACAAAGGATTCCTGTGTAGGATTCGCAAAATTGGACTTTGTATTAAAAAGGGTCAAATGGCAGAAGAGGCCATGATTTTTAAAGACTGTTTAAAAGCCCAGAAAAAGGGGCATACAAAATGGCCACCATACCATGTGACCAGCTTATTGGGACACTTTTAAATGGTTCCTGCGCAACCTCAGACAGCTTTGTGGATTCAACCCACAGTAAGTTCTAGAAGCCGTTTCTGAGAGAACGAAACCAGACCCACACGTATACATATGGATTAGATGCAGATCCAGTCAAGATCAGCCTGGAGACAGAGGCCATCAAAATGTTGACCCAGACAAAAGGGGACAATTTCATATTCATGAGAACAGCACCCAGGACTAGATAATGAGATCAGCAGGACATTAAAAACAATGAAGGTAATTCCAGACCAGAGATGGGCCTTTACCAGCGGTTTAAGACATTTAAAAATATAATAACTACCCCGCTGTGCTCCCAGCCCGCCAAAAGTAAAACAAAGACTAACCTGATTTTGGGCGGGAGACGGAAGTTTCTGGAAGAAAGGTATATCTGGAAGACTTTTCGGCAGTTGGAAAAAAGCTTGAGCTCAGACGGAAGACACACTCAGAAGAAGAAGCAAGCACTCGCAGGAAGAAGAAGAAAGCCAACATCGAGAAGGCCGTCTCGAAGCCGGCGTCCCGCCCCGGGGAAACACATCGGGAGATCATCGACCATCCCCGGGCCATTGCCGGAAAGAGAGGCCATCGACTCAACTTGGGAGAAGAGACAAAAAAATAAAAACCCCAAGAGAAGAAACCTTCCAGCCACCCCGGCTCGGGAGAAGAGAGAAAAGGAAACTGAAGAAGCGATGGAAGCCAGCCCAAGGCTCCTCTAACCAGGGTCGAGCCTGTTGGATCCGTGGTTCAGTGGATATGCTATTATTAAATAATCACACGGATGCTGTACATTAACAAATAACAGGTCTTTACTGGAGGAGGGTAGTCCCTAGACTGGGGGTACAGAGGCCTGCGCAAAGCTTATATACCGGTGTGGTCACTGCCGGTACTACAGTATACAGGAGCTGTAAAAGTAGTTCTGACTAAAAGGCACATACACTACAATTCCTCCCCTTTTAGATTAGTAATACCCCTAATATTCAAATAACAATTAACATTTCAACATGTACATTAAACAACAAAAGTCCATTTATAGATGTCGGGTTCATCCCCAGGTACTCGAGACATGGGGTTGATGCGTTCCTGTGACGCTAAGATCTGATCAACGTGGCATCTCACAATGTTCTCCCCGACATCCACTGTGTACATTAATGGCCCCTGCCTTGTACATATCGTTCCGGGTTGCCACTTCTCTGTTCGCTAGTCACGGGCCAAGACTGGTTGCCCTACATTGAAGCTCCTTGTCGGCTTCTCGTTGATGTGCTGGAATTGTTTGTCCTCAACATTTCTTCACACATTTGGTCTGAGCAAGTCCAGACGAGATCTCAACCTTCGGTTAAAGAACATCATGGCCGGGGTCTGGTTGGTAACTGCATGTGTCGCGTTTCGGTAGGCTAATAAGAAATTGTCCATCTTATCCTGTACTGGAATTTCATCGTCGCACATGGCCTTTATCGCCTTCTTAAAGGTTTGTACAAACCTCTCAGCCAATCCATTTGTGGCTGGATGATACGGGGCGGATGTGTAATGCCATACCCCATTCCTTTTCATGAATTTTTGGAACTCGTCGGACACAAACTGTGGTCCATTATCAGAGCAAATCTGCTCTGGCAAATCGTTTCTGGCAAATATGGTCCATAGGACTGCAATGGTTTTCTCTGTACTGGTTGAAGACATTTTTATCACCTCAGGCCACTTTGAATGAGCATCCACTGCTATTAAGAACATTGAGTCCATGAATGGACCAGCGAAATCAATATGCACCCGTTGCCATGGAGAGGAGGGCCACTCCCATGGGTGTAGAGGGGCATGTGGTGGTGCATTTTGGACCTACTGGCATCCTGAGCAGCTCTTAGTTAGGTCTTCGATTTGTTGATCGATTCCCGGCCACCACACATAAGCCCTAGCAAGGCTTTTCATTTTCACTCCCCCCAGATGACCGTCATGTAGCTCATTTAGCACTCTCTCCCTTAACTTGGGTGGAATCACCACTCTGGATCCACACATCACTGTCCCCTAGCATACTGACAGCTGTTCTCTTCTGGATGAGAATGCTGGCAACAGTGAGTCGCCATGTGTTGGCCATCCCCTCACCGTCAATTCATATACCTGTGACAGCGTCGGATCATTGCGGCTCTCCTTCTCTATATCCGCGTTTGTTACTGGCAATCGTTCAATTATTGACGAATAAAATATCTCGATAGGGTCCACTGCCGGTGCTTCCTCCACAGTAGGCAGTGGCAGGTGCGATAGCCCATCAGCGTTCCCATGCTGTTTCGTGCCTTTATATTCTATTTCATATTGATTCGCCCCTAAAACAGGGACCATCTTTGTAACCGCTGTGCAGTCATCACTGGAACGCCCTTCTTAGGATTAAAGATGGAGACAAGTGGTTGGTGGTCAGTCAGCAAGGTGAACTTCTGCCCATGCAGATAGTGGTTGGAATTTTTTTACTCCCCATACTAGGCTGAGGGCCGCCCTGTCAATCTGGGCGTAGTTGCGCTTGGCTGAGGTTAGTGACCGAGATGCAAAGGCTACTGGCCTCTCCAACCCATCTGGGAATTTGTGCGACAGCACCGCTCCAATACCGTAGGGTGATGCATCACATGCCAAACGAATTGGTAGTGCTGGGTTGAAATGGGCCAACACCTCTTTTGATGTGATCAATTCTTTACACTTCTGGAAAGCTCGTCTACATTCGTCATCCCACTTCCATGGTACCCCTGTTTGCAGTAGGGTGTTCAGCGGGTGTAATACCATAGACAAATTTGGTAAGAACTTATGGTAGTAGTTTACCAGCCCGAGGAACGACCTCAGTTGTGACACATTTTCCGGTGCTGGAGCCTTGACTACTGCCTCAATCTTGTCAGGGGACTTATGTAACCCCTCTTCATCGATGACGTGGCCACAATACGAGATCTGTTTCTGGAAAAACTCGCGCTTGTGGCGATTAGCTCATAGCCCATACTCCTTTAATCTGGTGAGCACCTTCTCCAAATTGGCGAGGTGATCACCATCATTTTCGCCCGTGACCAAGATGTCGTCCAAATAACACTGGGTCCCTGGAATCCCTTGCAGGACCTGATCCATCGCCCTTTGCCAGCTAGCCGGAGCCGAGGCTACTCCAAACACCAGCCGGTTGTATTGCTAGAGACCTTTATGAGTGTTGCTCGTAAGGTAATTGATGTAAGAAAAAGGAGACTTACCATCAAGTAACTTTAAAGTAAGCTTTAAGTAACTTATAAACACACTATATACACAAGAGAGGTCTTTACCATGCCTCTGGTAGAAGCCTCTTACAATACTGAACAGACCAGTATTTATACCAGTCCAACAGGAAGTGACATAAGACAGGAAGTGAGGTATGTACACAGTTCATAGTTCATAGTTCACAGGAAGTGATGACATAACTTCCCGGAAGTTATCATTTTTATCACATTCTTCCCTCCTGCAGGATTAGGAGGCTGTGGTCTACCTTTTGGTCCGCAGCCGCCGAACAAGGAAGAGTCGCACCCGTTTGGATTCCCGTCGTAGAGGGTCGCTGGTCCGCTTACATGCGGTTGGCCATTGGTCAGAGTCTGTGTGGCCTGGATTGCCCTGTGAAGGGTCGGGGAGATCATGGCTTCGAGTACGAGCCCCAATAGGTTCAAAGTTGGACTGCCTCTGTTCAGAGGGAGGTGCAGAGCTGGTCTGTGGTGGATCAGTACTTTCATGCGCGGTACTGGGAGGGTCGCAACCTTGAGCACGGGGTTCTACCGGCACCAAGCTAGTTGGTGTCCGATCAGGATCCTGGAGAGGGGTACCCGATAGGTCCCAAGAGTTTCCTGGTGAAATGCCATCACCCGATGTCCCACTAGGTCCTGGTGGGCAGGGAGCCAGATCCCGTAATGATACGGTAGATTCTCGGCCGTCGGAATATCGTATGTTTGCATAGGTGGGGTTGGCATCGGTTAGTTCGACCTCGTCTACAAGAGGGTAATTTTTAGACGTCCGAACGTATCTTCGGAGTAATACAGGTCCAGGAGTAGTTAGCCATGACGGGAGTGATGTCCCATGAGATGAGCGACGCTGGAATCCAAAGAACCGCTCATGAGGTGTAGTATTTGTGGCTGTAGAAAGCAGGGACCGTATAGAGTGCAATGCATCCGGAAGCACTGTTTCCCATTGCTGGTCTGGTAGGCCCCGAGATCTTAAAGCGAGACGTACGGAATTCCAGATGATACCGTTATACCTCTCTACCTGCCCATTTCCGATGGGATGGGATGGTGTTGTTTTGCTTGTAGCAATTCCCCGTTCTGAGAGGTAGTCCTTGAGTTCCCTTGACATAAAGGATGGACCCCGATCTGAGTGAATATAAGCCGGCATGCCACAGAGAAAAAATACCTGCTCAAGGCAGCAGATTACTGTGGACGCCTGCATATTGGAGCAGGGGAAGGCAAACGGAAAACGTGAATATTCGTCGATCATGGTGAGCAAATATGTGTTCCGAGTTGAAGAGGGCACTGGGCCCTTAAAATCGATGCTAAGTCGTTGCATCGGTTGGGTTGCATGTATGAGTATACCATCTGAGGGGCGGAAGAACTGAGGTTTTAATTCCGCACAAAGCCGGCATTCTGAGCATATTTTCTTTACATCTCCAGTGGAAAAAGGGAGATTCCGTGATCGTACGAAATGTAGCATGCGCGTAACGCCAGGATGACACAAACCATTGTGGACATCCATGAGAGTGGAGGATGACATAGTGGAGCAGAATGCCCGTGTGAGGGTGTCCGGGGCCACATTCTCCTTGCCAGGCCGATAGAGAATGGTATAACCAAAAGAGGCCAGTTCCATCCTCCAAAGTTGTATTTTATTATTCTTAATTTTGGTCCGTTTTCGATTATCGAGCATGGAGGCGACTGATCGTTGTTCCATGATCAATGTAAAGTGCTGGCGAGCTAGAAAATGGTTCCACTTCTGTACTGCCTCTATGATGGCTGTGGCTTCTTTCTCAACCGGAGGATAATGTAGCTCGGCACCTTGTAAGGTCCTGGACATAAATGCTACAGGACGACCTTCCTGATTCAGAGTAGCCGAGATCGCCACCTCCGAGGCATCACATTCAACCACGAAAGGGAGATTCTCATCAATGGAGTGAAGAGCCGCTTTCTCCAACTGTTTTTTGAGAAGGTTAAAGGCTGCAACAGCCGCTGTTCCCAGTGGAAATGATCTAGCATGCAGCAAGGGTTGGATTTTGTCCGAAAAATGAGGAATCCATTTAGCGTAGTATGCAAACAGACTGAGAGCCCGACGTAAAGAAGCCAGATTCTTAGGTGACGGGAGCTCTTGGAGCGGGCGAAGTCTTTCTGGGTCTGGCTTAATGATACCATTGCCTACGCAGTAGCCAAGGATGTTGATGGTCGGTTGCGACTCAACAGATTTGGATTCATTCAGGGTCAAATTACGGCGATGGAGGGCATCCCGAAATTTTTGGAGGTTGGAGTCGTGTTCCTGTTGATCGTGACCTGCAATGGTAATGTTATCAAGATAGGGAAAAGTGTCCCTTAGGTTTTCCTGCTTAACCAGGCCATCCATTGCCCGTTGAAAGACAGCCACTCCATTAGTAACCCCGAATGGGAGGCGACGAAATTGGTACAGCCGTCCATTAGCCTCAAAGGCTGTGTACTGCTTATCTGAGACCTTCAAGGGTAACTGATGATAGGCACTTTTTAAATCGTAAGTTGAGAACACTTTGTATTCGGCCAGTTTATTAACCATATCATCAATGCGTGGCAATGGGTAGGTGTCCAAGTCGGTATATTGATTGATGGTTTGCGAATAATCGATGCATAGTCGCTGTTTGTGAGGTTTTAGAGGGTTCTTGACAATGACGACTTGAGCCCGCCAGGGCGACGAACATGGTTCAATGATATCCTCTGCTAGAAGTCGAGAGATTTCAGCCGCAATAAAAGATTGGTCTTCCTGATTAAAGCGCCGCGATTTCGTTATTATCGGTTGGCATTGAGGCGGAATACTGGCAAATAATGAGGGTTCATCAAGTGAAGCTGCTGATAATGCACAAAATGGTAATTTAGACGGTATATTAGAAATAGTAAGTCCGGGTTTGGATCCACCAAACTCAATGGTGAGTTTCTTAGGGCTGGACTTCCAAAAACAGCATAAGAGGAGATCACTACATAAGTCCTTGAGCACCGAAAGTCGGGTGGAGGGATACATACGACCATGAAGTGTCATATCAACAACACAAAAGCCGGAGATTCTGGTATTAAGTGATGACTGGGCCATCGCAATTGCCTGGTCCGATGGGAAGACATGTAGTTTCAATTTCGCAACAATCTGTTCCTTAATGAAACTATCAGTACTTCCTGAGTCAATTAAGGCATCTAAGGTATGCCCTTTAATTGAAATTTTTGTGGCTGCATGAGACAGGTTCTGTGGGCAAGCAGCTGTAATTGGTGTCGTTGCACAGAGAGTGGCTAAAACTCTCGGTGTGCTTCTTCGGGAGAGAGCTCGAGAGGAAGCTTGATAGGTCCTAGCTGGAGCATCTTGATAGGCCCTAATTGGGGCAGTTCGGTAGGCCTTAGCTGGATTGGCCCTCGTAGAGGCCCTTGATAGGCAAACTTTAGCAAAGTGTCCTTTTTTCCCGCAATAACTGCAGATTGCATTGCGAGCAGGGCAGGTTTTCCTAGGGTGAAAAGCATCTCCACAAAAGAAGCATTCCTTCCTAGATTGCCAAGAGGCTGCTAAAGTGGAGTCGTCCTCCTCTTCTTCATCAGAATTATCAGAATTAGATTCCCCCATGATAGGGTTCACCTGAGACCGCTTGAATTGTCTGGTTGCAGCTACAGCAGCAGATCGAGATCTGGGCAGCTGATAGAGGTCTGCATTTCTCTTTGCCAAATCCAGTGAACAAGCTAGGTCAAAAGCTTTTTGTAGCTCAAGTGTTTTACTTTCTAGTAGACGCTGGCGTATAAATGGAGAGGCAATCCCGCAGATGAAAGCATCACGAATCATTTCTTGGCGGTACAGCTCAGCTGAGGCTGCCTGAAAGTTACAATCTACGCTGAGCCTGCGAAGTTCTTGCAGGAATTCGTCAATTGATTCCCCTGGCCCTTGTCGGGCTGTGGCCAGTAGATGTCTAGCATAGTCATTTGGGGTCTTCGCATACAGTTTCTTAAGTGCCCGAATCACCTCTTCGTAATTATCCCATTCATCAACATATTCGAACACTTTTGGGGTCACATAATTGACAAGTATCTTCAATTTAGCAGGAGCATCCGCTTTACATTCATCCAGAAAATTCTCAAAAGTACGATACCAATGCTTCCATACCCTGCCAGCTGCTGGTGTATTCGGGTCCAAGTCCAGACGAATAGGTCTAAGGATTTTCTCCATGATGGGTGGTTCCCTGGATCCTTAACTTCCGAGTTTGTCTGAAGGTCTAGTATTTGTCAGTGTAAATATTAAGTTACTTAAATTGATGTAAGAAAAAGGAGACTTACCATCAAGTAACTTTAAAGTAAGCTTTAAGTAACTTATAAACACACTATATACACAAGAGAGGTCTTTACCATGCCTCTGGTAGAAGCCTCTTACAATACTGAACAGACCAGTATTTATACCAGTCCAACAGGAAGTGACATATGACAGGAAGTGAGGTATGTACACAGTTCATAGTTCATAGTTCACAGGAAGTGATGACATAACTTCCCGGAAGTTATCATTTTTATCACAGTAATGTTTCGAAGCTTCTTCTACCTCCATTTGCAAGTACGCCTGGGCTAGATCAATTTTGGTGAAGCGTTTACCTCCAGATAGCGAAGCGAAAATATCTTCAATTCGTGGAAGCGGATATTGCACCGTGTGAAGGACTGGTTTCACTGTCACCTTAAAATCCCCACAGATGCGGACCTTCTTTGGTTCCCCAGGCATATTACTCAACGACCTCTTCATTACAGGAACGATGGGTGTAGCCCACTCGCTCCAGTCCACTTTGGACAGTACTCCTGAACGTTCCAACCCTTCCAGCTCTGCTTCAACAGCTGGTCTGATCGCATAAGGCACTGGTCTGGCCTTCAGAAACTTTGGGCTTGCATTTTCCTCTATTTTAATCGTTGCTGTTATTCCTTTTAGTGTTCCTAGTCCCTCCTGGAACACTTCTTTTGCGTCACTTAGCATTTTTGACAGTCGTCCAGGTGTGACGTCGTCATCCTTTTTGGCCTCAACCTTCAGTGCCTGTATGGAATGCCAATCTAATTGTATCTTCCGGATCCATTCACGTCCTAGCAGTGGTGGTCCTCCATCTGGCAATACATATATATCCATTTTAGGTATTTCCTGGCATTTATATGTCACTTTCACCCTTATTTTTCCTTTGGGCTAGATTTTTGCCCCGTATACGTCTTCAAGACAATCTCTGTAGCTTTCAAGGGTATGTGTGAAAATAGCCGCTTGTAGTCTCTTTGATTTATGACTGTTAGAGCTGACCCTGTGTCCAATTCCATTTCCACTTGGACTCCGTCTATCTTGAGTGTAACCCAGATAGTCTGGTGATCCTCCATTTCGGTTACCTTATGTAGTTTCAGACAACCCAGCTCCTTGCTTCCGGAGTCTGTGTCACTTTTCTGTTCGTCTGAACCACTGTCCATCACCTGGTGTACCTTTTTGTACTTCTCCTGTGGAGATTTCTTACTGTTGGTTTTCTTCCCAGACCTGCAGACTCTTGCTATGTGTCCTACTTTCCCACACTGTCTGCACACTTGGTCCTTGAACCAACAATCTTTCTGGTCATGTGTTGTTCTGCTGCAGCAATAGCACTTCCCTGTTCCATAGGACATTTCATTGGTGCCATATTCTTGCGGTCTCCATTGTATCTCTGCAGCGCCCCTTGCGGCTGCTTCGTGTGATACTGCCATACTGAAAGCTTTGTCCAGCGTAAGGTCCTTTTCTGATAGAAGCCGTTTCTGGGTTCCTTCACTTTGTAGCCCACACACAAACTTGTCCCTTAACGTATCTGCTAGTCCCGCTCCAAACTGGCAGTGTTTCGATAGCTTGCGCAGTTCCATTAGGTACTCAGCATTGCTTTCGTCTTTGTGTTGGTTCCTTTTATGCAACTTAAATCGTTCTGCTATCAGCAGCGGTGTGGGATTTAAGTGGTCCTGTAGGATTTCTACTATGCTTTCAAAATTCTTGTTTACCGGCTTCTCTGGGGTTATTAGGTTTCGCAGTAACCCATAAGTTTTTGCACCCATGGAATTTAACAGAACCAGTGCTTTATTAGCATCTGGCACTTCATTCGCCCTGCAGTACACCTCAATACGTTCCACATATGTCGCCCAATCTTCGACTTCATTGTCGAACGTAGAGATACTGCCACTCTTCGGCATCCTTGGGTGTGCGTTAACTATCACAAATGGCGCCTCCCGCGCTTCCCCTTCTTCTCCGCTGGCACAAAATGGCGTCTCCCGCGCTTTCCTTCCTTCCCGCGCTCGCCCTTCTTCTCCGCTGCGGCTTCTAAAAATGGCGTCTCCCGCACTCTTCCTTCTTCTCCGCGGCTCAATGGCGTCTCCCACGCTCTCCCTTCTCCGCGGCTCAATGGCGCCTCCCGCGCTCTTCCTTCTTCTCCGCGGCTCAATGGCGTCTCCCCTTTCTTCGCCCTGCGGACCCTGTTCAGCCCGTGAGCACTGGCTGTGCTCTGCGCGTTCTTCTTTTTATATTTTTCGACGCCGCTCAGTCTAGAACCCGGCTGTTTCTTACCCTCTCTCTCTCCGGTTTGTTTTATTTTCCTCGACGCCGCTCGGTGTTCAACCCCCGGCTGCGCCCTGCGCTCTTCACCCTCTGTCTTACCTCGTCGACGCTGCTCGGCTCTGTCTCCGCCGTCGGTCGGCTCCAGCCGCCGCTGCTCGGGAAGGGTCTGCGCTGGACCTGTCGTCGGTCTCTTACTGCTCGTTGTGGCTGGGGAACCAAGCCCGGCTCTCCACAGCCTCCCCTGCGAAGTTGGATCTCTGCCTGACTGCTGGGCGGTTGCTCGTGGTCGACACCCGTGTTCCTGGCCTCGACTATTTTTTTTTTTATGTTGCAGGTAGATTCGAATCGACACTCGTCGCCACTGTTGGATCCGTGGTTCAGTGGATATGCTATTATTAAATAATCACACGGATGCTGTACATTAACAAATAACAGGTGGAGGAGGGTAGTCTCTAGACTGGGGGTACAGAGGCCTGCGCAAAGCTTATATACCGGTGTGGTCATTGCCTGTACTACATTATACAGGAGCTGTAAAAGTAGTTCTGACTTAAAGGCACATACACTACAGAGCCGACGATCCTCGACCCCGCCGACATCCAGGCCCGCCGGTGTCCAGCCGCCCCCGACCCCCACCTCAGGAGAGAGGTGTGGCGCAGCTCGCAGGGGCCCCATGATCCACGTGGAGACAAAACGCCTGAAAGGACCAAACACAGACTCGATTTCAAAACCTTGCACTTCCTAGTGGGATTGGTGAGCATGTTTCTGGCCCTTCACAATCAGATCTAGATAGGGTTAATAAGGGGGTGGATTTAAGGGTAAAATTAACATGAGTTGTTGTCCCTCGATGTTCCGTGTGTTTCCTTATTTCATGGTGATCTGTGTAGAGTATAAGATGCCTGTATTTGCTTTAGTTAGTACTGTGTCGTTATGATTTGTTTTGTGTTTTTCCCTCCCATGTACTCCCTTATCTGCTTGCATTTGATTTGATATTTTTCCATATGCAATAAAATTTCATTTTGTTTCATCAAACTTGGTCTACAAGAGTTTTCTCTACATTGTAGTTCCTGCCCCTAAGTCCAGAGTATAGAATCTAAGGGGCGAGTGGGTCGAACCACTCAAGGTTTTACTGTGCAAGAGAGGCCTCTAGAGAGAGAAACCTCAGGGGAATCTCTCAAGGAAAACCCCTTACACCTGATATGTATGGTTTGTAAAACTAAGCACAGAGGAAAGAAGAAACAAACAGCCCATAGCCAAGCAAGAAGCTCCAACTCCCCGACTTCTGCAATTCACTGCAGCGCATTAGACTGCGTGCGAGCAACCCATCGAGGGAAGTCTACATTGAGATTGGTCTTGTACATCAGCCATGATCTTATTGAATGGCGCAGCAGGCTCGAGGGGCCAAATGGCCTACTCCTGCTCCTATTTCTAATGTTCTTATGAGAGACGGGTTGCCACTTAGATATGTTAATCGCTCAATTAGAGCGACATTGACATGGCTTTTTCACTTTAAATTTGGGTCCATGGGTTTCCCAGGCTTCCTGGAACTCACCAGTGAAAGCAAGGTGAGAACACAGTGGCAATTGAGGGGGCTGAAGCCATTTCAGGGAATTATGCCAATAAGTACTCAGTACTCACAGCTGCTTCTTACCTGCTTGTGGGAAAGGGTTTGTTTGCAGGAATTAACGAATTCCTACGAATAACGGAGATCGACACAAGAGAACAATCAAACAGGTCTTTACTCAATGGAGATGCCATGAGGACTGCCTGGGCAGTCCCGTGGTTTGCGACGTGACGTCATCGCGTTTGCCCGCATATTCCCGTGCTCTTAAAGGGGCCATGCCCCGTACATGCAAACTCTATATACAAAACACAGTAATGCCTAACACAATGGTACAGGTCTAGGCTGGTGTTAGAACATCGTTAAAGAGAATTATATACAGTTAGCCAGAGTCATTCAGTGGTTCTGCCACATGCGCCCCCCCAGAATTCACTTTAACGGACAAAGTCAAATGGTGAGGGGGTCTGACAAGCCTGTCAGAACAACTCCTGTACTCACGAGGCGGAGGCTGCTGGGCAGCTGGCGTTCTGGCGGGCGGTCGCACTTGGTCTGCCGCAACGACGACGGGTGGCCGACCCCATCTCGGCGGTTGTGCTGTCTCGACGGGGCGGTCGAGGTCCAAATGTGCTGGCTTTAAGCGGTCGACCGAAATGTGGTCCGGTTTACCACCGACATCTACCATGAAGGTTTTGTCCCCTGCTTCCAACACACGGAAGGGACCGGTATATGAGGCCTTGAGTGGATCCCTATGTGCGTCATGGCGAATAAAAACGTATTCAGCCTTGTGAAGCTCCGTGGGAACGTGTGACCTCTGCAGCCCGTGGTGCGAAGTAGGCACTGGTGCGAAACATCTGGCCGCCTCTTGGTGACTAGCAAGCTGGGCAGACGCGGACCATTGCTCCGTCGATGTTGGTAGGAAGTCCCCTGGGACCCGCAGCGGCTGACCATACACAAGCTCCGCTGATGAAGAGTGAAGGTCTTCTTTGGGGGCCGTGCGAAGGCCCAACGGGACCCACGGTAGCTTGTCTGCCCATCCAGCGTCCTGGAGGCTGGCTCTCAGGGTGGCTTTCATTGACCGGTGGAAGTCTTCGCAGAGGCCATTCGCCTGTGGATGGTAGGCTGTGGTGCGGTGTGATTTGACACTGAGTCCTTGGGCCACTGCATTCCAGAGTTCGGAGGTAAACTGCGGTCCCTGTCTGATGAAATATCGGCGGGTACTCCGAAACGGGCGATCCAGGAGGAAATGAACGCCCTGGCCATGTCCGCCGAAGTAGTGGATGACAGGGGGACCGCCTCTGGCCATCTGGTGGTGCGGTCAACCATGGTCAGGATGTGTGAAAAACCATGGGAGGGTGGGAGCGGTCCTACCAGGTCCACATTGACGTGGTCAAAACGTCGCTCCGGAACTGTGAAGGCAGCCAACGGAGCTTTGATGTGGCGCTGTACCTTGGCCTTTTGGCAGACCATGCAGGTGTTGGCCCAGTCGCGGGCATCTTTATGCATGCCATGCCATACAAATTTCGCTGACATCAGTTTCTGAGAGGCCTTCATTCCAGGGTGTGACAACCCATGTATGGCGTCGAACACTTTGCGGCGCCAGACGACCGGCACGACAGGGCGAGGATCCTGTATGGCGAAGGCGATGGTGGCTCCTGGCAGCGGGTGCGCCAGCATAGTTGCGTTGGCTAAGGCGCTTTTGGTGTCGGCGAATGCTCGGGCCATGTCATCCGTCCAGTCTACCGGGTTCTTGCCAGTCTTGCCCTTGAGGGCCTCATACAGGGGCTGCATGAGTAGTGCCGTCTTAGGCACGAAACGGTGGTAAAAGTTTACCATGCCTAGGAATTCCTGCAGGGCCTTTATGTTCTGCGGGCATGGAAAGGATGTCACCGCCTCTACCTTCGAAGGTAAAGGAACCGCTCCCTCTGAGGTGATGCGATGCCCCAGGAAGTCAATTTGGTGCAGGCCAAACTGACACTTGGCTGGGTTGATAATCAGGCTGTGTTGGCTGAGGCGTCGAAAAAGGGTGCGTAGGTGACAGGTATGTTCTTCCTTAGTAGGACTGGCAATTAGAATATCGTCCAGGTAGACGAAGAGGAACTTGAGGTCCCGCAGCACGGAGTTCATCAGGCGTTGGAAAGCCTGGGCAGCGTTCTTTAACCCAAACGGCATCCATAAAAACTCGAAGAGGCCGAATGGGGTGATGGCTGCGGTCTTCTGGACGTCTTGTGGATGAACTGGGACCTGGTGGTAGCCCCGGACGAGGTCAACTTTTGAGAACATGGTGTTCCCTGTCAAATGCGCAGAGAAATCCTGGATATGGAGGATCGGGTACCGATCAGGAGTAGTGGCGTCATTTAGTCGTCGATAGTCGCCGCATGGCCGCCATCCACCGCCAGGCTTCGGGACGATATGGAGGGGTGAAGACCAGGGACTATTCATCTGGCGAATAATCCCTAACCGTTCCATGGTTGAAAACTCCGCCTTTGCGACCGTCAGCTTGCCAGGTTCTAGGCGCCGGGCCCGCACGTAGACCGGGGGGCCGTTGGTGGTAATGTGGTGTTCCACACCATGTTTCGTGGCTGTGGAGGAGAACGTGGGTCTTGTCAGGTCGGGGAATTCGCTGAGCAGGCGAGCGAACTCATCAGGAGTCGGGAACGCACAGGAGACGGCGCGTGATGTAGTGTTACTGCGGTAACATGGAAGAGAATTAAAAGTTGCTGCGTTGATCAGCCGCCGGTTCCTAACGTCGACCAGGAGGCTGTTGGCGCACAGGAAATCCGCGCCGAGGAGCGGCTGGGAAACTTTGGCCATAACAAACTCCCAGTGAAAACGTTGCCCCCCGAGGCACAACTCCACTCGCCGTCTGCTGAAGGTCCGAGTTGTTCTGCTATTGGCCGCTTCCAGGGCGGGGCCGTGATTCCCCGTCTGCACATCGAAGGCGGACGCGGGTAAAATGCTGCACTGCGCTCCGGTGTCGCACAGAAAACGACGACCGGAGAGAGTATCAGTGATGAAGAGCAATTTTCCCGCGTTGCCGATCGCCATCGCGGCCGCGGGGTGCCTGTTAGACCCGTTCCTCGGTGGCCGCAGTGTCAGTTGTTGTTTTTTTGGGGGAAAACTGCAGGGAGGGCGGCAACGCTTCGCTTTCGCGCCGAACTGCGCGTGGTAGAAACACAGCCCAGCAGGCTGATGAGCTGGGGCGGTGTCTGCGGGGGATGGGTGCCTCGTGGCGGCGCAGTACTGCCGAGTTACAGTGAAAATTTTGTCAGCCTCCGCAGCGAGTGTTGCGCAATCTTCAGTTTCAGATCTGGCCAGGGCAGCTTGTACCTGTTCAGGTAGTTGGCTGAGGAAAATCTCGCGGAATAGGAAACATTCCCGTTCTGAGCCCAGGAGTGTGAGCATTTGGCTCATCAACTCTGAAGGCTTGGAGTGCCCGGGCATAGCGAGTAATCGACGGGCGCGCTCTGATTTTGTGAGCCCAAAAACCTGCAGTAACCGCGCTTTGAGGGTTTCATACTTGCGCTCTGTTGGGGGGTTTTCGAGGAGGCTGACGATCCGAGAGGCGGTAGACCTGTCGAGTGCGGAGACCACGTAAAGATACTTGGTCTGATCCGCATCGATGTTCCTCAGGGCGAACTGGGCCTCGACCTGAATAAACCAGGAGGGCGCTTGCTGCTCCCAGAACTGCGGTAGCTTTAGCGAAACGACGTTTGCTTCCATGCTGTGCTCTTCTTTTGTGAAAATGTTCACAAAAACGGGGTCACCAATGTAGGAATTAACGAATTCCTACGAATAACGGAGATTGACACAAGAGAACAATCAAACAGGTCTTTACTCAATGGAGATGCCACGAGGACTGCCTGGGCAGTCCCTTGGTTTGCGACATGACGTCATCGTGTTTGCCCGCGTTTTCCTGCGCTCTTAAAGGGGCCACGCCCTGTACATGCAAACTCTATATACAAAACACAGTAATGCCTAACACAATGGTACAGGTCTAGGCTGGTGTTAGAACATCATTAAAAAGAATTATATACAGTTAGCCAGAGTCATTCAGTGGTTCTGCCACATGTTCACAGTACCTGTGCTGAGAGGTTATGTCACACACTTTGGAGGTTTCTTCAATACATTGGAGATGTCATATTCATTTTGGTCATGTCATCCACACTTTGGAGGTTTGGAGTTCTGATCTTTCAGATCAGCATGGGTGCCACTTACGCTGCCTTATATTGGACCTCAGATGAGGACGAAGATGACCAGCAGCAGCACCAGCAGCAGCAGCACCAACAACAGGCTACTGCTCACAGACCTGTCGCTCCACAGGAGTGAGGGGAGCAGCAGAGAGGTCCAGCTCACAGGAGGCCATACTCTGCACACAGGGTCTACAGGCAGAGGATAAGCTTCCGCAATATGTCTGAACACCAGTGTCCCAGGAGGCTCAGGGTGTCATGTCAGGTGGTGGTAGACATTTGCAGGCTGCTGGAACAAGACCTGCTGCCAGCTGGACCTGGTAGCCTTGCTTTACCAGTGGCTGTCAAAGTCACCACCGCCCTCAAAATGTTTTGCCTCTGGATCCTTCCAGGACTCTGCCGGAGACATTTGCAGGATCTCGCAGTCCTCAGCACTCAAATGTATAAGTCAGGTGACTGATGGCTTGTTTGCCAGGGCCGCCAATTATGTCAACTTTGCCTGCAATGACGCCAGTCAGAATGAGTGGGCGCTCGGGTTTGCGACTCTTGCTGACTTCCTACAGGTGCAGGGCATCATCGACTGCACACATATGGAATTAAGGCACCCAGGAGTGTTCGTCAACCGCAACGGCTTCTACTCCATCAATGTGTAGCTGGTGTGCAACCACAAAAATATATTTATGCAGGTGTGCAGAAGATTCCCGGGCAGCTGCCATGATGCTTTCAACCTGTGGCAGTTCACCCTCCCAGACGTCTTTGCACCTGAAGCAGAGTTACCGGCTGGCTGCTCGGAGACAATGGATACCCACTTAAAATGTGACTAATGACACCTCTCACAAATCTGAGGAATGAGGCCCAGGAGCACTACGATGAATGGCATATCACCACCAGATGAGTCATCGAACAAGCCATCGGCATGCTGAAGACACACTTCAGGTGCCTGGACAGATCTGGAGGTGCCCTTCAGTACGCAACAGTCAGGGTCTCCAGAATGGTCGTGGTGTGCTGTGCTCTGCATAACATTGTGCAGAAACGAGATTTGGACCTGCAGGAGGAACTAGGCACAGAGCACAGAGCCTCTTCGGAGGAGGAGGAGGAAGACGAGGAGGCAGAAGGTGATGCAGGCAATGCACCACCAGTGGTGCACATTGCTGCCCAGGATACCCTCATTATTGCGAGGTCCCATTTGCTTCCACCAGTGCACCCAGCTAACAATCACATGCAAAAGCCACTTTTGCCCCCCTTCACAATGCCACAAGCACAAAGTAGTCCTGCAAAGAACCAAGCATCCCTTTCATAGCCCCCCCATTTGATCACCGTCAATTCATGTTTTCCCATTCATCATCAAACACTGAAAAGGCCAGTTGCCAGCCAGTGTGTAACACACCCTTGTGCAACAACAAATCTTTATTCTTCCTTTTCCTAGCATTTCTACGTGGTGCAACCCCAGTGGCTTCAGCAAAGATAGAGGCAGGCTGCTCAGGTCCCTTCTCTGACTGTTGAGTTGCACTTGCCCAATGTCTTCAGGGTTTTCGAGCCCGTGAGGGCCCCGCCAAAGACTGCTCCACCTGCACCTGTGCAGGAGCAGACTTGGCCAACGGGACACATGGCAGCATGTCAGGTACTGACTGAGGGGTTGAAGGGCAACAGGTGGGAAGTGGAAGTGCTTTGAGCCGAGTCCCCACTTCCATTTCCCCCTTCACTATCATCCCTCTCATGGCCCAGCCACACTTCCCTGCTAGCAGTGTGCTAGAGAGCACTTTGCTGCAGATCAGTGGGGTGATGAAAGGCCAAGGCCAAGGTATCATTCATCCGATTTAAGGTGGAATTCAGAGTGTGCAAGCCATTGATGAAGGCCTGCATGCACTTGTGTGATTGCCGCGTTTGATGCTCCATGCAGTTGATCACTCTATCCATAGAAGAAGACATCATCACAATGGCTGCGATATCATGCCAGTCATGCTTGGGGTGGCCTCCTCCAATCTCTCTGCAATCATGCACAATGCGCTTGTAACGCCGGCCAGTTCATTGCACATTCTCTGCTGCTGCTCAAGAAGTATCCGCATAAATGACAGCCCCCGGGGGTACAGCATCTGCATCCAGCTTAGCAGAGCTTGGACAGTCCTGCGCCCTCCGACGCGGACTCTCCACCACTGTCCGACTCCCCCATTTGCTTTTGCTCACTTGTAAAGTGCGAGTCACCATCACTGTAACTACTGCCACTGATGTGCGAGTGTCTGAGCTGGTGCATGGTCTGCATAAGTCCTGTGACGGTGCACCCTCCGAGGGAGTGAGCTCCTTTGAGGATTTGTCTTCCTCGATGACCGCGACCACCTCCTGATGGACGCGTGAAGGACCTGTGGAAGATAAAAGACATGAATGCGTCCTGTCAAAGCAAGAATGCTTTAAGTTATCATTATGCACATGATCATACTTCAGTCACTGTTGACATCAAGTCAACATCAAGCCTCCTCCTCTACAGGTGTTAACTGAGAGATCTGTGGAGGGCCACCTCCAGTTCTCTGCCTTTCCCTGCTGTTCTTTGCTCTCTTCTCCTGCAAAGAGGGAAAGAAGTGACCTATGAGTGAGTGTAATGACATGTGTTCACCCGAAGGATGGAGAGCATTTGTTGAGGGTGATTATGAGGGGTAGGCATGACATTGCATAAGGATGATGAGTGCCAGTGGTGGATGGACAGATGGGGTTGTGAGGAAATGCATAGGCAGAGAGGGATGGGTGCACCTGCAAGGTAAATTGGTGTGAGGAGTGATGTGCTGAAGTAGGCTTGAGAAGGCAGAGTGAGGGGGGTTAGGGTGATACGCACATCAGCATGTACGGCACTGTGCCATTGCTCTTACCTTTCCTGCCCTGTGGAGGTCATTGAATCACTTCCTGCATTGGATCCAAGAGCGTAGCACCACGCTCCTGCTGCTGACCTCCTGTAAACCTCCATCCATGCCTTCTTTGTGTCAGCAGCAGGCTTCTTCCTCCCGTTACTAGAGAACAGTATCTCCCTCCAGGTCCTTACAGCCTCCAGCAGCACATCCAGGGAGGCGCTGGTGAAGCTAGGTGCAGCCTTTGCTCGTCCTGACTCCATTCCAAGACTCGTTTCTCTCTCCAAGCCAACTCCAATTGCTTCAACTTGCATGTTTGGAGTGTCCCTTTAAATACTGGAGTTGAGATCGTGTCATGTGGGTCATCATCACACCCGCTGATGCTAATTGGATGGGAAGTCTGGAAGTAAAATGATAATGATGGGAATTTTAACCCCCAAAAAATGGGTAGGTTGAGCTCGGTTGGGAGATTAAAGTGTTAAAACATTGAATCCTGACCCCAACCCACCTCCAGCCCGCCCACTTCCAGTCTTAACGGAGGCGGGACGGGGGGCGGGCAGCCAACCCGCTCCCAGGAGGCAGGTTGCCCATTTAAATACTATAATAAGGCTGGCATGCCTCAGATTTAACCACCATTACAAATTTAACTGTGGCTGGTTGGGTTTCTCAGGCCTCGGGGAAACTGCCAGCTAAACTATGGCGAGGACTGCTGGTTCCAGGAGGTAAGTGCCTTTACACTTACCTCCTGGATCTAGTGTTCCTGCCTCACCCACCCACCGTGATCGGAGACCGACCCGAGGCCTCCGATTCCCCACACGGAGGTCTCTGATCACTTGCCCGGACTCCCCCTTCCAGCCCCGGTGCTCCCCTGGCCCTGATCCTCTCCTACCAATGAATCCTCCGGCCCCAATCCTCCCCCCACCAATCCTTCGGCCCTGATCCTTCCCCCGCTGATGCTCCTCCAACCGGCCCCAATGCTTCCCCCACCGCCTGCTCCCCCCCAACTGATGCTTCTCTGGCTGGCCCCCGATGCATCCCCCGCCCCAATGCTCCTCTGGTCAGCCCCGAAGCTCTCTCTCCCCCCCATCCCCCCGATCTTCATCCAGTCAACCCGATCCTCTCTTCCCACCTGCACCCCCGCCCCCCCGATCCTCCTCCGGCCCCCCGACCACCACCCGATCCCTCCCTCCCTCCTCTCTGCGGCCTAGTGCCACAGGCCTACCCACCCGCAGTCAGCCAGCTTCTCCATCTGGCTGGCTGCGGGTGGGAAACAGAGCTTTGAAATGCAAATCAGGCCCTGCGTGAGTGCAGCGTGCAGGGTTTGGGCAGGTGAGAAGCACTCATCATGGCGCCAACGTGAGGCCCAGGCCATTTTAACTCCCAGGTCTTATTACCATGCAGAAGGAAGGATTTCTGAACCCACCAGGAATGATGGGATGGCCAGCGGGCAGGAACGGGGTTTTGCATGGCAAAAGACCACCTCCAGGGACTCATGGAAACAGGCCCTGGCATACAATTAGTGTAAGAGGGGTCCAGATGTGATCACAATGGGAGAGGGGGAGGGATGCCCAGGATATGAGAGGCCCATGGTTTCCTTATGGGGCCCAGAGGTGCAATGCTGCTCCTCCTGGCCCACAAGGAAACCTTAAAAAATTAAAAATTCCAAATTATCTGGGCTGCTCCTGGCCCTGATCCTGCCTGCTGCCAGGTTTCACTGGTGGTTCCAGCTCTAATGTATGTAATGTATATATACCTTAAGGGAGAGAACTACTTTTTACAGCTCCTGTATACTGTAGTACCGGCAGTGACCACACCTGTATATAAACCCTGAGTAGTGATCTGTACAGTTAGTTCTAGAGTAACCCTCATTCAGTAAACACCTGTTGAATCATTCCCTGCAGTCTGTTGTCTGATTATTGAAGGACACAACATTAAGATACACGGACATAACATTGGCGACGAGGCAGATTCGAACCTACCTGCAACTCTGCATCACCTCCCAGGGATTCGCTCCTGGAGAACAGTGGAAGAAGGTCGAGTCCAGAAGCACAGGCGTCGACCACGGGCAACCGCCCAGTCATCCAGCGGAGAATTGAGCATCGCAGGGGAGGCTGTCAAGGGCCAGGCTTGGCTTTCCAGTCATGGTGGTCCAGCGAAACGGGCTGGCAACAGCTACTGCGCAGACCCTTCCCGGACAGCGGCGGGCTAGAGCCTGACCGAGCGGCACAGAAAAAGGCCGAGCAGCATCGACAGGGGAGAGAGAGAGGGCAGAGCACACAGGGCGCAGCCGGTGTTCAGGACCGAGCGGCATCAACGGGGGAGAGAGACGAGAGAGAGCAGAGCGCAGCCGGTGTTCAAGGGCTGAGCAGCGTCAACGGGGGAGAGAGGCGCGCAGGAAAACGCGAGGCGCTGCCATTGCCACAAGGACCGCAGAGAGCGGCATTGGCAGCAGTGCAGGAGCAGCGCATGAAACCCACAGGGCGTCGCCATTTGCCATGAGGACCGCCGAGAGCGGCGTTGGCAGCAGCGCGGGAGACGCCATTTTAAGCCGCAGCGGGGAAGAAAGGAAAGCGTGGGAGACGCCATTTTAAGCCAGTCTAACCACACCCAAAAATGCCAAAGAGTGGCAGTATCACAGCGTTCGACAATGAAGTCGAAGATTGGATGACATATGGCGAACGCATAGAAGTATACTGCAAGGCGAATGAAGTGCCAGATGACAAGAAAGCGCTGGTATTGTTGAATTCAATGGGTGCAAAAATGTATGGCTTACTACGAAACCTAGTAACCCCAGAGAAGCCAGTAGAAAAGGATTTTGAAAACATAGTGTCAATCCTACAGGACCACTTAAACCCCACACCGCTGCCGATAGCAGAAAGATTTAAGTTTCACAAAAGGAACCAGCATAAAGATGAAAGTAATGCTGAGTATTTAACGGAACTGCGCAAGCTATCGAAACACTGCCAGTTTGGAACGGGACTAGCAGATACGTTAAGGGACAAGTTTGTGTGTGGGCTTCAAAGTGAAGGAACCCAGAAACGGCTTCTATCAGAAAAGGATCTTACGCTGGACAAGGCTTTCAGCATTGCAGTATCACACGAAGCAGCAGCACGGGGCGCTGCAGAGATACAACAGAGACCGCAAGAATATGGCACAAATGAAATGTCATACGGAACAGTGAAGTGCTATCGCTGCGGCAGAACAACACACGACCATAATGATTGCTGGTTCAAGGACAAAGTGTGCAGGCAGTGTGGAAAAGTAGGACACATAGCAAGAGTCTGCAGGTCGGGAAAGAAATCCAGCAGCAAGAAATCTCCACAGGAGAAGTACAAGAAGGTACATAAGGTGACAGAGAGTAGTTCAGACGAACAGAAGAGTGATACAGACTCCGGAAGCAAGGAGCTGGGTTGTCTGAAACTACATAATGTGATCAAAACGGAGGATCACCAAACTATCTGGGTCACGCTCAAGATAGCAGGAGTCCAAGTGAAAATGGAATTGGACACAGGATCAGCCCTAACAGTCATAAACCGAAGGGACTACAAGCGGCTATTCTCACATATACCCTTGAGAGATACAAAGATTCTCTTGAAGACGTACACGGGGCAAAAAGTCTAACCCAAAGGAAAAATAAGGGTGAACGTTATATATAACGGCAAGGAAACACCAAAAATGGACCTATATGTATTGCCAGATGGAGGACCACCACTACTAGGATGTGAATGGATCCGGAAGATACAGCTGGATTGGCATTCCATACAAGCACTGACTGTAGATGCCAAAAAGGATGACGACGTCACACCTGGACGACTGTCAAAAATGCTAACTGACGCACAAGAAGTGTTCCAGCAGGGACTCGGAACACTAAAAGGCATAACAGCGACGATCAAAATAGAGGAAAATGCAAGCCCAAAGTTTTTTAAGGCCAGACCGGTACCTTATGCGATCCGCCCAGCCGTCGAATCAGAGCTGGAAGGTTTGGAACGTTCAGGAGTACTGTCCAAAGTGGACTGGAGCGAGTGGGCTACACCCATCATTCCTGTAATGAAGAGGTCATTGAGTAATACGCCTGGGGAACCAAAGAAGGTTCGCATCTGTGGCGGCTTTAAGGTGACAGTGAACCCAGTCCTTCACACTGTACAATATCCGCTTCTGCGGATTGAAGATATTTTCGCCTCGCTATCTGGAGGGAAACGCTTCACTAAGATTGATCTGGCCCAGGCATACCTGCAAATGGAGGTAGAAGAAGCCTCGAAACAGTACCTCACGATCAACACTCATAAAGGTCTCTACCAATACAACCGGCTGGTGTTCGGGGTAGCATCAGCTCCGGCTATTTGGCAAAGGGCAATGGAACAAGTCCTGCAAGGGATTCCAGGGACCCAGTGTTATTTGGACGACATCCTGGTCACGGGCGAAAATGACAGTGATCACCTCACCAACCTGGAGCAGGTGCTCACTAGATTGAAGGAATATGGGCTCCGAGCTAATCGCCACAAATGTGAGTTTTTCCAGAAGCAGATCTCGTATTGTGGCCACGTTATTGATAAAGAGGGGTTACATAAGTCCCCTGAAAAGTTTGAGGCAGTAGTCAAGGCTCCAGCACCGGAAAATGTGTCACAACTGAGGTCGTTCCTCGGGCTGGTGAACTACTACCATAAGTTCTTGTCGAATTTGTCTACCATACTACACCCACTGAACACCCTACTGCAAACGGGGGTACCATGGAAGTAGAGTGACGAATGTAAACGAGCTTTCCAGAAGAGCAAAGCATTGATCACATCAAAAGAGGTGTTGGCTCATTTCAACCCAGCACTACCAATTCGGTTGGCATGTGATGCATCACCCTATGGCATTGGAGCGGTGCTGTCGCACAAATTCCCGGACGGCTCGGAGAGGCCAGTAGCCTTTGCGTCTCGGTCACTAACCTCAGCCGAGCGTAACTACGCCCAGATTGACAGGGAGGCCCTCAGCCTAGTGTGGGGAGTGAAAAAGTTCAATCACTATCTGCACGGGCAGAAGTTCACCTTGCTGACTGACCACCGACCACTTGTCTCCATCTTTAATCCAAAGAAGGACGTTCCAGTGATGACTGCACAACGGCTACAAAGATGGTCGCTTTTTCTAGGGGCGCACCAATATGAAATCGAGTATAAGGTCACGAAACAGCATGGAAACGCTGATGGGCTATCACGCCTGCCACTGCCTACTGCGGAGGAAGCACCAGCAGTGGATCCTGTCGAAATATTTCATTCGACTATAATTGAATGCTTGCCAGTAACTAACGCTGGTATAGAGGAGACCCGAAATGGCCCGACACTGTCTCGGGTATATGATTTGACGGTGAAGGGATGGCCAGCACATGGCGACTCACTGTTGCCAGCATTCTCATCCAGAAGGGAACAGCTGTCAGTATGCCAGGGGACCTTAATGTATGGATCCCGAGTGGTAATTCCACCCAAGTTAAGGGAGAGAGTGCTCAATGAGCTTCACGAAGGTCATCTGGGAGGGGTGAAAATGAAAAGCCTTGCTAGGGCTTATGTGTGGTGGCCGGGGATCGATCAGCAAATCGAGGACCTGACAAAGAGCTGCTCAGGATGCCAGAAGGTCCAAAATGCACCACCACATGCCCCTCTACACCCATGGGAGTGGCCCTCATCTCCATGGCAATGGGTGCATATTGATTTTGCTGGTCCATTCATGGACTCAATGTTTTTAATTGCCGTGGATGCGCACTCGAAGTGGCCTGAGGTGATCAAAATGTCCTCCACCACCACGGAGAAAACTATTGCAGTCCTACAGACCATTTTTGCCAGGAACGGCTTGCCAGAGCAGATTTGCTCTGATAACGGACCACAGTTTGTGTCCGAAGAGTTTCGAAGATTTATGAAAAGGAATGGGGTAAGGCATTACACATCCGCCCCGTATCATCCAGCCACAAATGGATTGGCTGAGAGGTTCGTACAAACCTTTAAAAAAGCAGTAAAGGCCATGTGCGATGATGACATTCCACTGCAGCATAAGGTGGACAATTTCCTGTTAGCCTACAGAAATGCGACACATGCAGTCACCAACCAGGTCCCGGCCATGATGTTCTTTAACCGAAGGTTGAGATCTCGTCTGGATTTGCTCAGACCAAATGTACGAAGAGATGTTGAGAGTAAGCAATTCCAGCACATCAATGACAAGCCGACAAGGAGCTTCAATGTAGGGCAACGAGTCTTGGCCCGCGACTACCGAACAGAGAAATGGCAACCAGGAACGATATGCACACGGCAGGGGCCACTAATGTACACAGTGGATGTTGGGGAGAACATTGTGAGATGCCATGCTGACCAGATCCTAGAGTCACAGGAACGAGTCAACCCCATGTCTCGGCCATACGTACCTGGTGAGGAACCCGACGTACAGGTCGCATCTACCTCAGAAACAATAGCATTGGAAGCTGATGAATCAACTGACGACAGGGTGCTAGAATCGCCTCCGCACCAAGAGCGAGACACTCGGGAAAGGCGTTATCCAGAAAGAATCAGGAAGCCTCCCCAGAGACTGAATATATGAATGGACTATTTTCATATAACATTGTATATTAAAAATGTTAATTGTTAAATGAGTATTATGGTACTGTTAATCTAAAAGGGGAGGAATTGTAATGTATGTCATGTATATATACATTAAGGGAGAGAACTACTTTTTACAGCTCCTGTGTACTGTAGTACCGGCAGTGACCACACCTGTATATAAACCCTGAGTAGTGATCTGCACAGTTAGTTCTAGAGTAACCCTCATTCAGTAAACACCTGTTGAATCATTCTCTGCAGTCTGTTGTCTGATTATTGAAGGACACAACATTAAGATACACGGACATAACACCAGCACTGTGCTGACTTGTGTGACCCAGGGTTAAAATTGCGTCGGGATCCGAATTATGTCATTGGACTCCAACTTTCAATCAGTCCCGTCTGGTTGTGACATGCTGTGCCCCTATGCTGCTGTAAACCCAGCAGTTAAAATGGTGGCGGATGCAAATGCGTCGGGAACGCAGCGAGTGTTGCTCAACTGCTATTTAACCCTCCACCCATACCGTTACCATCAAATGAGCAGGGTTAAAATCGGGCCTTACATCTTTCCGCTGAAGTCTTCTTTTGCTTCACCCCAGCCAACTCTACATTCATTCTTGAACCAGAATTAAACTCTTTACATTAACCAAAGCATCAGTACAGAACCATGCCATTCCAATGCACTGTGCCACGCAACAGCAGGACATGAATATGTACTCAAGATTTCCACTCTTAGGTGGTCTCTCTCTGGCCCTGCCTCTTAGCCTCATCCACCTCATCCCAAATATCATGATATGTTTAAAATGCTATCCAGCTTTGTACCACTACTCTTGGTTACAAGTCACTGCGCTGAAAATAATAGTTCTAATTTTGATTCTAAATATTAACTAAAATAATTTAATTCCCAGTCTCCTGCTCCCCCACTCTCTGATTGTATTGTGTGCAGGGGCAACAGTGCATGGCAGCAGTCAACGCACATTAAAATCAGATTTCCCGCTCTCTGGAAGTCATCCCATAAATCACCATGGCTCCCCAGAGAGCAGAAAATTTGATTTTAATGCACACTGAATGTTCCATGCTCTATCAGCACTGTGCAGTAACACAACTGGGGAGCAGGAGGCCAGGGCCAGGATTAAATTATTTTAATTAATCTGTAGAATGGAGAAGGGAGCAGCAGACCATGAGCTTGAGACAGAGAGCAGCACAGCAGGAGTTGGAAAAGTAGAGCTTATGGTACTATTGTCATGTTGACCATTTTATAACCTGGTCATAGATTTTCTTTGGTGGGCCAAGTTGTCTTATACATGAGTCACCTTATGTGAATAAAAAAAGTGTTCAATTATACTGTCATTGCAGATATGTTGGGACCAGTGTTTTTCTTTGTCCCACTATTATTAAAACTTAACAGGTTTACCAGTTTCTCCAGAATAGTTGGATCTTAGCTGTGCCTTCCTGTCATCCTCCAATGCGATTAATGCAACACAATCTTATGTTCACAGTTCCTATCACTAAGCATCATGGGGTTGAATTTCCACACAGTGAGTTGCACCACTGTTACACCAATGAAAAAAAGTTTGCGCCCACTGGTGTCTGGAGAAGTAGTTACACAAGAGTTTTGTGGGTAAGCTCATTTCCATACTCATTGGAGTAGTCGTTGGTGTTCAATCTAAAGTGCAGCCTGTGAAAAGACAGTTCTACCTGCACACTTCAACAGCAGACTACTAAAAAATAACAACAAGTTGCATTTATACAAGGTAAGGAAGGAACAGTGCTTGGCTCATTCACTGAATATCTATGCAATCTGTTTTTATCATACTTTTCAAGAATATGTCTACATTAGGACCTTATGCACCAGACAGCTAGACAAGACACATGGCATGGCACCAATCCAGGAAAGAAGAACCCAGAACTTTTCTGTCTTTGACCTCAAAGCCTTCCTGGAGGAAATTAAAATAAGGAGGCACAGATACCTGGGGGTCCATGCCAGCAAGTCATGGAATGTCACTCGTGCCACCAGGAGGGAGGTGGCACTGGCACTGAGTGCCAATTACCTCACCCCCAGGACTGTAGGGCAGTGTCATAAAAGGTTCAACCACCCCACCAGGGCAGGCAAGGTATCACACTGTTCCTTTTATTCCTTGGCCACCCTGGACACCAGCATACGCTTCACCCTCTTAAAACAACACTTGTACAACTAATCCTTCACAAAGCACTCTGGTTAAGGGGGCTCTAACTTGGCATTACTCCCAGTGCCACGTGCTAGCGAGAGCAGAAACAAGAGAATAGACCAGATGAATGTGTAGTTGGAGAGATGGTGTAGCAGGGAGGGATTTAAATTCCTGAGGCATTGGGACCGATTCTGGGGAAGGTGTGACCTGTACAAGCTGGACGGATTACACCTCGGCAGAACTGGGACCAATATCCTTGCAGGGGGGTTTGCTAGTGCTGTTGGGAAGGATTTAAACTAGTTTGTCGGGGGGCTGGGAACCTAAGTGTGGGCCCAGAACGGAGAGAAACAAAGCTGGAAGTGCAAGTTAGAAAAGTAGTCAGCAAAACTAGTAGGGAGCAGAAACAAAGGCCAACAGTAAAGAGGGTCAAAGTGCAGAAAAATATTAAACAGGCAAAGTTGAAGGCACTTTATCTAAATGCATGTAGCATTCGCAACAAGGTGGATGAATTAATTGCACAAATAGAAGTAAATGGGTATGATGTAATTGCCATTACAGAGACATGGTTGCAGGGTAACCAAAGCTGGGAACTGAATGTTCCAGGGTACTCAACATTTAGGAAGGACAGACAAAAAAGAAAAAGAGGTGGCGTAGCGCTGTTAGTAAGGGATGAGATCGGTACGGTAGAGATAAAAGATCTTGGCTCGGCAGATCGTGATGTAGAACTGGAATCAGTTTGGGTGGAGCTAAGAAACAGCAAAGGGAGGAAAACATTGGTGGGAGTTGTGTATAGGCCACCAAACAGTAGTGGTAATGTAGGGCACAGTATCAATCAAAAAATTAGAAGTGCATGTAACAAGGGCATGTTGACTGGGTAAATCAAATTACCACTAATGGTGTGGAGGACGAATTCTTGGAATGCATGCGAGATGGTTTCCTGGATCAGTATGTGGAGGAACCAACCAGGGAACAGGCTATTCTGGATCTGGTACTGTGTAATGAGAAAGGGCTAATCAATAATCTTGTGGTAAAGGGGCCTTTAGGGACAAGTGACCATAATATGATTGAATTTTACATTAAGTTTGAGAGTGATGTAGTCCAATCTGAAACTAAGGTCTTCAATCTAAACAGAGGAAACTACAAGGGTATGAGGGACAAGTTGGTCATGGTAGATTGGGAGACTACACTAAAAGGTATGAAGGTGGACATACAATGGCTAACATTCAAGGAAATAATGCATAATTTGCAACAAACATATATTCCTCTAGGGCATAAAAACCCAAAAGGAAAAGTGATCCAACCATGGCTAACAAAAGAAATTAAAGCTAATATTAAGTCAAAGGAGGAAGCTTATAAAGTTGCCAGAAAAAGCGGTCAGCCTGAGGATTGGATCTTTTTTAGAAATCAACAAAGAGGGACCAAGAAATTGATAAAGGGAAAATGGAATATGAGCACAAACTAGTGAAAAATATAAAAATGGATTGTAAAAGCTTCTATAGGTATGTGAAAAGGAAAAGACTGGCGAAGGTAAATGTAGGTCCTTTACAGTCAGAGACGGGAGAATTTATAATGGGGAATGAGGAAATGGCAGAGAAATTAAATAAATACTTTGGGCTAGATTTTCGGGGAGCCGTCAGGCGGGGTTTCAGGCATGTGGGGGGGGGAATCCCGACTTTGGGGGTCCCGACACCATCCCACCCAAAACCCCGCCCCACGTAAGTTTCAGGGGCGGCGGGTACCTGCCCCGCACTGGGACCTGCCGAAACCAGGCGGGAAGGGATTAGTGCCAAGGCAGTTTTTAGCCTAATCCCCATTTTGAGGGGTTTCGTGTGGGTTTCCCGACGGCTCCAAACCACGCCAGGTTAGAACAGCGGGCCGTCGGGTTGAATGAGTTGGAGGGGTCGCGATGTCGGTGCTCAGGTGAGTGATGGGTGCATCAGTGTAAAGGTAAGTGTGTTTGGTGTGTCTAAAGTGTGTAAAGAACATTTACTTACCTTTACTTACCTTAACAGCCTTTCTTCCTGTAGCCGTCGGGAGCGCAGCATTCAGCCGGAACTGAAAGCTGAACGGCTGCGATCTGTCAAAAGTGACAGCCTTCAGCTTTTAGTGCTGCTGAGATTTCTAAATGAGTCTGCGCAGAAGGACTCATCTTAGAAATCAGACTGTCCGTGTTTGACAGCTTCAAACAGCTGTAAAACATTGATATTTCATCTGTCAGAAATCTTGACAGATGAAATTTCAGTCTGTGACGTCACCTGTTGCCGAGTGGCCCTTATTTGGCCTGCTGAGCCCACTGGGCGGGCTCAACAAGGTCAATCAAGGGAAAATCACGCGGATTGGCCGGACGTCGAAGTAGGCGGGTCAGAAACCCAAAAGGGGAAGTCCCGCCTTCTTCCCGACGGGTTCGACAAAATCGACCCCTTTGTTTCTGTCTTCACGGAGGAAGGCACAAAAAACCTCCCAGAAATACGAGAAAACCAAAGGTGTGACGAGAATGAGGAACTTAAAGAAATTATTATTAGTTAATAAACAGTATTGGCAAAATTAATGGGACTAAAAGTCAATAAATCCCAAAGACCGGATGACCTACATCCTAGGGTTTTGAAAGAGGTGGCTGTAGTGTATGTGCATTTAAGTCAGAACTACTTTTACAGCTCCTGTATACTGTAGTACCGGCAGTGACCACACCTGTATATAAGCTTTGCGCATGCCTCTGTATGCCCAGTCTTGAGACTACCCTCCTCCAGTAAAGACCTGTTTATTGTTAATGTACAGCATCCGTGTGATTATTTAATAACAGCATATCCACTGAACCACAGATCCAACAGTGGCGACGAGTGTCGATTCGAATCTACCTGCAACATAAAAAAAAAGTCGAGGCCAGGAACACAGCCGTCGACCACGAGCAACCGCCCAGCAGTCAGGCAGAGATTGAACTTCGCAGGGGAGGCTGTGGAGAGCCGGGCGTGGTTCCCCAGCCACGACGAGCAGCAAGAGACCGACGACAGGTCCAGCGCAGGCCCTTCCCGAGCAGCGGTGGCTGGAGCCGACCGACGGCGGAGAGAAAGCCGAGCAGCGTCGACAGGGTAAGACAGAGGGTGAAGAGTGCAGGGCGCAGCCGGGGGTTGAACACCGAGCGGCGTCGAGAAAAAGAAAACAAGCCAGAGAGAGCGAGGGTAGAAAAACAGCCGGGTTCTAGACTGAGCGGCGTCGAAAAATATAAAAAGAAGAACGCGCAGAGCACAGCCAGGGCTCACGGGCTGAACAGGGTCCGCGGGGCGAAGAAAGCGGAGCGCGGGAGACGCCATTGAGCCGTGGAGAAGAAGAAAGAGCGCGGGAGACGCCATTTTTAGAAGCCGCAGCGGAGAAGAAGGGCGAGCGCGGGAAGGAAGGAAAGCGCGGGAGACGCCATTTTGTGCCAGCGGAGAAGAAGGGGAAGCGCGGGAGGCGCCATTTTTGACAGTTAACTCACACCCAAGGATGCCAAAGAGTGGCAGTATCTCTATGTTCGACAATGAAGTCGAAGATTGGGCGACATATGTGGAACGTATTGAGGTGTACTGCAGTGCGAATGAAGTGCCAGATGCTAATAAAGCACTGGTTCTGTTAAATTCCATGGGTGCAAAAACTTATGGGTTACTGCGAAATCTAATAACCCCAGAGAAGCCGGTAAACAAGAATTTTGAAAGCATGGTAGAAATCCTACAGGGCCACTTAAACCCCACACCGCTGCTAATAGCAGAATGATTTAAGTTCCATAAAAGGAACCAACACAAAGACGAAAGCAATGCTGAGTACCTAACGGAACTGCGCAAGCTATCGAAATACTGCCAGTTTGGAGCGGGGCTAGCAGACACGTTAAGGGACAAGTTTGTGTGTGGGCTACAAAGTGAAGGAACCCAGAAACGGCTTCTATCAGAAAAGGACCTTACGCTGGACAAAGCTTTCAGTACGGCAGTATCACACGAAGCAGCCGCAAGGGGCGCTGCAGAGATACAACGGAGACCGCAAGAATATGGCACCAATGAAATGTCCTATGGAACGGGGAAGTGCTATCGCTGCGGCAGAACAATACATGACCAGAAAGATTGTTGGTTCAAGGACCAAGTGTGCAGACAGTGTGGGAAAGCAGGACACATAGCAAGAGTCTGCAGGTCTGGGAAGAAAACCAACAGTAAGAAATCTCCACAGGAGAAGTACAAAAAGGTACACCAGGTGATGGACAGTGGTTCAGACTAACAGAAAAGTGACACAGACTCCGGAATCAAGGAGCTGGGTTGTCTGAAACTACATAAGGTAACAGAAATGGAGGATCACCAGACTATCTGGGTTACACTCAAGATAGATGGAGTCCAAGTGAAAATGGAATTGGACACAGGGTCAGCTCTAACAGTCATAAATCAAAGAGACTACAAGCGGCTATTTTCACACATACCCTTGAAAGCTACAGAGATTGTCTTGAAGACGTATACGGGGCAAAAAGTCTACCCCAAAGGAAAAATAAGGGTGAAAGTGATATATAAATGCCAGGAAATACCTAAAATGGATATATATGTATTGCCAGGTAGAGGACCACCACTGCTAGGACGTGAATGAATCCGGAAGATACAATTAGATTGGCATTCCATACAGGCACTGAAGGTTGAGGCCAAAAAGGATGACGACATAACACCTGGACGACTGTCAAAAATGCTAACTGACGCAAAAGAAGTGTTCCAGGAGGGACTAGGAACACTAAAAGGAATAACAGCAACGATTAAAATAGAGGAAAATGCAAGCCCAAAGTTTCTGAAGGCCAGACCAGTGCCTTATGCGATCAGACCAGCTGTTGAAGCAGAGCTGGAAGGGTTGGAACGTACAGGAGTACTGTCCAAAGTGGACTGGAGCGAGTGGGCTACACCCATCGTTCCTGTAATGAAGAGGTCGTTGAGTAATACGCCTGGGGAACCAAAGAAGGTCCGCATCTGTGGGGATTTTAAGGTGACAGTGAACCCAGTCCTTCACACGGTACAATATCCGCCTCCACGAATTGAGGATATTTTCGCCTCGCTATCTGGAGGTAAACGCTTCACCAAAATTGATCTAGCCCAGGCGTATTTGCAAATGGAGGTAGAACAAGCTTCGAAACAATACCTTACGATCAACACTCATAAAGGTCTCTATCAATACAACCGGCTGGTGTTTGGAGTAGCCTCGGCTCTGGCTATCTGGCAAAGGGTGATGGATCAGGTCCTGCAAGGGATTCCAGGGACCCAGTGTTATTTGGACGACATCTTGGTCACGGGCGAAAATGACGGTGATCGCCTCGCCAACTTGCAGAAGGTGCTCACCAGATTAAAGGAGTATGGGCTACGAGCTAATCGCCACAAGTGCGAGTTTTTCCAGAAACAGATCTCGTATTGTGGCCACGTCATTGATGAAGAGGGGTTACATAAGTCCCCTGACAAGATTGAGGCAGTAGTCAAGGCTCCAGCACCGGAAAATGTGTCACAACTGAGGTCGTTCCTCGGGCTGGTAAACGACTACCACAAGTTCTTACCAAATTTGTCTACAGTATTACACCCACTGAACACCCTACTGCAAACAGGGGTACCATGGAAGTGGGATGACGAACGTAGACGAGCTTTCCAGAAGTGTAAAGAATTGATCACATCAAAAGAGGTGTTGGCCCATTTCAACCCAGCACTACCAATTCGTTTGGCATGTGATGCATCACCCTATGGTATTGGCGCGGTGCTGTCGCACAAATTCCCTGACGGGTTGGAGAGGCCAGTAGCCTTTGCGTCTCGGTCACTAACCTCAGCCGAGCGCAACTACGTCCAGATTGACAGGGAGGCCCTCAGCCTAGTATGGGGAGTAAAAAAATTCAACCACTATCTGCATGGGCAGAAGTTCACCTTGCTGACTGACCACCAACCACTTGTCTCCATCTTTAATCCTAAGAAGGGCGTTCCAGTGATGACTGCACAGCGGTTACAAAGATGGTCCCTGTTTCTAGGGGTGAATCAATATGAAATAGAATATAAAGGCACGAAACAGCATGGGAACGCTGATGGGCTATCGTGCCTGCCACTGCCTACTGTGGAGGAAGCACCAGCAGTGGACCCTATCGAGATATTTTATTCGTCAATAATTGAACGATTGCCAGTAACGAAAGCGGATATAGAGAAGGAGACCCGCAATGATCCGACGCTGTCTCGGGTATATGAATTGACGGTGAGGGGATGGCCAACTCATGGCGACTCACTGTTGCCAGCATTCTCATCCAGAAGAGAACAGCTGTCAGTATGCCAGGGGACAGTGATGTGTGGATCCAGAGTGGTGATTCCACCCAAGTTAAGGGAGAAAGTGCTAAATGAGCTACATGAAGGTCATCTGGGGGGAGTGAAAATGAAAAGCCTTGCTAGGGCTCATGTGTGGTGGCTGGGAATCGATAAACAAATCGAAGATCTAACTAAGAGCTGCTTAGGATGCCAGAAGGTCCAAAATGCACCACCACATGCCCCTCTACACCCATGGGAGTGGCCCTCCTCTCCATGGCAACGGGTGCATATTGATTTCGCTGGTCCATTCATGGACTCAATGTTCTTAATAGCAGTGGATGCTCATTCAAAGTGGCCTGAGGTGATAAAAATGTCTTCAACCACTAGAGAAAACGATTGCAGTCCTACGGACCATATTTGCCAGAAACGGTTTAAGAACATAAGAACATAAGAAATAGGAGCAGGAGTAGGCCAATTGGCCCCTCGAGCCTGCTCCGCCATTCAATAAGATCATGGCTGATCTGATCCTAACCGCCAATCCACTATGACAGGACTATCTCCTGAATCTAACAGAATTAGACACACGAAACAGGAGCAGGATCAGGCTACACGGCCCCTGGGCCCGCTCCGCTACCCACAGGGCCATGACCGATCCGCACCTAAACTCATGTCCAAATTCCTGCCCGCTCCCCGTAACCCTTAATTCCCTTTTCTTCTAGGAAACTGTCTATTTCTGTTTTAAATTTATGTAATGATGTAGCTTCGACAGCTTTTTGGGGCAGCATATTCCATGGACCTACCACCCTCTGAGTGAAGTAGTTCCTCCTCATCTCAGTTTTGAAAGAGCAGCCCCTTATTCTAAGACTATGCCGCCTAGTTCTAGTTTCACCCATCATCTGGAACATCCTCCCCGCATCCACCCGATCCAACCCCTTCACAATCTTATATGTTTCAATAAGATCGCCTCTCATTCTTCTGAACTCCAATGAGTAGAGTCCCAATCTACTCAACCTCTCCTCATATGTCCATCCCCTCATCCCCGGGGATTTGCTCTGATAATGGACCACAGTTTGTGTCCGACGAGTTCCAAAAATTTATGAGAAGGAATGGGGTAAGGCATTACACATCCGCTCCGTATCATCCAGCCACAAATGGATTGGCCGAGAGGTTCGTACAAACCTTTAAGAAGGCGATAAAGGCCATGTGCGACGATGAAATTCCACTACAGCATAAGATGGACAATTTCTTATTAGCCTACCAAAACGCGACACATGCAGTTACCAACCAGACCCCGGCCATGATGTTCTTTAACCGAAGGTTGAGATCTCGTCTGGACTTGCTCAGACCAAATGTGCGAAGAAATGTTGAGGACAAACAATTCCAGCACATCAATGAGAAGCCGACAAGGAGCTTGAATGTAGGGCAACCAGTCTTGGCCCGTGACTATCGAACAGAGAAATGGCAACCCGGAACGATATGTACAAGGCAGGGGCCATTAATGTACACAGTGGATGTCGGGGAGAACATTGTGAGACGCCACGTCGATCAGACCTTAGCATCACAGGAACGCGTCAACCCCATGTCTCGAGTACCTGGGGATGAACCCGACATACTGGTAGCATCTACCTCAGACCCAGTAGCAGTGGAACCCGATGAACTACCCGATGAAAAGGGGTCAGAATCGCCTCTGCACCAAGAACAAGAACCTCCGGAAAGGCGCTATCCTGAAAGGGTCAGGAAGCCGCCCCAAAGACTGAATCTATAAATGGACTTTTGTTGTTTAATGTACATGTTGAAATGTCAATTGTTATTTGAATATTAGGGGTACTACTAATCTAAAAGGGGAGGAATTGTAGTGTATGTGCCTTTTAGTCAGAACTACTTTTACAGCTCCTGTATACTGTAGTACCGGCAGTGACCACACCTGTATATAAGCTTTGCGCATGCCTCTGTACCCCCAGTCTTGAGACTACCCTCCTCCAGTAAAGACCCGTTTATTGTTAATGTACAGCATCCGTGTGATTATTTAATAACAGCATATCCACTGAACCACGGATCCAACAGTGGCCATTGGGATAGTGGATGCATTGGTTGTCATCTTCCAAAATTCTATAGATTCTGGAATGGTTCCTGCAGATTGGAGGATAGCAAATGTAACCCCGCTATTTAAGAAAGGAGGGAGAGAGAAAACGAGGAACTACAGACCTGTTAGCCTCACATCAGTAGTTGGGAAACTGCTGGAATCTATTATAAAGGATGCAATAACTAGGCACTTAGAAACTAATATGATTCGGCAGAGTCAACATGGATTTATGAAAGGGAAATCCTGTTTGACAAACCTATTGGAGTTCTTTGAGGATGTAACTAGTGGAGTAGACAAAGGGGAACCGGTAGATGTGGTGTATCTGGATTTGCAGAAGGCCTTCGATAAGGTCCCACACAAGAGGTTGGTGAACAAAATTAGGGCACATGGAATTGGGGGTAATATACTAGCATGGATTGAGAATTGGTTAACAGACAGCAAACAAAGAGTAGGGATAAACGGGTCTTTTTCAGGATGGTAGGCTATGACTAGTGGGGTACCGCAAGGATCGGTGCTTGGGCCCCAGCTATCACAATCTATATCAATGATTTGGATGAGGGGACTAAATGTAGCATTTTCAAATTTGCTGATGGTACAAAGCTAGGTGGCAGTGTCAGTTGTGAAGAGGATGTGAAGAGGCTTCAAGGGGATCTCGACAGGCTCAGTGAGTAGGTGAGAACATGGCAGATGGAATATAATGTGGATAAATGTGAAGTTATCCACTTTGGTAGAAAAAACAGAAAGGCAGAGTATTTCTTAAATGGTGAAAGATTGGGGACTGCAGATGCTCAAAGGAACCTGAATATCTTTGTACATGAGTCACTGAAAGTAAATGTGCAGGTGCAGCAAGCCATTAGGAAGGCAAATGGTATGCTGGCCTTCATTACAAAAGGATTTGAGTACAGGAGTAAAGAAGTCTTACTCCAATTATATAGGGCCTTGGTGAGACCACACCTGGAGTACTGTGTACAATTTTGGTCTCCTTACCTAAGGAAGGATATACTTGCTATAGAGGGAGTGCAACAAAGGTTCACGAGATTGATTCCTGGGATGGTGGGACTGTCGTATGAGGAGAGATTGAGTAAACTAGGCCTGTATTCTCTTGAATTCAGAAGAATGAGAGGGGATCTCATTGAAGCATACAAAATTATTACAGGGCTTGATAGGGTGAATGTTGGGAGAATGTTCCCCTTGGCTGGGGAGTCTAGAAACAGGGGCCACAGCCTCAGGATAAAGGGTAAGCCATTCAGGACTGAGATGAGAAGAAATTTCTTCGCACAGATGGTGGTGAATCTTTGGAATTCTCTACCCCAGAGGGCTGTGGAGGCTCAGTCATTGGGTATATTCAAAACAGAAGTCGATAGATTTCTGACTAGTAAGGGCATCAAGGGATATGGCGATAGGGCCGGTGAATGGAGTTGAGGCAGAAGATCAGCCATGATCTCATTGAATGGCGGAGCAGGCTCGAAGGGCCAAATGGCCTACTCCTGCTCCTATTTCTTATGTTCTTATCTTTCACTATGGCTATCCAGCCACATTAAATGCAATTACTCACAACCGCAACCCTAAAACCTCTTCCTCCACTTCCAGGCTACTATCCTCACATTTTTTTAGTTCCCCCATGCTACTTGGCACACTCCTCAAATGCTAAACTTCCCCTTATACTGAATCTTCTTGCATGAGAAAATGGTATGCAATGACCATCAAATCAAGCCACCGGAGGGGGCACGAGAACCTTTAACCCTTTATCCTATGAGGAGAAGGCCATGGAGCTCATAGGAAGGAACACTTTGGCAGGAAAAATCGTAGAGCAAGTTATTATCTTAATGGCAAGAAACTGGAAAGTACTGAAGTACAAAGGGATCTGGGGGTCCTGGTGCACGAAACTCAAAAGGTTAGTATGCAGGTGCAGCAAGTGATTAAGAAGGCCAATGGAATGTTGGCTTTTATTGCTAGGGGGATAGAATATAAAAATAGGGAGGTATTGCTTCAGTTGTACAAGGTATTGGTGAGACCACACCTGGAATACTGCGTAGTTTTGGTGTCCATACTTAAGAAAAGACAAACTTGCTCTCGAGTCAGTACAAAGAAGGTTCACTCGGTTAATCCCGGGGATGAGGGGATGGACATATGAGGAGAGGTTGAGTAGATTGGGACTCTACTCATTGGAGTTCAGAAGAATGAGAGGCAATCTTATTGAAACATATAAGATTGTGAAGGGGTTGGATCGGGTGGATGCGGGGAGGATGTTCCCGATGATGGGTGAAACTAGAACTAGGGGGCATAGTCTTAGAATAAGGGGCTGCTCTTTCAAAACTGAGATGAGGAGGAACTACTTCACTCTGAGGGTGGTAGGTCCATGGAATATGCTGCCCCAAAAAGCTGTAGAAGCTACATCATTACATAAATTTAAAACAGAAATAGACAGTTTCCTAGAAGTAAAGGGAATAAAGGGTTACGGGGAGCGGGCAGGAATTTGGACATGAGTCTAGGTTCGGATCGGTCATGGCCCTGTGGGTAGCGGAGCGGGCCCAGGGGCCGTGTAGCCTGATCCTGCTCCTATTTTGTGTGTCTAATTCTGTTAGATTCAGGAGATGGTTCTGTGATAGTAGATTGGCGGTTAGGATCAGATCAGCCATGATCTTATTGAATGGCGGAGCAGGCTCGAGGGGCCGATTGGCCTACTCCTGCTCCTATTTCTTATGTTCTTATGTTCTTTTGCAGCAGGAGATGGTGAAGTTGGCTCCATATTGCTTTTGCCAGATTAGTGATTGAACATCTACACTGTCATCTTGTTATCCCTATCAAGCACCACACATTTACAACCTCCCACTCCTTTCTTTGGCTCCTTAATCACCAGGGAATAATGCTCGTGCATTCTTAACTTCTACCCTTCTTTCCTGCTGCTCTACCATAACAACAAAGGGCACAGGAGGAGGAAGATGAAGATAATGAGGAGGAGGAAGAGTAACAGAGACCCAACTACCTTCTTATCAACTATGATGAGCACGTGGAGGATGATGACGGGAGAGAGATGGCAATCTGCAGCCCACCCATGAGTTCCTCCAGAGACCTCCTCTGTCCCAATCCCTTCCAATTCACAGGTTACAGCATTCCAAGTGCACATCCAAGTACTTTTTAAATGTATCAATTGGTTCTTAGCTTCTAGGCACCAGTTCAGATACTTTCACCTGGAGGAAATTATATAATGTTATTGTGGATGTGGCCAAAAGAAACGATATGTGGAGTGTTGTTCAGAAGCTGATCATCACTTGGAGCACAGAAAATCAAGTTTTTTTCCAGTTCAGCATCATTGTTTTAGAGATATGCTGCAAATTACAGTAACTTTTGAACTTATTTTTAACTCATTGGGGGAAAAATTCATCCCCTTAGCACCTCCCATTAGCACCAGCAGATGGCGCTAAAGGGGCGCTAGAGCAGTATCGCTGGGGCGAAGCGAATCCAGCTCCGCACACCAAATCATAGAATCATAGAAAGTTACAGCACGGAAGGAGGCCATTTCGACCATCGTGTCCGCGCCGGCCAACAAAGAGCTATCCAGCCTAATCCCACTTCCCAGCTCTTGGTCCGTAGCCCTGCAGGTTACAGCATCCCAAGTGCACATCCAAGTATCTTTTAAATGTGGTTAGGGTTTCTGCCTCTACCACCCTTTCAGGCAGTGAGTTCCAGACCCCCACCACCCTCTGGGTGAAGAAATTTCCCCTCAAATCCCCTCTAAACCTTCCACCAATTACTTTAAATCTGTGCCCCCTGGTTTTTGACCCCTCTGCTAAGGGAAATAGGTCCTTTCTATTCACTTTATTTAGGCCCCTCATAATTTTAGACACCTCAATAAGGTCTCCCCTCAGCCTCCTCTGTTCCAAGGAAAACAGACCCAGCCTATCCAGTCTTTCCTCATAACTAAGGTTCTCTACTTCTGGCAACATCCTTGTAAATCTCCTCTGTACTCTCTCTAGTGCAATCACATCTTTCCTGTAATGTGGTGACCAGAACTGCATGCAGTACTCTAGCTGAGGCCTAACTAGTGTTTTATACAGTTGAAGCATAACCCCCCTACTCTTGTATTCTATGCCACAGCTAATAAAGGCAAGCATTCCGTATGCCTTCTTAACCACCTTATCTACCTGGCCTGCTACCTTCAGGGATCTGTGGACATAGACTCCAAGGTCCCTTTATTCCTCTACACTACTCAGTGTCCTACCATTTAATGTGTATTCCCTTTCCATATTAGCCCTCCCCAAATGCATTACCTCACACTTCTCCGGATTGAATTCCATTTGCCACTGTTCTGCCCACCTGACCAATTTATTGATATCTTCCTGCAGTCTGCACCTTCCTTCTTCAGTATCAACCCCCCCCCCCCCCACCGTAGCGCCGCTGGTAAGAGTTATCACCGGGAACGTCAATGCCAGGTAGATCATGACGTCAGTGAGTATGCAACGCTCACTGACCACCCGGTCTGCTAAATTGATTGTCGCCAGCTACCTTAGCGCCTGGAGTAAACCCCAACAGGGAGAGCTGGTGTGAAGCACCAGGAAGCCGGCTCCAGGGATGTTATTTAAAGGGATCATCACTAATGACTCGCAGCTGTCAGGTTAGTGCAGTTTGAGTGGTTTCTTGTCAGTTTCACCTACTCCAACAGTTTGATTCGGTAATTTCAAGGTTCTTTTGCAGGAGTGTTGCGGCAACTAAAAAGTAGCTACATTTATTCTTCAAAAATCAAACTGCTACACTTGGTAACATTAATGGGGGCTGTACTGGCATGCCACCTCACCGTCCAGGATCTACAGCAGAGGGAACATAGACAGCGTGAATTACAGAAACATGTTGCAGAGAGATGAGGAGGGACATCAGGACTCTCATCAGGAGGCCTTACCCACTGAGGGTATTCCGAGAGCACTTATCCTATCTTCAATGAAGCAGAAGCACTGGATTAGATGGCTCCACCTCACCAAGGAGGTGGTCACAGAGTTCTGCCACCTCCTCCAAACAGACCTCCAGCCTCATACCAGGATGACTTAAAGCCCACCCCCCCTCCCCCACCCGTTGCTCACCACATTCCCATCATCCCATCCCTCTCGCAGGCAATTTCACACCGCAAAGCTGAAATGACAGACACCACAAAAGAATGGTAAATTAATTCAAAAATTTATCCAAAATCAGTGAACACATATTTACACCAAAAATATTAACTATTCACCCTTGTGCAATCCCTTAGTGCCTCTTGTTACTGTATCTTTGCCTACTCTAGTGTTCCTACGAAGTGTTGGCCCTGTGGCTGCAGCAGGGCTGGTGGAAGGTTGCTGAGTGTCCGTGCAGGAGACTTCAGATGGCCTTACAGGACACCCTCAACCAGCTCTGGGCCTAGAAGGCCCGGCTGTAGACTGCACCACCTCAGCATGTGCGGCAGCAGTCTGGGCTGGCTGGATGACAGGCAGCGACAAGGTCAATGGTGGAGTGGCAGTGGTGGGAGCAGGAATGCTGTCATCCTGAGAGAGGACAGCAGGTTAACTGCTCCTCTGACCCACTGACACTTCCCCGGGGCAGCACCTCAACATCCCTAGCAATCTGTTGGAGCTGGCCTGTTGTGACACATTGAAAGCCCCGGTCGACAGTGTTAGGCCCAGCCACAATGGCAGCAGTCAGAGCTTGCATGGCATCAAGCTGAGACTGCATGAGAGCAGTCTGAGATTGGATGCCACCAAGCATAGACTGCATTACAGAACAAAGACGTTGTATCGTTTCCACCTGTGCTGCAATGGAAGCTGCTAGATCGCCATCACACACGGCATCTGGTCTGGGTCGCCATGGTCTCTCAGGGAATCTACCATCCTTTCCAGGCTGGAAATGATGGGCTCCATGTTGTGCGCAGAGCCTTATGCAATGTTGGAGGCGGACAGCTCCACGCTCCTTACCATTGCCGAGAGGCTCTCGGGCACCCTTGCCATTGCACCTATCATCTTCGTGTGCATGCCTATCGCCCTTCTTCTAAACACCTCCCCATCAAGATCCTCATCTGAGTCCTGTGCAGCAGAACTCACACGCGAACTCGCCCTCCGCGGAGCTGGCCCCTGAGCTACCTTTTCCCCCCTGGCTTTGCTGCAGCCCACTTGTCCCCGGTGCCTCACCCTGTGCAGATCCTGCCAGTATACTAGCCTCTAAAGAACGCGTAGTGCCAGTATCTGAGCTGGTGCCTGCGGGTGAGACATGCAGTGACGCGGTGTGTTCTTCCTCCTCCTCTTCTCCCGCCTCGCTCTCCATGGTGCCCTCAGGGACAGGCTGTTCAGGTGCTTGCTCATTATCTGAAAGCATAAAGGCACAAGAGTCGGGTTAAGGTGAGGGGAGGCGGGCAGGAAGGGCGAAATGCACACATACAGCATGATTAGCTGGAAAGTGCAAAACGCTTGTGGGGTGAGGGGGATGTGAGAAGAAGGAGTAGGGATGAACATACCACTGTTGTCCCCAAGGGAGTCAACCTTCTGCCCAATAATCTGCAGCATTCGAGTCTCTAGCTCAGACAATCGTTGGGTGTCGAATTGTCTTCCACGTGTGCACTCCCGCTCCCTCCTGTTGTGAAACACCTTGGCCTGCAAGAAAAAGGAATGTGTGTGAGTGAGTCTGGAGCAATGTGTTTGGGTGCTGTGCCTCCCATAGTTGAATAGCTGTCATTGTGTGCAAGGTGTGAGCTTGTTAGAGATTGTTGATTGGGTGAGTGCTGGGGCTGTGGTGCTTTGGGCAATGTGTGAAGAGTATGGTTCAGGTGGTGGTATGTAGCATTTGTTGAAGCATTCAGTCACACTGACCACCTGAGTGAGGTCATTATATTTCTTCCTGTGCTGTGTGTGGGTTCTGGGACCACAGTGCTGCCCGAGACCTGCTGGGCTACCTCCCTCCATATGGTGCGGAAGACTTGTGGCGAGGGCCTCCTGCCATTTGCTGGGTAGAGCACCGCCCTCCATCCCTCCACAGCGAAAACCAAAGCCTCAAGTGCTTCATCGCAGAATATGCAGGCTCTCTCCCTGGGGAGTGGATCTGCCATGCGTACACCTGGTTCAGTCCTCCGGCTCCTTCTCCTTCTCCTTGTCCTGCTTCTGCTTGCTGAGGCTGCTGCACAGCCAGCAATGCTGAGAATGAGGTTCTGCAGCAACGATGAACTTCCCCTTTAAGTACTGAAAAAAGCTTGTGACAATCATGGCTTGCGATTAGACTGCACCTGATATTGGTCCACCTTTTTAGTGTGACGCCAATGAGCTTGGGCTTGAAGACTTGAATTAGGACTCTAATCATATTTTTGAGTGATGAGCATGAATTTTGTGTGCAGTCTAAAGCGTTAGCGTCTGCCACTAATTCTCCAACTTTTCTACTGGCACCGCCCATTCCTTGGTTATAATGAATTTCTAGCCCATTGTTTTTAATATGCTTTCTCCCCAAATGCCTCAGCCTGGCTTTGTTTCTCAAATTTCAAAACCTTCAGCTATGCTTGGGACCATCCTCCCTAACTCTTCCATTATTAATGCAGTGTGTAGACATTCAAGAGCCTAAGTTCTCATGCATTTTACTACACATTTGTGTTTCAATGCACCAGAGGGGTGTGCGGAGGTGCCAAAAATGTTCTTCAGGATAAGGGGCCGGCCTTTTAAGACTAAGGTGAGGAGGAATTTCTTCACTCAGAGGGTTATGAATCTTTGGAATTCTCTGCCCCAAAGGCTGTGGATGCTCAGTCATTGAGTACTAGCTGGAGTGCCCGGCGGTGCCGAGGGTTTTTTGAGGGCATGTTGTTGTTGGAAGAGACAGAGAGAGAGAGACTGGGGGGAGAAGAGAGAGACTGGGGGGGAGAGTGACTGGGGGGAAGGGGGGGGAGAGAGCGACTGGGGGGAGAGAGAGAGAGGGAAAGAGAGAGGGGGAGGGAGAGAGAGGGAGAGAGACTGGGGGAGAAGAGAGAGATGGGGGGGAGAAGAGAGAGAGGGGGGGAAGAGAGAGAGAGAGAGAGAGTGCTGGATTTAGTTCGGGATTAGCCTGGAGAGAGAGGGGGGAAGGAGCGCCTCAGGCCTGGCCCGATGGACACCTGCGAAGGAAGGAAGAAGGCGAGCTCTCCCCCCCCTCTCACTCTTTCCCTCCCTCACCCTCTCTCTCCCTCCCCCTGCCTCTCCCTGCTTTACTCTCTCTCCCTCCCTGCCCCTCTCCTCTCCCTCCCTCCCCCTCTCCTCACCCTCCCTCCCCCTCTCCTCACCCTCCCTCCCCCTCTCCTCACCCTGCCTCCCCCTCTCCTCACCCTGCCTCCCCCTCTCCTCACCCTGCCCTCCCCCCTCTCCTCTCCCTCCCTCCCCCTCTCCTCTCCCTCCCCCTCTCCTCTCCCTCCCTCCCCCTCTCCTCTCCCTCCCTCCCCTCTCCCTCCCCCTCTCCTCTCCCTCTCCTCTCCCTCTCCTCCCCCTCTCCTCTCCCTCCCCCTCTCCTCTCCCTCCCTCCCCCTCTCCTCTCTCTCCCTCCCCCTCTCCTCTCCTTCCTTCCCCCTCTCCTCTCCCTCCTTCCCCCTCTCCTCTCTCTCCCTCCCCCTCTCCTCTCCCTCCCTCCCCCCTCTCCCTCCCTCCCCCCTCCTCTCCCTCCCTCCCCCTCTCTCCTCTCCTCTCCCTCCCTCCCCTCCTCTCCTCTCCCTCCCTCCCCCCTCTCCTCTCCCTCCCTCCTCCTCTCCCTCCCTCCTCCTCTCCCTCCCTCCCCCTCTCCTCTCCCCCTCCCTCCCTCCCCCTCTCCTCTCCCCCTCCCTCCCTCCCCCTCTCCTCTCCCTCTCTCCCCCCTCCTCTCCCTCCCTCCCCCTCTCCTCTCCCTCCCTCCCCCTCCCTCCCCCCTCTCCTCTCCCTCCCTCCCCTCTCCCTCCCTCCCCTCTCCCTCCCTCCCCCCTTCTCCTCTCCCTCCCTCCCCCCCTCCTCTCCCTCCTCTCCTCTCCCTCCCTCCCCCCTCTCCTCTCCCTCCCTTCCCCCCCTCTCCTCTCCCCTCCCTCCCCCCCTCCCTCCCCCCCTCCCCCTCCCTACCCCCCTCTCCTCTCCCTCCCTCCCCCCCCCACCCTCCACGGATCAGCACCTCAGGGCCGGCCGGTGCGCGGCCTAGCGCGTGAGGCCTGGCCGGACTCACCTTAGCTCAGGTCACGCTCCAGGCCGACGTTGACGCACGCGCTGACTCCCGGCCCCGCCAGCCTTTACTAAGATGGCAGCGATGGCCACGCTCGGCTCAGTCCCACGCCGCCAGCCTTTACCAAGATGGCGGCGGGACGGGCGGTGCCTAGCTCGGGCGTGGCTGGCTAGGAGAGGCCGAGGCTTCAAGGCCCGCAGGTGGGGTAAGCCTCCAAGGTTGCGGCGCCCGGCGGAGGTAGCGAGTCAAGAGGAAAAAAAGAGGGTGAAAGGTAGGAAAATTAATCAGCTTAGAAAAAATATTTACAAATTAATTTACTTTTTTTAAAAACAATTTCCCCTCCACACACACAGAAAGTGTGAAAAATAAACACACAGAAAGTGGGAAAAATAAATGAATAGTTAGGAATCAAGATGGCAGCCACTCACCTCAGCTCAGAAGGATTAGGCCCGCCCACACACGCAATGAAACACCCCCTGTGATGCACCGATTGGTCAACCATCAGGTTAATCCCCTGTACGATTAGTCAACCATCACGTCACTCAACGCTAATGAGCGGAATGTTGCCGTTTTTTGAACCTTTTTGTATACTATCTGAACAATTTTTGTCTGACCAAAAAGTAAATATGCCTATTGGAGTCCCCTAATGATAAGCTTTCTTTTGATATAACATATGTGTAGGTACGCTCTATAACTTTTGATTGTATAGCTGGACAGACAGACAAACAGACAGAAAGACAGATGTTCCAACCGCTTTATATATACTAGCTGAAGTGCCCAGCGGTGCCGAGGCTTTTTTGAGGGCATGTTGTTATTGGAAGAGAGAGAGAGAGCGCGACTGGGGGGAAGAGGGAGAGAGACTGGGGGGAAGAGAGAGAGCGACTGGGGGAAAGAGAGAGAGCGACTGGGGGAAAGAGAGAGCGACTGGGGGAAAGAGAGAGAGCGACTGGGGGCAAGAGAGAGAGCGAGAGGCTGGGGGGAAGAGAGAGAGCGACGGGGGGAGAGAGCGAGAGTCTGGGGGGAAGAGAGAGAGCGACTGGGAGGAAGGGAGAACGAGAGACTGGGGGGAAGAGAGAGAGAGCGAGAGACTGGGGGGAAGAGAGAGAGAGAGAGACTGGGGGGAAGAGAGAGAGAGAGAGACTGGGGGGAAGAGAGAGAGAGAGAGACTGGGGGAAGAGAGCGAGAGACGGGGGGAAGAGAGAGAGCGAGAGACTGCGGGGAAGAGAGAGAGCGAGAGACTGGGGGGAAGAGAGAGAGCGACTGGGGGGAAGAGAGAGAGTGACTGGAGGGAATAGAGAGAGCGACTGGGGGGGAAGAGAGAGAGCGACTGGGGAGGAAGAGAGAGAGCGACTGGGGGGGGGAGGGGGCGGGGAGGGGGGAGGGGGTGGGGAGGGGGAGGGGGGAGGGGGAGAGGGGGGAG